>NC_091629.1:40175480-40800480 GCF_027580195.1 Bos mutus | reverse complement strand
TCCCTCAGTCTAAATACTGTATTACCTGATGGTTCATGGGTACAGTGCTGAAGTGTTTGGCTTAGTTTTCCCAAATTCAACGTTATTCTAAATGAAGTCAGTAAAGGCCTGAATTCCTGAAAACTGGGATTATGGATATTTTTGTAGGATGATTTAAGGCGGTTTGCCATATCCCAGTCACCCCATTAGAGTCCAGAGGAAACACACCCCTGGGAGGGGTGGTCTGAGTCTTGGCAGCATTCTTTTAGACCATTCTTTTGTTTACATGTTTATCCATTAAAACAATGTTGATTTCACTCTTATATAAATTCCAGTTTGAACAGAATTAATGGTGGCCCCTGCCTGCCTTCAAGGAGCTGAAATGTAATGGAGAGGAGAGAAAACAGTTTAAATTGTGTGCTGCTGTGCTGTGCTTAGTCGCTCAGTTGTGTCTGACTCTTTGCAACCCCAAGGACTGTAGCCCACCAGGCTTCTCTGTCCATGAGGATTCTCCAGGCAAGCATATTGGAGTGGGTTGCTATGCCCTCCTCCAAGGGATCTTCCCAACCCAGGGATCAAACCTAGGTCTGCCGCATTGCAGGCAGATTCTTTACCATCTGAGCCCCCAGGGAAGCCCAAGACTACTGGAGTAGGTAGCCGATCGCTTCTCCAGAGGAATTTCCTGACCCAGGAATCCACCTGGGGTCTCCCGCATATGCAGACAGATTCTTGACCAGCTGAGCTACCTGGGAAGCCCCCTTAAGTTATATACCTTTGTGTAAACTTTCAGTGTGAATAAATGAGCACCAGGGAGGTGCAGGGCGTCCTGGTGCTGTGAGAGCAAATGATGGGAGGTTTTGAGCTGGTCTTGAGAGAACAGGGAAGCCTTCTTGAAAGAGGTGATGATTGCTCTGAGAGTGCAGAGAAAGAGGGAGAGCATGAGGAAGGGCCTTCTGGCAGGAGGTAGCTTAGAATTCCAAGGCCTGGAAGAAGGTCCTAGTGGCTGGGAGTCATGGAGTAAGGGGAAATAGCAAGAAATGAAACTGGAGGAGTGGGTGGAGCCAACCCCACTGGGCCTGGTGCCAAGTATGAGAATCTCGGCTCACCTGTCCAGCTGCCCGCGTGTCCGGGAGGCATCAGGGAGGCCGTGTGGATGCTGATCTTATGGCTGATGTTTCCCAGGCCTCGCCCCCATGCCCAGCGCATCCACCCAACTTGGCTCTCAGGCTGTGGTGTTTCCAGCCCTGCCTTGTTCTCCTCCTGACACCTGTCCCGTGCTCACATCTCCAGTGGCCTCCCACTCCCATGTTCTGCTCACACACCCTTCTCTACAGCCTCCTTCTGCCTAGATCCCCTGCAGCTTCCGAGTGAAATGAGTCAAAGGGCTGCCCAGATGTGAGCCATCACCATGGCGATGGTGACGGTCTCTCTCCAACACCCGTCTTCCCCGCGCAGACTGTAAGCATCGAGAGGACAGGGCACTGGTCTGGCTCCTGCCCTGGGGCAGCCCTCTTGCTGCTGGGCCCCTCCTGCACAAAGCTTCACCAAAACTACGGGTTGGCAAGAAGCAGCCCAGGGAGCTCACCCCACCTCCAGATCCCACAAGGGTGCCTGTGACAGAGGAGCTGTCTCTCCTGCAGATGCAGACAGACAGACAGCGGGGCGGCTGGCAGCCTGGGAGATGGTGAGAAACCAACTCCAGAAGCTTTCTTGCTGTCAGGACTTCACGCCCAGAGCTATTTTCAAATGCTAGTCACAGACTTTTTGAACCGCATTAGAATAAACAGAATTCGGAATTATCTTCTCAGCAGTACATGAAATAACTGTCTGTCACCCAAAAGGGAAGAAGAGAATGATGAATTTCTAAGGTAAAAATCCTAGAAGGGGAAAGATCTACAGGCGATTCTGGAATCTTCTGCATACCAGATGGTTGCTGCTCCCTCTCCAGCCTCGACTGGACTCAGGTGCTTTGGGAGAGGAGCAGCCATCAGGTCTGCAGGGGCTCAGGGTCATGAGCTGGGCTCTTGGAAATGGCTATGCATTTGCTCTCCTGGGAGCAGCAGGTCAGGATAAACGGTGGTCAGGCATCAGGGTGGAGTTTGGTGAATGACTCAGGAAGGGAACCCCGAGCTGACCCTGAGGGGCTGACCACTGAACCATGCAGCAGACCACCACTCAGGTCTGCACACCCAGCTCCCCATTCCTGATCAAGCCTGAACCAGGACTGATGTAAACATGACTTTTGAGGAAAGCTTGAGAAGCACCTCAAGTGCCTTCCCTTTTTATTCCCCGGGTATCCTGTCAAAGCTGGGCACCTACTGAGTGACATCTGTATGCATGGCCTCTGGAGCCTCGGCCACAGCGAACCTCTCGCCTGTGTGCCCCTTGCTCACTCCTGCCTGGTGCTGTAGCCACAGTCTCTCCACCAGGTCCTTCGGTAGACCAAGGGCCTGCCCCTCCACCCGCACACCCCAGGGCCTTTGCACGTGTTCCCTGCCCGCCCACCGGAGGGTCCTGCATGTCCACCTGGCGTCGGGTCTCAGCTTGGGTGGTGTTCTCTGTGTGAGTGTGTCCTGCCTATAGGCCAGGCAGTGCCTTGGGAACAGGAGTGCTTGGGCATTATTCTTGATAGATTCTGACTGCAGGGGCTGGATCAATGGATGACAATAGGCTTTGTCAGGACCAATAAATACAATGAGCTCCTACCTGAAGGATAGGCTGAGGGGCCTGTGACTCGGTGTGGATGCTGTGGGTGGGCAGCCCTCTCACTCTGCCAGCTTGGACCAGCCGTCCTATAGGTCTACACCCATCCACGCCTGTGTCTCCACATCCTCGGTCCAGTGGGCCTTGCACTTTGATAAGCTCTGTTTGTCCCCACAAATGTTGTGTTGCTAGCCACAACAGGCCTGGAGACCGGCAGTGGGACTGGCCATTTGGCTTGTGTGTCTGTGCCTTTGGTGTGTGCGCTGGGAGTTGAAGCGTCATGAGTCAGCTGCCTGCGGGATGGGTGCTCGTGTGCTCCAGGGGGGAACTGTCAGATGGGTGATGGGCAGCAGATGTTCTGGGCTTGCGGTATAGACACCAGGGCTTGATCTCTGATCCACAGAACCCTGTGTGCTTTTCTGTGTCTAGGAGCTGGGGCCCTGGCTCAGGGTGGTCACTCAGTAGTCACTTCCTTCCTGCCATGTGCCAGGTACCGTGTGTGTGTGTGTGTGTGTGTGTGTCTGTTGGGGGCACATGAAACCACGCAGGATCAGGCATTACATGCCTCCCATCTTAGTAGAGTTCAAGGTCTGTGGGACAGAAGGTCATGAGGCCCTTGTACCCCATGCTGCAGCAGACATACCCCGAGGGTCCAGGGGAGGGTGAGGTGGGCAGAAACTGCAGCCGGGCAGCGTGGGGGCCTCCCCTCCCAGTGTCCTTTGTGACAGCCTCTGTCAGGCCACGGTCAGCCCACTGTTCTCCTCCGTGGTCACAACCATGTTATAAGGGGAAACCAGCTCTCCTCTCTGAAGGGGGACCCCACACCTTGGGGTGGGCCTGAGGGTGACATCCCCCACTGTGCAGATGGCGGGCTATTTAGATGACACTTGCCCGCATCCTGAGATATTCAGAGCACAGCCTCTACAGGTGTTCATGCCTTCATACTCAAGCTGCCGGGAAAACAAAAATGCCATATAAATCTCCTGGCCCCTCCCAATAATCGGACTTACCAGTGAGAACGGTCACTGCTCCTGTTCTCTGAGGACCAGACCAGCAAAGGACCTGGATCCCTGTTTACAAAGAGAGTATGAAGTCCCTCAGCATAAACATGTGTCCTAAGGGGCTGATTCTCTCACTGTCTGGAGGAGGGAACACACAGTTTTCATTGGCGCACTGTATTGGTAGAAGGACTGGTGTCTCCAAGTTGAAAAAGAATCCTCTTGGCTTTGATATTTGAAGGAAGTGTCCAAACCATCAGACGTTCCTGCCTGCTGCTCTTTTCACTGCACCAGCTGGAGTCGACATTAAAGGGCCCTGTCTCCCATTTGCAGTGAAAGATGTTTAATTGAAAGGCTCTTCCTCGTGTTTCGGCAGGCCTCAGCACTCAGCACCAGGTCTACGCAGGAATTCTGGGATGACGATCAAGAAGGGTGTGTGTGTGTGTGTGTGTGTGTGTGTGTGTAATTAGACCAGGATGAGGCAGGATTGGGGAATCTGCCAGAGGAAGACACGGGAGCATGCACCCGCTTCATCAAGGTCAGGTTGCCTGTGAGCGTGGCTGGCCTGGGTAGCAGCACCTGGTGGCTCTCGGCAGAGTGCGTGAGCTCAGCTCCCTGATCCAGCCCTTGCTGCCATCTGCCTCACCCATGGGTCCTCCTTCTCTTCTGGGGCCATGGGAACTCTTCCTCCCTCCAACCTCAGGACCTTGGCAGGTGCTGCTCCCAAAATGTTCCTCCACTGCTCCTCACCCATGTGATCCCTTCCCACCATTCTTTCTGCTCAAACTCACCTCTTCAGAGGCTTCCTCTGACCACCTTGTGTAGAGTAGCCCTCCCCACACCCCATCCAGTTACGTTCATCCCCTGCAAAGTTTGGCCAGAGCTGGAGCTTCCCTGGGGGTCGCTTATGTGTTGACCACCTGTGCCCTCCAGTGGACTGTCCACCCCAGGGGAGTGAGGACCTGCTGGTCTCTGCTACTAAGCCCCTGATGTCTGCGCTGGGGATTCAGTCAGTATCTGCTGAAGAAATATTGGACAGATGAATCCTTCCAGATCCAGGTCCTGTGGGCTCTTATTAAAATTTATAAAGAATACAAAATCCCACATGCAAAATGAGTTAGCAAAGAGTTTCTTGTGTGTATGTGAAGTTTCTTCAGTCATGTCCAGTGTTTTGTGACCCTATGGACTGTAGCCCACCAGGCAGGCTCCTCTGTCCATAGGATTCTCCAGATAAGAATACTGGAGAGGGTTGCCATTTCCTTCTCCAAGGAAAGGGTTTATTTAAATGCTAAGAAGATGATGTATTTCAAAAAATTGAAAAATGTGTACAATTATTGAGTATTTTTATTAATTGGCTTCCTGGTGATATAATACATTTTCCTGATGCATACTTTTTACCTCTTCATGTGACAGAGATGTTGTGGCATTGTTTCCACAGGGAAAATAGAAAGATTATACATGTCTCTCCTAGTGGGGTTGGGTAAAAGTGTTTTATTTTTTCATTATGGTTAGGTGACGGCTCACAGCATGCAGATTGACACCCAGACACACTCACTGTCGCCTTGTATGAGCTTTAGCCCTGTAGACACAAGACTTCTGATGAAATCTCTGTCACCCCATCAGGAAAATGAACAGAGTGTTGACACTTGCATGTATGCAGCATGGATTCTGGGACAACATGTGTTTTTACTGACTGCTGACGAGACCTGAGTCCTCGTCTTAGAGTAACTTTTTTGTATTAGGAAGAATTTTCTACCATCTCTTGTCTGGCTCCGTGTGTTGCAAGCCTTCTTTCTCCTCTGCTGTCTATGGGGTGCTGGGCACCACGGGAAAGCTCACCTCATGATGGATGCACTCTCTGGTCCTGGATGCTGGGGTGTTGGGGGAGCTGGCCAGGCAGCTGGTGGGGCTGGAAGCTCCAGGGAGGCTGGCAGTGGGACGAAGCTGCCACCAAGCCCTCAAGGAACGCGTTCCAGAGGTACCAAAGTCCTTCCAACCATCTGATGGGAGGCGAACACAAGAAGTCTCAAGGAGGGACTTCAGGGCAGAACAGTTGGTTGGTGGTCTGAACTGACTAAGGTTGAATATCTTCCCCTTTCGAGCACCTCAAAGCCTGTGACCACAGGAGCACATGACTGGGATCTTCCAGGTCATGGAAGGAAGGCTGTATAAGTGAGGGGCTCACAGTGGGCTGGCCTCCAGTCCTGTTCATCTACAGTTCAAGGAAAAGGGACACCCCTTCCCCATTCCCCAACCCCTTGCCCTAGGGGGCCCCTGCTTCCATGGGCTGTGCCTGCCCCAGACAAGCCTACCTAAATCAAGCCCCTCTCCCTTCCCACATCACCATCCAGGCTCTGATGGCATCTCCAGTCAGGACATGACGTCAGAGGTCACCTCCCTTGTTGCTGCTGACTCTGAAGTCCTTGGCAGCGTGGGCATAGACAGCCATCCTGGAGTCTGCATTTGGTAATATCGCATAGTTTTGAAAAGAAAGCTCCGCTCACAGTCCTGATGGAGGCAAACATGAGTGGCGAGCTGAAACCCTCAGCAGAAGTGGGCAGGGGGCATGCAAGGCAGCTCCTGAGGCTTTACTGGGGCAGGAGGGGCATCCTCCAAGGTGAGATGATGAGAGGGCATCAGGTGGTGGAAGGACAGCCACGTAGACAGGGGTGCCTGCTGTGACAGAGTGCGTGTGTGACTGCTGCTGTGCATTTGTAGTTAAGAATATTCTACACAGAGAGCTAGTCAAGGGAACACTCGTCCAAGCCTGGTTAGGAAGGAACTCTTCCGGAACTTTTGAAACTGCAAAAGGGAATCACTGAGAAATACCGATTTACAAAAGAGAAGGCAATGGAGACCTCGTCTTCGATCCAGCCTCCAGCTTGCATCCTGGTGACAGTTCTCTCAGGGAGCCAGGGGTGGTTTATCTTCCACCGAGGTTTAAGCAGTCTAGGAGCAGCGTGTGCTGAGCAGGGCTCCTAAACTCTGGCATGCACCCAGATTACAAAGAATACCCGAGCCCCCTCCACTCAGAGATACCAACTCAGCAGGTCTGGGTGCAGCCAGGGATCCTGCATTTCCAGCCAACTCCCGAGCAAGGTGGCTGGCTCAGAGGGTTGGTGACTTAGAAGGCTGGGGCTGGGCGGACCTCAGGTCTCAGCCTGGACTTCCCATGCCCAGTGGAGAGCTGTGTGGGTGACACTCAGGAAGCTGAATGTGACTTGTATAGGTTTGAGAGTGTGTTCTATGACTGTGGAGAGTCTTGGCCCCCAGCAGAGTCCTGGGCTAGCCTGGGGGACTGGGGGCACCAGGGGATAGGATCCACGTGAAGGAGGACTCACTGGACTGCTGGGGAGGCAGCATCCTGCCAATGCCCTGCCTACCACGCTGGGAGCCCAGCCACCTCCCATCTCGCCTCCCAGACCTTGCCCTTCCAACCGTATCAAGCTTTGAGGGGCAATTAGTGGATCAGTTGACATCTTCCCTGAGCATTCTTGGGTCACAGAAGCTAATTAACGTTTTTCTTGCCTTCCCAACAAAGTAACAGCCGCCAGAGCCAAGCCTCCTAGAGCAAAATGAGGAGGGGAGAGAAAGCCAGAAGACCTATCTCCGTTAAAGAAAAGATTGGCAGGGGATTTTTAGAATAAAATAAATGCCAAGCGAGCGAGGTGTGGGTGACATGTTCCCTGGAGCAACTCCTCAAGCCCAGGACAGTTTCAGATATTGTTGTTGTTCAGTCACCAAGTTGTGTCTGTCTCTTTGCGACCCCATGGACTGCAGCACACCAGGCTTCCCTGTCCTTCATTATCTCCCAGAGTTTGTTCAGACTTATGTCCATTGAGTTGATGATGCCATACAACCATCTCATCCTCTGTCATCCCCTTCTTTTCCTGCCCTAAACCTTTTCTAGCATCAGAGTCTTTTCCAATTAGTTGACTGTTAGCATCAGGTGGCGGAGAAGGCGATGGCACCCCACTCCAGTACTCTTGCTTGGAAAATCCCATGGACGGAGGAGCCTGGTAGGCTGCAGTCCATGGGGGTCTCGAAGAGTTGGACACGACTGAGTGACTTCACTTTTACTTTTCACTTTCATGCATTGGAGAAGGAAATGGCAACCCACTCCAGTGTTCTTGCCTGGAGAATCCCAGGGACGGGGGAGCCTAGTGGGCTTCCGTCTATGGGGTCGCACAGAGTCAGACACGACTGAAGCAACTTAGCAGCAGCAGCAGCAGCAGCATCAGGTGGCCAAAGTATTGGAGCTTCAGCTTCAGCATCAGTTCTTCCAATGAATATTCAAGGTTTATTTCCTTTAGGATTGACTGGTTTGATCTCCTTGTAGTCCAAAGGACTCTCAAGAGTACAGCACCATAATTCAAAGGCATACATTCTTCACCACTCAGCCTTCTTTATGGTCCAACTCTCACATTTGTACATGACTACTGGAAAAACCATAACTTTGACTATACAGATCTTTGTTGGCAAAGTGATATCTCTGCTTTTGAATATGGGCTCTCTAGGTTTGCCATAGGTTTTCTTCCAAGGAGCAAGTTTCTGTTTCTATGTTTTGCTGCTATTTGTTCCTAGCTTGAAAACAGGTGGGTGCGTTTACCCCAGGGAAATCTACACTCCTGACAAGATGGGGCTTTTTTTAACCCCCAGGGGACCCCATCGTGAGACATTCACAGCATCCTACTGGATGGCTAAGACTTTCTGAGCTACTATTTGCTCAACATTTTCTTCTGAAAATTTCACATTGAACAAATGAAATAGGTTTATTTTACTTTAGACCAGGGACCAGCAAACTACAGCCTGAGGAACAAAGCTGGCCAGTAACCTGTTCCAAATATCAGGTTTTGTAGGGGCACAGGCAAAACCATGTTCATTTGCTTACGTGTTGTCGATAGCTATCTCAAACCACAGGCAGAGTCGAGAAGCCCTGTGGCCGCCAAAGCTAAATATTTACTCCCAGGCCATTTGCAGAGAGTTTGCCAACTCCCGCTTCTGACAGATGCTTCTCAAATGTTAATGGGCAGACAAAGCCCCAGCATCTGGTCTTGGCCACAACCTCACACCACAACTGAGTGTGAAGTAGGCTGTGCTGTCTTAAAGAGCAGGCACCGCACAGCAGAGATGGAAGGGAATCTAGGCAATATCGTGAAATTCTCTTTGGAATCTGCTGCTGCCAACGGCTCCGAGCCTGGGGTCTCTCTTGGTCTGAAGACACCAGCAGGTGTCTGAAATGTGTGACAGATGTGCTGGCAGCAAAAGACGACTCTGTTCTGCTTGAGAGAGATTAAAAAACGCAAAGACATTGTTACTTGTTAAGGTGGTGAGGCTACTGGGCTAATGAATGGTTTTGTTTTTTGTTTTCTACACTGTTGACCCACAGTACCACCTCCTTTTCCATATGTCTTGAACATCACTGAGGACCTAGCCTGGCTTGATGCGGAAAGTGGAAAAGCGACTAAAAGTGATGGTAGATCATCTTTTACTAAGCTCCAATACTTTATACTTCAAGGCCACATCTCTTGCATTATTTTAAAACTGCCTGGCATTTCTCTAAAACTAATGGCACAAACCACTGCGTGATAAATTAAAATCCTTCCCCCTCTGTCACACTGCAAACAAGTAGCTCCTCCCCAGGCCTTAAAAAAGTGCTCCTGAGATAAAATATGTACTTGTGGATTCTGCAGGTTTTAAAGAAAGTCCTGAATCTTCACAGATTTACTCGAGGGAGGGGTGTTTCGTGTAAAATGTGTTTTCCTTGACATTTAGAGGTCTTGCAAAGTGGTTTATTACAGATCTTGTGGACATCTTGATATTTAATTAAATTTCAGAAATATATTCTACGTGTTCATAAGAAGGAATTTGAAGAATGTATTTACTCACTGTGTGTTTGCTATTCTTTTTCTGTTTCTAACACAAAATTATCAGTTGGAAGTAAGTCATCAGAGGCACTTAAAATTTTCCGGGGTCGGAAATCTAATTAACCCCAGCAACTGCGCTTAAGATGTTAAATAATATAAGTCAAGTCCTTACTGGAATTTTCGATAATATTCAGTCTGGGTGATATATTTACAACAGTTTTTTTTTTTTTTTGCAACTGACCTTTAATGTCCATTTTCAACAGGCATGAGGGAATGGAAAGAAGACTGGAAACCAGTGCCTTGTGAGGTCTCATTTAATACATCTTAGTAAATTATTGTTGTGTGTAAACAGCTAAATTTGTTAACGATTTCACCCCTTTACATTTTTATAGACTGAATTAAGAGGAAGTTCATAGTGAATGGAGCTCTTGCCTGAAAATAGCTCTTTCTCTTCATTTATACTTAAAATCAGAAAGATGGAGCCCAAGTGTGTTCAACCCACAAATCTGGGGGATGCATGCGTTTTACGACCATCTTATTGGTGGCCTTGCTGAACGCAATTTATGCCTTTTGTTGTCTCCTGACAAACTAAGCTGTTCTTGCATGTTCTTGGGAGCTGTGTTTCGTTTTTCTTTGAGTGAAAGGAGTACGTCAAGGCTGTGTATTGTCACCCTGCTTATTTATATGCAGAGTACATCACGAGAAATGCTGGGCTGGAAGAAGCACAAGCTGGAATCAAGATTGCTGGGAGAAATATCAATAACCTCAGATATGCAGATGACACCACCCTTATGGCAGAGAGTGAAGAGGAACTAAAAAGCCTCTTGATGAAAGTGAAAGAGGAGAGTGAAAAAGTTGGCTTAAAGCTCAACATTCAGAAAACGAAGATCATGGCATCCGGTCCCATCACTTCATGGCAAATAGATGGGGAAACAGTGGAAACAGTATCACAATTTTTTTGGTGGGGGGCTCCAAAATCACTGCAGATGGTGACTGCAGCCATGAAATTAAAAGACACTTACCCCTTGGAAGGAAAGTTATGACCAACCTAGATAGCATATTCAAAAGCAGAGACATTACTTTGCCAACAAAGGTCTGTCTAGTCAAGGCTATGGTTTTTTCAGCAGTCATGTATGGATGTGAGAGTTGGACTGTGAAGAAAGCTGAGTGCTGAAGAATTGATGCTTTTGAATTGTGGTGTTAGAGTAGGCTCTTGAGAGTCCCTTGGACTGCAAGGAGATCCAACCAGTCCATTCTAAAGAAAGTCGATCCTGGGTGTTCATTGGAAGGACTGATGTTGAAGCTGAAACTCCAATACTTCGGCCACCTCATTTGAAGAGTTGACTCATTGGAAAAGACTCTGATGCTGGGAGGAATTGGGGGCAAGAGGAGAAGGGGATGACAGAGGATGAGACGGCTGGATGGCATCACCAACTCAATGGACACGAGTTTGAGTGAATTCCAGGAGTTGGTGATGGACAGGGAGACCTGGTGTGCTGCGATTCATGGGGTCACAAAGAGTCGGACACAACTGAACGACTGAGCTGAGCTGAGTCTAGTTTTTCCAATAGCTGCTTTCACAATGCCCTGAGGACCGTGAGACTATATGTTTTGCTTTTGCTCCTAACTTGTCAGAGCAAGAGCCAATGGAAATGGTCTGAAAAGGCTGTCGAAATCTGGAAGGAAAATACAGAAGACGTGAATGGTTGTTGTGGGAGGTCCTTGGTAGCAGTGAAGTATCAGAAGCAGACAGTGGGAAGAGCCAGGTGGGTCACCTGGGAAGGCAGGCGACAGGTGAGAGGAACTGGCCTGCTCCTAGCTGATCATCTCCTTGTCCATTAAGAACTGTAAACCTTAGGGGAGGTAAAAGTTAGAGGGAGGGGGCCTGGTGGCAGGCATTGATGTCCAGTAGACAAACTGGACTAGAAAGATCTAGAAGCTGAATGTGGCATCGATGTTGGCTACAGATGAGGAAGCAGAGGTCAGTCCCCAGGGACAGGGGACATTTTTGCATGGACATAATTACAGTTAAAATTTCATTCTTTATCTGGAATCCTAATGGCATTGAACTCTTGTTTCCTATGGCTGCTATAACAAAGCCCCTCAAACTCAGTGGCTTCAAACTACACACATTTAGTTTCTTGCTATTCTAGAAGTCAGAAGTGTGAAACAGGACCCACTGGACTAAAATACAGGTGTTATCAAGGCTAAGATTCTTCTGGAGGCTTCCGGAGGAGACCTTGCCTTTTCCAGCTCCCAGGAAGCTATGCCTCAGCTCACGGCCCCCTCCCCCATCTTCAAAGCCAGTGCCCATGGTCAGAGCTCCTGTCCAGCCGCCATCTCTCTGGTTCTTTCCACTCTGCTTCCATCTTTTGCTTACAAGGACCCTTGTAATTGTGCTAGGCACACCCAGGTGATCCAGGATAATCTCTCTCAAAAACTGTTTGACCATCTTCAATCCATCTTTATTCTTAATCCCCTCTTGCCACGTGAGGAGACACATACACAGGCTCTGGATATTGGGCTGTGGGCATCTCTGGGGGACCCTTCTTCTGCCTGTCATCAGCCAGTTCAGGACAAAGGGCGGTTGTGCAGGAGAAAAGTGACCTGAGTTGGTGCCCAACAGGACACGCCCAGAGGCCTGAGTGACCTTTGGTTCTGCTGTGACACACAACCTCCTGGTGTAGCTGTGAGTGCTCACAGTCTGGGGTCAGACATTCATTCAGAGCACATGTACTTCATGATGCAGAGGCCTCAGCTGGGAGAATTCAGAAACTGGGAATGACTCAACAGCTGGGGGCTGGAGTCATCCGAAGGCGTCTACCTGTGTGGCTGGCCACTGATGCTGGCTGTTACCTGAGACCATGACAGGAACCTTGGCTCTCATCTGGGATACCTGCACATGGCCTCTGCATGTGGCCTGGGGTTCCTCACAGCATGGCAGCCTCAGGGTGGTTGAGCTCCTTACGTGGCAGCTCAGGGCTCTAACGAAAATATCCCAGCTAGTGATGTGGAATCCACATGCCTCAGAAACCACGCTGTGGCACTTCTGACACTTTCTACTGGTTATAAGCAACTTACAAGTCCTGCTCCCCTGCCACCATCTTCAGTTCACGGGAAGTGGAGTTTGATTCCATCTCTTAATGGGGGAGTGGCGTGGATCAAGATGAGCCTGCGGGGCAGGAGAGAAGGAGGTGTCCGTCTCTGGAATTCTAGGATCCTGGCCTGGCTGAGCCTCAGCAAGGATGTACTGGCTGTTTCTGGCTGAGCTCCATTCTTGGGTTGCCAGATGTAGCAAATAAAAATAAAGAGTGTTCACTGAAATTAGAATTTCAGATAACAAGAAAATTTTAAGTATAACTATATCCATGTAATAGTTAGGATGTGCTGTGCTGTGCTTAGTTGCTCAGTCTTGTCTGACTCTTTGTGACCCCATGGACTGTAGCCTGCCAATCTGTCCATGGGGATTCTCCAGGCAAAAATACTGGAGTGGAAAGTCATGCCCTCCTCCAGAGGATCTTCCCAACCCAGGAATTGAACTGGGGTCTCCTGCATTGCAGATGGATTCTTTACTAGCTTAGCTATCAGGGAAGCCCAATATTTAGGCTATACTTATGCTAAAAATCATGTGTTATTTTTTTCCTGAAACTCTAATTTAGCTGGGTGCCTTGCATTTTATATGGAAACCCTACTCCTGAATGTAGGGTTTAAATATTTTGAGCATGACCTCTGGAAGGGTCAAGGAAGCGGGAAGATTTTGAGAGTGAGCCCTTGTAGAGGGGAAGAGATTCAGACCCGAGGGGGTTAAGCTTGTTCATTCTTCACCGATGTCTGCAGAATCAGCCTGCCCTTCCCCTCTTACCACTGTCAGAACACCCCAGCCTCCTGGTAATTAGTGAGAAGCATGGAACCCATTCTTCTGATGAGCTTTCAATTAGCCTGTGTCTAATTTTCAAATGCTCATGAATAAATGATTAACTCAGATCAGAAACAAAATCAAAGACCTCACCGCTAATAAACAGGAGGGGTTGAGAGATTACCTCATCCTTTTTTCCATCACCCTTTCCCATCGGGAAGACAAGGAGGACATCCAGCAGCTACTGAACTTGTTCTCTGCTGGGTAACACCATGGATTCTCTTCTCTGTTGGAAACAGGTTTGTGGCAAACCTATTGGCTCCTTTCTAGTATTATCTGAACCATGCAACACAACAGGCTGGTGACCAGTCAGGGGGTCATCCAGCTAGAAAGCTGCATGGTTGGGAGGACACAGCCTGGGTATACTCCTGGCCTGGAATTTAGTTTTTCTGTTCCACTCATGGTCTCTCCATTTCTCTAAGAGCAAATGTCCTTTTCTCAGAGGACAGAACAATGAGCTTGTTTGCAATACGTTGTGGTTAATAGATCCCTCTGTGTATTGAATATTGTTTCCCAAAGTGGTATGTTTCATCCTAACCCTGTGAAAGTGACCTTATTTGGAAACAGGGTCTCTGCAGATGCAATTAAATTAAGGATTGTGGATGAGATCATCCTGATTTTAAGGTGGGCCCTAGTCCTATGACAAACTTAGACAGCACATTAAAAAGCAGAGGGTTCACTACGCTGACAAAGGTCTGCATAGTCAAAGCTATGGTTTTTCCAGCTACGGATGTGAGACTTGGACCACAAAGAAAACTGAGCCCCGAAAGACTGATGCTTTCAAACTGTGGTACTGGAGAAGACTCTTGAGTCCCTTGTACTTCAAAGAAGTCAAACCAGTCAATCTTAAAGGAAATCAACCCCAAATATTTATTGGAAGGACTGATGCTGAAGCTGAAGCTCTAATCCTTTGGCCTCCTGATGTGAAGAGCCAACTCACTGAAAACAAAACAAAACAAAACAACAACCTGTTGCTGGGAAAGATTGAAGGCAAAAGGAGAAGGGGGCAGAGGATGAGATGATTAGATAGCATTATTGACTCAATGGACATGAATCTGAGCAAACTCCAGGAGATAATAAAGGACAGGGAAGCCTGGTGCACTGCAGTCCATGGGGTCATGAAGAGTTAGACACGACTTAGTGTCTAAACAAGTCCAATGCCTGGTGTCCTTAGAAGAGAAGAGAGAGGGTGATTTGAGACAGACAAGAGGGGAGATGACCATGTGAAGACAGAGGCAGAGACTGGACACTGAAGACACCAGGAAGCTGTTAGCAACTGGGAAAGAGCCTCCAGGGGGAATCACTCTGCTGACACCCAAATCTTGCTCTTCTGGACCGCAGAACAGTGAGACAGTCCATTTCTGTTTGTGTGTGAGACACAGACAGTGATTTGTGATCCCGAGCCTGCCCATGTGGCACTGGGGAAAGACAAATCATGTCAGCCCAACCCCTGCTGGGGGCTTCAGAGGGAAATTTAGAGTAACGTGGAATCTGTGTGCTTTCCTTAGTCAAAGAATCAAAATTACGGTTGTTATACCTTGAACTACTCAAGCACTTAAATCAACTCTAAGAGCAAGCCAGCCAGCTGCTTAGTTGTATGGGTCCCAGACAAGGAGACAAGAGGCTCGTCGAGTGTAAATCAAAGCCCAGCACCTCTGGCTGGAAGGAGAACTTTAGAAATGTTACAGCTCCTGCTTTCCTGTGGAAAGCATGGAGGACTCTGCACACCATGAGGGCAGAGTCAGAGGCAGGAGTAACTCTCTGTGGTTTTCTCATCTCTTAGGTCAAATTCCATGGAGTCACCTCCAGCCCTCGCTATAGCCCAGATGCCATGAGAATAGACCTTGTCATGCATCAACTCGCCAGCTCCCAGCTTCTGTTCCCTGTGTCTGCTGGTGAGGAGCACGGCTCTGACTGCAGGCTGTGCTAACCCCTATACCATGGCTTTCTGCAGAGTCAGCTGGATTCTCCTTTCCCTGAACTATACAAAGTGCCAGCTTCAGCCCCAAGCCCTGAGCAGCTGCCCTGTGAAGACATCAAGGCCCTGGGAGAGGATGTAAAGATGTGTTGAAAGTGGCATTGAAGACTTCAAACAGGGCAGGAGCCAGCTCAGCACAGAGCCAGTGGAGAGGGGCTGTTTTCTGGAGGAGTTGAATTTGCAAATGTGACCATGGAGGAAGGAATGTCTGCTGAGACCAGGGCACCAATGATGTAGAAACACATTGTTTCCTCATTGCCTCCACTTCAAGGAAGTGAGGAGTTCTTCCAAGTGGACACTCTGCAAGTGAAATCCACAGGATTTGGGAAATGAGATGAAACCACTCCAGATTGCAAGACACACTTTTTGCAATGCTTGAATGGGCTCATTCACTTCCCAGAGCTGGGAAATGGCTGGGAGGCCTTGAGTTTTGATCTTTGGGCTTGATTTTCTTTCTCTCTGCTCCCAGGCCCTGAGCACAAAGCCTTGTGGACAGCGAGGGGATGAGCCCAAGACCCTCTGCTGTACTGTCACCTGTTTGTAACCTGAGCAAATCCTTATCCACTCCAAGCCCTCATCCCCAACAGTAAAGTTGGGAGGAGGGTCTCTCCTTACCAGCCTCAGAGGGAGCTTGGAAGACCCAATAAGGGTATGGATGCCAAGATAATAGTGTTGACTGACAGGGGTTGCCTGCTTCATGCCAGGCAGGTGCTAAGGTGCTTTCCATGCAGAGTACAGGCTTGTTGCCTATTTTACACAGAAGGGTAGGGAGGCCGAGAGAAGTAAAGGAATGCTCCCAAGGTCATGTGGCTAACTGAGAAGACAGGATACCAACCCACGTCTAAATGATTGCTGTAAATTGTTCCTCTCAGGGTCTCACTTTTTGTAAAGGACCAGATAGTAAATATTTTTGTCTTGGCAGGCCATAAAATCTCTGTTGTATCAACTCAACTCTGCCGTTATGACACAAAACCAGCCATAGATGATACATAAAGAGAGGATGTGGCTGTGTGCCAGTAAAACTTTATTTACAAAAGCAGGCATGGGATGGGAAGAAACTGCTTAGTGGGTATAGGGTTTTTACTTTGAAGTGATGGAAATAAATGTTTGGAACTGGAGTAGTCATTGCACAACCTGCATATTTTCTAAATGCTACAGAATTGTTCCTTTCCAAATGTTTAATTTTATGTTAGATGGCTTTCACTTCAAGAAATTATTTTTTAAAATTCAGATAATGAACCCAGCTTGGCCCATGGGCCATAGTTTACAGACATCTGCAAACTGTCTCTGGTCCCAAACCTAGTGAAATGAGGATATTTGAAAGGAGTTAGGAATCAAGTCTTTTTCAGCTGATAACACCTTACACTTACTGGGTCCATTTAGAGAATAGACACCTGACCCAGGCAGGCAAGACTACCAGTGTGGATGTTGAGGCTCAGAGCATCTTGGCTCTGTCAAGTACCAGATGTGTTCCCATAGGCAGATTGTCCAATCTGGACTTGTTTCTGGGTTCTCAGTTCTGTTCCGTTGGTTCTTGTGTCTGGTTTTGTTGCCAGTACCTTACTGTTTTGATTACTATAGCTTTGCATTATAATTTAAAATCAAGACGTGTATGCTTTAGGATTTTTTTCTTCTCCCTAAAGAGTACATCATGAGAAACGCTGGACTGGAAGAAACACAAGCTGGAATCAAGATTGCCGGGAGAAATATCAATAACCTCAGATATGCAGATGACACCACCCTTATGGCAGAAAGGGAAGAGGAACTAAAAAGCCTCTTGATGAAGGTGAAAGTGGAGAGTGAAAAAGTTGGCTTAAAGCTCAACATTCAGAAAACGAAGATCATGGCATCCGGTCCCATCACTTCATGGGAAATAGATGGGGAAACAGTGGAAACAGTGTCAGACTTTATTTTTTGGGGCTCCAAAATCACTGCAGATGGTGACTGCAGCCATGAAATTAAAAGACACTTACCCCTTGTAAGGAAAGTTATGAGCAACCTAGGTAGCATATTCAAAAGCAGAGACATTACTTTGCCAACAGAGGTTTGTCTAGTCAAGGCTATGGTTTTTCCTGTGGTCATGTATGGATGTGAGAGTTGGACTGTGAAGAAGGCTTAGCACTGAAGAATTAATGCTTTTGAACTGTGGTGTTGGAGAAGACTCTTGAGAGTCCCTTGGACTGCAAGGAGATCCAACCAGTCCATTCTGAAGGAGATCAGCCCTGGGATTTCTTTGGAAGAAATGATGCTCAAGCCGAAACTCCAGTACTTTGGCCACCTCATGCGAAGAGTTGACTCATTGGAAAGGACTCTGATGCTGGGGGGTATTGGGGGCAAGAGGAGAAGGGGACGACAGAGGATGAGATGGCTGGATGGCATCACTGACTCGATGGACATGAGTCTGAGTGAACTCCGGGAGTTGGTGATGGACAGGGAGGCCTGGCGTGCTGCGATTCATGGGGTTGCAAAGAGTCAGACATGACTGAGCGACTAATCTGATCTGAAAGAATTTTTTTGGTCATTTTGGTTCTTTATGATTCCACACAATTTTAGGAATTTTTTCCTATTTTGTGAAAAATGCCATTGGAATTTTGATAGGAATTGTAATGTGTCTATTGAAGACTTTGGTATGGATACTTAATATTAATTCTTCCAAACCATGAAAATGGGTGTATCTTTCCATTTATTTACGTCTTTTTCAATTTCTTTTATCAATATCTTAACAGTTTTCAATGTACATATCTTTCACTTCCTTGGTTAAATTTATTCCTAACTATTTGATTGTATTTGATCTTACTATAAATGGGTTTTATTTTCTTTTTCTTTCTTTTACAGATAGTTTATTGTTAGTGTATATAAATGCAACTGACTTTTTGTGTTGATTTTGTATACTGCAACTTTACAGAATTTATTTATTGTTCTAACAGATTTTTAAGGTGTGTGAATGTGGAGTCTTTGAGATTTTCTATGTATTTGATCAGATCATCTACAGAGGAAAATTAACTTCTTAGTTTATGATTTATACATACTGTATTTATTTATTTATTTTGCTTAATTACACTGGCTAGAATTTTCAGTACTGTGTTGAATAGAAGGAGTGAGAGTGGGCATTTTTGTCTTCCTGATCTCAGAGGAAGAGCTTTTGTCAAGAGTGTGTTTTCCATATATGCCTTTCTTTCTATACCTAATGTGTTGAGAGTTTTTATCTTAAAATTCTTTAACTTTGTCACATGCTTTATCTGTATCTGTTGAGATAATCATATGGTCTTTATTCTGTCACCTTACCAGTTTATTGAACCATCATTGCATCCCAGGGATAAATCCTTCTTGATCTTGCTGTGTGGCTGGCAGAGCCAGGTTATTGGCCACTTCAGATGAGATTATGGTTCTTTTACTCAATGTACAGGTGTATGTGACTTCTTCCAGGCTCCTTGGCATATAGTGCTGAAGGCAGAACCAAGGACTAACAGACTGTAGCTGAGTCCTCAGGGGAATGGAGCTGTTGCTGGGTCTGTAGTCAAGAGCACAGTCAGAGAGTCAGCTACGTGGCCCTGTATTCTCAAAGAGCTCTTGGACTTCTTGAGGTTTCATCATCTCCAGCCTGGATCCCAAAACTCACACAAAGGCACTTTTGTTCATGGATAAATGCCAGATTATTGTTGCTGAGCAGGGATATGAGTGAGGGGCTTTCTCTTCCTCTGTCTTATTGCTGTCACTTTCCCAGCCCTGGTTTTCAAGAGTCAGCACATCAAGCCCTTGGTCAGCATCGTGATGAGGACAGTTCAGAGGCAGCTCCAAACAGATGTGGCTACTTCTCAGGATTCACGAGGCTTTGTGAGCAAAGACTAGACCTGATAACTTGTGTTTATCATGAGTTTAACAGAAATGGCAGGAAACTTCTCCATTCTTTGGGGCTCACAGCTCCTGTTATTGTCCAGCTGACAAGAAAATATGTATCTGTTTGGCCATAAAATCCTGACCTTTGCCTGGATATGCATAAGAGTTCAGGAAGGATAGGGATCACAAAATGGCCAAGCAGGAGAATGTACTAAAGAGTAATTGTCCCAACAGTAGCATGTTGAGGAAATCCCAGGCTGATGAGAGTAGGGGGGACTGCTTTCATCCCAGGACCTGAAGGAGCAGGAGGAGGAAGCAGTTACAGGACCCCAGAGAGGACTATCTGGAGCCACTGTGGTATGGAGTGGTCACCTAACAGAAATGGTGGCTCCAGAAGAAGGATGCAGCGGACTTGCAGCACTGGAGCAGAGAGGGGACCAGAGGAATAAATAACTTGGTCTTTCTTCATTCTCAGATGAACTCCCCCTTGTGGCACCAGAGCAGACCATCAGCCCCTTTAAGTTTACGTCATCACTACAGCAACCATTTCAGCCGACATTGGGATGGTTTCAGTGAAAGTCCTAGGGAAGGTTCTGGTTGGCTAGGACTGAGTCTAGTGCACTAGGATACAGCATTCTGATTGGCTAATTCTGGTTTGCAAAAGTGTTCAGACGAGAAAGAGAAGTTCTGATGGCAGGAGAATGAAGGCAAAGAAGGGAGTAGGTGATGTGAATTCTACCCAGTGATGTCCACTCTCAGAACCATGCTCTGGCCTTCCCCTGGTCATCAGCACTTTGCACTTATCTTCTCCAGAATGCTGCTGATCTCCCTGTATGTCTTTATTCTACATGTAGTTTGAGCTTCCCCCCTAATTCCTCAAAATGGGATTGAAATCAGACTATTTTAATGTTGACCAAAACTTCACTGAAAGCTTGAAGGGACAGGAAGAAGCTGAACACAGTTTATGATTTCAAGTCATGTTCTACTATGGGAGTGGGTCCCCACTGAACAGGCTTCTTTTTAACTGTCAACCTGAAACCAAGTACTTGCAGCTAGGCCACCAGTCCCGAAATCCCTCCTCCAACCTGCTAACAATGGAAGTATTTTGGGTATTTTGGAACCAACAGAAGGAAAAGCATCCCCATCCCTTCACCACACACAGACACACACACACAGACACACACAGACACACACACACACACACACACAAATACACAATCCGAGGCTCATCTCCCAGGATGGGCCATCAACTCAGAGGTAAATTCTATCCCAAATGATGTTATCCCTCACATTATCATGCAGGGAAATTTCACATCTTCTTGTTGGGAATCTCTCCATTCCTAAAGAGGATTTTGGCTTCTTCTTTGCAAAATCAAAGGGCTTATTGAAACGTTTTGTTTTATTTTTTATTTTTTTTTCTGAACTAAAACAGCAGTCTCCCCTCCCAAGGATGGTTCAGAAAATTGCTAAGGGCTTTAAAATAGCAGGGTGTTTCCACTCCCACCCATCAAGTATTCAAAAATGGTGAGGGGTGGGCAGTCGGGACTTAAGAATATTCAATTTTCACAAAGATAAATTAAAATCAAAATGCATTATTGCAAAAATATGTTTACTGCTAGGAAAAATTGACCCAATGTGTGTCAAAGGGGAACATTCTAGACAGGCAACTCAATTTTCCTCATCCAACATGAATCCCAACTAGACCCCAGGGGTCCACAGGTCAGGAGTTCCGTATTTGGCAAAATGCATTCTCTGTTCTTCCACCCATGTCAGGCACTCTACTGTAATCAATCCCTCATGGGTCCTGTTTTTACTTTTTCTCATTTTTTTAAAAGAGGTTTTTAATAGATGTGCTGTCTCTGCCACCCCCAGCCAAGTCTTTGCAGTTTCCATAATCACAGAGGTAGGAGATCAAAACAACAGAGGAGAATCTGTGTGGAGGTTCTGTGTGCATCCCTCGCAGTGGGGACATTTTGCCCAATAGAGATTTAATTGGTGCCTTTGCATTCTGAAGATAATGCTATTCCATTATCTGCTATTGTTATCAACATTTTCTGTAGAGAAAACCTTTTTTATTTTCCTGTGTCTATGCTCACATTGCCTCACTGTATTCTTTTATTTGGGGGAATGTTTACCACTTCTGGGCCTGCTGCATTTCAGTGAGGAAACCAGTTGAGATCAATCGGGGCATTAAGAATTGATCTGAGAGGAGAGGCAGGGCGCTCCACTGTGGAGCCTGGCCAGCAGCTGCCGTCGCTATGCTGCACTCTCCTGGGCTTCTGGTTACCTCCTGGAATGTCAGGACCCCAGCCTGTGTCCCTCAGAAGCCAGGACAGCCACAGAATATCAGGTCCTCCCTGGCTCTGCCGAATGTGCCACGAGGCCAGCGCTGTGTCAGCTTTCAGCAGGAACGTATGTGCCTTGAGCTGTTCTTTCGGAAGCCAGTTTCTCCTGGGAGTCCCACACTGTCTCTGCACAGCTATACGTGTCAGAAGACAGAAAGGCAGAGCTAAAGAACCTGCAGCTGACTTGTAGAAAGCTGCTGCGGCAACAAGGAGGGAACTCTTTGCTGGAAGCTGTTGATCGTTTCTGCGTACATGGCTGAGCTTAGGGTCCAGGGGGCGGCTGAGTGCAAGGGTGGGGACAGATTCTAAGGTAATGACAAGTCAGCAAAACCTTCATGGTGTTCACAACACCCTGCTGTTTTCAGAGAACAATACAAAGGCACCAAGAATTAAATCCACAGACACACAGGATTTTCCACGTGACCTGAGAGGAATCCTTGAGAACTTGCCTGAAGCCTTGGACCCCAGATTCAGGAAAGTCTCTCATATCTGCTAAGAACATGCTCCTTCATTCATCCATTCAATAAACATCGATTTGAGAGTTGATGGGGTGACAGCATATAGTGATGCCTGCGAGAATAAAATAGACACAGCTCCTCTCCTTTGGAGGCTTACAGTTGTTTCTGCGTTTTCAGAAGATAAGCAAATATGTGAGCAAATAGAGTTACAGACAGTGCAAATGCTGTAACGTTAACCAGAACACTGGTCAAGGAAGACCTTTGTGAGGGTCTGGCACTCGAGCCCTGCAGGGGAGGTGCTGGGAAGCATGTTCCAGAAAGGGGTGGGGCATGTGCAAAGGTCCTGAGTTCTGGAGATGTTCGTCATGGCCCAGCACAGAATGGAGGCCAGTGTGGTTCAAGCACAGGGAACAAAGGGAAGAGAGATAAATGGGCCCATGCTGCAGATGTAGTTGGTGAGGCAGGAGTTTAGACTTTTTCCCTCCTAAATTTAATAGGAAGTTACAGCACAAATTAGATTTAAAATTCTCATCAGCTGCAGAAAAGAAAGTGTGCCGGGAGGGGCAGGAATGGGAGCCGAGATGGCTAACTCTAGTAGTGGTCCATGTGAAAGATGATGACAGCTTGAGTTCAGATAGTCCTGTTGGGTGTAGGGGGCATGTGTGATCATGCTTAGTCATGTCCGACTCCTTGTGACCCTATGGACTGTAGCCCGCCAGGCTCCTGTGTCCATGGGATTTCCCAGCAAGAGTACTAGAGTGGGTTGCCATTTCCTCCTCCAGGAGATCTTCCCGACCCAGGGATCAAACCCACGTCCCTTGTATCTCCTGCATGGCAGGTGGATTCTTTACCAATGAACCACCTGGAAAGTTGTTTGGGGGTGTAAGGGGCTACTGGTAATCCAGCTCTCTGAAAAGAAAGGTCAACAAACCTGAGGGCTGGGGTTTGCCAGTTTCCAGTGTAAACACTCCCTCCACTGGCTGGTTCCAAGCCATCCCTAGAGGTCACTGAGAAGTAACAGGTCAACCAGCTATAGTGCCTGCAGTAGGAGGACCTTGGTCAGTGAGGCTGGACAGAAGTAAACACGAGAGTGAGGGACATTGAACAGTCTTCTGCTTGTTGATTTGGGAGGTGGGGAGGCTGGAGAAGCCACAGATGTGGACAGAAGGAGAACGGAAGGGTGGAAGGGTGCAGATTTGCGGGTGGGACAGGGGCCATGAGAACAGAACTCACTTGAAGCCCCTTCCCTTCTGCATCCTCGGGCACAGGTATCAGGTCTGCATGATTGATGATTTGTCGCTCGTGTAAACACATGACCCTGCTCTTTCAGCACCTGCCCGGCTAGATTTGCTGGGACCTGTGCAGTGAGTTATGGAGCAAGAGATGGGCTGGAAATCCGGAGATCGGGAAACTGAGGCTTAGGGATGCTAAGCATGGGTTTACACAGGTGGATAAATAGGTTGGATCCAGGCCTTTTGACCCAAAAAGATGAGCCTCTCTTCTATGCCTGGTTGCTGGTTTGTTGATTATTAAAAGTCTACTAAAAACAAAACATAAAAGCTAAATACCTTTTTTCCCTTATTTTTTCCTCTGCCCCTATTTTCTCTGAATTACTATGCACAAGAAGAAGTAGCCCACCCAGAGAAGTGGATCGGTAAATATTCCCTCTCTAGTCAGGTGGTGAGTGTGAATCTTCATCATAACCTGCAGCAAAGGTGGCATCACATGTGTTCACCTGCAAGTTTCAGGGGGTGGGGTGATTTGAACTTCATCTGTGTTAATCCAGCAGGCACTGCTTAACCCAGGTATACACCCACTGAGATTGAAGACTCAATCCAGGAGCTTTCTGCTGCTTTCTTGGCTGTCCCCTCCCCCCCACACACACCTGCAGGCGCCCTAAGCACAGCTTGGGAGTGACTGTCAAAGCTGGTGGATGATGTTTATATCAGGACGCTATGTGTGCTCATTTAACACTTGATGGTGGCAGCAGTCTGCCCACTGGATGGGGTTCACCACTCATACAGTGTTAACAAGTTTGCAGGAGGCTCTTTTTCTCACATCTACATCCTTTTATCCAGGTCTGCATCCAGGTACAATGCGGAAGAGAAGATGGAGAGCGAGCTCTGGGGGGTCCCACAGAGGTGGGTTTGAATCCTCACTCAGGCTTCATTGCCTGTGTGGTTTGGGTGCAGGTCCTACTCTCTCCGAGCCTCAGTTTCCCACTTGTGTAGGGAGAGTCATCTTAAGTCCCACCTCTCAGAGCAGTTCCAAAATCACGTGTCCAGTTCAACCAGGGCAACAGTGGTCATCACCATCATCATTCTGTTTCCACTCTGAGTCCAAAAGCTCATGGACTATTCATCTGCCCCACCCCCTCCCGCCAGCAGCATCCACAGTGCTCCTAAGTGGCTTCTGAGGGTTTGGAGTGTGACCTGGACACCAGCTCGATTCCTGGCTCCTTCCTGGAGACCCTGTGGTTTATTGCGCCTCCCAGGAGTCTCCCTCCTCAGAGCTTCCTTCCCTGAGCTCACTCACTTTTTGCTCTGCCCTAATTGTGACATCTGGTGGTTCACAGCACCACCACACCACCCCACTCACAGGAGCTCTGTTTGTCTGGGGGTTGGAGGGCTTTGCAATGA
Source organism: Bos mutus (assembly GCF_027580195.1). Taxonomy (NCBI): domain Eukaryota; kingdom Metazoa; phylum Chordata; class Mammalia; order Artiodactyla; family Bovidae; genus Bos; species Bos mutus. The sequence goes on along the minus strand of NC_091629.1, from coordinate 40,775,760 downwards.
TGGCATCTACACGTGTGTCCCACTGTTAGATCTCCTCGTCGCTGTTCTGAGAAGCCTTGGGCTCCTTCAGCGGTGGCACCTGTGTGTTCCCACCTCCTGCGCCTTCTCTGGTCCTCTCTCCTGTCTCTGCTGCTCCAGCCCCAGGGCCTGTTCCTATGTGGAACCCTGACACCTCTAGAAAGACATGGGGACTCCAAGGCACTGCTTCCAGCCCCTTCATCCTTCCATCTGAGGGTCTTTGATACAATAGCTCAAAAAAAAAAATTACCCATAGAAATTCCCTTACCCACCTTTCTGTCCTCTCCCTCTGGCCACAGTTGGGTCACAGTTGGTCCCACATTTAAAAATCTGAAATCTTTAAAGGGTGAAAAACAGATGTTCAGAGTCCATTTGAAAGCACTTCATGGAAAGAACTGTTTTTCACGTAGCATCATTGTGCTCCAGCTGAGGAGGGCTCCTGTCCCAGATACCGAATCCATAAAACTGTGAAATTCTCTCCCACAAGGACCTTGGTGACATGCAGAAACCAAGAACCGATTTCCACATTAAGAGTTAAAAGGAAAAGGTACTATTAATTTTCCATTTTTAGTCATGAAATTTGCAGTTGTACACTTATGAGAAGTATTATTTTAACCTTTATATTTCTCTTTACATTACTTTCTGGAGACAGAATTAAAAGTTAAAAATTGATACCTGACATCAAAAACTCAGCATGCTAAAGGGTACGAGCCATGAACAAAAATAAGAAGAAATGGTGGCCTTTGAAGACTTTGGGAATAGAAATATACCAAGAAGTACTTTAATTGTCCACAAAGATAAATGTCAGAGAAATTACCTATAAAGATAGGTGGTGGGGAAAGAGAAAGCAAGATTTGAAGACTTTAGAATGAGTTCCCATAATTAAAACAGCATAAAATATCTGAAGAGATTCCAGAAATTAATCAAGATGGTGGACGATAATGCATATCTGTTGGCTAACCGATGTTTCTTTTCTGTTTATAAACTATGGGGCTTTGCTTTGTTTCTCTAAGGTTAATGGAATACTTGGCATTAGCTCATCTTCCCTGCCGCAGTGGGGACTTCTCCTGTGCTGACCTGCCAACAAGGGGTCCCAGGGCTTATTGGTCACATGCGTGTGCAGGGCATTCCTGTTCATGGCCAAGTGATGCTCTGCTTCCAAAAATCCTGAGAAAAGGAGAGGGGAACTTACCCCAAGGATCTTGTGCATCCCTTTTCTGATTATAAGAACAGACTTTGTCAGTGAACCATGAGTATAAAAAATAAAAGGGGACAACAGAGGATGAGATGGTTATATTCCATCACCGACTCAATGAATATGAACCTTTCTTACCTGGTACCTGAGACTTTCAATTCTAAGAGCAGGATCTGTTCAGTCTGAAAATATGGCTGGGGATTCAGGGAACTTTCTACATCAGAAGAAAAAGTAGATAGACAAGAAAATGCCTTTGCTTTGACCAAATAAAACCTGATGGGTCCTTTAAATTGGCACATCTGCAAAGAAAAATGATTCCTAAATAAGAATGAGGATTGACTTAGAGCAGAGAAACTCGTCCACTGCCTCCTATCGTTAGTACACAAACACGTAGGTTCAGCTCCAAATACCTTTTTGAAAATATTAAAAAAAGATCCACAAGCTCATACCTCTCTGTGCTTCATTGTTTTGGCTAAAAACATAGTGGAGAGGTATTCTCAGGCTCTGCAGTCCTCTTTGGAATTGTTTTGAGGAGTTCTGTCATGATGAGTGTGTGAAAGGCTTCAGTTCTTTCACATCGCGGACCATTTGGGTTAAAATAGAACTACATCTCTTGTCCTATGTACCCTGGAGGTCTGGACTTTCTACCTGAGAATCTCTCTCTCTCTCATACACACACACATGCAGGTATGCATGTGTATTAGGATGAACAACTCATCCTGTTTTACTTGACTTATTCAGCATTAGGGGCTTCCCAGGTAGCGCTAGTGGTAAAGAACCAACCTGCCCACCTGTAGGGGATGTAAGAGACATGAGTTCGATCCCTGGTTTAGGAAGATCCCTGGAGAAGGAAATGGCAACCTACTCCAGTATTCTTGCCTGGGAAATCCCATGGATAGAGAAGCCTGGCAGGCTACAATCCTTGGGGTCGCACAGAGTTGAACATGACTGAAGCAACTTAGCACATACGCATTCAACATTAGCCCTGGGAGTCTTGTGTGCCAGGACACAGTCCAGGTGAATGAAGGCACTTGTTGTACATGCATGTATAATGGGAAAGGCTTCTTTTCTCCCCTTTTGGAACCTTGTGCCTCCAGTGGCTTTGATGCTAGAAGGTGAAATGTGAGGCTGAGAGGGAGACAGAGGCTCCGTGAGCATAACAGGGAGGAACAGCATGGGCTCCCAGAGTCTTCTACATGTTTTGCCCCGAAGCCTCACCCCCAGGGGCCCTATGGGTTCTGAAGTCACTGGCTTTCCTTGACTTCCCCCCACCTCTCACTCCAGGCAGCAGAACCAGAGGCAGGGAGAGAGGATGGGGAATCAACCAACTGGAGTTGACTGACTTGAGATTGAAAAGAAGCCTGTTTTATTTCCATTCTTGATCTCATGGAATGTATCTACTTCTATCTTAATTAAAAAATAAGAAGAGACAATAAAATGCGTTATTACAGATTGGATGGGTAAAGCAATTGGCTTGACAGTAATCTAGGAACTTAATTATAGCCAAACATGCCCATGTAATACACATTCTCAGAGAGGAAGGGTTGAAGAGGGTCAATAAATCACTGTTTTTAAAAACAGGAGAAGGCTTTGTAATCGTCCAGTTACAGCTGACGAGGCCATAAAGAAGCTATAAGCAGGCTGGGTGCCATGCATCATGGGCTTTAATGTGCCGGTGTCGCGTTGCAGCGGGAGGCTGTCTGGGAAAGAGCCGAGCTCTATGGTTATTTGTCTGGAATGGAAGCCATCACTCAGGGTGGAGGCTGGTTAGTGAAGATCCTTCACAGTCAACTGCAGCATGGTCATGCCTGCCTTTGTCTAAAGGATCAAGAGGGAGATGGATGCCGGCCAGAAACAGCTGCAGCCCTGACTTTCTTGGGGGCAGATTCCCTGGCAGGTGGGCTCTGGGAACTGACCCAACCTGCCCAGACTTGCCGCCCTTCCTCCAGGTTTGGGGGGACTTGGGGCATCCTCCTGGGGCCCACTGCCTTGTGTAGAGCTGCAGGTGCCTGATTGTCTATTCCAGCCCTTGTGCTCTGGCTCCTCCATCAAACACCAGCTCCTCAGAGAGGCCTCCTGCCTGCCTGTCCACTGAAGACCCTTCCACCCCACCTGCCTCTTACCAACAACCCAGTTACTGGTTTAATCTTCTTCAGAACAATTCTCCCCATTGGAAGGTGTCCTGTTGGATGGGTTCTTTACATACCACCAGTCTTCTGAGTGGGATGCAAGCTCCAGGAAGGTGAGGGCAGGCTCAGACTTGCTGCAACTCTGCCTCTGGTACCTGGCCTGTGTGTGTCCTCTCCACCCAATGGTAACAGCACCTGTGTCAGGACAGCCCTGCTTCCCCTCTTAGTCTGTATAGTCTCGGTGGGGGCTCACCTGGCTCCAGGCACAGAGAGACCACCTGGCCCCAGCTAGGCCAGTAGTGTTCCTCACTCTGGCTACACTTGTTCGGGGAGGAGCTTGAGACTCAGCAGCCAGTGAGCCCTGGGACTTGTGCTGGGACCCTTGGGAACGGCTCTTCTCTTTGCTGAATGGGAGCTAGTGAGGGTGACCCCAGAGCTGCTGGGGGCCCTCTTAGCACACCCCTCACCCCTGAAACTGACCTCGGATCGAAGACCAAGGAGATGGACATGCACTGACAGTGAACTCCTAGCCTCTGAGCCTCCCAAGTTGCCTGGTCACAGGAACCATTGATGTTCTTGTTTCTGATCAGCTGGTTTGCATCAGGTTTGTGTCACATTCAACCAAAAGGGCCCTGACTAATACATTAGTCTGTCTCTTGCTCCCCAGTCTTGGTTTCACAGATTGCTGGTGAGGCTGGGCCTGGCGCAGTGTACTGACAGTGGTGCTGGCGAGAAGTGGTTCTCATTCCTGCAGGATGTTATTCTAGCGAGAGTCGGGCCAAGCAAGTTCCACTGCCAAAGGCATCACTGGGGACGGTCACATACAGGTGGCTGGTTTGTCTCAGCAGATGGTGGCACCAGCTCCTCTGAGCCAAATCTCGAGGACAGAAGGGCCCGGTGGGCCTGCCCCATCTCCTGTTGCCTCTTGGAGACTCTTCAGGGTCTGTTCAGAGGTTCTGCCATTCATTTCCTGCCCTTCATGCTGGCCCTGGCTCTAGTACATGGCTGGCTGCATCCTCCACTCTCAGGATCAGGCAGGAAAATCGCCTACGTGGGCTTTAATTTCATCTTTCATTTTTAAGAGATGAAGCAGATCAGGAATGTTTCAAGGAATCCCAGCGTGTGAATGATAAAACAGGAAGCTTCTCTGAAAAGAGAGTATTCTGTGGTTCAGGTAGGTCAGGGAAACGCTGGTTTAAATAGAGTCGAGTCCATTTCGTGCTGCAGGAACATGCAGAATTTCTAACACGTGTGCTCTCACTCTCCAAGAGGCAGGTGTGGTGGCAGTTTCTGCCGTAGGACTCTTGTTTGGGAGCATCTCTTAGGATTTCGTGTCCTGCAGAATGCTCCTTGGAAGTATTTTAAGAATAAAGATGTAGATGGGTCTTCTCCCTTCCTTAGTGTACAAGTTCCCTGGGTGAATCTGTGGGACTAGGAACTATCATATAAGGGGCAAGATCTCATGGTCCCCCCTGCTGCTTCAGAAGCTTCTGGAGGGCCGTGTGGGCCTTTCTCCTTGGCCATCCCACCCCAGCACCTACCCTGGAGCCTGGGCATGGCTGGACCCCCATGCTTGCTGGATGAGGGAGTGGGTGAAATATGGCTGAGCACATGCTGACCGGGAACCAGGTGAAGCCGTGGAGCAGAAGAGCTTTCTCCAGCCTCCAGGAGACTCTGATGTGAAGGGAAGGGCTATTTATTTCCCCTGTGACTCCTGAAGCCGGAACTGTGGTCGATGGTGGCCTTGCCACAGAGGAGGAATCCAGCTCCATAAGAAAGAGGCTTTTCTAGTTGTCAGCAGCAGCTTAACAAGCGACAGGCTGCCCCCAAAGTGGGAGCATGTGAGGGTTGTTTACTTTTAATATTTTTATTTATTTTTAATTAGAGTTACAATACATTACAATAATGTGTTGGTTTCTGCCATACATCAACGTGAACATTAGGTATACATGTGTGCCCTCCCTCTCGAACCCCTCTCCCACCTCCCTCCCTCCCCCACCATCTGCCTCTAGGGTGTCACAGAGCATCGGCTTTAGGTTCCCTGTGCCATGCATAGAACTCCCACTGGCTGCTTATCTTACGTACAGTAAAGTATATGTTTCAATTCTACTCTCTCAAATCATCCCACCCTCTCCTTCCCCGACTGTGCACTAAATTCTATTCCTTGTGTCTGTGTCTCCTCTACTGCCCCGCATGTAGGATCGTCAGTACTGTCTTTGTAGATATGCGTGCATGCTAAGTCACATCAGTCATGTCCGACTCTTTGCGACCCCATGGACTGTAGCCTGGCAGGCTTCTCTGTCCGTGGGATTCTCCAGGCAAGAGTACTGGAGTGGGTTGTCATGCCCTCCTCCAGGGCATCTTCCTGACCCAGGGATCAAACCTGCGTCTCCTTCACTGCAGGCGGATTCTTTACTGCTGAGCCACTGGGGACGCCCGATTCCATGTGTATGTGTTGTTTTAGTAATAGAAGGATGCTCCTCTCAGGTTTGGGCTCACCCTCTGTGGTTTCTGACGGTAACTCTGAGTCTGCAGTTGTGTTGAAAGGTCCATGTGCTCTCCCTCTGGAACTCTTCATCTGTGCTCTAAGCGGCTTCCAGAAGCTGTTGGCATTGAACGCCATATTTACTGAGCCAACTTCAAATATTTGAGGGTATTGGTAGTGTTTATTATTTGCCTTGAGAAGCCCTGAATCCATGCTACTGGGGACAGTTTGGTTTTCTTTCATAAATTCAGCATCGATAAAAATAAAAAACAGAAGAGTTGAGAGGAGCCCGTGTCTCCGTGTGCACTTGCGGAGGGATGTCTCACCCTCAACTTCTTCGTAAATCCCATTTGTCTGTTTAGATAGTTCGTGCTCCATAAGGTGTGGATGAATTCCTGAGAGAATAGCATAACACCTTCCAAAGCAGTGTCATCATGGCCCCCACCGTATTTGTTTATTGGGTCCTTTCTATGCTCAACAGGACAAAGAAATTACCACTCATTGCTGCAGCAGTGTGTCACGGCGAGACAAGTCTGAACAAGAGCCATCTTTTTTAAAAGTGTGAAAACAAACCCTCTGTTGTTCGTGAAAACTATTTTCTGGGTCATATTCTTGTCTACAAACAGATAGGTATGGGGGACCAAATAGGGTCGCTTTTGATCATGATGATTAAGGAACAGAGGAGGAAGCCAGTTTTCTAACTGGGAGTCTTGCACCAATGGAATACACACAAAATGCAATGAGCAAAACTGAGATTGCAGGATGGAGGGGGATGTGCATGGTGCCACATCCTTCTGGCAGCTGTAGCCCGTGGGCCTTGGGGCTGGGCGGTTAAGATGGAGACCATTTGGCCACTGGCTTCTGAGCTGGTGTTATTGCCATATGATGCCTCGTACCATAGGGATGTAGTGATATCCTGCACAGGCCTGAGCCATAAAGCAAGCCTCTGACAAACGTTTCATATGTTCCAAAATTATGTAAATTCCTGTGGCCCCTTCCATCAATTCACTCCTCTGCCCTACCATGGTTTATCCCCATAGGATGTGGGAGGTGAGGTGGGGAGAGGAGCAGAGAGAGATACCAATAAGGAGATTCGGCCACCCTTCCCAGCTTATCTTGAGTGGTCTAAGCTTATGTTGCAAATGAGCCATGTCCAAATCTTTGGGGCTCCATTCTGTACCCTCTGAATCTTTAATTCTCTATAGGAGAGACCAGTGGTCCTCCAGATGTGGTCCCCAGACCAGCAGCATCACCTGGGAAGTCCACTGGGAATGCCAGGGCTAAGCCTCCATCCCAGCTCCTGAAATCTAAATGCTGAGGGTGGGCCCTAGCCATTGTGCTTTACCTGCCCCAGGTGATTCTGGTGTGTGATAGAGTTGGAGACCCACTGGGATGCACGCTCCATGGCGCTCTCATCCTTAACCTGGTGGACAGAGAGCTCTGCCTTTCCTGGTTAGCAGAGCTCCTCTAAATAAGCCCAGAATCACAAGAGGGAGCAGAGGCCCTTCACATCTGTGTCGAGGGGCTCCTGGTAGAGGAGAAGCCACGGGCAATACATTCCAGGGCAGGGATTCAGGCCAGACTTCAGGCGCAAATCCAGGCTCGATGCTTCCAGCTGCATGATCTGGGTAAACCCCTTATCCCTTTTGTATCCTGGCTTCTTCTTTCATAAAATGGCTATCTATAATACTTTCCTTCTAGAGATGTCAGAAGATTACATCGTTCACCTGGAAAAGACTAAGAGCAGGGGGTAGTTGTTCGTATTATTCCTCCAAGTTCACTTTCACTTCTCCTCCCTGATATTAATGTGTCTCTCCAGCGCTCTTCCTCTCCTCATAGCAGCGCGTAGAAACAGAGGCATCATCATCCTTTCATTTTCAATTAGGAGTGCAATCCAGTTACGAAGACAGACACCCGGTCTAAACAAATGGGCAGTGATGTTTCCCACATGGGAATCTGAAGGCACTGCTGGTGTGATGCCCTGACGTAACCCACTGGTGAGAAGGCAGATTTGGGGAATGAAAATTGATTGGTGATCATGTCCCCCCTGTGCTCGGTGGCTGCTTCACTCTCATCATTGTTTTAACTTTGTAATTGTGTGAACTCAAACTTTATGTGATTATCTTTCATTATTAATAGATTTTAGTCTGTGTGTACGTATGATAGGTAACTAAGTAGATAAATGATAGAGAGATAGGTAGATGGATGGATGGATAAACTAGATAACTAGGCATGTAACACAACAGCAAACTAGCCCAGTTACTGTGCCCACTTGCAGCCTTTTGACCAGCAGTGAATAATCAGCAACGATCTATACTGATTCTCTGTGCTTTGCTCCCCTCCTCCCAGCCCCAGGAAGGGGTTCTCACCTTGATGTGGTGAAATCCCTCAGATGTGGTTGCCTGGTGGAGCCCAGATTTGCATCCTTCTTCAGGGGTCCAGAGCCTATGAAGGGAAAGTAGCGAGCTAAACTCTGGGATGCAAAGTGAGCAGGTCATGGCCTCAGCTTGCATGAACTTTAAATATTAACTGGGAAGATGGAAAGTTCACAGCCAAGTGCACAAGCACAGAATTGCCTCTGTGGTCAGTTCTGCAGAAGTGTAGGGGCTGCCAGGAGAGTGGGTGGGTAGACACGGCCCCGGGGTCCTGGGAGGCCAAGGAGAGACATCTGAGCTGACCTCTAAAGGACCAGTAGGACTCAGCCAGGCAGACACAGGGAGGCATCACGTGGGGAGGGGACCAGATCGTGAAGGTCCCAAGCAGGCAGGACGATGAAGGGTCCTAAGAACCGGAAGGTGGTTTACTTGTCACTTGTCCCACATGAGGCTGCCCAGAAGTGAAACAGTGACCTCCAGTGGCTGGGAACTACCCTGTGCCTCTTGTAGGGAGTGGGGCCAGTCCCTGGCTCCCCACAGTCTATGACAGGGAGTGTCGAGACCCCAACCCGGGGCCAGGGATCAACCCAATGCAATATGGAGCTTAAAATTTATCTGGTTAAGATGGGGACAGAGCACCATGCCTGTGGGATGGCTGGGCCACCCTCAGCTCCCTTCCCATTCCTGAGCCTAGTTCTCTAGCACGGCCCTCAGGCCTGTGGACTCCCAACAGCCTTGCAGGAACCCCCTCACCCCTAGTAACTCTAGGGAGTCAGAGAGATGCCCGAGTTGGCAGCCCAGACCCCTACCCATCACAGGGGCATGCAGTGTGGGAGACAGCGCCGGGGAGGGGAGCACACTCACTGTCTCCCCACCAGCACATAGGGCCTGTGTCACTAGAGGAGAAAGGGGCAGGAACTGAAAGCCATACAGAAGTCTCCTTACTTTCTGGGGGATGAAGGGTTTGAAAGACTAGAAGGAAGACTCCACTTTCTATTTCTTTTGAACATCTGGAACTCTACAGAGTGTTAATTTTTAAGCTGCCACTAGGAATGATGAAAGAAACTGGTTATCCATTTAGAGGGTGATTATCAAGTTGCAGCCTGCATGAAGTCAATTTTTATAGCTCACTCCTGACCCCCTGAAATGCAAAGTCTATAATGACATTTTGGGTAATGTTTCGAGTTCAGTGGTATAGCGATAAAGAAATCTTAAGTGCAAAGTGCTTCTCTCCTTCCCAAGTAAGTCCTTCTCTCAGCAAAATTTCACTTCAAGTGTCTTTTCATAATAAAATAATTCTGCATTCCAACTGAGAGCTCCACGCACTCCCTCACTCGTCATGTGGTGAGAGCCTGCTTTTGCACCGCTGGGCAGGGTTTGCTAATGGGCACTTTATTGCTAAGTGTGCTGTCCCTTTGGGGGAAAAAATAATTTCATCCCCAGCGCATGCCTCGTCTCCAAGCCTACTGATCAGTGGTGTTATTATGCTTGCAAGAGTCATTTGTAAGCTTTTCAAGTGATATGCCAATGTCCTTTTTTTCAGGTAAAAGAGAGAAAAAGTTAAAAGCAAAAAAGCTATGTATTGGGGGAGGGGCTGTGAGGAGAGTCATTGCAACCAAGTCGATGTTTATCTTCCAAGTGCTGTGTATCACGGAACACCCTGCCTGCTCCTTCTCTGGGTGTCTTCCAAAAGCAAGCGTGGCTCTTAAATCAGATTGGAGTGGAATCAGAGAGAAACTCAAGTGTCCTCCTGCTTCTTGTTAGCTGTCAGACTGAGGGGAAATTGCTGGAGGATTCAGAGCCTTTGTTTTCTCATCTCCGAAAAGGGAACAGTGATGCTCTTTGTTCCTAAAACGATGGCGAAGATGATGATACACATACTTCAGTCACATCCGACTCTCTGGGCGGTATAGCCTGCCGGGCTCCTTTGTCCACGGGGACTTCTCTAGGCAAGAATACTGGCGTGGGTTGTCATTTCCTCCTCCAGGAATTTTCCCGACCCAGGAATCAAACCCACATCTCCCTCGTCTGCTGCATCGGCAGGTGGATTCTTTACCCCTAGTGCCTGAAATGTTGTGAAGATTAAACGACACGAGAAGGTGCAAAGGGCAGGGAGCGCGGCTCCGAGTGTGTGAGAGAAATGGCTCCCTTCTCCTGCTCTGTGCAGCGTCTGTCTGCAGCTGCCTCCATACCCCATGACCTGGCGTCTGAAGCTGCCCCTTTGCTCCTTTACTGTCGGAGACAAGCCAGGTGGGACAGAGACAGTGTCACCACCTTTCTTTTTTTCCCTTAAAACCTTGCAGAGTTTGTTATTTAAAAAAAAAGAAACATCTAGAATTCACATGTTACAGTGCTCACAGCTTACACCTGTGAGAGGGGTGTGTGGGAGAGAGAGACAGTACGTGTGTGTGTGTGTGTCTGTGTGCTTACGTGAACCGGCGGTGTTTTCCATAAACATTTTTGCAGGTGAATGAACTGCTGGCCAGGAGGTTGAGTCACCTGCTTGCAGACACTTCTTAAATAAAAGTCACAACTAGGCTGTGAATCCGGGTGCTCTTACCTCAGGTCCTGCCACTTCATGCTAAGAGAACCTGCCATTTTTCTTGCCATTCTTTGGAGCTCTCGTGCTGAAAGAAATTAATCCAGGTTTCGAACATGATAGCCCAGAAATCGTTGATTAGAATGTTCACGAAACTCACTACCAGGGAATCCCAAAGCCATGGGCACCACTCTTACACAGGTATACTGCCCGCAGAGCGTGTTTCAGATTCAGCCTATGTGGGCTGTGGGGGCCACTTCTACTGCCCCCGCAAAGGGAGTTTAAACCTTCTTGGTGGTAAGTAGCTGGGTTCAGAAAGAATGAACAGACAATGAACTGTTGCCAGGCAACTTCTGTCATCTCCCCAAAGATACACAAGGATGTCCTACCCACAGATAAGGGAATGGGTCCCCCAGCTTGACTGGCTGTAGACAGACTAGGGGAACTAAGGCAAAAACATTCTATCACTATTTCCACTAGTAAAACACATAATTTATAAGTTGTTGTTGATCAGTTGCTAAGTTGTGTCTGACTCTTTGCAACCCCATGGCTCCCCTGTCCTTCACTGTCTCCCAGAGTTTGCTCAAATTCATGTCCATTGAGTTGGTGATGTCATCCAACCATCTTGTCCTCTGTTGCCCTCCTCTCCTCTTGCCCTCAATCTTTCCCAGCATTAGGGTCTTTTCCAATGAGCTAGCTCTTTGCATCAGGTGGCCAGAGTGCTGGGGCTTCAGCATCAGTCCTTCCAGTGAATATTCAGGGTTGATTTCCTTTAGCATTGATGCAAGTAGATTTTTCTTTTACAGAGTCTTTTCAATGCTTTTGATGAACTTAATTCTTAAGAGATTTACAACTCTAGGAGAGTTGAATTGGTTTCCAACCAAGTTTCCACTTACCTTGCCTGCAAGCATGCTTAGTCACTCCGTCATGTCTGACTCATTGTGAGCCTATTGACTGTAGCCCACCAGGCTCCTCTGTCCATAGGATTGTCCAGACAAGAATACTGGAGTGGGTAGTGGGGTCACCACTTCACATGGAAAGACTAGTGGTCTCTTTACTATTTCTGACACTGTCCTTCTAATCTTCTAAATCTGTGATTCTCACCTGGGGGCAGTTCTTTCCCTTCAATTATGGCATGCTTGGCAACATCTCAAGACATTTTTGGTTGTCACAACGAGGAGGAAGGGGTGCTACTAGCAACGAGAGAGTAGAGTCCAGGCACCCTGCCGAACATACTACAGCGACAGCTCACCACAGATGTCAACATTTCAAAGGCCAAAGAATCCCACTTTAAGAACAGAAAGGGGCTTCCCTGCTGGCTCAGTGGTAAAGAATGCACCTGCCGATTCAGGAGATGTAGGTTTGATCCCTGGGTCAGGAAGACCCCCTGGAGAAGGAAATAGCTTCCCACTCCTGTATCCTTGGATGAAGGAATGGCAACCCAATCCAGTATTCTTGCCTGGAGAATTCCATGGACAGAGGATCCTGGCAGGCTATAGTCCATGGGGTTGCAAAGAGTCAAACATGACTGAGTGACTAAACAGCCTGTATCCTTGTATGGAGAATCCCATGGACAGAGGAGCCTGGCAGGCTCACTCTTTCCTCTCTACTTGTGTCAACATATGGAATGTCCCATACTAAAATGTTTTTAAAAAGCAGACAGTGCCCCAACTTCAGAGTTATGCCTACCAAGTTCTAACAGCTGGAGTCATGGCGTCTAATACTGTAGGTTACCATGTACCCTGCCTGCAGCATCTGCCAGCTTCGTGATGGATTCCCATTGGTTTGTATCTGGGACTTTAAGCAGCTGCCTGTGGACATCAGGAGGTTAGAGACAGAGCAGGAGTTCCAGCTCAGGGCTTTCTAACCCCAGATTATGGCAGGGTTTCTGCTCCATCACACTGGAGTCCACCTCCCCAGAAAACACAGGTGTTTGGTGTGGGAGCAGGGGAGCATGCATACATCACAGGTGTGTATGCTAATTAGCTCCCTCCCAAGTCTGCACCAGAGCACGCCTTGTCAACTAGTATTTGGACAGCCGAACCTCTAAGGAACCACAACATAAAGCCTGATTCCTATCCTGGGAGTTGTAAACTAACCCCAGGTTAGAAGTGTAAACATTTTACCCCTGGGGAAGAGCTGTTTTTAGCTGATTACAAATGGGAGAGGTTGGCAGCTGTTAATATTGATGGTTATTCCTTGAAAAATGACTTTGAGGTATGACTAATCAATTGTCTCTCAGAATGAAGAATGGAACAGGCTGCTCTTCAGGAATCTCAACACAGATTTTTAAATCTGTGCTTTATAGAAGAGGCAGGAAAAATGAGCCAGACCTTTGGCACAATGATGAGTTGTTCAGAGTAAATAAAGCAATTATTAGCATCTAGGTTGGACCTCAGATTTATGAAATTTCTTTTTCTAAAAAACTTGGATGTTGCCACGCTTTTGTGTTTCATTAAATGTGGTTCCATGAAACATTCTGACCAGTTGTACTGAAGTGTGCGTCTTGGCACTGTATTGAGAGTTAACAAGAGCTGGGACTTTTTTTTTTTTTGTCCCACTCAGTAAATAAGTAGCTTTCACTCAGCTGTAAACATCTGGAGGATTTAGGCCCTGGCTGGTCACAGACTTGCTTTGCTGTATCTAGAACTGATGCTTGCATGAAAGGCGCATGGCCATGAGCTGTTCTACTGTGAGAGGGGTGTGTGAGGGGACCCTGGCTGGGAACTGGGGCCTGGAGGTATGGTGAGCAGACTCTAGGGTGACTTAGAGTCTGTGCCTGGGTAATCCCTTCTCCTTGAGTGTGGACATGATCGGTGGTTTACTTTTATCTGATTAACTATGGCAAAGGGTATGGAATGTCACATCTATAATTGCCTTAAAAAAGGTGGTACCATCTGTTTTACTCTCTCCCTCACTGGTTTTGTGAAAGCAAGTGATTATGTTGCAGAACTTGGTCCCCAGCATGGTCAGACAGCAAGGAGCTGAGACCTCAGTCTGACAGCCAGAGAGGCTGAAATCTGCAACAACCATGCTCTCCTCTGTAAATGCAGTCATTGTTTTTGGAGCCTCTTGATTGGCCTTTGTCATGATAAACACTGCAAGGATGATTTCCTGGGCTTCCCAGGTGGATCAGTGGTAAAGAATCCACCTGCAATTCAGGAGTCTCGGGTTCGATCCCTGGATTGGAAAGATCCCCTCGAGAAGGGAATGGAAACCCACTCCACTATTCTTGCCTGGAGAACCCCATGGACAGAAGAGCCTGGCCAGCTACAGTTCATGGGGCTGCAAAGAGTCTGACATGCCTGAGCGACTGAGCATGCACACACGCACTGTGGAGTTACTGGAGGGTTTTCAGCTGGGGAAGGAGTGGAGTTTGTAAAACCTCAGTGTGAGGAGGTGTGTCACTTTGTTTTGGATCTGTGACACCCCACTGGACTGTGAGAGACATGTGAATAGGGGCTGAGTCTCTTTGATTTTTTTTTTTTTTGGCTGCCTGGGTCTTAGTAGCATTGCTGCCTGTGGGCTCTTAATTGCAGCACGTGGGATTTAAGTCCCTGACCAGATACTGAATCTGGGCTCCCTGCACTGGGAGTGAGAATCAACCACTGGATCTCCAGGAAGGCTCCTTGGGGCTGCATTTCCACCCCTTAGGACAGAATCCTGCTGTTACAGATGTGGGCATGAGACTGTTTTGGGAAAGAGAAAGAAAGAAGGAAGGAAAAGAGGGAGGGAAGGAGGAGGGAAGGAAGGGAGTTGGCAGGAACCCAAGCTGCTGCCCTTCTGCCTGGAGCACATGTGGGTTTGGGGTCTTTCCTGGCTGTTTAGTTTAGTTTTTGCATCTGCTGCATTTGACATGTCTCTAAATTTGATACTCTTTTCTCCCTCCTTGTAGTTGATACCAAATTTCCTTACCTTGGGAATTCTGTCTCCATCTGGGGGGAAAAATATGCCATGTTTTTGATGCTCTAAAACAAAATTTATAAGAGATCTTTTTCACTCATTATTTTTTTGTTCAATTTTGCATTTCTTTTACTGATTTTATATTGGAGTCTTTCTCTCAGCATTTTTAATTAGAACCAGTCTGCATCCCAGGCATTCCTGGAGTCAGAATGCAGTAATCAGTTGCAAAGATGAGCAGGGCTCTTGCCTAGCTGTATGTACCTGCCCTAGCGTTTAGCCATGCACACACACATTCTCAAAGCAGCCCAGTTTCTGGCCATATCTGGCCAGAGCAGCCTTCCATGGCAGTTTCATTTCTTGGCCTCAAAGTGACTGCATTTTTCACCTTGTAATGATTTAGTTAATGCATCTGTTAAATAATGCAGTCACTTTTATAAATTCTCCATCCATCTATATGGGAGAGAGTATCATCTGAACAGCCATATGGTTGACTTTTTAATGAATGCAAAATACCTGGATGTCACATGGAAAGTTCTGGATGGGCACACAAATTAGGCATCATGATTTCCTGTTAAATACCAAACCCAGATAACATCCTCTCCTCGGAGACCATTACTATGTGGTTGTATATTTAAAAAAGGGAACGGTTCATGGAGGAGGCACAAAGCAGCAGTGCATACTTAATAGCTTGTTCCAATGAGCAAATTAAGCCTGGAACTGTCGACGTATTAAAGTTAGCAGAGCGGGTCCTGAGTATTAAACATAGAAATTTCTGAGAGAGAGAGGGTTCATTCTTTTACATTGACTCAATGGTGAAATAAAGTGAACTCTGACAATGTGATTTAGCAAAGACTCTAAAACATAACGTGTTGGAATGGCTGTGTATCAAAAGGTATTTTTCTGTTCTATTACCTTTAATGAATAGCTTAGATCACTGAATATATTCACTGAGCTATGGCTCAGTGCATTTTTGATAAGGAGACGAAAAGCACTACAGGTTTTGGTGTAATTTTATCTGCGATGGGGTTGTGTGCCTGATGTTGTGTATATACAAAACTACGTGTATGGACGCATAGAATATACATATTTGTTTTCACACGTGCCCATGTGAATATTTTACCTGTAGGGACTTCCAATGAATTAGAATCAGTTTGATAGTAAAGAGTTCTATTGTATTTTTTTCATCTTAAATAAATAGAAGTGCACAAAACCCTTTATTGGAAATTCACTGAAGGTAGACGTGTTATCAAATTAGTACCCAAAGGGCCAGCTGGTGATGCGTCATGAGTCTATCTCAGATGACTCACTGCTCCATGAAAAAGGCACCAGTCTTTGAGCCCTTGGCCCTGTGAGGATTAAATGTCTCCCATTCCACAGTCTCAAGCAGAGTTGAAACCAACATACCCTTATTTTCAAAGTTAACGTGGGATGTTTCAATTTGCCTTCTGGTCAAAGTGTCTTTTGGCTGCTGGAAGGGGCAGCCCCCTGTGTCTTCTCCCCACACTGGGACTCCCCACTAGTTCCATTGCCGCCCCTTATCCTGTATCTTGCAGTCCTCTCCTGGGCCTGGGCTAATGTGCCTCAGCTAGAGCCACAGCTTGGCTGGCTCCTTTGTCATCCTACAGCAAGGCACTCTTAGATCCCCTCCTGTCTAATCCTGTGGTGTTTCTCAAACAATCACAACTCAGTTCTTCCACTCTGGCCTTATTTTCCAGCTAGGACACCCAAGTGTATTAGTTGCTCAGTTGTATCTGACTCTTTGCAACCCTATGGTCTGTAGCCTGCCAGGCTCCTCTGCTCATGGGATTCTCCAGGCAAGGATACTGGAGTGGGTTGCCATTCTCTTCTCCAGGGGATCTTCCTGACCCAGGGATTGAACTCAGGGCTCCTGCATCTCTTGCACTGCAGGCGGACTCTTTACCATCTGAGCCACCAGGGAAGCCCATAACACCCAAACTGACTTGAAAAACCTGAACCTGGTCCACTTGTCCATATCATTCTAAGGCTTTTCTGTCTTCTGAAGCTCATTCATTCATTCATGAAACACATTTTATTGACATCCTCTGGATTGGAGGCAGTGTCCCAATGTCAGGTGTAGGTATGGCTGGGAATGAGACTGACAAGGTTTCGGCAAAAATGGAGCTTCCTTCTAACCAGAGGAGACAGTAAGCAGTTAACTGGTAGAGAAACTGATGTCACGTGGTAGTCAGTTCTGTGGGTGGTGGTGAGCCAGGATCATCCCAGCTCAGGATTCCTCATCCCGCCTTCGCATGCTC
This sequence comes from Bos mutus, assembly GCF_027580195.1. Classification (NCBI taxonomy): domain Eukaryota; kingdom Metazoa; phylum Chordata; class Mammalia; order Artiodactyla; family Bovidae; genus Bos; species Bos mutus. Next base: position 40,758,840 of record NC_091629.1, on the reverse strand, counting down.
TCATCACAGCATGTACCATATCGTATGAAGAGAGGCCTTTCTGCTGCAGAGTAAGCTCTCAAGGGCAGAGCCGTGCTGCTCTGATCTTTTCATACATAGCATGGTGCCTGCTGGGTGCCTTCTGGAAAATAAATTCAGTAATCCAACCCACAAATATTTACTGAACTCTTGCTATGTGGTTTGCCTTATTCTAGGTACCAGAGAGCAAGATGGGGGAGGCTCTGCCCCTGTGAAGTTACTTGTGGGCATAGGGCTAGAGAGGAGGCCAGATAAACAGCCCAGGACAGCTGGAAGGGAGGCACCTGTGGCTGGGCTGTGAGGAAAATGGATACAGTGCAGCGATTCTTGGACATGAGTGAGCTTAGGAATCACTGGGAGCCCCAGTTGCAGAGTTTCTGATCCAGGAGATCTGGCTGGGGCCTGGGAAGGTGCATTTGAAACAAGCTCCCAGGTGCTGCTGCTGGTGGTAGTATACACAAAACACTCTGTGATGATGCTTGTGGATCCCTGGAGCAGGGAGGAAGAGGAAGAAGAGGGGGAAGAAGCACCGGGGTCCAGCCCCCATGGATCCAGGGAATTTGAAGCGGGGCCGGCGTCGGTGATCAGGAAACAATAGCTTATTTAAATGTTAATTAAAGATATAAAGAGTGGTTAAATAAGGATAGCTCAGTGAGAAAATTTAGTGGAGAAAAGAGGCTGAATAACTTGGTTTACGTGGAAAACTAATAAAATTCCAAGACAAGGAATTTGCATCACCTACGTAGGCCGCAGGCATCCTCCCGTTCTCCTGAAGGAGAGGAGACACTAAGGCTTCCCCGGTCAGATCTTAGAAGCCCAGGCATAATTAGTAGGCTTGATGAGCCTCCATGCTCCAGATGGGAATTCAGCCAGAAGGTGAGAGAAAGAACGACATGGGGAGACCAAGCTTCGGTGAACAAGGCCCGCACTTAATTTTTCAAAGTAGTTTTTATACCTTAAGTTGTGCATAGAGGATAATGGGGGAAGGGGTAGAGTCATGCAAGGACAGCAGTCCTTGATTCCTATCAAAGCCAGGCTTTCAAACTTATCATATGCAAAAGTTTAGGTGATTTACATCATCTTCTGGCCAGGAGGCCTGTTACCATTTTATGACCCTTTCTTTATTTTTCTCTAAAGGTGATTATTCTAAAGTCAGGCTCCACCCTCCGAAAGCATTAGATAAAGTTGCATTCCTATAGGGCAAAGGTGTGTTGGGCTATAACAAGAAAAGAATTAACTCAAGGGTCCAAGGTTACAAACATTAAAGCTATTACTTACATTCCTATACACCAATTATATTAATCAATACACTCTCAGGGACACAGTAGGTAAGGGATATGGAAACTTAGCAGCAAACATTGGCCCAACAAGTGAAAAACCCTTCACCAATACAATTTATAATCAACCCACTATACTACACTAACAATTTCCTAACTTCTCAAAAGAATCTGTTTTTAGAAAGTTTAGAGCATCTCATGCCTCTCACAGTTGGGAGGCTGTGAACAATCACATGTGGCCAGAAGAACCTGTTCAGGTAGGCTAGAGGACTTCCAAAGGAGTTTGTAGGTTGAAACACTCTTGTCATGCCCAGGAACTTTATTAACTGGAGCTGTAAGTTAACTCTTTTTCAGAGAGGTGGTGGGGGACAGCCCTTCATAAAGTCAGAGGTGTAGGTGAGAGCACAAAGCAGTAAAGTGGGCAGACTTTGGTTTTGGGGGTAGATGCTCGAGAATTTCCAGGGGGACTCCTGAGGCTCGATCCCTCCTTTGCGTATGCTGAGCCTCCTTCCTCATGATGTTTGCCACGGGCGGAGCTCCTCTTGCTGGCTCCTGGCAAAGAAGAGATGGGGGAAGAGGAGGAGAAGGGGCAACAGGGCAAAGTCCCTGAGGCCAGGGGCAGCCTGGTCTTGGGACACACGAGGCCTGAGCCTGGGGTTCGAGAAGCAGGGAAAGAGGGCACAGTGCACAGGAGGTTTGGCTGGTGGTTATAATGGCCCACTTGAGGGATCCAAGCTAGTCTCCCTATCTTTGCCAACTGATTAGCAACCTTAATTCCATCTGGGGCTTCAATACCCTCTGCCTTGTAACATCACAGTCTCACAGGATCCAGAGAGTTGGGCTTGGGTCTTTGTGGGGGACGTTGTTTTGTCGACCACATCCTGCATATTTTTAAAATAAACACTGCGGATGCAGCTTAGAGAATAACAGGGAGAAAAATGGAATTAGGGAGACCAATGACTAGGCTGCCACCTTGGTCCTGGTGGGAAGAGGCCTCACTGGAACTAGGTTGGGGTTGCAAAGAGGTGGACATGTAACCTTCTTGGGAATATAATGGGATGCTGACAGGATGAGCATGGGGTGGAACAAGGAGAGATATAAAGGAATGGGAGGTGATGCTGTTAACTGGGGGAGAGAAGGAAAGAGAGGGCCAGAGAGTCAGGAGGAGGTTAATGTTGCTTAATCTAACAAATCACCAGTTCTACACTGGCTTTGGAAATGCACTAACTTAACTTTGTGAACAAGATGTGAAGCTCAGGCTGGAAACATCTCAAGGACTCTATCACTCTGTGGGTTGGTACTTACTGATTTTACGGGGTAAAAGGAATCTATATCAGTTCTGGAATGTTCCATGACAAAAAACAAGCCATTTGGAGACCTAACTTAAATGGCAGGCTGACCTGAGTTTGACCCCCATCTGGGAGGTACCGAGACCACCCTGAGTCTCCCCCTCATCATAAGTAAAATGGGTCTGAGAAATCTATTTTAGGGTGCTGTGAAGACTGCCTATTCTGTCTGTAAATGCCTGCCTCTGCTCTGAGGAGTTTGTCTCTGTGTTTCTGTGGTCTCAGTTGCTTTACAATGGGTAGGGAAGCCTTGGTTCTTCCAAAAGTAATTTTAGGCAACAGTCTTTAGGGCATGATTTTGAATTAATGACCCAATTAATGTGGTCCATGTAGATGCTCCTAAGAACAGCCTAGAGTTGTGAAAATAAGTTTTTTTTTTTTTTTTTTAATTTTGGCATCCTTAGAAATTATTCTTATCACTCACTGTTCGGGATGGGCCAGCAGGCATTTAGATAAGTTTTTCTAATTATGTATCAGAGGATCTCTGTAAACATAAAGCAACTCTTTTTGAAAGGTGGAGATCACTAAATATCAAACAATGCATTACCTGTTGTTTTCTGAACTGACTCTCTTTCCTCCTCCAGTAATATTCTCCTCATCTCTGTGTATTTTCCCATCTGGGTACACAAACAAAAACCTTGTAAAAAGTGAAAGCCCTACTAATATGTTTGTTTTTTCAAACGATTGGCAGTGAGCGAGCAATTAGCAGGTCCAATCTCGGTTTTGAATGCAGCCGTGCATTCTGGGCAGCCATGCTTGACAGGCTTCCCAACCTGCAGACACTGGGAATTTATTTTTCCATCTATATTCATGACACTCATGATCTGAAATGGCCATTCTAATGTCCCCCCACCCCTCTTTGCAGCAAATTAGTGGAGTCAATGGCTTCTGGCCCCAAGGTCTCATCTGTTGTGCCAAATGTAAGCTGGATGCCAAATTCCCTTCCAGCATCAGAGGGACGCTCTGGTACTTTATGGCGCTCTGGACATGAAGGGATCCTGACAGGCCTTCTCCACAGACTGGGACGGGGCCAGCTTCACGGAGCAGCTGTCCCCACTCCCGTCCCTGAGATGTGATGTCCATGGTGAAAGTGGCTGCTGGTGGTTCCTCACAGAGCAGGGATGGCCAGAGGGGAGGGGTCCATGGGGCTCTGTGTCAGCATGGAGATTATGCTTGGTTGTGGGGGGGAGTCAACAAATTTCAAACTCTTGCTTTCATTGTGATTATTTATGCAGTAACCTAAGGTTGTTGTGTATGGCTTTTTCTATTCAACACCATTTTAATAATACTAAACGTGGTATACACAATATATGATTTTTTTCTTTTTTTGAAAGAAGACTATGTCTTTTTCTTTTTTTAAAAATTAATAATTTATTTATTTGGTTTTGCCAGGTCTTAGTTGCAGCATTGGGGGTATAGTATCCTGACCAGAGACTAAACCCCAGCCACTGGACCACCAAGTCCCCAATATATGGCTTTTACAGAGTTGAATACAAATATAATATAGAATTCAGAGGTATATGCACATACATGGTTTTTCAAAGTAGGATGTAGATCATGGAGAGAAGCAGAGGGTAAATTACTGTTTTCTTCACTCCTTTCATTTTATTATCATTTTCTATAAGTAATATTTTAGCTTTTAGTTATTTTTTTGCATGTGTTCTTATAGAGATGTGTATATATTCATCACAGTGTCATTTATATAATACTTTCACATCATGTTTACAAACATCTCCATCATCTAGGTGCACATCTGAGAAGCCTGATTGAGATGAATACTTTAATTCTAAAGGCACCTTTTCCTTATTTACCTATGAGATATTTCAAATGTATGAAATAGCACATGTGCTCTGCTTATTTTACTAAGAAATACTTCACATGCATGAAGTAGCACATGTATTAACACACGAAATAGCACATGTACCATGTGAGTGCATTTAAAAAATAATGGTGAATGGATGCTCCACCTACTCAGGTGAAGGAAGTGTTAGGTCAGTGGGATGAGGTTTAGAACTGATCATGAGATTTAACAAGGTGGTCCCTGGTGATGTGGCTGAGCAGCTGATATGGGCAGAGGGAATGAACATCAGCTATGGAAAGATTTAGGGAGAGTAAGAGAACGGGAGTGGTGAGCAAGTGTAACCATCGCTCCTGAGATGTTCCTCTATGCAAGGGAGATGAGAGATGAGCTCACTGCTGGAGAGAGAGGTGAGCTGAACTGAATGTTTTTAAGATGAGAGGAATTTGAGTACCTTTGTTTGTAGACGGGAATGAATCTGTAAAGAGGAGAGAGCTGATGACGCAGAAAATGAAAGGTGACAATTGCTCAATGATGCTCTTGAGGCAGGGAGAGTGGCTGGGGTCCAGGGTCCAGGCAGAGTCTCCCACCTTAGGAAGGTGTTGACTTGTAGCAAGAAGACAGACGGAAGACACGTGTTGGGCAGATACAAGCTGAAGCATGTGCTGGTGAGGATCCATTCCTGTCTTCTGGGTGCATCTGATGCTCAGTGAACAAGGAAGTGAGCTGAGGGCAAAGTCGGGAAGAGGTGTTGGGGTCTGGAGAGAGAGGAGGTGTGAGCCAGAGTGGGGAGGGGCTGGACTGAGAGGTGCTGCAGCATAGTCAAGCAGCCCCAGAGGCCCTTGAGAGGTGAGTAGACTTGAATTTACAGTGAGACCAGTAAACGTGTTTCTAGATTCCAGCCATATTCAGCTGGGTGAGTGCTGACCTGAGTTGGCAGAGAGTGATTTAATCTGAGCTGGAGTTTTTCTTGGGGAGAGGGGAAGGGAGTTGAGAATCTGAGAGGATTAATCTGTACAAGGAGTGGGTAGAGACTTGAGGGGTCTCCATGGACTTTAAGTCTCTGGCATTTTGAAGAATGGCTGGAGTTTGGCTGTAAAATGTACCTGGCTGTGATACCCAGCCAGTCAGCATTTGTATCAAAGTGCCTTCATTTATTAAATGTGTGATTTCAGAGACATTCGTTAACTTACCTGGACCTCCAATTAATCCATTGGTAAAATGAGAATGATTATACCTATTGAAAGAGATTGTTGTGAGGGTTGAAGAGGTAACATTTGTGAATGCTTAGCACAGGGCTGGCCCATAGCATGAGCCCTGCAAATGTTAACTATTATTATTAGTTGTAGAGTTATGACTCAGGCTTCCACAGTGGCTCAGCGGTAAAAAAAAAAAAAAAAAAAAAAAAAAAAAAATTGCCTGCAGTGCAGAAGCCACATGAGCTGAGAGTTTGATCCTTAGGTTGGGAAGATTCCCTGGAGGAGGCATGGTGACCCACTCCAGTATTCTTGCTTGGAGAATCCTATGGACAGAGGAGACTGTTGGGCTACAGTCCATGGGGTCGCAAAGAGTTGGACATGACTGAAGTGACTTATCACACAGCACACACAGTATTATAATCATACTGTCATCATTATCATCAATTAGGGTGACCAGCAGTCCCCAGTAGCCTCAGATTCTCCCAGTTCCAGTGCTGGAAGTCTCTGGTCCAGGGAAGCCCTGAGCTGGGAAAGCATCCCAGTGCGCCAGAGTTGAGCCCTGCCCTGCACTGTGGGGCAAGAACCCATTAGCTTTAGTGCTCACATCCTGTTCTCACAAGTCAAATGGTGTCATCAGAGTTTACACAACCCAGTCACACACCCTCAACAAGCACCCCAGACCCACTGGGACACAGAGTCTCCATTCTTCCCTGGACAGTGTCCATGAGATTGGTCATTTGAGGCAACTGAAGAAAAACATTTCTTCACTGTGGAAACATTTTAGCATGAAAAACGCTTGGAGTCTTGGTTTCCGCTCTCCTCTGGAAGCACTATCATTTGGAGGAGGCCAAACAGCTGTTAGTTTCACTCTTGCAAACCAATCATTTCTAAATAGAGCGATACCACAATCTTAATTTTCCACTCAATGGTGAAAGCAGTCGCATTATTCAAAATTATTCATCAGCACTTAGTAATTCACATTCTAGAGCAATCTGGGAGTGCTTTAATGTATATATTACAGGCGAGATTTATAGTGGGAATTACAGTATGGCAAATCATTCTTTAAAATGGTGCTTAAATCACACAAATTTAAAATACTAATTATGCAGAATATATTCTGAATTTTTAATTCCTACCTTTGTTTAACAATACTCTCATTACCAACTTCAAAAATGGGAGAGCTGTGTCTTCAGAAACACTCAGTCTGAATCCGTCCATAATGGAAACAACCCATATTTTTACTACATTGCTTTCGCCCCAATGCCCCCATTAAAAAAAAAAAAAAGTGAATAATGATCATGTAAAAGTCACAATCATTACAGGATAATGAAGCATGGAATTCCATCCTGAGACAATATTCATCTCTGAGAAGTGCTCGCAAAGGCTTTGATGGCCATGAAATAACTATTTAAGTTAAAAGATAAAATTTAAGAAACATTTCTGTGAACCACGGAGCTCTGAAAGAAACATTATCATCATTTGGTTTCTCATGTGTCCCCACCAGTGGAGAACCTCTGAGAGAATTTACAACCCCTGCAGTTTCCTTACCTTTTAAGAAAGGCTGATCCACTTCTTAAAACCCAGGAAGATGCTCCTCATTTCTCTCCTGGAGTCCGGCCAGAGGCCAGACAGGAGGGGAAGATGCCTCATTTACACACCCTCTGTTCTTAAAGGCCCCTCTCAGGATACATTAAAGACAAGCCTTTATTTTCAAGGAGCTCCACACAGCACCTGCCTCAGCTCCACATTGCTCCTGCTCTCCTGCCCCTCAAAAGTGGTGGTTGCACGTTGATGAGCAGAATATCTCAAAGTCATTTTCATCTCAGCCTCAGTGCCTGGAATAGCAATTGTGTGGGTGGAGGGGAGGTAGTGAGTGACTAGACCCCCACCCACATGACTCTTCAACACCCAGCTAGTCAGCAAAAGAGTGGGTGCTTCTTGAAGGCTATTCCTTCCAGGAGTATAGGCAGCATACTGGGATCAGAACCCACAGCAAAACATTCAAACTCTTTTCAACAGTAAAGAAAACTTTAACTGGACATAGGTGCCGGGTGAGCTATAGTCCATGGGTCAGAAAGAGTCAGCCATGACTGAGCAACTAAGCACATGCCTGCCCCGGAGACTTCCCTGTGAGTTAGACTGGTGGTGTCTTGAGGCTGGACCCTGAATCGCCCGCAGCCTCTCTCCTGCATTGCACAGAACTGAGAACGTAACCACCTAGGGAATTTCTGGTGAGTGTTTGCTGGTTGAATGTGTGAGTAAATGTGTACCCAAACAAGTACCCAGGGATAGCGCCTGGCTCTACAGTTTCTCATTGGTAACAGATGTCCTGGGTGCAGGGCTTGGCCTGCTCTGGAACATTCTCTGCTCCAGAACTTTCATGGTGGAGTTGTTCTTGACTAGCATTTTCGACTCTTACGTCACCAGCTTAAACATGAGCCAAAGCCTAGAATGTGCCCAGATCATGGTTCCCTTCAGCTCAATGGCTCCTTCTCCACCAGGGGAAGACCTGTTAGGACTGGCTCCTGACTCTCGGTGGCTGGTCTGGCATTTTCAGCGTTTGAATGAGTTCTTACATTATCTCTTCTTTGGAAAAATGTATCTCTCCTCCTGCCCCCAGCCTAAGCCGCACATCTTGCATTTCTCGTTCACAGTCTACCATTTCCCAGATCACCTTTCCTTTTGGATCCAGATCACACAGAGCCTTTGAACAGACATGTTTCAGGGGATGCACACCGCAGCCTGTTTCTGGCCCTGCGGGTGGGAATGCTGACCTGATTTTTTTTTCTTTTCAGGAGTAGCTGATTCAGATTAATCAGTTAGCAGCTGGCACTTTATGCTGACTCTAGGAAGAGTCTCAAAGATTCAGGTTTAAATTGGAGAAGAGGAGGAGAGAAAGGAGAGAGACAAATGACAGTAAAAACGTAAGGAGGATAAAATGACTTTTTCATTTATTAGTATTACTATTATTTCTCCCAGGGAGAGGTTGGTCATTTCCTTATATATATATGTTCCATATATATATAGAACATGACTGTGTTCAATATAAACATCAGTATTTAAGATTGTCCTGTGAAGTGTCTACAGCTGAACTTGACCTTTCTCTGATGTTGGTGGGAGAGGGCAGCCTCTAAGACAGTCCCTAAGGATCCCCACCTCATGAGTCTTCACTAGCCTTGAGCATGGGTGGCACCTCGTGATGGTTCTCTGGTTGACAGAAGGTGGCCAAGGCTATGGAAGATCACTTCCAAGATAAGCTTCTCCTCTTGCTCACCATCTTGTGCTCTTTCTGGCTCCCGTCTCCATATCTCTTTTCCTCTTTCTTTCTGCTTCTTTCTGTCTGTCTCTCATGACCATCTGCCATGTCTTAAGGACACTCTACCAGCTTATAGAGGTGCCCATGTGGCGAGGAACCAATGTGCCTGGTCTCAGAGGTCACTCTTCTGAGACTCCAGAGATGGTGGTGACCTTGGATGTGGAGGCTTTATCCCAGTTAAGTCAAGCCCTCCAAGAAGTGGAAAATGCATGTGTGAGTTCCAGTTGGCAAGTCTGAGGTTCCTCCATGTCAGATTCCACATCCACACACATGACCAGCTGTGGGTCGTGTAGGACTTGCAGTGTTTACTATGGAAACAGTCTGCATGTAGTGGTGTTCAAGGGTCAACTGTGTATATTTAAATTGTGCAACACAATGATTTGCCATCCATATACATGGAAATATTTACCACAATCAAGTTAATTGACATATCTGATACCTCACAAAGGTGATTTTTGTGTTTGTGTGTATGTGATGAGAATGTTCAAGATCTACTCTTAGCAGATTTCAAGTACACAATACAGTGCAATTAACTACGGTCACCATGGTGTTCACCAGGTCCCAGAACCTACTCATCCTATAACTGGAAGTCTGTACCCTCTCATCAACCTCTCCCATCTCCCCCTACTCCTTAGTCCATGGCACCACCATTGTGCTCTCTGTTTCTATGACATGGTTCACAATTGGCAATATATGGAAACAATCTCAGAGTTAAAATTAATGAGTGGATAAAGGTGTGGTATAAATGTAGACTATTTATTTATGTAATATTTAACTATGCACACACCCACTCCAGTACACTTGCCTGGAAAATCCCATGGACAGAGGAGCCTGGTGGGCTGCAGTCCATGGGGTCACTAAGAGTCGGACATGACTGAGTGACTTCACTTTCACTTTTCACTTTCATGCATTGGAGAAGGAAATGGCAACCCACTCCAGTGTTCTTGCCTGGAGAATCCCAGGGACAGGGGAGCCTGGTGGGCTGCCGTCTATGGGGTCTCACAGAGTTGGACACGACTGAAGTGACGCAGCAGCAGCAACTATGCACACAATGGAATATTATTCAGCCATGAAAAGGAAGGAAATCCTGCCATTTGGAAGGCATTATGCTGACCAACCTAGATAGCATATTCAAAAGCAGAAACATCACTTTGCTAACAAAGGTTCGTCTAGTCAAGGCTATGGTTTTTCCTGTGGTCATGTATGGATGTGAGAGTTGGACTGTGAAGAAGGCTGAGCACCTAAGAACTGATGCTTTTGAACTGTGGTGTTGGAGAAGACTCTTGAGAGTCCCTTGGACTGCAAGGAGATCCAACCAGTCCATTCTGAAGGAGATCAGCCCTGGGATTTCTTTGGAAGGAATGATGCTAAAGCTGAAACTCCAGTACTTTGGCCACCTCATGCGAAGAGTTGACTCATTGGAAAAGACTCTGATGCTGGGAGGGATTGGGGGAGGAGGAGAAGGGGGACGACAGAGGATGAGATGGCTGGATGGCATCACTGACTTGATGGACGTGAGTCTGAGTGAACTCCGGGAGTTGGTGATGGACAGGGAGGCCTGGCGTGCTGCGATTCATGGGGTGGCAAAGAGTCGGACACGACTGAGCAACTGAACTGACTGACTGACTGATGCTGAGTGAAAGAACCACCAAATACAGACAAATAGGGCATTGTCTCACTTACATGTGGAATCTTAAAAAATCCTGGAATATCAGTGGCTCACTTCCCTGAAGCTTGTGAGCAGACCTCTTCAGATCTGACCCCAGCGCAGGACAGGATGGTTTGCTGGCAGAGCTCTGAGGTTGAGCAAAGTGATGATCTGACAATTGATGCTGCCCTTGGATACCAGAAGACTAGCACAGCCTGTGCTGGGAGGCCAATAGAGCAAGAGGCCCAGCTGGAGGCTTCGTCACTGAGACACAGGCCATACGTGGTCTCTTGCTGCGGGGATGTGGGGTGGGGGGAGAGTTAGCACTACAGCAGGCTGAGCAGGAGGGAGGGTGCAGAGCCACGGTACCACACGTTTGCATATACTCAGCAAGTGGCCTGATTTCCCACATTTCTGTTGTAGAATATTAACTCTCTTGACAGATGAACAAAGCTTACATTGTTCCTGCCTAAGAGGCCCGGGCTGCAGGGAATTCACCCTGACAAGGGGATAGAAATCTGAGTTCCAATATGGGAACAGACGTCACACCTTTGGTTCAAGCTGGTGTGTAAATTAAACACCAGCATCTCTCAAGGCTGGCTGGGTGCTGTCACTGTGGCGAATCTGTGGGTTCCTGCCAGACTGTGGTCATCATGCCCGGCATGGAGGGGATGGTGTGCTGGGCTGTATTCTTGCTCCCTGCAGCCCTCATTGGGTGATTAAACAAATATGCCCCTTTTCTTAATTGTGTGAAATGGATAAAGAAGCGCTATTGTGATTGAAACTGAATCTGGCTTAATTAAGATGAATCTCTGTGCAGCTCTGCAGCCCCTTGAACAGCCAGGACTCTGTTCCCTCTTGACCTTCAGAGGCTCAAGCTCCATGGGATTGGTGTGGAAGCTGAGTTAAGAAGCCAGCTGGCCCCTCGTGATGCTGCTTCTTCATAAACTTGGTTGATGAGATTCCTGGCATGTTGGACAGGGGTTGGGAGAATGTCTGTTACAATGCACCCCTGAGATACAATCTGTCTGGCTTTTCCCTTCCAGTTTGTTAGTATTACATGGGCCAGAATAGACCCAAACCAAGGGTTGTGTGTGTGTTTGTCTGTATACTGTTTATTGAAGAATAGCATGCCTATAGAAAAACACACAGAGCTCTAGTGGCCAGATAATGGATTTTCACAAACTGAACACAACCTGTGTAAATACCTCAAATCAGGAAAAGATTGACTACAGAATGAACCCCTGAGACACAGTCTCTTGCTTGTGTATCAGCCAGCTTGTGCTGCTGTAACAAGAGGCCACAGCCTGGGTGGCTTAATCCACAGAAATTTGTTTCTCATAGTCCTGGAGACTGGAAGTCCGGCCTCAGGGGTTGGTATGGCTGGGCCTGGTGAGGCTCATTTGTTAGTTTGAGCATGGCTGTGTCTTCATGTGGTACAGGCGGCAGCCTGAGGCTAGGGGGTGGGGAGAAACAGAGCTCTCTGGTGTCTCTTCCTACAAGGGCACTAATCCTATCATGGGGGTCCCATCCTGGTGATGGTCTCACACTCTGATGACAGAGGAGCCATTTTCTTCACACAAGGACTGTCTTTATAATTTTAATTTCTTGGCTTGGAGTCTTTCTTAAGAAGCTGGAGGGGACACAGTAAATCCATCTTCCATTAAAAGAATCACTGAGATTCCTAATTTTCCCACAACCATTCTGATGATTTTTTTTAAATTTTATTTTATTTTTAAACTTTACATAATTGTACTAGTTTTGCCAAATATCAAAATGAATCCACCACAGGTATACAAAACCAATGTCAACCTCATCTTCTTTTCTGGTTTTTCTCTGCAAGAGTATAAGTATCTATTTTCTGTAAACACACACACACACATATACACACAACACAAACACCCACACACATATACACACATGAGGACACACACATTTCTTCCACTAAGTGTACTCTTACATATTTGGCAGAGCAATCCCTTCTTAGAATATTCAGCAAGTTATTCACACTAAAACCCCTGCAGCTTTCTGAAAGGTGTATTTCATTTTTTTTGTGTGTGTCAGAATTAATCAAGGTGCTAATGATTGTTCTGCAGGTGTTATTTCAAAAACAACCAATGCCCCCCAAATCATTAAATTTAGAGGGAGACTTTTGATTACAGGAGCTGATGACTATTATTTCTAAACTAGAAGAGAAGTGACAAAAGCCAATGACACAGCCATCAGGTCAGAGCTAAATTTATGCAGGTTTGAAATCTGTGAGGTTCTCACCTCACCTTCTCTGTTTCCTATATAGTGACTTGTGAGTGCATATATGCGTAGATATTTATAACTGTTACCCTGATGATTGGGGGAGGGATTTGAAGGGATAAAGATGCAGAGATTTATTCAACAACATTATTGAGGAGCTAATGAGAGATTGACCCAACCCTATAAAGATGGATTGGACACAAGACTCTTCCCACTGGATTTCCCATTTTACCCAAGACATGGAGTTTAAATCCATAAGTACCTGCCTGTATGCGTAGTCTCAGAATTGACAACATATTCACATGGGTACTTAAGCATGGGATTCTGTGATGGGAAGAGGCCCCAAGGAACAAATAGAGGGGCCGCAGTGCCTTATTTCCTTGGATTCTTTAAAGCATAAAGGACTCCCTAGGAATTTGGTTCCAGACAGAGAACAATAATCTTCCTCTTTTTTTAAAAAAATCTCTCACTCTACCCCAAATTATGTTACCTCATCTCAATTTCCAACCCGTCCTGGAGAGCTTGAATTTGGGGCTCATTAAAAATTTGCACTGTCCCAAATTGTAGCGAGGAGAATAAGACAGAGCCTGCCCTCATAGAATATTCTAGAAGGTTGTTTCTACTTTGTGAAAACCTGTGCTCCGTCTCAGGGGCTGTCAACTGGATGTGATTCTGCCCGGTGTGGGGATGGGTGCTTGACAACACCTGTCTCAGGTTTGTGTCCTGACTTGAGGTCAAGAGGAGTCTCTCTTTGGCTATGTCCTGGCACCCAGGACAGTCCATGGCACAGAGTTGGTATGGAGTAAGTATTTGCCAAGCCTGTGTCTTCTGAAGGAGGAGACACCTAAATCCAGGAGGAAGTGGCTGAGCATCCCCTGTGTTCTGGGCATTGCTTACACTGGGGGAGATCCTCCTCCAGTCTTCGACCCCACAACCCAGAGTGACTCAAGCTTCTGCTTCCTCACTTTTAAAGTTGTGCGTCAGGTTTCTGATTCTGACAGGGACAAAAGGAGGGGAGGGAGGGAGGGGAGAGGAGTGAGGGCAGTGGCTGAGGACACCCTGCAGCCAGGCTGCCTGCATCTGAGGGGTCCTGTCTCCTGGGGCTGCTCTGCACCGCACTGAGTTAGCACGTGTGAGGACTTAGTGTAGTGGCCATGCCCACAAGTGCTGTTTCCCTGTTGGCTGTCACTGTGCTGCAGGAGCTTATTTGGGAAAACACTAGCATTTCTAAAAGTTCATCATGAGGAAGAATCAGAGCTCTCAGCTAGACCTCTTATGCTGATTTGATCGTGTATTTGGGACTTTGATTTTGAATTATGTCCTGGGAGGGGATGCTGTGTTCTTTCCAGTACGGAGAACCTCTGAAAGTCTTAATACCAATGCTGTGTTGATGGAAAAATTTGGGGAAGGAGGACAGTGGAGAGGAGGGAGTGCCAGCCGAGGGTGGACCCAGGTCCAACCATGTGCCCTGAGAGGGGCAGCGACCCAGCCCAGTCCCTCCTTTCATCTTGCCCCAATGTGGCCCCCAGAGGTTGAGCTCAGCTCCCTGCCTGGTCCAGGAGCTCTTTGTCCCCCGATTCTGTTTCCATCTGGCCCCACTTCTCACTTTGCTAATGGATCTAACTCTGGTCTGGACTTAACTCTGAGTGAGGGGAACCCCTCTGCTGGTGGAGGTCGTGGTGTGGGCTGCACATCTCATGGGGTCACTCAGCTTCTGCACTGTTATCTGGGGCCCCAAGGATGGAGTGGAGGGCATGGCAAGCCTGGAGCAACTTTGAAGAGTAGATTCATTTTCCATTGCTGGGTTATAATTACTGTGTGACTCGATTGCTTTTAAGGACCACACTGATTCTCTGATGGTTACTATGGTTCCCGCTCAGCATCACTTGGGAGAGTGCAGTCGGGACGTTGACCTGGCTGCATCTTCTGAAGGCTCCATTCCATGGGCTTCTCACAAGACTATAGGCATGGGTCCTGCTTCTCACCCCCAGGCTGCTGGAGCTTCTTGTGGGGGTGGGGAGAAGGGAGAGATGGAGACCGAGGGATCTAAGAGAGAGAGAGAAGGATACAGGATGGCGCCAGCTCTTGGACAGCACACTCTGTCTCTTTTACCACATTCCACCACCACATTCTATTGAAAGTAAAACCCTCAGTGCATTTGAGACTCATGGGGAGAGGAATTAGTCTCCACCCTTTAAACTGATACTTACTAACGAGGGCATGTGGGCATCTAAGGAGGATAAAGGATCTACAAGAGGAGAGACTTCCTCATGGAGATTTGTCTCTTGGTCTCCTGTGTTCGCTGGACTTCACAGTCTCATGTGAATAGAACACAAGCCCTCTACTCTTCCCAGGTGTGCAATATGCAAATCAAGTATCTGGTTTTCAGAGTCAGTCTCAGCGGACCTGAGCTGTGAACTTTCCCTTTACTGACCATGGGAAGCCTGGGGCCCTTCAAGCTGCCTGGCAGCCTGTGTACACAGAATTCACCTGCCCAGAGCTTAGCTGCTGAAATTTAGACAGTTGCCCCTGGGGACTACACCTGATATTAAGGTGCGAGTGTTAGCCTTTCTAGAAGGGAGAAGGAGGCTTTCTCACTGGCCAAGGAGGTCAGCCCCCGAAGCAGCTGTAAAGCCAGAGTCAGGCTGGATATTTCGCTCATCTGTTTAGCCAGGGCCTGTGTGTTCCCCCAGCTCCCATCAGAAAATGCCTTCCTGGAGCCTGAACTACAATTCTGTCTGAAGTCTCAGGGTTGCTGCCTGACAGTGCTGTCTGAAGGCATGAGCTTGTCTGCAGAGATCCATGAGAGGGCTTGAGGGACTTGCTGAAATTGTGTGCAAACTCCGTGTCCATCTATGTATCTTCCTTTGATAGAAGGTCCTGTCCAGAACTTTTTTCAGATTCTCTGACTCCCTGATGAATTCCTGCAACCAGGCTCCTTGCCTCCCACTCAAAGGTGAAAGTGAAAGTGTGTCCGACTCTTTGCAATCCCATGGACTATAGTGTCCATGGAATTTTCCAGGCCAGAATACTGGAGTGGGTAGCCCTTCCCTTCTTCAGGGGATTGTCCCAACCTGGGGATTGAACCCAGGTCTCCCACATTGCAGGTAGATTCTTTACCAGCTGAGCCACCAGGGAAACCCCCCACTCAAAGGTGCATTTGTCAAAAAGTATCACAACCCCCCACCTTTACTTCTAAAGTAGAGGACGTGGCTCTCTCCTGACATCTGTAATCCTGTGCATTGGGCGAGTAAAAAAGGATCAATGCTGTGACTGGTTGTGGCAGCTACCTTCATCCTCCCACCCTGCAGGTTAACTGAGCTTCAGGACCATGGACAGAGGAGCCTGGTGGCTACAGCCTATGGGATCACTGAGTTGACTGAGCATACACACTATGGCACCACAGTATAGAAAGGGTCTCTCCTCTTCCTCTTGCTCACCTGCCTTCTTCACATAGGCCCGTATCCTGACTTTCTGTGTGCTGCCAGAGTTTGGCTCTCTGAAGCTAGTTCTGGGCAGTAATTCCCGTTGCCATATGCCAGTCTTGCCCAGAAGAGAACTGAGTATTAGCTAAATGGCTATCAGTTTGTTGCATGCAAAATAAGCAAGCTCAACCAGCAGGCAGGTCAAAACAGAACCTGGAAAGTAAATGCCATGCTCCCAAACCTGCCCCTTTCTGACTGCACAAAACCCTTGCCTCTTTCCCCACCCCTACCCTGCCTTAGCAAAACTGTCACCAGGATTCAACACCTGGCCATCATTCTGTTAATGACTGAAACTCAGATGATTTGAGTTCTCTTGAGGCTCTCCATCTAGACAGGGCATATTTGATCATCTGACCTCCTCTGGGGTGGACAGGTCCCAGAACTCCATGGCAGCAGGGACTGTGTACTGCCCACCCACCCCCACAGGTGATCTCACCCCAGCAGCCAGAGTATCCTTTACAAAGGCCAGCCCGTGTCCCTCATCTGCTCAAAAACCCTCAACTGACTCAGAGCAAAAACCAGGTCCTTCCCGCAACCTGCACAGTGCTGAACTGCCCTCCACTCTGTTATTCTTTCCTCCCCATGCCTACTTTGGCCCCTCTCTCACTCCTGCCAGCCACACCCTCCTCCAGCCCACATACCTTCATGCAGTTCCTCGGGCACACAGAGAGTGATGACCAGGTTGCCTCCAGCCTGAAAGCCTTTGCACTTGCCGCTCTCTCTGACCAGCCTCACCTAGAAAGTCACCCCCCAAGGAAAGCTTCCTATTTACTCTTTCCCACAAGGCCCTCCCCACCCATCACTCTCCAAGCCTGTTAGCCTGTGGCTCAGTCCATCCTTCCCTTGCAGGTGTCCAGTCATGACTCCCAGAGTGCCATGCAGGCAGAGGCCTAATGGCTTTGTTCACCGCCGGGTCCTCGGGGCTGCAAGTGTGCAGCAGGAGCTGCTACTGCTGTCTCTGAGGACCTAGTGAGGGGGACCCAGGTCCTGCTGACCCCCAAGCCCCAGTTCTTCTCTCCCTCCCTGCTCCACCACGCTGGGACCTTACATCACTGCTCCTCACTCCCTTCTCGGAGGCATGGCCAGAGTAAGACCCCTCACACATATATATTAATAGCTCTTTTTCAGTGTATAAAGGGACTTTCCTGGTGGCTCAGAATCCACCTGCAATGCAGGAGACCCAGGTTTGATCTCTGGTTTGGGAAGACACCCTGGAGAAGGAAATGGCAACCCACTCCAGTATTCTTGCCTGGGAAATCCGATGGACAGAGTAGCCTGACGGTCTATAGTCTATGGGGTTGCAAAGAGTCAGACACAACTTAGTGACTAAAAAGGTCATCTTAATAGGTAACCTCAGCACCCAGATTCATAGAAGGTACTCAGGGGGTGGATAGTTGAATGATGAATGAATGCAGGAAGGAAGGATGCTTAATGAGCACTGCTGACTCCAGCTGAAGGAGTCGGGGGACCCTCCCAGAAGAGTGGACATGAGCCCTCTCCTGAGGAAACTGAGATAATCCCAGGAGTTGGGCCAGTGCAAAGGCTCCATCGAGAGCGTGTCTCCTCCTCCTTGCCGCTGGCTTCTCCCCACTCTGCCTTGAATGGACTCCTCAGGCTCCCTGCCTTGCAAACCATGGTACCTGGCTGTGCCTTCCAGTGCCTCCTTCCCTTTCCTTTCATGCTGGCTCTCTAGAATGTGGGCTGCAGATCCCTCTCCTCCTTCTTCTCCGCCTGCTCCCGCCTGAAACTTTTATAGCATTTCTCATGTGCAAGCGTTGTTCTCCTTTGGAAATTGAACTCTGTTGAGTAAAGGTGAGCAAGAAAGCTTAAGATCAAGGAGCCCTGTGAAGACTGAGAGTGATTTTTGAAGACATGAGGGTGCTGGTGGAAAGAGAGGAGGCAGGAAGATGCTGTGACTATTTAGGAAGGTGGACATGCACCCCTGAGCCCTGGGAAGAAGCTACCGTCTGTATTCCTAGGAGAACCTACACATGTGTGTGTGCTGAGATGATGAGAAGGAAAGTGAGTGTGTGTAGAGATGTGTATGATGGATGGTCTCACAAACACACACACACACACACACACGGCACGATTATAGGCATCAAACAGCGCTTTTCAGTTCAAGATTTTGACTCCTGTTGCTTTAAGTGTAAAGGTTGAAATGTAAAGGTATCTGTACAATTAGACCCAGAAATTCTCCCTCCAGTTATTTATCCTGAAAAGATACATCTGTATGCAAAGATGGATATTTAACGATATTTAACAGCAATGCTGTAATAGCCATCAGCCTGTCCACCCATGGGAGGCTGAGTAAAAGGGACTTGGGTTAGATGGGGTGGATGCATATAAATAAGTTCAATGGAATTAAGTGAATACCTACTTGCCAATTATAGAAAGCTTATCAAGACAGTTGCTTTGTGAAAAAGAATATTCATATTTTTAAGAAATGCTGAGGGGTTCCTCATACACATGTGTGCCTGCATCTTTTTTATGTTGAAGTTTTCACTGCATTTAATTTTAATATTAGTATAAGGATGTCCAGTTCTATGGGGTAATTTAAAATTACCTTGCCAGAGCCAGACACAGTGAGGCTGGCAGGGTCTGAAGCTGGGGAGCACCCTGAGTAGGTGCTGAGACCCCAACTCTTCCTGTTGGTGGTAGGCTTTCAGGCAGGACCTGTGCAGGCTTTGGGGGCAAAATGAAATGACCCTTTGCTAGTCTTCCACACATTCAAGGTGAGCGGCTGTCCTTTGAGGGGCTGTCCTCCACGCTGAGATCAGCCTTCAGCTGAAGACGGAAGCGTCACGCGTGCAGGCCCTTGGAGTCTGCCTTTGCAGCCCTGTCTTTCCAGTGGCTGTGAACTCGCCCTGCCTTGGCCTCCCTGAGCTCCAGTCTCTGTCTCCTCATTTCAGAGTGACACCCGACTGTTCCTGTCCACTCTCCTTCACAGCAGCCCTGAACCTGCCTGGGCTTTAAACTGATGCAGTTAGAGGGCTTACATCATTTGTCGTCCTTTTCCTGGGTTAGGGGTTGGGGGTCCTCGGTTCTGCACTGTGCTCTGCCTAGTAACTGAAAACCACAGTTTCATAAACCTTTACAGTTTCCTAGATGTTTAGGATGGAGAAGGCAATGGCAACTCACTCCAGTACTCTTGCCTGGAAAATCCCATGGATGGAGGAGCCTGGTAGGCTGCAGTCCATGGGGTCACTAGGAGTCGGACACGACTGAACGACTTCACTTTCACTTTCCACTTTCACGCATTGGATAAGGAAATGGCAACCCACTCCAGTATTCTTGCCTGGAAAATCCCAGGGATGGGGGAGGCTGGTGGACTGCTGTCTGTGGGGTCGCACAGAGTCGGACACGACTGAAGCGACTTAGCAGCAGCAGCAGATGTTTAGGATGGACGAGCAGTTAATTTTTCATTAAATCCCATTGTCTTTTAAATTTCAAAGCAACCTTATAAAGCAGGTTGAGTTTCTTCTGTTTTACCGATGAGGAAACCAAGAGAGAAAAAAAAAAAGTCTTAAGGGCTTCCTTGGTGGCTCAGCAGTAAAAAAATCCACCTGCAAAGCAGGAACTGAACGAGACCCAGGATCAATCCCAGGGTTGGGAAGATCCCCTGGAGAAAGGAATGGCAACCCAGTCCAGTATTCTTGTCTGGAGAATCCCATAGACTGAAGAGCTTGGAAGGCTAGAGTCCATAGGATCGCAGAGTTGTACATGACTGAGGTGACTTAGCACAACACATTCTCACAAGGTACTGTAGGTGGACAAATCAGAATCCAAAACTAGGTACTCTGACTCTGAAATCTACCTTCTCATCCTCCCCTTACCTGACTCCTGCGTGTGGGGCCTGTGCTGGACGTGTGGGTGCACAGGTGCAGAATGTTCCCATGAGATCCATGGTCTGATGAGGGAAACCCAATTTACAGCTCATTTTCTAGGGGGGCTTCCTTTCTCTCTTCCTCTGTAGTCTTCTGAATAGACCTGTAGCATTGAAAGCTTGTTCTCCCTGTTAATTAACCAGCCATGGATTCCTCTGAGAGTGACAGCAGGTTTCTTAGTAACATTTTAATAGCAGACACGGTAAAAAGCGTTGTTTCTAGATCGAAGTGCCTCCCTCCCCAGCAGTTACCTTGATCTTCTGAGGTGTCAAGAAGTAAGCCTTTTTCTTATAATGGCTGAGGCACTAATTTTTAGAGATGCCAATATTTTCATGAATCCACATAGTCAAAATTAAAAGTTAATTACTGGGCTCAGTAATGGACTGTAACCCACTAGGCCCCTCTGTCCATGGGGTTTCCCTGGCAAGAATTAGCTTTTTTCTTTTGATGGCCAAGGCACTAATTTTCAGAAAGATGAGAATACTTTCATGAATCCGTATAGTCAGAATTAAAAGTTAGTTACTGGGCTTGGTGATAATGGACTAAGTAATGGGCTGTCGTCCACCAGACTCCCCTGTCCATGGGATTTCCCAGGCAAGAACACTGCAGTGGGTTGCCATTCCCTCCTCCAGGGGATCTTCCCGACCCAGGGATTGAACCCAGATCTATCACATTACAGGCAGGTGCTTTGCCATCTGAGCCACTAGGGAAGCCATAATGAGGAGGCCTGATCACCAAACCATTCTTTTCCCCTGTGTTGATCCACTGCAAGATCAGAGAGTCCATTCAACCCTTGAGATGGGATAACCAGGCACACTGCTTGACATTCATACTAAGGCTGCCCATCACAGTGTGCAGGCTCCCCAGTGGGAGATGGAAGTGGTTTTCCATGAAGAGAAGGAAGTGGATGACTAGCAGGTAGGCATGCAGGGGCCCTGCATCAACAAATATTATGACAGGGAAGATGCTACAGTTTAAGGACTCCCTCCCCCTGCCTGTTCTGGGCATGGGACAGTTTGGACGATGCATCGGTCTCAGTTTAAACACAGCAAACTTGTTGACACTCACATCTTCTCATCTTCAGTGAGTGTGTCTGCAGAGAGTAGTTTAGAAATAAAAAGAATGCAAATATTCATCATATTTCTAGGTTTCTTCTGGCTCTACCTGGTTAATTTCTTCATACAAATAGGACGAATCTTGAAAGCCTTGATTAA
The DNA here is from genome assembly GCF_027580195.1 of Bos mutus. Taxonomy (NCBI): domain Eukaryota; kingdom Metazoa; phylum Chordata; class Mammalia; order Artiodactyla; family Bovidae; genus Bos; species Bos mutus. The sequence continues at coordinate 40,737,402 of NC_091629.1, read as the reverse complement.
AAATGTGTTAGATGCCAGGAGCACAATATTACCTCTGCCTTGCAGGATAGATTTGAATATCAAAAGTATCTGAAGTGCCACTGAGCATTATCCAGCATATGCTAGTGAGTTTACTGTTGAATCTGAAACCCCTCTACCATTATGTTGCTCTGTTATGAAGTGCCCTAGACCTTTAACTCATGAATGTTTTGTGTGGTACATAATTTGAACTGTAGTAGGACAGTAATTTTTATAGAATTTGAAATATTTTCACTTCAGATTGTCTTTATGACATTCTAACATCACCCCATGTGAAGGTCACTAAAGTAATTTTCCTAAAAAATGCATTTTCATATTAATAAAGATTCCCAAGTTGTAGAAAGTATACCACGTTAGTCTCCAGGTTCTTATAATGATAGCATTTGGCCTTTGTTTTAATAAGTTTTAGGTTTCAGTCATTCTTCCATTCAGCTCAGTTCAGTCACTCAGTCGTGTCTGACTCTTTGCTACCCCATGAACTGTAGCACGCCAGGCCTCCCTGTCCATCACCAACTCCCGGAGTTCACCCAGACTCACATCCATCGAGTCAGTGATGCCATCCAGCCATCTCATCCTCTGTTATCCCCTTCTCCCCCTGCCCCCAATCCCTCCCAGCATCAGAGTATTTTCCAATGAGTCAACTCTTCGCATGAGGTGGCCAAAGTACTGGAGTTTCAGCTTTAGCATCATTCCTTCCAAAGAAATCCCAGGGCTGATCTCCTTCAGAATGGACTGGTTGAATCTCCTTGCAGTCCAAGGGACTCTCAAGAGTCTTCTTCAACACCACAGTTCAAAAGCATCAATTCTTCGGCGCTCAGCCTTCTTCACAGTCCAACTCTCACATCCATACATGATCACAGGAAAAACCATAGCCTTGACTAGATGGACCTTTGTTGGCAAAGTAATGTCTCTGCTTTTGAATATACTATCTAGGTTGGTTATAACTTTCCTTCCAAAGAGTAAGCGTCTTTTAATTTCATGGCTGCAGTCACCATCTGCAGTGATTTTGGAGCCCCAAAAAATAAAGTCGGACACTGTTTCCACTGTTTCCCCATTTATTTCCCATGAAGTGATGGGACCGGATGCCATGATCTTTGTTTTCTGAATGTTGAGCTTTAAGCCAACTTTTTCACTCTCCTCTTTCACTTTCATCAAGAGGCTTTTGAGTTCCTCTTCACTTTCTGCCATAAGGGTGGTATCATCTCCATATCTGAGGTTATTGATATTTCTCCTGGCAATCTTGATTCCAGCTTGTGTTTCTTCCAGCCCAGCATTTCTCATGATGTACTCTGCATATAAGTTAAATAAGCAGGGTGACAATATACAGCCTTGACGTACTCCTTTTTCTATTTGGAACCAGTCTGTTGTTACATGTCCAGTTCTAACTGTTGCTTCCTGACCTGCATACAAATTTCTCAAGAGGCAGATCAGGTGGTCTGGTATTCTCATCTCTTTCAGAATTTTCCACAGTTGATTGTGATCCACACAGTCAAAGGCTTTGGCATAGTCAATAAAGCAGAAATAGATGTTTTTCTGGAACTCTCTTGCTTTTTCCATGATCCAGCGGATGTTGGCAATTTGATCTCTGGTTCCTCTGCCTTTTCTAAAACCAACTTGAACATTAGGAAGTTCATGGTTCACATATTGCTGAAGCCTGGCTTGGAGAATTTTGAGCATTACTTTATTAGCGTGTGAGATGAGTGCAATTGTGCAGTAGTTGAGAAATTTGTATGCAGGTCAGGAAGCAACAGTTAGAACTGGACATGGAACAACAGACTGGTTCCAAATAGGAAAAGGAGTACCTCAAGGCTGTATATTGTCACCCTGCTTATTTAACTTATATGCAGAGTACATCATGAGAAACGCTGGACTGGAAGAAACACAAGCTGGAATCAAGATTGCCGGGAGAAATATCAATAACCTCAGATATGCAGATGATGCCACCATTATGGCCGAAAGTGAAGAGGAACTCAAAAGCCTCTTGATGAAAGTGAAAGTGGAGAGTGAAAAAGTTGGCTTAAAGCTCAACATTCAGAAAATGAAGATCATGGCATCCAGTCCCATCACTTCATGGGAAATAGATGGGGAAACAGTGGAAACAGTGTCCGACTTTATTTTTTGGGGCTCCAAAATCACTTCAGATGGTGACTGCAGCCATGAAATTAAAAGACGCTTACTCCTTGGAAGGAAAGTTATGACCAACCTAGATAGCATTTTCAAAAGCAGAGACATTACTTTGCCAACAAAGGTCCGTCTAGTCAAGGCTATGGTTTTTCCTGTGGTCATGTATGGATGTGAGAGTTGGACTGTGAAGAAGGCTGAGCGCCAAAGAATTGATGCTTTTGAACTGTGGTGTTGGAGAAGACTCTTGAGAGTCCCTTGGACTGCAAGAAGATTCAACCAGTCCATTCTGAAGGAGATCAGCCCTGGGATTTCTTTGGAAGGAATGATGCTAAAGCTGAAACTCCAGTACTTTGGCCACCTCATGCGAAGAGTTGACTCATTGGAAAATACTCTGATGCTGGGAGGGATTGGGGGCAGGAGGAGAAGGGGACGACAGAGGATGAGATGGCTGGATGGCATCACTGACTCGATGGATGTGAGTCTGAGTGAACTCCGGGAGTTGGTGATGGACAGGGAGGCCTGGCGTGCTGTGAGTCATGGGGTCGCAAAGAGTCAGACACGACTGAGCAACTGAACTGAACTGAACTGTGCAGTAGTTTGAGCATTATTTGGCATTGCCTTTCTTTGGCATTGGAATGAAAACTGACCTTTTCCAGTCCTGTGACCACTGCTGAGTTTTCCAAATTTGCTGGCATATTGAGTGCAGCACTTTCACAGCATCATCTTTCAGGATTTGAAATAGCTCAACTGAAATTCCATCACCTCCACTAGCTTTGTTCGTAGTGATGCTTTCTAAGGCTCACTTGAGTTCACATTCCAGGATGTCTGGCTCTAGGTGAGTGACCACACCATCATGATTATCTGGGTCGTGAAGATCTTTTTTGTACAGTTCTTCTGTGTATTCTTGCCATGTCTTCTTAATATCTTCTGCTTCTGTTAGGTCCATACCATTTCTGTCCTTTATTGAGCCGATCTTTGCATGAAATGTTCCCTTGGTATCTCTAATTTTCTTGAAGAGATCTCTAGTCTTTCCCATTCTGTTGTTTTCCTTTATTTCTTTGCATTGATCACTGAAGAAGGCTTTCTTATCTCTTCTTGCTATTCTTTGGAACTCTGCATTCAGATGCTTATATCTTTCCTTTTCTCCTTTGCTTTCCACTTCTCTTCTTTCCACAGCTATTTGTAAGGCCTCCCCAGACAGCCATTTTGCTTTTTTGCATTTATTTTCCGTGGGGATGGTCTTCCACGAACCTCATTCCATAGTTCATCAGGCACTCTATCTATCAGATCTAGGCCCTTAAATCTATTTCTCACTTCCACTGTATAATCATAAGGGATTTGATTTAGGTCATACCTGAATGGTCTAGTGGTTTTCCCTACTTCCTTCAATTTAAGTCGAATATGGCAATAAGGAGTTCATGATCTGAGCCACAGTCAGCTCCTGGTCTTGTTTTTGCTGACTGTATAGAGCTTCTCCATCTTTGGCTGCAAAGAATACAATCAATCTGATTTCAGTGTTGACCATCTGGTGATGTCCATGTATAGTGTCTTCTCTTGTGTTGTTGGAAGAGGGTGTTTGTTATGACCAGTGCATTTTCTTGGCAAAACTCTATTAGTCTTTGCCCTGCTTCATTCCGTATTCCAAGGCCAAATTTGCCTGTTGTTCCAGGTGTTTCTTGACTTCCTAGTTTTGCATTCCAGTCCCCTCTAATGAAAAGGACATCTTTTTTGGGTATTAGTTCTAAAAGGTCTTGTAGGTCTTCATAGAACCGTTCAACTTCAGCTTCTTCAGCATTACTGGTTGGGGCATAGACTTGGATTACTGTGATATTGAATGGTTTGCCTTGGAAACAAACAGAGATCATTCTGTCATTTTTGAGATTGCATCCAAGTACTGCATTTTGGACTCTTTTGTTGACCATGATGGCTACTCCATTTCTTCTGAGGGATTCCTGCCCACAGTAGTAGATATAATGGTCATCTGAGTTAATTTCACCCATTGCAGTCCATTTTAGTTCGCTGATTCCTAGAATGTCAACATTCACTCTTGCCATCTCTTGTTTGACCACTTCCAATTTGCCTTGATTCATGGACCTGACATTCCAGGTTCCTATGCAATATTGCTCTTTACAGCATTGGACCTTGCTTCTATCACCAGTCACATCCACAGCTGGGTATTCTTTTTGCTTTGGCTCCATCCCTTCATTCTTTCTGGAGTTATTTCTCCACTGATCTCCAGTAGCATATTGGGCACCTACTGACCTGGGGAGTTCCTCTTTCAGTTCCCTATCTTTTTGCCTTTTCATACTGTTCATGGGGTTCTCAAGGCAAGAATACTGAAGTGGTTTGCCATTCCCTTCTCCAGTGGACCATATTCTGTCAGACCTCTCCACCATGACTCGTCCATCTTGGGTTGCCCCACAGGCATGGCTTAGTTTCATTGAGTTAGACAAGGCTGTGGTCCTAGTGTGATTAGATTGACTAGTTTTCTGTGGGTATGGTTTCGGTGTGACTTCCCTCTGATGCCCTCTTACAACACCTACCGTCTTACTTGGGTTTCTCTTACCTTGGGCGTGGGGTATCTCTTCATGGCTGCTCCAGCAAAGCACAGCCGCTGCTCCTTACCTTGGATGAGGGGTATCTCCTCACCGAGGCCCTTCCTGACCTTCAATGTGGGATAGCTCCTCTAGGCCCTCCTGCGCCCGTGCAGCCACGGCTCCTTGGACTTGGGGTAGCTCCTCCCGGCCGCCGCCCCTGGCCTCAGGCGTGGGGTAGCTCCTCCCGGCCGCCGCCCCTGGCTTTGGGCGTGGGGTTGCTCCTCCCGGCCGCTGCCCCTGGCCTCAGGCGTAGGGGCGTAGGGTAGCTCCTCCCGGCTGCCGCCCCTGACCTCGGATGCGGGATAGCTCCTCTCAGCCGTTCCTGCGCTGTCGCAGCTTGGTACTCTCAGCCGCTGCCCCTGACCTTGGATGTGGGGTAACTCCTCTTTGGCCGCTGCCCTTCAGGCATGGGGTCCTCCCAGCTTCTGCCCCTGACCTCGGACGTGGGATAGTTTCTCTCGGCCGCGCTTAGTGCACCGGGCGCAGCCGCAATACTGAATAGAAACCATAAATAATGGTAAAATTCCATTACGGAAGGCCAGCACTGTAAGCCTAAGACAGTCTAACTAGGACTCTGCCCACAACCTCTGCATCCACTCTGGTCTTCCCCCCACCCCAGGCACAGGAGGACAAGAAAATAGCTACAACTTTCCAGTTTTTTACTCTTTATGATAAAGTCAGAAAAAATGTGCAGTATATTTTTTCTTTACCAAATGTATTGCTTTGAATATGTTTTTTCTACAATTTGAGCTCTTGAGGACAGGAACCCCTTTCTCTTCCAGCATCCTCTCTATTCTATCATCTAAAATGATTTCTGATGCATAGCAAATGTTCGTTGAACAAGGGTGTGTTAAAAATACACCTGTATGACCACCAAGATGCAACAACTTGCCTGAAAATAATTTCCTCAAAACCCTAGAATGGGGACAATTGTAATGGGCCTTAGCAATGTGTGCCGGCCTCATTTTGTTTATAACAAAACAATGGGCAAACTGTACAAGAACTTGCATTGGTTTGCTATGTCTGAGGCTACACATTGTGAGAATGGTCCAGTGAGGAATTCAACCCAGTTTGGGTGGCCCCAAGCATGTATGCATATTTGCATACATCCAAATATGCCAAGGATAAATCAGTCTAGTCATTCAGTAAATCCACCCTGTGAGACCAGCATCTTCCTTATATCAAAACCAGATAAGGGCTTTAAAAGGAAGTAAAATTATAGGCCAAGTTCTGTGATCAAAATAGATGCAGGATTCTTCCAGTGAATGGAATGTAGCCAGAGTGACTTCTCAGGCTTTTTAGAAAGGTCAGTAGCACTTCCCTGGTGCTCTCTAGGGGTTCTCACTCTTGGAACCAAACTGCTGTCAACATATTGGCCAGGCTGTGTGGAGCCCAAGGGTGATGTTCTAGCAAAGAGCCTTTGTCGAGGTTCTGGTTCAGGACAAGCATCCAAACTGGTTTGTCACTGAGGAAACTTCACTCCATCCCCAGGCACAATGACTCTATAGCCACCCAAAAATACTCAGTGAGGACCACCCAGCTGGTAACCATCAACCTTAGAATCGTGAGAAACAGTAGTGGTGGTAACGATTGGTGTTACTCTACATCACTGTTAGGGTAGTTTATCACTCAGATGATAAAGGCTTCCAAGGTGGCGCTCGTGGTAAAGAATCTGTCTGCCAATGCTGGAGACATGAGACACAGGTTCGATTCCTGGGTCAGGAAGATCCCTTGGAGGAAGGCATGCCAACCCACACCAGCAGGCATGTTTAGAGAAACCCATCAACAGAGAAGCCTGAGCAGCTATGGTCCATAGGGTTGCAAAGAGTTGGACATGACTGAACAATTTAGCATGCATGCACACACGCAGTGCTTAGGACTCTGTGCAGTGGACTGGGCGTGGGAGATGTCAGAGCATCTCCAGGGCTGCGTGGCACTCAAAGTGTGCTCTCCTTTGCTCCCTGGGCTATGCATTCTGCTGTTTCAAGAGAAACTGGAAATCCAGATTTCTATGTGAAGCTTCCTTATTTGGAAAACGCTAAGATTGGCCAAATAAAATTCCCCTGCACTGGGTTTGACCCCTGGCTGTCTGCAGGTAACTCACAGGATGAGAATTAGCCCAACTGGTACTCTGTTACAACAGCATCCAGACAGCAGAATACAGCTATCTTGCCATAATCTACTCTTTCCTTGGCACCTGCACTTCGCTTTCGATCCGGTGACTTTGGGAAAAACAATTTCCATCCCATGGATGTACACGAGGCCATGAGATGGAGCCAGGTTGACCTTCTCTGCAGCCTGGTTGGAGGGAGTGAGTCTTGTTTTCAGGAATTATTAATTGCTGACCAGAAAGTCCAAGCGGAAGCTATAAATGCAGAATACTGATCATGCTAGAAGGCTTTTGAGGTCTGGCTCTCAACTGCAAAGGCAATGCTTATTTATTCATTCTGCTTAATACAGTTCAGTAACCTTTAGAAATATTTTGAAATCTGAAATATGTCTTGCCTCCACTGGTGCCGGTATCTAGACAAGTCTATTTAGTGGGGCTTGTAGCATTAATTAAGTCTCTACAAATGAATGGCTTTTTATCTCCACTTGGCTTTTCAGGGAGTGGTTGGAAAGTTAATCATTTTGGGGAAGGAATTTTTTGAAAGGGAGCTTCCCTGGTGGTTCAGATGGTAAAGAATCCACATGCAATGTGGGAGAGCTGGGTTCAACCCCTGGGTCTAGAAGATCCCCTGGAGAAAGAAATGGCAACTCACTCCAGTATTAGTGCCTGGAGAATTCCATAGATAGAGGAGCCTAGCAGGCTACAGTCCATGGTATTGCAAAGAGTTGGACATGATGGAGTGACTAACACTTTTTCACTTTTGAATCATGCCATAAAGTCTGGGCAACCACTTTTCTGAAAGACTTGGTGTCAGAAACAGGGTTACTGGACCCCTGACCAGGATGGCCAGAATGTGCAGTCCATTCCCCTCTAATCTTCAGGCAAGCTTCTCCCTGTCTCCAAGCAGTGACTCTCTTTTACTTTAGTCAAATTATAATTGTAAATTCTTTCTCTATCCCAGTGAGATGCACTTAAAAAAAATTCTGTCTTGACAATTTTGCAATCCAGAAATATCTCTCTCAAAGATCTGGGAGCAATCCCTTTGTAATGGAACCCTCGAGGGGAACAGCAGCCTCTGTCCTGGTTTCTGTGAGAGAGGAGATGCTTAACCCTGATGGGCTCCAGTTTGTAGACACAGGTGGCCTGATCATAGAGAAGAATGTGGGTGAACTCAGGAGTAACTCATTTTGCTGGATCATCCATTGACCGCCTTCCCTCCCCACTTCCCTCCAGTTCTTGCTGGCTCACCCCAAACAGTTTCCACCTTTTGTTTCAGTTTCCTCCATCTCAGATGAGCTCAGGCCCCCACTCTTCATTTGCAGTAGTCTTGAATAAAATCTTCCTTGCCTTGTTCAACGTTGCAAAATTTTTTGCTTTGAAATACACCATTCATTATTTTTTTCAGTTATTTGTATTTTTATTTGTCTTTTCCTTTATCAAATGTTGGACTCCACTGTGAGAGAACCCATTGACTGCTTGCAGGAATTATGGTGCAGGATTTAGAGAGGTCACCCATTGGCATGTGTTGTCACTGGCGTAGATTCACAGCAGATTCCCTTATGACTGAGTGAAATGCAGAGATGTGGCTTCCAGATCAGCTCCAAGAGTTCACTGTGTGCTTTGCAAGGGTTCGGTGGTCATAGAGGGCATCCAAGTAAAGTCAGTGGTTAGAACATGAGTCCTCTCTAACTAAAGCCCCATGACTGATCTAGACCTGTCTGGTGTGAGAGACCATCAAGTTTGACAAGTTTCGCTGATTATTCCAATGAGAAGACAGATACTACAGGTATGCTGCTGCTGCTGCTGCTAAGTCGCTTCAGTCGTGTCCGACTCTGTGCGACCCCATAGATGGCAGCCCACCAGGCTGCCCCGTCCCTGGGATTCTCCAGGCAAGAACACTGGAGTGGGTTGCCATTTCCTTCTCCAATGCATGAAAGTGAAAAGTGAAAGTGAAGTCACTCAGTCATGTCCGACTCTAGCGACCCCATGAACTGCAGCCTACCAGGCTCCTCCGTCCATGGGTTTTCTAGGCAAAAGTACTGGAGTGGGGTGCCATTGCCTAGACCCAAATGGCGCCCATTGGATGGGTGCAACTCAGCCTTCTTTTGAGTGTCTGAACCTGTTAACTGCTGCCAGAATGGTGACCTGAGCTATGTGAGTCTTTCTTATCTCATTGTCTAGTTATTAGTTCTGCTTCTGCTGGAAGATTACAACTCTGCAACCAACAGGCACATCTCTACTACCCAGCCCCCATGAGGATGGCCACTGAGCAGGTACTTATTGCACATTTAGGTTGCATGGACTGAACCTGTAACTTACTGACTACATTTCCCATAAACCAATGTATTTGCATTTGTCTGAGAACCAGTGGGTCTTGGAGAATGTCCCTCTGATTACTTACCAAGTATGAGATCTTGTCCTTCTCAGCAAACAGGTTGTTTCATTTCCTCCCTGCGCAGACGTTTACACTGCATACCTACCATGTGCTCAGAGTACTGTGCCAGACCCTGGAGTAGAAACGTTTATATAAAAGGTGGCCAATCCACACATCGAACAGAGAGTAGATTTCCTTCATTATTAGATTTTGTCCACCTAAGAATTGCTTAACTTAATGAATATAAAATGTGATTTGATTTTTTTTCAAAGTCAATTTACAAGAGCCACTCTGCACACATCTGCTGTGTACAGATGAATTCCCAATTTATATACATGGAAGTGGGAGTGATTTTCCCATGAATAGAAGAAGAAATATTTATTATCTTCTGTATCCTGACTACATGTTAGGCAATTTGGCAATATTCGTGTATGTGTTTTCGTATTTCACTCTCTCAGTAGCTCTCTGAGTTAGGTAATGACTCATGCCTAATGATTGACAGAAACACTCATGCTTACCATAATTATTTCAAGTGAGACCACATAGTACCGAAGCTGAGATTTGACCCCAGGTCTGTCTGCTGGAGAACAATGACAATTAGTCCCAAGAGAAGAACATGATTTCCATGGATTCTTAGGTCAGTTCTCTTTCTCTGAAGCTATCTGGCCTCTTACTTCACTTTTAAGAAAGAAGACCTAATGGAATGTTATTCATCCATGAAAGTAAAAGCAGTGATGCACCTTAGAATGTGAATGAACCTTGAAGACACCATGCTAAGTGAAAGAAGACAGGCACAAAAGTCTATATTGTATGAAGTCACTGATATGAACCATTTGGAGTAGGTGGATCCATAGAGAAAGAAGAGTCATGGTGGCCCAGGGCAGGGTGAAAGAGGGGTGATTGCTGAGTGGGCACAAGGGATGACCATGTTTGGGAACTAGACAGAGGTGATGGTGCACATGTAGTAAATGTACTGACACCACTGAATTGGGCCATACCTTTGTTATCATTCAGTCACTATGTCGTGTTCAACTCTTCGTGACCTCATGGGTTGCAGTACACCAGGCTTCCCTGTCCTTCACTATCTCCCAGAGTTTGCCCAAATTCATATCCTTTGAGTCACTGATGCCATCCAACCATCTTATCCTCTGTCATCAGCTTCTCCTGCCCTCAATCTTTCCCAGCATCAGGGTCTTTTCTAATGAGTCAGATCTTTGCATCAGGTAACCAAGGTGTTGGAGCTTCAGCTTCAGCATCAGTTGTTTCAATGGATAGTCAGGGTTGATTTTCTTTAGGATTGACTGGTTTGATCTCCTTGCTGTCCAAGGGACTCTTAAGAGTCTTCTCCAGCACCACAGTTTGAAAGCATCAATTCTTAAGTGCTCAGCCTTCTTTACGGTCCAACTCTCACATCTGTACATGACTATTGGAAAAACCGTAGTTTTGACTATGCGAGCCTTTGTGGGTAAAATGATGTCTCTGCTTTGTAATATGCTATCTAGGTTTGTCATAGCTTTTCTTCCAAGGAGCAAGGGTCTCTTAATTTCATGGCTGCAGTCACTGTCCACAGTGATTTTGAAGCCCAAGAAAATAACATATGGTTAATTTCATGTTCCATGAATTTTATCCCAATGGAAAAAAAAAAAGAAATAAAAAAGACAGGTTCCCCACCAGCCTGGAAGACAAGGACTGATGGAAGATGCTTCCTGCCCTGCCAAGTACTGCGCTGTTTTTCATAGCCTGTGGTTCTGTCCTCTGAGATTTCGACACTGCCAGGTGGCCATGCTGGCAGACTTGACATGAGGTCTGTGAGCGTCTGCTTGTCCGTAAAAGTGGGTCCTCCAGATGTGAGTAAATGGGTGGATGCTGGTGTTACCACCCCACGAAGAGAAGAGCTGTGTGAGCTCAGCCTCCTGGGTCCTGGTGAGACCTTCTCAGCCATGTGATCCTTCCCGTGCCCTTCCAAGCTCAGTTTCCTCATCTGTGCTGGGGTTAAGAGTATCTTCCAGACTGGGATGTCATGGGGGTTAAGGGGCAAATGGACCATGCCTCACTCGTCCAGTGCAAGCTCTTGGCCATTACAGGAGTCAGCATTCTGTGTGGGTACAACCTTCTTGTTGATGAAAGTGGGGGTGGGGCAGAGTTTGCATCTCCCGAGCAAGCAGGAGACTCAAGAGAAGGGTCTTGAGGGACCTTCCCAACAGGCCCTGCCCATGACCTCCCTGCAGGTGCCCTCTGTCTCCCTGGGGCCTGCTTGACTCTAGGTCAGATGAGGGGCCCCTGTGACAGGTCTGGTTTTATTCAGTCGATTCCACTGGGCCACTTCGGTGGGCTCCAGAGACCAGGAGCTGGTGTTCACACACGCATATCCTTGGAGAAGCCTCCCAGCTCCTGGACAATAAGATTCACAGGTGTCCTTGAGATGACCACACACATGGTGGCTTTGTAGGAATAGTGACAATTACAGTCCAGTCCCTGAAGAACCGGAGTGCCTGTTGCTGGTTGCCTTGACCTGGGAACAGAGCTCATTTTCTCTGAGTGTGCTGTTTACTCGCAATCTCGGGCTGGTTCTCTGAATCTCTGAAGCACACTTTGGACCAGAGGCAGCGGCGTGCTGGAGGCCCAGGCTTTCGCGGGGCTCTTGACATTTGGGAGGCAGAGCTACTATTGTTCTCTGCCTCCGAGATACTAAGCTCAAGCCCTCGAGTTTGTTTACTGCATCCTTTCACTTCGGGGGAAAAAAGGGAACATGTTCCTTCTCTCAAATGTGAAGGGGCTGATTCACCAAGAAACAACCTACCCATAATCATATGCGGGAGGATTGGTAGCATTTGTAGTATCTGTTTACTGGCTTACGGACAGCTGCAGTAAGCTTTGCCCTCAGCAATTTGAATCCCTAAGAAAAAGGCATTCTCAAGCTCCTTGGCTTTATCCAGCTGAGCACGACTGAATTCCCAGGCGTCTTCCTCTCCACTCGAGAAGCTCAGCCTTGCATAGATGCCTTGAGAGCCAGAGCATCATCTTAAAGAAGTCGGTGGTAGGCCACTGAAGGCCAAGGACTGATGCCTGTCTCTCTCAATACTTTCTTCCTACCTCTGCTGCCCAACTGGTAGTGAGAAAACTTTTGAGAACTTTCTGTTTTAAGAAGAAAACCAGCCTGTGGAAATGGAATCCTTCTTTTCTGCTCCATTTTCTCTGAAACCAGAGGACAGATGGTCATCATCCTCCATGCTGAATTAAAAAAAAAAAAAAAAAAAATCTCACCAACATTTAAAACCAAAAAGACCAGCATGTAAAAAAATCATCTCACCAGAATTCCAAAATATAAAATAAGCAGCAGTGTTTCCTGGTTGTAGTAAAGCTCCATGTTAGACTTCTCTTTTTATTATTTTATAACAGGCTTAACAGTCTCGTAAAAGCAGCAACCTTTAAGCTCAAAGAAGAGACATGATATGGGGCTAATTTACATGACCTCTGCCTTGCCCAGTGGCTCGGGCCTTTTGTGCTGCCGTCCCCAGCAGAGAGTCCCCAGAGAGCCCTCTGAGCCTCACTGCTCTTCTGGTGCCGGCATACAAAGGTGGGAACAAAGCCGGGCCTCATTATGGATGTGTGGGGAAGCATGCTGCTGCAGGAAACTTTCGGAAACGCTCTGAGGATGAACAATGGTTTCCAGACACCATGAGCAGAAACACTTCCATCTCGGAAATAAACGCACATGAAAGACCACCTCTTAGTGGAGAACGGATATTAACTTATCCTCTTAAAAAAAAAAAACAAAAACATAACCTGGACACAGTGACCTTTCCAATACCTCCATGAGCTGCAGTTTTAGAAGAACATAATAAATGCCACTAGATACCGTGGAACAGAAAACATGAGGATCTGACAAATTAAACTTTGTAACACACGCCAGAGACACCCAGAATGGACCTGTGAGTACAGCCGCTGCTGTTGGATTATTTTTTCCATCAAAATGTTGACATTCAGAATATTCAAGAAATATGACTGCCCTTTCAGACTTCAAATTTGGGTTTATTTCCCGGTGATGCTGTGTTTATTTACCCTTGTATTAGTGTCATGCATCAGAAATGGGTTTCCATGAAAATAGAATCTCTTACTTGACTTCTCGCTATCAAAATTCAGCATGAATCCCATTAAAAGAATGAAGTGTTAGGTTAGATTTGATGCACTAATAGCTCTGAAAATGTGTAGCATTTTCACAGCTAAAATCTTTTCTGGTGTGATTTTCTTTCAACCTTTTTGTTTATGAGCATGTGTGAATTGATAAGTTATCAGGAGCTAGAAATTAAATTAGCTCTCAAAGGTAAGAAAATAATAGGAGAGGACAGGTTTACATATATTTTGGGAAAATGCTCAAATTTTGATGGTTTAGAGAAAGGTCAGTTTCCTGTGCTAGAATTTATCTATATTCCTGCTCATTTAGGGTACATATAGGACAATATTCCCAAGATAAATTGTTTATTTATGAATGAGGGTCCCCCTGCCCCAGCTCACCAACAGACTATCTCCAAGTCAAGTATGGTTATTTACTTTTTAAAATTGTGTGTGTGTGTGTGTGTGTGTGGCTGGATTGGGTCTTAGTTGCAGCACGTGGGATCTTTTGTTGTGGTGGAACGGCTCAGTAGTTGTGGCTTGAAGGCTTAATTGCTCCGTGGCATGTGGGATCTTAGACCAGCGACTGAACCTGCATCCGCTGCATTGCAAGATAGACTTTTAACCTCTGAACCCCAGGGAAGTCCCAAGAATGGTTATTTACTTTTAGATTCTCTTGTCTTCATGCTCGTATACCCACTTCCTCAGATTTCTGGATCTATAGAAAGGGCAAGGAACGTGACAGCATGTGCCCCCCTCTCTACTAAGATGTCTCATAGGGCACCCAGCTGACCAAGGGGAATACAACTCAGCGTCCAAGTGACCGAGGGATGACAGAGCAATGCCTGCATCCTGGTGCTTGGTACTCAGAGATAGTTAGCTCAAAATACAGTAAAGTAGGCCATTTAACGTTCCTTGGGAGTGAACTGTTGTGTCAGCCAATAATGAACCTGAAAATGACACTTCTGCAAGAAGAGGATGTCCATCTTGCAGATCTATTTTCTTATCCTTAATGAGCATGAAGTGATTTTATTTTAGTCCATGGTCCTACAGAACCAAAAGATTATGGCATACAATTATCTCACTGTCAAAAATTATGCTTCTGATGAAAATGAAATCCATTCCCTTGAATATTTAGCCCTTCATTGAATTGATCTCTTTTTATATTTCACTTAGGCACATTCCTCATTTTTAGGAGGTTCAGAAGTTAAGGTACAACAACAGACAAGTGTTTATTGGGGTCTAGCATGAGGATGCCTACCCCTTATAACAGCTACAAAGTGAGAGATGCTAACCACACGTGAGCCTTATCAGAGGTGGGCTCCACCTGGTGAGAGGTGGGTACAGAGGGGTTCAGACAAGTGCTCAGTAGTCTGAGAGTAACAGGTCAGAGGCGGGTCCCAGCATGCAGAAGGGCTCAAGAGAAGCTTTGCAGGTTGGGTGCAGTCCAAAGAGACTGACCAAAGCAGACATTTTGCTCTGCCCCTCTTTCCTCCCTTTACAAGTTAATCTGTTGAAATGTTTAACTCTCAAGCAGCCCTGGACCAGCCTCACTTGTTAACACCCTCTTCCATGTCATTGTGCAGCCACTGCTTTCCTCACCCAGATGTTGTAGCTGCCTTCTAGTGTTGTGCTCTCAAACGCTTCCCCGTGGGGCAATCAGAGGTGCAAAACTCCTCCTGCTATTTCCCATCTCAAACCTTCAAGGACTCCCCAGTCTCTTTAGGGTGAGCCAATATGTATTTGTCTGATGCCCAGGGCCCTTCACACCTGGCCCTGTACTCCTTCTGGCTTCATCTCTGGCTTCACTGCCTAAGCTCCTTGGTGCTCACACAGTAATTGATGTTTTTCTTTAGCTTCTTAAGAGCGTAGTGCTCCTCTCCATTTCTGTCTCTGTCTATCTCTACCTCTGTTTCCCTGTCTCTGTGCCTGATTCTCCCTGTTCTCCTGGCCTTTCACACACTGTGCTCTTTGCCTAGAATACTGAGATGTTCTTCCTTGCCTGGTTATCTCCTATTTGTCCACTAGATACCAGGTTAAACATTGCTTCCTCTGGAAAGTCGTCTTTGATCCTCTTTGAGACCATTAGAGTATTTCTCATACTGTATTATAGTCATTTTACTAATCTCCTTTGTGAGACCACATATTACTATCAGAAATCTGTAATTTGTGGACTTTGAGCCTGTTCCTGTACATTGCCTATTTCTATAAAGAAAGTTGTGTTGGGACACAGCCATGGCCATCCGTTGTTGTGTTGTCTGAGGCTGCTTTTGCACTGCAATGGCAAAGGTGGGTAGTTGCAACTGAGGCATATGCCTCATGAATCCTAAAACATTTATTAATACTATCAGTCTACTACCAGAAGACATTTGCTGACCCCCCTATAAACAGTTGCTTTGGAGACCCTGGCACTGCTGTGTCTTCAGAAGCTGGAAATAGGCATCAACTGGACGTGTGTTGATGCGTGAATGTTGGGAGGCAGAGAGACCCGGCACTGCAGAAAGGAGTAGAGACACCTGGCTCACCTCTGCAGGAGCTTTGGCATGTCAGAAAATACCGAGCCCTGGATATCTTACTGAGGCTCTTACAGATGCTACTTCTGCTGGTTATCCTGTATGGACGGTTTACTGCACGCTGAGTGTGGTGCTGACAAGTTTGCCTGGGCTCTCTCACTTAATGCTCTCAACAGTCCAGTATGGTGGGTCCTATTGTCACATCCATTTTGCAGAGAAATAAGCCAAGTCTGAGAAAACTGAAATGACTTGGCCATGATCCCACAGCAGGATGTAGTCTGTGCAGACCCCTATCTCAGGTCACATATGAACGTTAACTCAAAATGGCTCAGAGATACTAATCTAAGGGATAAGATATAGGTGAAAGGAAGGAAAGATCTTCATAAGGAGGAAGATACCTTTTTCATGGGCTGAAAGACCGAAAGACTTACTGTTGTGAAGACACACTGTTCCACTTAGAAGAAGATGAGTACATTTTCATGACCTTGGGTTTTTCAATAATTGCTTAGACATGACATCAAAAACATGAGCAGGAAAATAGAAAATAGATGCAATGAGCTTTATCAACCTTGAAATCATTTCTGCATCAAAGGGCACTATTGAGAACGAAAAGGTAATAAAAAATGGGGGAAATTTATAAATCATGTGTATGATGAGGATTTGGTGTCCAGAATATACAAAGAATATTTACAGCTGAACAATAAAATGACTAAATTCCCAGTTAAAGAACTGGAAGAAGAGCTTAAATAAACACTGCACCAAAGAAGACACACAAATGGTCAACAAATACATGAGACATGCTCCATATCAACGGTCGCTGGAGGAAGGCAGGTCAAAATTACACCGCCTTACGGCCACTAGTGGCGGGAGTGAACACTTAATACAGGATTACCTTTTGGGGTGATGAAAAGTTCTGGAATTGTATAGACATCACGGTTGCACAACAGGATGAAGGTACTTAATGCCATTGTATTGTACACATTAAAATGGTTAAAATGATCAATGAAACACTTTGGTTATTTCGCTGTTGTTGTTTGATCACTACATCGTGTCCAACTCTTCAATCCCATGGACTGTAGCCTGCCAGGCTCCTCTGTCCATGGGATTCTCCAGGCAAGAATGCTGGAGTGGGTTGCCATTTCCTCCTCCAGGGGATCTTCCTGACCCAGGGATTGAACCCATCTCTCCTGCATTGGCAAGCGGATTCTTTACTGCTGAGCCACCAGGGATACCCTCTTGTTATTTTACCATGATTTAAAAAATCTATCAGTTTCTCCAAGCAATAAAATCAATCTTTTTTTTGCAGCATGGCAATTTTATAATATTTTAAATATCTATTTTTTCCATGATTGGAAAAGCAATATTTGTTTGATATTCAAGGTTTCAGACACACAAAAGGACTAAAGGAAAAATAAAATACTCCTGTATTCCTGCAATTAAAAAGTAGCCACAGTCAATTTTTTAATGTCAGTCCTTCTGGCTTTTGTTAACATGTGCATATGGGTATGTGCGCACAAGCATAGCTGTTGTTATTTTCATCTTTAACGAAACTGTTATTATGCAGTAGATGATGTTGGTAATCTGCTTCCCCTCTTAGTGTATCATGAACATTTTCCCTTTTGTCATCTTGTGTTCTCCCACATCTCATTACATGGCTAGATCATACTGCATCCTCGGGTTGTATTATAATGTCATTTATTCAGCCAATTCCTATTGTTGGATGGATCCTAACATTTCAGAGTTGGAATGCACTATAGTCATTATTGCATCCAACTTATTTCTTTCCCGAGCTTTATGGCTGCGAGCCTTAAACACGTGGCACACAAAGACCATTCAACATTTTGAAAATAGAGTTAATTTTTCACTTTCCAGCTGGATTTGGGTGTTGCATGGGCTTTGGATTCATCATTCAGGCGCCTAAAAGATGGAAATAGTGCAGGAAGAGGAGGAACGGGGAACGAGCCAGGTGAAAATAGTGCCCAGCACATCAAAATTCTATCCTGAATGGTTTTGTTTTCCTGAAAAATAGATACTCAGACTACAAAATTGGTTCCATTGAATCTGTTGATAGCAGTTCCATCCTGTAAGATAGAGAATGCCTTGAGAGGAGGCTGCACTGTGTCTCCCGCGTTCAGGCAGCTTGTGGACTCACCCACAGTTCACGGAACAGGAGCATCTTGTTCCTTGGTTCTGCTGTGCCGAACATCCTTGTGTTTGCAGAGGCAGGGGAGCCAGGCAGGAGACGCAACTTCTGTCTGTTTCACTTCCATCACTGGTGGGAATCACAGACATCAGAACATCACCTACTGATGTCTTTAGACCCAGATGACTCAGATCAAAGTAAAAACACATATGTTCATACCTTGAGGTCTGCAGGAAACATAACACCATTTTGGTTGTTGGAAATCGGTGAAGCAGTTATGAGTGCTTCCCAAAGCATCCCTTCATGATTGGCAAGGCCTTTAGGTGTGTGTGTGCATATATATATATTTAAATTAATTAATTTATTTATTGTTGTGCTGGGTCTTCGTTGCTCCCAGGGCTTTTCTGTAGTTGCAGCGTACAGGCTTCTCATTGTGGTGGCTTCTCTTGTTGCTGAGCACGGGCTCTAGGGCAAATGGGCTTCAGTAGTTGTGGCTCCCAGGCTCTAGAGCACAGGCTCAGTAGTTGTGGTGTGTGGGTTTAGTTGTTCCACAGCATACGGAATCTTCCCAGGCCAGGGATCAAACCCACATCTCCTGTGTCTCCTGCATTGGCAGATGGATTCTTTACCACTGAGCCACCAGGGAAGCCCAACAAGGCTTTTTTTTTTTTTTAATATAAAGCATTTTTTACATCTTTATTGACTTTGTTACAATACTGCTTCTGTATTATGTTTGGTATGTTTTGGTTTTTTGGCCACAAGGCCTGTGGAATCTTAGCTCCCTGGCCAGGGATGGAACGCACACCCCTTTCACTGGAAGGCAATGTCTTAACCACTGGACCACCAGAGAAGCCCCAAGCCTTTCTAAGTAGAGCTACTAGCCTTTGCATGTCACCAGATCATTTCCTTCAGTGACTCCCTCTGTTGGTTTTGTTGGATGTGGTAGGGTGCACGTGAGGTCACATGAAACTGGGTAAGTTAACTAGTTCATCTTAGGTTTAAGTTTAAATTAGTCTAAGAAGGATCATTCTTAGACCATTCTTTTCTACTGGGTTGAATGAATTTTTCTGAGTTACAGAAACATTTTATACATCTCAGGCAGTAATTCTAGTCTTGTTATATATGTTGTGAGTTTTCCACGTATATTTTGCTTACTATTAAACAGTATCCGTGGTGTGCTTCCCTGCTGGCTCAGACAGTAAAGAATCTGCCAGCAGTGCAGGAGACTTGAGTTCGATCCCTGGGTTGGGAAGATCCCTTGAAGAAGGAAATGGCTACTCATGCCAGTATTTTTGCCTGGAGAATTCCATGGACAGAGGAGCCTGGCGGGCTATAGTCCATGGGGTAGCAAAGAGCTGGACATGATTGAGTGACTTTCACTTTCATGGTGTGCAGAAACCCAACAAATATATATCAGCACTAAATGGGATTAACTTGAAGGATGCAAATCCATGCTCTTCAAGCCAGCATGACTCAGGTTTTCCCATCAAAGCTTTGGTACTTCTCTTTAGTGCAGACTCGGCTTACTCTCAAGTAAAAACAATAAAAAGTAGGAAATGTGTATCAGTCCTTTCTTCTAATTGATTCTTTTCCTGTTTCTGTTTTTGTTCACTCTTCATTGTCTTCAGAAAGTTTCTTTTTGAAAATATTTTTCCATAATTTATAGGTGTTGTTTATAGAAGGCTGTTCTGATAGTAGCTGCTCTTCAATATCAGAAGAATATATCGTTGATAACTGCTTATCTAAACCAAAAATAGTAATTATATACCATGGAGTTTATAATATCAAATTAAAATCTCAACTATAAAAAAAAAAAAGTTTTAAAATTTTGCATAACCAAATATGTCTTTCTTCCCTTCATGGTTTCTGCAGTTTATGTCTTAGTGTGCAAGGTCTTCCCTCCCCAGCATCTGTGTTCTTTTTTTTTTAGCATTTCTTTATTCACATCCTGCCAACCCTCTGTTTTCATCTCTCAGCCACCTGAATCTAGTGTTCATGTGTGGTGTGAGGTAAGGGAATGAGGAAGGCTATTTCAAGATCACAGCTATAAAACCATACATTCTCCACCAACACGTGGGTCCTTGAATGCATTTTCTCCCCTTGGAAACGAAGTATAAAAGCAAGTCCTGCTGGCACCAAAGACAGAGCTTCTTTCAGGAGAACTTTCTCCTAACGGTCTTTCTCCTTGTCAAAGTCAGCACAAAGGCTGGAAGCTTGTTTCAATCCCCCAGTGGGCTTCTCTCTAAGGGAAGACCCTGTAAGGTCACTCGCAGATTTGTAAAATGCCTTCTCATGCTTTGTGCTGAAGAATTTCTAATGTGGCCTCATTATATCTTGACCAACTTAATGAGCTTTCCCAAGTGAATAGATACCTATATGCTATAAGATCAGAACCCTTATTTCAGATGATTCTTCTGAGAAAGCCTTCTTCTAGGTCCTGGTCCAGGGATTTGCCCCTTATGTAAATGTCAGCAGGGAACAAGAGAACCATGATGGGTCAGGCCTGAAGTAATGGGGCTTACAGCAAGTTGCAATGTTCCTCCTTTGCAGGGAGGTGTGCGTGATCCAGAATCTCAGTCATCCTGGCTTCCTCTCATTTAATATTTTCCTCAGTGAGGGGGAGCCAGCAAAAGGCCAACAATCCAAACCTGCATCTATCAGCTGGGGCAGCATGTCCCTCTTTCTTGACCAGACCACAGAAGACAGGCAAAGAATATCTTATAAACATTTCACACCCAGGTTAGGTTAACTAGAGGAAGGGAAAAGGCACCGAGTGCTTGGAACACAATGACAGCTGGGTTATTCCAAAAGAACACAGCATCATCATAGCTTGAACTGACTTATTTTTTTTTCCTTGCCTTGAATTTTCTTCCACTGGCACCCCTTGGTGGAGGTATCGCTCACAGATACTCTGCCAGTGTTTCAAGAACATAGTATATAAGCAGTGTTCTTGTAATTGACAGGCTGAACCACCAGCCCCACTCCCCGATGACTTTCCCAGATTAGTCCAGAGGATGGTGCTGGGTTTAGTAGGCTGGGATGCTATGTCTGATTTATCTCTGATGAAATTAAATTTCTCATGAACATGTTTCATATATCTTTGTCCCCAGAAAGCACATGGACCTCCCTGCAAACTTTTGGGAGCAACCTCTATCTGTTGAGTTTTCTCGGAACCTGTGAAATACAGGGAAAATTGAAGTTTTACAAACCCAACCCTTCCTGGAGCTTGTTATGCATTCTTCTTCCTACTCTCTTGAAATGTGCTCTTCTTCAACTTCAGTAAATGAGCTGGAGGCGCGTGTCTGCCTCACCCGCACATGATGGAAATGGGAGCAAAAGGGAGAAACACAGAAAGCCTAAAATGTACGTCTCAGGGTCTCTTCTTTATCCTTTCCTATATGCATGTACTGGCCAGATGGAGAATGTCAGATACACATGCCTGAGAAAGCGCTGTGCTGTCCAAGGTCCTGAATGATGGTTTTTGCCAAGTTGGAGATTGGACCATAGTCAAGCCCGGAGGCTCATTGTGAGATGCAATTCCAGGATTCCTGAGGGCTCTTCTCTTCTTACAAAAGGGAAAGATTGTTCCAGCACTGGTCCATTTATGTCTTTATGGGTTCTGGCAGAGGAACAGGCAACTTCTTAGAGCTGGGCTCAATATTTTATCACCGCGGGCACTTGAGTGCCTGCTTAATTATCGTTAAATGCAACTATGGATCTTCCTCTTGTCCAAGTTAAGCATTTCTGAGAGTTCAATGCATACTTAGGTATAAAGGAAAAAAGTCCCTCCTTCTGCACCAAGGTCACCACGTTGAGATGAGAGGAGTGGGGCTCGGGTTGGCTGAGGACACCTGCTGGCTGCTGCCTGGCACCTCCACCCTTGGAGGCAGGAACCTTGCCACCGAGTAGCAGATGGCCCTGGGCTGGGGTGGCCAAGAGACTCTGCTTCTGCATCCAGAGTGTTTGCAGAGGCTCGAGGCTCTAATTCACAGTGTCAAATGGGTTTGCCTTCCACGGCCTTGAGTCCCTCGGTGCAGCAGTAGGGGGCCAATCTGCTCCAGTGTTTACAAAGTAGAGGCTCTGGCCCAGAAGCCCACTCAGGAGACCCTTCCTGAGAGTCGAGCAAATGTTCTACAACACGTGCTGACAGCTGGCCATGCAGGAGGCCTCACTGCCAGGGACCCTGGAGAAGGCCTTCGGCGGAACTGGCAGGACATGGCTCTGGGAGACCATAACATTCCCCCCAGTAGCCAAAGTGACAGAGGGCTGCTTTTTTCCTGGGCTCTGCACCAAATGCTTCCCCAGAGCCGAGACACACTGTTCAGCAGACTGAAAGCAAAAACTAACAGACAGACAGGACGAGGGGACTCTGTGCAAAGGGCATTGGGAACAGCAGCTACTGTCTGCTTCAGACTCCCTGTCCACGGGCCATGGCCTACAGTGCCACTGGTGGGCACTCAACCCGTTCATCTTCAGAGCAGCCCTAGGAGGCTGTTACTCTTTCATCATTGTGCCCCTTTGATACATGAGACTGAGGTTCAGAGACACCAAGTTACCCCCCCCACCCTTGCCCAAGTCACACAGAAGTGAAGGAGACAGGACTTCAACCAACACTGTCTGAAATAGCCATAAGTCACTTGGATCTACCTTGTGAATAAAGATGGTATTTCATATGCTCTTAAAAACAGCTAAAGACAGTGAGAAAATAGAAAGAGACCTCTCCTGCCCCAAACTCCCCATCCATCCCCCTATCTTCTCACCAGCAGCCCAGACCCTGTGGCACCAAGCCGAATTTCCTTCAGCAGACAGCTGTATCAGCCTGCTGCAAAGCCCTAGGAAGCTGATTTCTTTCATCCCCTGTAACTGCCCTTGGTATAAAGCCCTCGATGACGAAGCTTAGCCTGATCCAGTTACTCCCCAATTATCTGGTTTCTTCTCTCCTGTGGTCTGACCCACACCCTCTGCTCTTCTTCATTCTCAGCATTGGTCGTCACAGATTAGAAATCTAAAAGTGTGCTATAATTTCCCTGCCAGTTGTTCAACTGGTGAAAGGATGGCTGAATAGGCCCCGTGTTCATACTGAAGAACTGTGGACAAGTGACGGTGACAGCCACTCCTTTACAGCGTGACAGAAATCTCCCTTCCCCTCCACCTGGAGCCTCACTGGGTGGCTTGCTGTTTTCATAATAACAAGTTAGATAGAAAATGAGTGTGTGTCTGTGTGTGTGTGTGTGTGCATGCGCACGTCTGTGCATGAAGCTTCCTGGTTGCTCAGATACAAAAGATGAAAATGTTCTGTTTGTGATTTTAAAGTCTTTTTAAAAAACTTTTCTGGCTTTCTTTCCTCCCCTGTGTACAGCCTACAGGTGCAGGAAAACCCCAACTGAGGTCCCCACTCAGCACCCTACTCTTTGTGGAAAGGGTGCAGGCACTTCCTTCAGGAAGGTTAGGTGCTGATTTGCGGGCACTTAACATTTTGATTGCCCATTTCCAGTCAAAG
Organism: Bos mutus; assembly: GCF_027580195.1. Classification (NCBI taxonomy): domain Eukaryota; kingdom Metazoa; phylum Chordata; class Mammalia; order Artiodactyla; family Bovidae; genus Bos; species Bos mutus. The sequence continues at coordinate 40,713,910 of NC_091629.1, read as the reverse complement.
TGCTGAACACCCAACCTTGAGGGCTGCCCCTCCTCCACCCCACCCCTCATTCATTGAGACTAACTGGTGTCTTTTGGCTGGAAAACCAACCTGTGTATCCATAGGCTCCACCCCGAGGTGGGATGCTCCTCCAGGGCAGTGGTGACTAAAGGGTCACAGGGATCTTCAGTCTTGGTTTAGAAAACACAGTGATGAAGTGTCAGGAAGGCTCCCTGGCTCAGTACTGGCTGTCATAATGAAATGCCACAAACCGGGAGGTCTAAGCAACAGAAATTTATTTCTCCTAGATCTGGAGGCTGGAATTTCAAGATCAAGGTGCTGGCAGGGTTGGTTTCTAATGAGGCAACCCTTCCTGGCTTGTAGATGGCTGTCTTCTCATCATGTCCTCACATGTGTTTTCTCTGTGTGAGCATCTTGGTATCTCTTCCCCTTCTTATAAGGGCACCAGTCTTTTTTTTTTTTTTTAACTGTTGTTGTTGTTCAGTCGCTCAGTCATGTCTGACTCTCTGTGACCCCATGAACTGCAGCATGCCAGGCTTCCCTGTCCTTCGATATCTCCTGGAGTTTGCTCAAACTCATGTGATTGAGTCGGTGATGCCATCCAAATATCTCGTCCTCTGTTGCCCCCTTCTCCTCCTGCCTTCAATCTTTCCCAGCATCAGGGTCTTATCTAATGAGTTGGCTCTTCATATGAGGTGGCCTAAGTATGGGAGCTTCAGCTTTTTAAATGAATTAATTAACTAATTTGGCTGTATCCCATCTCAGCTGTGGTGCAGGGAATCCTCATTTTGTCATGCGTGTGGACTCTCTAGTTGTGGTGTACGGGCTCAGAAGTTGTGGCTCATGGGCTTTGTTGCCCCACGGCATGTGAGATCTTAGTTCCCCAACCAGGGATTGAACCCTTTTCCCCTGCTTTCCAAGGTGAATTCTTACCTGCTGAACCACCAGGGAGGTCCCAAGACACCAGTCTTATTGGGTCAGTGCCCCACCCTTATGACACCTGCTGCTGCTGCTGTTAAGTTGCTTCTGTCCTGTCCGACTCTGTGCAACCCCATAGATGGCAGCCCACCAGGCTCCCCGGTGCCTGGGATTCTCCAGGCAAGAACACTGGAGTGGGTTGCCATTTCCTTTCTCAATGCATGAAAGTGAAAAGTGAAAGTGAAGTCACTTAGTTGTGTCCGACTCCTAGCGACCCCATGGACTGCAGCCTACCAGGCTCCTCTGTCCATGGGATTTTCCAGGTAAGAGTACTGGAGTGGGGTGCCATTGCCTTCTCTGCTTATGACACCAATTAACCCTAATTATCTCCTGAAAGGCTCTGTCTCTAAATACAATGACACTGTGGGTTAGAGCTTCAACCTGTGAGCTTCCAGAGGACACACTTCAGTCCCCAGCACCCACATTACTGGAATTTAATTTCAGTGTAAGTTAAAAGCCAAGGTGTTTGTATTGCTCCTGAACATTTACAATCCAATGCGTTTCAGTATTTCTTTCTCTTCCTCTAATGGGAAGAATGGCGTGAGAACTGAGGAAGTGGAGTCACAACAGGTAGAGGGAACAAGTACCCAACATCCCATCTTCAGCTCCCATGTTTCCTTCCAGTTGTTTCCAGGGACGGGGCATGCCCTCACCTGTTACGGTGGCTGAGCATTGCCCTGGGCCTTCCTTAGGGAGTCTGCCTCCCGCACCCTGGGTGGATATGTGTCAGGCTTACCCAGGACCCCATGCAGTCACTGTGTCTGTGTTAATTTTGTGTAGCAGCTGCTCCCGCCTCCCTCAGGGTATCTGCTGTGTAGTCAAAATGTTCAGTCTCTTCACATGAAGACTCAGGCTTTCAGATTTCTGTCACACTCCTCTGCTCCTTTCCAAGCTGGAGATTGGGTGTGGACGTGGTTTGCTGTGTCTGTGGCAGAGGAAAGAAGGAGTCCTAGGGTTATGAGGACGTTCCCATGTGACCCCCTCTCGGCAGGATCTGCAGCGATGCCCCTGGTCACCTGCTGTCTCTGAGGATGCCCAGCCTTACTCCAGGCCTTACCAGGGAGGTGTCACCTGAAGTTGCCCACTGCCCGGAGGCAGGGCTCTCCCTTTAAGATGCTGATTTCCTTCTCAAAGAGCCTCTCACTAATCTGAGCCCCACACGTGTGCTTTTCTGCATCTTCCCAGAGTGGACGATGCTTTAGGGACACACTTCCTGCTTCACAGGGGTTGGGGGGGTGGGCACTCAAGTGGTGGCAGCTGGGAGGGGGGCTCACGCAGCCCCTGGAGAAGTGAAACTTCCCGATTCAGAGTGTGTTCTCTTTTATAGCTTCGTTCGACTCAGGTCTTTCTGGCATGCACAGCCTTTTGAAGTAGCTCAGCTGACTTGAAGCAGAGAGATTAAAAGCTGAATTCCTACTGCTGTTCATGCCTTCCTGAGATTAGGGAAGGCAGCGCCTCGGTCCCTCGCTCTAGGCGTCTGTTCAGGGAGCTGAGTGTGAACAGTCCCCTCTGCTCTCTCCGGGGTGGAGCGGGGACTGATGAGAAGAGCAGCCTCTCGTTCCCTCCCTTCCGCCTCCACTCAGCCATGGGCCACAAGTCTGCAGCATCTCACCACGAATGTGGCAGGAAGACAATGATCACACATGATTAAAAGAAAAAAAAAGATTAAAAAGAGAGAAAGAAACTCAGCTGCTGGAATAGAAGCCAAATAGTAATGAGTCCCTTGCATGATCAGTAGTGTTCAGGGGGGATTTATCCATGCACGGCTGTCCCATACCTGGGGGACCCCCACCACAGCTCACGCCCTGTGCAAGGCAGTAGTGCTGGATTTGCTCTCATCTTCTGGGCTGCTGAGCAAATATATTTAACTTGGAGGTACTCTAGCAGGGAGGGCAATCTCCCCAGATGGCAATTTAAGTAACAACCCAAGAGATGAATGCAGCATCTCATTCCATGAGGTTCTGGGAGACCTGGGGGATCCTGCTGCCAGCCTGGGTCCACTGGAAATTCAGCGGAGATGAATCCCCACATTGGTGGTTTGACTCCCAGCCTCTTTTAAGTGTACGGTAATTATCCGGTTAGTTAATGCTCCCTTCTCGAGTTGAGTAGGCTCCTGGGGGAAAAAAAATAGTAGGTGGAAACTCAAGGCTATAATAAAAGCATTCTACTCCTTGAGGAGGGTTTGATGGGTGCTTTTCCACAGAACTTAATTCAGTTTTGAATATGAATCTGGATGAAAACAAAACAAGTCTAATAGCAATCAATAGGATTTCTCTATGGCAGATCTCAGGTAATTTAAGATGAACTAGGAAAATCCCATGGACAGAGGAGCCTGGTAGGCTGCAGTCCATGGGGTCATGAAGAGTCAGACATGACTGAGTGACTTCACTTTCACTTTTCATTTTCATGTATTGGAGAAGGAAATGGCAGCCCACTCCAGTGTTCTTGCCTGGAGAATCCCAGGGATGGGGGAGCCTGGTGGGCTGCCGTCTATGGGGTCGCAGAGTCGGACATGACTGAAGTGACTTAGCAGCAGCAGCAGCACAAAGCAGGGATTCTCACATGGCTCTAGTGGTAAAGAGCCTGCCTGCCAATGCAGAAGATGCAGGAGAGGGGGGTTCAATCCCTGGGTCAGGAAGATCCCCTGGAGGAGGGCATGGCAACCCACTCTAATATTCTTACCAGGAGAATCCCATGGACAGAGAAGCCTGTCGGGCTACAGTGCATGGGGCCACAGAGAGTTAGGCACAACTGAAGCAACTTAGCACACATGCTTATAGCACAAGGCAAGCTAGATCAGACCAACAAATGCTTCATGCTTTTATGAGCAGGGTCTCACAGTGGTTCCTGTGGGAGAGAAGTTCTTAGCTGGAGGCTTACATATCAGCCCTGGAAATGGGATTCCAAGGCCAGCTGGTATGTTCCTTTTCAGGGAAGATAAGCATTTTTTTTTTCATTAGGTTCCTTACAGAAGGATCCAGCAGTCCCCACTGAGATAGGCTGCATAAAACCTTTAAATGATGATTCAGGGAAGGATTCAAAACCACAGGAGAGATGACACCAGATGTGGGTCTTGGAGATGCAAACCACTGTCCTCTTTGTAAGGAAGGGGACCCTTGTGCATTAGACGACAGAGTGCTGGACACACCAGAGGTGATTAAGTGCAGGGGCCCCAGAGTCACTCCCTCCATCTGGACCCTGCTTCTGACCCCAGCTGTGTCACCTTAGGTAAGCGTTTCAACCTTTCTGTGCCTCGGCTTTCTTATCTGCAAAATGGGGATGCTTTGGTAGCATGCATCTCACAGAGAAGCTTTGAAGGTTGAGAAAATCCACGTGGAGTTTTGCATAGATGCTGTCACTCGGGAAAGCCGGTCCGTGCCCGCCGCTGCTCTCTGCCGGCCCTAAAGCTGTTGCTGCCACTCCTCTTCCTGGACCCCTACCTTAACATTTCTGATCATTTCTGCATTAGGCAATGGGCAATGGTGTGTATAAAGCAAAGCACCCGGCACCAAGCAAGCAGAGCAGATATTCAAGGAATGTTAACTCAGGTGCATCTTTCTTTCCGTCAAACACAGCCTCCCAGTGAAAGAGTCATTCAGGATGCCCAGAGGAGCCCAGATTTCAAATCTGATGAAGGCTGCAGTTCTATAAATTCCCTCTCGCTTTTGTGCTGATGGCAACGACTTTTATACGTATTTTCATTGTCTTTCTCTCGAGAGATAAATTTTGTGGCCTGCCACTGAATCTGCCTTCCAAAATGTAGCGTGGAGATTTTATTTGAGATAAACTATCATGTGAATAAAGATAGATACTATATTTTAATCTGGAAACATTCTATGCGAAACCTTTTTTTTTTTTTTTTTTTTTTAAAAAAGTCAACATCACTAGTGCCATCATTCAAAGGATATGGACGTTTGGGGGAAATTTATGTCCAAATGTGCCTGAGAACCTTTGCCAGCCCTGGGTAATTTTATTTTTCAGTCTGAAAATGACAGTTAGCTGTGGATGTCACACATGATCCCAGATTGCAGCCCCCAGACTGGGATGGTCTGTTTCAGTGCATCCCCAGGTACCCTGTGGTGAGCCGTGGTGCCGTATCTTCATGTGGGGGAGCCTCTGCTATGAATGACATGAACTTAGTGAGAAAAACAGAGCACGTTCATTGGTCAATGTGTTGATGCTGTTGAATGTCATAGGGATGAGAAAATAGAGACTGGCCATTGAGGATCCTAAAAGCCTTCTGTTTAATCTTGTCCTATTTTGCAAATGACAGCCAAGAAGGTGAGCAAAGAGGATGGAGCTACACGTGAGTGGTTGAAGGTACATGAAATTGTGATCACTTTAGGGTGTTTCCTGAATTGAAGCAGACTTGCTTTTCTCATAACAGCAGAGAAGCCCAAGTGTATTATGTCTGGTCTATGTGCATCCTGGGTCTGCCATGTCATGAGCATTATCCCATAGGATGAGGGCATCACCTTCGGGTTAGCACCACCCCACACACCCTGAGCATCGCAGCACCCTTGTCAGTGCTCCTGCAGATGTGAACGGTGATCCCATGTGGAACTGAAGGGCTGGTTGGTTTCAACACACTCAGGATAGGAAACACCTAAACCACACTTTTCTACATGGTGAATCCATCCACCCACAAACTGCCATGTGAACGACTCTTGCCCACTGTGTGAGTGTGGACGGGGGTGGGGGGAGCACCCATAAAGCACTTGAAATGATACTCGTCCAGGGAAGTGGCAAACTGCATGACATCAATATCTCATCCCTTTCAGCGGCCTCTGCATTCTCCAGCATAACAGGGATGAGCCAATGCCTGGGCAAGACCACACCAGAGATGGTTTTGCATCAGAAACTTGGCATGACTCTCTTCCCACCCTGGCCCCTCCCAACAGACATCCACCCTAATTTGCTCAAACTTGCATTGGTTTTTAGAAGACTGCATTGTCCCCCCAAATGGCAGGAACTGGCCCAGGATCTAAATTTGCTGGAATGCAATCTGTATATGAACATGGATTCATTTTTACCTCATTAGAACACAAAAGAAAATTCAAGTTCCCTTGGGGTGGGGGGTTTGGGGGGCTTCCCTGGTGGCTCAGAGGGTAAACAGTCTGCCTGCAATGCAGGAGACCTGAGTCTGATCCCTGGGTCAGGAAGATCCCCTGGACATGGGAATGGCAACCCACTCCAGTATTCTTACCTGGAAAATCCCATAGACAGAAGAGCCTGGTGGGCTACAGTCCATGGAATCACAGAGTCAGACATGACTGAAGGACCAATGCTTTCACTTTCACTTTAGTGGATGGGGGGTACTTAGTAACAGAAAGAAAGACTTGGGCTGAAAATATACTTTGAAAACATGGGGCTGAATTAGTAGACATGATAACAAACCAAAAGGGATTCCATAAACAGGCATCACTGACTTCATTCAAAAGCTGGGCCAATGCTGGGGCCTTTGAAGGAGTGAATATGATGTGAGTGTGACCTCAAGGCGTTTGTGCTTGATGGGGACAAGTGTTCAGACACCACAGGTAACAGGAGCTGGATGCTGTGAGGGGACCAAGACGCCTGCTCACACGGCTCGAGCCCAAGCCTCTCTGGCTGAAGAAGCAGGAAGGAAGGAGAGGATAGAGAGCCTTGACAGGAGGCATGAGGGTCACCCGTGTGTGATGTGCTGAGGCCCCTGCAGGATGCAGATGTCAGGGGCCACTGGGATCAAGGGGAGAACCCTCCTCTTTCACCTTTGGGACAGTGGGTCTGCAGAATGTATGATCACAAGCCAGGCCACCAATAAAAAGTGGTGGCTCCTTCCTTTGAAACTGTGGCCGGGTGCCCGATGGTGAGTCTTTAAGGTGAAGATCAGTGGTACAGCCTCCACTTTGCAGATACAAAACTAGGCTTCAAAGCGTGGCTGTTCACAGACACCACCCAACAATGGGCACAGAGGGGAGGGAGGCCCTTCATCTGGACTCCTCCCTGTTTCTCCTTTTCCCTCTCTAAGAGCGCCTCTGAACTTTTCCCCAAAAATGCTTCTCTCAAATGAAGCAGCAAGCTCCTGGAGATAAGAGTTCTAGGAAAAAAGAGTCTCCAACAGGATCCCACACCTCCTCCTATCCGCAAACCATGGTTTCTGGGAGCTCGACTTCCAGTGAAGGAGGCAGAGAGGAGAGTCTGGTGACTGAAACATCAGTCTTATTTGTGGAGTGACGAATTCTGAGAGTCTCTGAGGTGATTAATTGTTACTATTCTTAATATTGTGCCTGAGAATCCAGGCCAGGAGAACAGGGCTGTCTCTCTTTGATGTGTGGTGAGGATGCTGGAGTTGTTTTTGCCAGGGTTGAAAACCCTGGTGTCTCTAGATGTTGTATTTCTCTTGGAAAGCTGCTCTTACAGGGCTGGTACAAAGAGAATTTTTTATGCTTCTGTGAGGGGAGGCCAAAAATGTATATAAGAACAACAACAACAACAAAAATCTCACCATCACATTTACTCCTTAAATTTACTGACAGGCTGTCACAATCAAATAAAACATTGATATTCACTTTGTGTACTTGATTTAAAGTGACTTATTTGAAGAAAGGAGGCACTTTCTTTGAACCACCTGCAATCCAAACACAGCCTGACATTAGTGCGTGGAAGGCATCTATGGGGCGATGCTGACTGTCTGCCTGGCCTCTACATTCCTTCTCTTTCCCAGTGGAGCCTCCATCCTGTAATTGCCCCTCAGCCTTGAGGTCCCTATGGATCCAGGGAAGCAGGCCACACCTGCCTGCCCAGGGCTGGGGTGCAAGTGAACTTGGGTCAAACACCTGCAGGAAGCCCGGGGATTTGGCACCAAGATAGACACACTTCCTCCCGTCCTTGGGGCTGTGTTGCGTTGGGCTTGGATGTGCTGGAGCCACCTGGCTGGTGGAGGTGGCCAGCCTGGGGGCTGTGGGAATGGAACCAGCGTGGACACATGAGTCCCCTGGGAGCTTGCCGTCCTGCTGGACTTCCCACAAGATGAGCCACACGGTTTCCTTTGTGCTTCAGCAACTCTCAATGGGGAGGGGAGTCTGTTATTTATAGCCCAGAGAATCCCGTGGGAAAAGCTGAGAGCTTGAGTTCTTATTATTCACATTAGAGTTGGGACCCAAGTGACCCCATGGAGGCAGGCTCAGTTGTGCTTGGCTTCTCAGAGCTCCTTCTTGGGTAATACCTTCTCCCAGAAGGTGGCATCTCATGGCCCCTAGGCTTTTTGTCCTACCGACCCAGGATAACAGCCTCTGAGAAGTGTGTTCCATTCCTGTTCTCTATCCCCCACCTGGGTGGGTCACAGCAAGTGAGCAGGACTTCCGGTGGGTCCACAGAGAGTGGATAGGACAGAGGCAGGGTCTGTGGCATCTTCTTTACCATATCAGGGCCACAGTGGTGATCACAGCAGCAACCACAGCCAAGGGGTCTCTTCCTGCTGGTCGCTTGCATTCCGTGTGCAGACACCCTGCCCTGAGGGGCCCTCCCTCCTTCCAGCACTGAGCACTCCTGCCTCCCCGTGGTAGGAATGAGGGTCCTAGGTTCACTGGCTGCAGAGCGGCCCTCCTGCTGCCCCTCACAGCACCCCCTGCCCTGCCCGGCCCAGTGAGGGCAGAAGCTATGAGGGCTGAGGTCTCCCCCAGAGGTGGCAGCCTCAGCCAGATGTGAGTCCGATGGTGAAAGTTTCTGTGATGCGAACTGTATCCTGGGCTCAGCGGCTTCTTCAGTGTTGTGAGAAATGTTTACTTCTGTTGAATTATGTTTGGTTGATGATTTCTGTGGTCAGCAGAGGGCAGTCACCCAGGAAGCAGCCGAATTGATGATGCCAGAAATTGCAGCAAGAGCTTCCTTTTAGTAAGTTTTCTCCCTCTGCCCTCTCACCTCTCATTCCCCTTATCTGCCCTCTAAAGGAGACATTACTCTCTCCTTTTTACAAATGAAGACACTAAAGATCAGAGAGGTTAAGTGAGTGTCCCAGATCACACAGCCTGAGTATTGTAGGCTCAAGATTTGAACCCAGCTCTGTCTGAATGCCAGACCTGCCTGGAACCTTCACCATTACACTGACCTGCTCCTACACTCAAGGTCCTTTTTATAATTTACTCATGTAGGTGAAGTGAGACAGCTCAAAAGGTCTAATTTACCTGGCAGGTTAGGACCACACGTGTTCAAACAAATCCCCTGTGCCTTCGCCTCTCCCGCCATGCCCTAGCTCTGCCTGCTGACAGTGAGAAGCCATTTGAAGGTTGGCAAAGCTCTGTTATCCTCCCCAGAAAATGGTAACCTTGAAACACAGGATAGCCCCACATATCCTGGAGCTAGGAAGATTATAGAGGAAGTAAAACCTCCTCATCAGGGAATCCAAAGATGCCGACCACAGTCACCATTCTGCCATTGTACAAGTGACGTTTTCATCACAGTGAATTAATAAAGTGTATTTACATTCCAGTCGTTTCAAATGAAAAATCCTGGCAAAATAAACAAATGCTACTCTTGCTCCGTGAAAGGATACAGAATGAGTCCTCATAAAATCACCTTAAGCTTAACCCTGACCTCTCCTGCTTTAATTATGCGCCACAACTCGGCAGACTCCCTTGCAACACGCGGCATTCATTACTGATAATTCCTATTTTATAACTTTTTTGTTTGATCTGTCCCAGAATTCATTCTGAAGAAATTCAACAGAATAAATGATCATTCTTCCCGATCACTTGACTGCCGCTTTGAATATATAATGTGGCTACACATGTATATTATTTATGAGAAATTGATTGCTGTAACATCTCAATATTCCTTTCATGCTCTGCGAATGTGGACTTAATACGTTTCTTTTGAAGCCCACAGCTGGCCGCGACAACCTGACACTACATCTAAGAGGCAGATGGATTTATTGGTTTGAGCCGCATGTCCTCAGTGAGGAAATGAGGGAATTCCTATGTAAAATCCGCTCTGGTCCACACCTCAGGAGCCCGATGACTGTATTAGCTCACAGGGCAATCCTTGGTCAATAGAGAGGAAGTGGCTTCTAACCAGAAATGCTGGCCTGCAGTTTTCTGAGGACTTTCTCAAGAGAGAAGCATGTGCCCCGGAGGAAAATCCAGGATGCAGCTTCACTCCAGCTCAGATGCTGCCAAGAGCCCAAGACGGTGTACTTTTGGGGTCTCTCAGATCAGACCTTGACACAAGCACCTGAAGCCAAGGAGTGCATTTAGAAGGATATTCCAGGCAGAACTGGCTGGGGTGTAAGGAAACGAGCTGGATCAGGGGTGTAGTCAACACAGGATGCGTCAGTTATAGCCATGGTGAACCCCCGTGTGACACCCCATCCCCCGGCTCCCTGGGGCAAGGAAGGGGGCATATCCCCCTGTACCCTGTGTTGCTGGCCAAGCCCTTCCCTGCCCAGCGCTCCTGGCTAGGCCAGCCAGACGACTGGGGCTGGACCACGGAGGGCTCAGGGGACAGTATCTGTGGCAGCTTTGCTCCTTAGAGTCTACCACGCCCAGGCCTGGTCACCTGGAGACCTGGGAGTCTGACCCAGTGGCCTCACGAAGCCTCGTCTGCTTCCCTGTCTATGTCAGTAGATTCCAGGCAACAAGGTTCTGCCCACAGAGGAGGGAGGACATGGAGCCCCAGATCCTGGTGGACCTAACAACCAGAGCCAGCTGCTGAGCCAGGAAGAACCTTAAGAAGAGAATGCTGGTACTGGGAGTACAAGAGACAGGCTGATCTTAAATCAGGTGCAGGAGGTGAAAGCCTGCACGAGGCACCAGATAGAAATAGGAGGTGCAGCTGCAGGAGCCAAACAGAGCCCTGGGCTGGAGCGGGGGCTGCTGCACCCGAAGGCCTTGCTCCTGGGGGCTCGGGGGCCTCAGGAGCTCCTGGCAGAAGGTCTCCCAGTGGTCCCCGCCCCTCTGCTCCCAAGTGCGGCCCGAGGGCCGGCAGCCTCCACATGACCTGGCCCAGGCTGCCTCAGATTCAGATTCTATGCTCTAACAAGGTCTAGGTGTTTTCTGTGTGCAGTGAAGTTTGGGAGACGTGGGTTTGAGCTTTCCGCTGGGGATCCCTGATTCTCCCGTGGTCTCTGGGCACAGAAAGAGAGGTGCTGACATGGTCTCAGAATTCTGGTGTGCTGGGCTCCATGGCTTCTCTTTTCAGTCTCCCAACAGGGATGCTGGCAGGCAGCCCCACTGTCCTCCTTGTACAGGTGGGGAGCCCCAGGCTGCCCCCTGACACACCAGGACCCAGGCATCCGGCCTGGACACAGATCAGCTTCCTCTGGACCCCACACTCCCCAGGCCAGAGGGACACTGTGGCCTGACCCACCCCTGTATCCCATGGGAGGTCCAGAGGGCCTTGTCCAAAGACCAACCCCAGGCAGCAGAGTGGCCTGATCAGGTCATATTCAGATGATTCTAGGAAGATTTCCAGACAAGACAAAATATTCTGTGTTGTTTTGAGCCCAAGCTGAAGGAGATGGTGAAAGATAGACAAAGTAATGGAGCTGGAGCCCAAATATTGTTGTTGTTGTTGTTGTTTTTTCAACTGAATATTTTCCACGAGTCATCTGATGCTCTTTAAAGGTTAAATATTACTATTGTTCATTTCCTCATCAGTGAGCTAATCAAGTATTGTGCATTTGCTTAAGGTCACAAGTGTTAGTTACTGATGAAAATCAAAATCTATTCTTGATTCTGTAAGAGGAAGGCGTGATTCGAGTACTCTTGTAGGAACGATTTTGCATTCAGGGTGAACGTGTTCTGCACAGCTTTGAATGTGGGGAAATGATGGCGTCCTCTCTGATAAAGGACCACAAATAGAAATCCGATCTCTGACCACTGTGTGTGAGTCTCCCGCCCTGTTGGGGGTTTCCTCTCCACCCCAGGACACGAGCGCCTGCTGTGGCCTCTGCCAAAGGATGCTTTACCCACATTGTCAACCCACTTGCTTTCCTGGCCCTTCCTGCCTTCTCTCTGAGGACCCTTCTGAGCATAGGGTGAAACGTCACACTGCCAGCATCGCCAGTCCTATGCCATACGTGTATCACTCACCACGGGACCCAGGAGTTCTCTATTTGCCAACTCATTCGCTTGCCCATTTGCTCACGTGTTCTCTGTCTTCCCACCAGACAGACTCATGAAGGCAGGAGTCTTCACCTCTTTTGTCCACCACAATTTTACAGACCCTCCCTGTCACACACAGAGTGCTTTGCCCTGTAAATACTTGTTGGCTGAATAAAAGCAGGCCTGACAGAGAGGAGACGGAAAAGGACTCAATTTGAAGTAGTTTTGCAGGTTATGAATTTTCTTCCTTTCTATAAAAATAGAGTGGTCACAGTAAATCAATATGCGTACAATTTCCCTAGTGGGGCAGGCCCCCCTTCTGCCCTGGGACCTCGGGCATGAGAAGCTGGGGTCCATCCAGGCTGAGAGGGGGTGGTGTGGAGTGGAGGGAAGGCAGCAGGACTGAACTCGTGTGGGCTCTGAGTGTCTCTCTGATGAACAAGGATGTTCAGCCAGGCATCAGTCACAGATTCATGAGCCCCCAGGGCCCTTCAGCTCCTGTTGTTATTGAAACAATTGGGATCCCATTGCTGGGTGAACTCGTTTCCATAAGGAATGATCTTCACAATGCCAGGGCCTTTGGGATCAATGGGCTGTAGGGTGAGGAGGGAGCTCTTTCAAGCCATCCGCACTTGAGGCTGGCTCCAGACGAGATAATGGCCCCTGGTAATGACCCCAGACTGGGTAGATTACAGACTGATGAGCTGTCAGCGCATCACTCACTGAGGGCAGAGACGCTCAGCAGGGAGTCTGACCTTGGCTGAAAACCAAGGCCAGCATCCTGGGAAGGCAGTGCTGGGGCTTGTGGTTTGAAAGAAGAGGCCGAGGACCCCTAGTCCTGCACTGATTTCCTCCCTGGGGGCTTGGTCTCTATCACTGCAGCTCCATGTGACTGGAAGCTTTCGGGGGGCGGGAGTTCTTCCGTCCTCCCCATCTCTCCACCCAACTCCCCTCACTGACTCAGCGTCCAGGCAGTGAGTGGGTAGATGGGCACTGCAGGGTTCTGGAGCATCACCCCAGGCCCTGTTCTCGTGGGGGCTCCAGGAACAAGGCTGCCCTCTGCAGGGCTCCCTCACCCCACCTCTCCCCCTCCTTCCATCTGGGCTGAAGCTTCTCTCTCTTGTCTCTCCAGTCACCCTCCCTCATCATCTCCATCAGGACACCCCATACGTTTGCTTCAGAGCTCTGACTGAGATCATGGAGATGTCAGGTCTGTGAGTTTTGGCTATGCCATCACGTCCACGAGGCTGAGGGGGTCTGGCTGGTTCTTCATGACTCACCTGTCCACCCCTCGAGCCAGTGCCCAGCAGCTTCTCCATCCACATTGCCAAGCAGGAGGGACGGGCAAACAGCCTTGTTGGCACAAGATCCTGAGAAATGGTGCCTGTGGTCACTAGAGGAGGATTCTGACCCCAGGAGGGGTGCTTCTGGGGGCTGGAAACCTTGAGTCCTTGATGCAGGCTCGGTCCACAGAGTGCTCCCCTCTGAGCATTGACGTGTGGGCTTTCCTGCATGACTGTTGTGCCGTGAGAGAAAGTTAAAGTCGATGACTGGCACCCGCTAAGTATCAGATGCTGTGCTGGACACGGGGTCGGGGTGGGGACAGAGAAAGGAAAGAGCCAGCCCCCCTCTCTGGGCTGGAAGGAGAAATGCTCTGGAGGCCAGATTTTAGTCCCAGTGGTTGGCATGGAGATGGTCAGAGGAGGGTGCTAGGAGAGCTTCCTGGAAGTGGTGACTTCAGCATAAGTATTAAAGGGGGGAGACTGCAGTGGGGCGGTCCTTCCCTCCTATGGACTTGGGTAATTTGTGTCTGTTGCCTAATTCAGTGTCAGGTGAGAAAACCGGGCTCCATCTGAGACATGGGGCAGTTGGTGGCCGAGGCAACACAGCTCAGCACTGACCCACATGGAACATTTCCCCTGCTCAGGTGGCCTTTTGGTTCTGTGCAAGAGTGAATGGCTGTGGAGGGGACGTGGAGTGACTGGCGATGGGGCAGTGCTGGCTGGGGGCTGAGGTGTGGCTCACAGTCTATTCCTATCTGACTCACTGTCCTCTCTGAGGCAGACACACCCAGAGGATTGGACTGGAGTCTCCTTCAGGAGTAAAGGGACAAGAGGTCACTGCACTGGTAGCAAGCAGGCTGTGTCTGCATGGAGGCAGGAACAGGAGCAGGGTCCCTCAGGAAGGAGGCAGGTTTTGGAGATGTATTTCTTGGGGTGGCCAGGGCTGGGGGCTCCCCTGGACTATTAGGAACTCTTGGGGACTCTTGTTGACTTCTGGTCACCTGTCCCAGCCCTGTCTCTAAGGTCAAATTGTCCTTTAAACTAAGGCCACCTGTCGCCAAATCAGCAAGGCCGAGGGGACCTCTCTGCTTCATTCCTCCACGTGTCTGCTCCCTGCCCATCCCCTCTCCTGGAAGGGTCCCACCCCTCGGGATGTGGGAGCTGTGACGGTGCCCACTCCCCTGGTTCTTGGACTTAGTTGTCACTGTCCATTTTGGCCTTTGCTGCAATAATGAGAGTCTGCTATTAAAATCATTTTAAATAAGACTGAACTTGGGAGAGTTTTTCTTTGTATAAGTTGCTTCGCATTTTAAAACGTGGGCATGTTCCCCAGGCCTCCCAACCTCGGGTGTGTTTTATGGTCCCAGCAGGAGGTCTGACCTCACATTTGCCGGCGTCATATATAATCAATGCACCATATTTCACGCACAGGTAGTGTCACAGCCTCCACTCAGGGCCCTGGTGTTCATTTGTGTGTAAGTCATTTAGCCGTGTCCAATTCTTTGTGACCCCATAGACTGTAGCCAGCCAGGCCTCTCTGTCCATGCGGATTCTCCAGGAAAGAACACTGAAGTGGGATGCCATTCCTTTCTTCAAGGGATCTTCCCAACCCAGGGATTGAACTTGGGTCTCCTGCATTGCAAGTGGATTCTTTAGCATCTGAGCCCCCAAGTAGACTATAGGTTATCCTCCACCTGCTCCCCCAGGGCCTATCTGGTTTTAATCAGTATACACAGTGTTCTGCCCACAGTCCACATTCTTCATTCTTCCTGTGGGGGCAGAGGGTCAGAGAAATGCTGTGATCCATTAGTTATCATTACTGCGTTCAATGACTTTTCAGAAACATGCCAGGCTTCCTTCTCCCCCTCAAGCTACAGCCAGAGCCGTCCTGGGCTGGAGATGCCAGCTCCCCTGGAAACCATGGGCTGTAATGAGGGGCTGACATATCAACTGCCCCAAGGAGCCCCTGAGTCATCTTCCGCAGGTCAGCCAGGAGCCTGATTGTAATGACTGTTTCTCTGAGATAATTAGTTACTCTCCTTCAATTAAAATCGGAAAATGCACAGGGCAGAACATTTGTCTCAGTTAACTTTCTGTGAGATGCATCTTCAGACTAATCATTGCTCCCCAAAGATTGAAGGCTGATTCAGGGGCCTATTGACAAGTTGTGTCTGATTAGCTATTTCTCTGAAAATCGGGGAGGAACGAGTCTTCTCACCCTGGGCGAGCTAATTTTGTGACCGAGAGAGCATGTGACCTTGGTGGGCCTGGGGTAGATATGTGCAGCTCCCCTGAACGCTAAGAGGACCCTGTACTGTCTGTGACCCCAGCCGGGGTCTCAGATGTCCATGTCTGATCAGCAGCCTAGTCCTGCCCTCTGAACATGCCTGACAAACAGCTTGTTATTCAAACAGATGTTTCTGTTTGTTTCAGATTTAGATTCCGGAGGGAATATGGGTTTCTTGTTTACAATGTGAAGACTGTACTTCAGTTTGTGTAAGATGTTAGGTACCCCGAGTACCCAGACCACTGACTAGGGGGACGACGGCTTGGGGACAAGGAGTTTGGAGTAAAAGTGGTCATCCTCTGAATATTCCCAAGGTCCCCAGCCTAAAGGACGTAGGACCCTTCCATCCACAAGCTAATTTCTACCCTATTACTGCTGAACCTACTTTGTTCAACCCAAGCACTCAGTATTTTTTTCTTCTGATTATGTAGATAATTCATGTTCATTATTAAAACAAGGGAACAACACATAGAAATAAAATGAAGTTCACAAAAATCTCCTGAGTCCCCATCATTGTAATCTAACCCCTAAAGTCACCAACTTTTGGGTGATTGCATATTCTTGTGTGCATCTTTAAACATATACCACAAACACACACCACACACTCACCACACACACACACACACACCACACACACATACTATTTCACTATCCGTTTTTTTGAGGAAGGGATTGAACAGTCTGTTCATTTAGAAATCCCTCCAAGACTCTTTTAAAACATGGTCACATATTATTAATAACTGTGCGGATTTACCAAAATCTAGCAAACTTTGCAACAACGATGGACATATACTTTGTTTCTAGTCCTTTCCTTTCGCCATACAAGAGTGCCACAGTATATTTTATACGGCTTCCCTGGTGTCTCAGCTGTAAAGAATTGCCTGCCAATGCGGGAGATGCAAGATACTCGGGTTTGATCTCTGGGTCAGGAAGATACCCTAGAAAAGGAAATTGCAATCCACTCCAGTATTCTTGCCTGGAGAATCCCTTGGACAGAGAAGCTGGTGGCCTACAGTCCATGGCGACACAAGAGGAGGATACGACTTAGTGACTAAACCACCAACACCATCAGCAGAACAGAATGCCTAAATACGGTCTGCACTTCAGAAATCAGGAAGGTGGACACTTGAATGTTAACTAGGATCTAGGTAGAATCTACAGTCTAGTAGGAAGGAAATTCAGGGGCACATTGTGTTCAAGCAAATCTAGACTTTCCCATGAGTTTTGATTGCCTCTGACTCCACACTCTCCTCTTTGCATCCTTATGGTAGATATCCCCCCGCTACCTCCGCGCTGTGGTCCCCACCACACACCTCAAACCTAGAAGAAGAATAGCCTGGGCATTGACAGGCAGATCCATTCACATGAGGGCAATGGGCAACTACAAGTTTGGGCAAGAAATGCTGAAAATGACAAACTTTTGGCAGGAATTTTGTTTTCTACTTTAAGATGCCTGAAAGGCATTTTAACACTAAACTCCCATGGAGCTTTCCTGTGGATGATATATAACTCCATTTACTGCTGTAATCTGGGTAACAAAATGAATACTCCATCATTGTACTATGAATAGTAAATTAACCCGGATAAAAGTGTTCTACATCCAATCAAAACCATTAAGTAACTAGGAGACCAAGATTGGTGAGGACATTTTGGAGGCAATTATAACTAATGAATACATTAACTTCAAGAGGGCGGACGGTTTCGGAGGCTTTCTGGTCTCTCCAAATAAAATGAGGGTAGGTGGGAAGAAAGCTGAAATAATTTTGTAAAAAGGACAGATTTATTGATCTACGAAGGGCCATTTAGAGGGAAAATGAGTTCTTAGGGGAGACTTGGGTGTATTAAACATCAGCATAATCATTAAAAAGGATGAAAGAAATGCTCCTTTCCCTCCACCTTTTATAATCAGGCTGGACCAGACCAAAGAGCTCTTTCTTCTGTAGCCTTTGTCCCTTTCCATGGATTTTGGTTTGGCAAATATTCACTCTTTTATATCATTTAATGTATTTTAAATGTAAAATTAATGCTTGTTAATTGCAAAATTACTGCAGATGGTGACTGCAGCCATGAAATTAAATGATATTTGCTCCTTGGAAGAAAAGCTATGACAAACCTAGACAGCATATTAAAAAGCAGAGACATTACTTTGCTGACAAATGTCCATCTAGTCAAAGCTATGGTTTTTCCAGTAGTCATGTATGGATGTGAGAGTTGGACCATAAAGAAAGCTGAGCACTGAAGAATTGATGCTTTTGAATTGTGGTGTGGTGAAGAAGACTCTTCGGTGTCCCTTGGACCTCAAGGAGATCAAACCAGTCAATCCTAAAGAAAATCAACCCTGAATATTCATTAGAAGGACTGATGCTAAAGCTGAAGATCCAGAAGAACTGATTCATTGGAAAAGACCCTAATGCTGGGAAAGATTGAAGGCAAGAGGAGAAGGGGATGACAGAGGATGAGATGGTTGGATGGCATCACTGACTTGATGGACATGAGTTTGAGCAAGCTCTGGGAGTTGGTGATGTACAGGGAAGCCTGGCATGCTGCAGTTCATGGGTCCATGGGGTTGAAAAGAGTTGGACTTGACTGAGTGACTTAACTGAACTGAACTGAATTTCAGACAGTAGGAAAAATACCAAAAAAAAAAAAAGCAAAATGAAAGCAGAAGCAATCTATAATCCTATCACCCATATACAACCATTATTATCATCTTGAAAAGTGAAAGTGATAGCTGCTCAGTTGTGTCCATCTCTTTGCAACTCCATGGTCTGTAGCCCTCCAGGGTACCCTGTCCATGGAATTCTCCAGGCAAAAATGCTGGAGTGGGTTGCCATTTCCTTCTCCAGGGGATCTTCCCGACCCAGGGATCAAACCGGGGTCTCCTGCATTGCAGGAAGATTTTTTACAATCTGAGCTACCAGGGAAGCCTTAATATTTTGGGGTAATATAAATGATACATTTAGGGGTAGTTGTAGATTATTCTGTTTACTTAAGAATAATGGTTTTAATAGCCTGCTAAAAATGAAACCACTTACTATATAAAAATCAAGCCATACAGAAAAATACAAAGAAAGATATTGAAAACTATACCTAATCTCTCAACCACCAGAAGTTGTGGTTCAGTCAGTTCAGTTCAGTCACTCAGTCGTGTCCAACTCTGTGACCCCATGAGCTGCAGCACGCCAGGCTTCCCTGTCCATCACCAACTGCCAGAGCTTGATTAAACTCATGTCCATCAAATCGGTGACACCATCCAAACATCTCATCTTCTGTCGTTCCCTTCTCCTGCCCTCAATCTTTCCCAGCAACAGGGTCTTTTCCAATGAATCAGTTCTTTGCATGAAGTGGCCAAAGTATTGGCATTTCAGCATCAGTCCTTCCAATGACTATTCAAGACTGATTTCCTTTAGGATTGACTAGTTTGATCTCCTTGCAGTCCAACGGACTCTCAAGAGTCTTCTCCAACACCACAGTTCAAAAGCATCAATTCTTCGGCACTCAGCTTTCTTTATAGTCCAACTCTCACATCCATACATGACTACTGGAAAAACCGTAGCTTTGACTAGATGGACCTTTGCTGGCCAGATTAACCAGAAGTTAATTATCCCCCATGCCCAAGTCTGTCTCCACAATGTGTGCTGATAAGAGATCAAGTACTTTCTACAGAAAAGGAATAATTCTGAGTTTACTGTTTCTGTGTAAAAAGAAAAACTATTCTGTCTTTTAATAAGGTCTAGGCAGCACTGTTTTCTGTTTCCTCACTTGCAGTCGATTGCCTTAGCCCACAGACTCGAGCTCAGACTCCACAATGGCCTGACATTGAAGACTCTTCAGCTCATGGCCATGGTGCTCCTCCATCAGGCCAGGTGGCTAACAGGGCATCTTAGCTTCTGCCACCATCTCATACCTGCAGATCCAAGGGAGAGATGAGCAAACCCAAACACCAAACAAAACAGAACTTCCAAGAGCTAAGCATTAATGCCAGTGAATTAAAGGGTCACAGACCTTGAAAGAAATCAAATAACCCTGTACATGAGCATTCCCTTCACAGGGGACCCTAGCTCTTGCTGTATGAAATTGGACACATAATCATGTTTTTCAAGAGGAGTCAAAAACCTAAATTTTAATCAAAATCTCATTTGTACATGTTAGTAAATTTAAGCATTTTAAAAACTATGAAAAGCAAATGAAGCCCATGGGCTTCATTCGGTCTTCTGCTGACTAAACACGATTCTGTACACTTCAGGACATCCATCAGATTTGAACATCAAACGAGCAATGGGTGATTTTTAGGGAAACTGTATCCCATGCATGGCTCAGATGGTAAAGAATCTGCCTGTAATGCAGGAGACTGAGGTTCAATCCCTGGGTTGGGAAGATACCCTAGAGAAGGAAAGGACAACCCACTCCAGTATTCTTGCTTGGAGAATTCCATAGCCAGAGGAGCCTGGTGGGCTACAGACCATGGGGTCACAAAGAGTGTGACATGACTGAGTGACTAACACTTTCACTTTTTCACATCCCATGCAATATTTGAGACACATTCCATTGTTCATCTGAGATTTGAGCTTACCTGGGCATCTTGAGTTTTCTCTGACAGTCATCATTGACAAGCTCCTCCAATAAGCTCTGATTCTCTACATCTACCTGGTCGCATGAAGTCTATGGGCTCCAAGCAGGTATGTGGGGCCTATTCTGTGTGTCTCATGCCCAGATTTCAAAGTATCTGGCAGCTAAGTGTCATGTTTGTGACACTTAGCAATTTCCTTTTTCATCGATAACATAGGGTTTTTTCCCCTCTTGGTATTGTTTATTTCTTTTTTGTTCTCAGTGGATTTTGAGAAAGCTGTGGGGAGAAAATGCATTTCCTTATGTCCTTGACTGGCAGTCTTTGTGGTGAGCTTTTTCATTTAACATGATATCCTGTAAATTCCTTCACCATTAAACATTTTTTAGACTACATTTTTCTTGGCTGCATATAGGCACTCTTATGAATTTTCCAAACCTTCCTCAGGTGAAAGTTCAATTATATGTGGTGCTCAGAAATCCAGTGTACAAATATTTGAGCTAGAAATAGAATTTAATAGAGGAAATAATCTGCCCTTTTGTGTGGTCAGTGCAGAGGCCAGAAGGAAAGGGAGAGAACCATCAGCTAAAGGTCATTTTTGGCTGTTTTTCAGGATCTCTTTCATAGGGCAGCTCATCCAAAAGCTCTGGTCCTTGCCTTTCCAGAATATCAGTGGGTTCTATTATCTTTTCCTTAAAGATACCAGTGAAAGATCTCTCTTTTTTTTTCTTCTCCGAATCATCTGGGAATCCTTTACTATTAACTGGTTCTCTGTAGGCTTCTAATGGGCTTGGTAATTACTCATTTTATCTCAAGGCCAACCCTACTAACTGGGTTTGGTGTGATTAAGAAAATTGCTACCTCAAGCTATTACTTTTTTTTTTTCCTAGTGGGGATGATTCTCATGTAATTAAACCACATTATGAAGAAAAACTTGATACATTGGCTTATTTGGGTTTTGACAATATGATTAAAAGTACTGCTGCTGCTGCTGCTAAGTCGCTTCAGTCGTGTCCGACTCTGTGTGACCTCATAGACGGCAGCCCACCATGCTCCCCCATCCCTGGGATTCTCCAGGCAAGAACACTGGAGTGGGTTGCCATTTCCTTCTCCAATGCATAAAAGTGAAAAGTGAAAATGAAGTCACTCAGTCATGTCCGACTCTTAGTGACCCCATGGACTGCAGCCTACCAGGCTCCTCCGTCCATGGGATTTTCCAGGCAAGAGTACTGGAGTGTGGTGCCATTGCCTTCTCTGAACTATAGCTATAGCTGTAGCTTTAACTGTAACTATATCCCCTCCCTCTAGAGCCTGCCTCCCAACCCATTCCAGCCCACCCCTCTAGGTCATCACAGAGCACTGTGCTGAGCTCCCTGTGGTTTATAGCAGCTTCCCTCATCGTGATTGTGGTTCAGCCGCTCATCTGTGTCCCACTCTTTGTGGCCCTATGGACTGCAGCGCACCAGGCTTCCCTGTCCTTCACTGTCTCCCAGAGTTAGTTACTTAGCTTCCCGCTGGCTGTCTGCTTCATGCATGATAGTGTATACATGTCAATGCTGCTCTCTCAGTTTGCCCCACCCTCTCCTTCCCCCACTGTGTCCACAACTACATTGCTAAAGTGTCTCCCACAGAGACGTCTACAATAAAGAAGAAAAAATAAAACACACATAGTCTCTCCTCTCTGGACACATCACAAGCCCAAAAGCCGACAAGATTCCGGCCCTGGAGTCTTTATCACTGGCCAGAGCACAGCTTAATTTTCAGTTATGATTGAGTCCGTGTGGCTGTTGCCAAAAGCTTGTTTTGACTTGTAAACAATACAAGTTTGTGACAGAACTCAGCCACGGTGGCGGAAGGCGGAATGCTAAGCTATCATTTCCACAATCACATTTCAGGCTGGTTGCTGTTTCTTTGTTTTAATTCTTTGCCAGTATGTTTTCTATTATTTTTGCCAACCTCTTGTTTCCAAACCACTTGCCAGTGCTGCTTTCTATTCAAGTAATTGAAGGATTTGCTGTTGGAAAATGGATCATTTCAACTCCCAAAGATATCTATCCCCCCAGAGACTGGAAATTTCTTTTTCTTTTCTAGTCCTTTGTTGAGTTAAATGATGTTATATTCTCATTGACAGCAAACAGCAGTGTACAAAATTAAAATATATATAATTTAAAAATAAATATAAATAGGATTTATTTTATGTACAGTAATATTTAGAATCTCAGTCCACTTACAAAGGGGTCCCCTTGACTCCATTGATATTTTCTCTCTGAAGTGAAGCCACTTCGTCCACTTTCTCTACTTAGTCTTTTGGTCCTCAGCCTACATGTCTACATAGATGCATCTGTTTGCTGTCTCTGGTGCAGGGGAGGAATGTTGGTGTTAAACTGCCAGCAGTTAAAAAACTTTATGCTGCTGCTGCTGTGTAGTTGCTAAGTTGTGTCCAACTCTTTGCCACCCCATGGACTGTAGCCCACCAGGCTCTTCTGTCCATGAAATTCTCTAGGCAAGAATACTAGAGTGGGTTGCATTTCCTTCTCCAGGGAATCTTCCCAACTCAGAGATTGAACCTGGGTCTCCTGCATTAACAGGTTGATTCTTTACCATCTGAGCCACCAGGGAAGCCCCAGAACACTTCCTGCTACTTACTGCTGCTAAGTCGCTTCAGTCGTGTCCGACCCTGTGCTGCAAATGCCAACTGGTTAACCTTGAGGAAGCTTATCAAATCTTGATTAAGTTGGAAAGGGGGAAAAGCCATTTATTCCTCTGAACAGTATCATTTTTTTTATGATCAAGAAAGTGTTATTTGGGCGGTTTTCTTCCCAGTAACCATGCAATTCGTTACAGAACCATTTATGCTGACATATCTCAGATTTTTCTTTCGCGTGTCAAAGATTGATCCCCCTGTGCTCTATTAAAAACAAACATCTATTGGAAAGAAAAGCCTCCCGTAGAAGAGAAAGGATTGATTCTGAGTCCTGGATCCGACCGACCTGCTAGGCAGACTCCAGGGACCTGTATGCACTGTTGAACTTGTACCCAGGAAAACTGCAGAAACCATGTTCTTAGTGGTGTTAGTGGTAACAGTTTTCTGCAGCCTCGGTTTTATATCTCTCTCCTTGACTCCATTCCTATTTATCCTCCTGCATCCTCCTGTCTAGGAGTCCTTGAGATCCCAGAAAATCAAGATAGGGAGAGTGGGCGCACACCCCAGAACTCTGCCTGGAGCTTTTCACCTGCGCCGCCTCAGGCACCGTTTTATAAGTGGCTTAACCCACATCCAAGTACCGGTCAGAACATTACTGGGGCTTTATCTACTCTCTCTCTCCTCTCAGGGCAGGGGCTGGAATACCCCTGCTGCTGAAAGGTGCCAAGAAAATATGCCAAGGGCATGGTAGGCGTCAAAGAACTCATGGACTTGGCAGGAAGAGAGAAGGGGCATTTTCAAAGGTGGCTAATGAAATCTGGAGACCTAAAAATGTGTATATGGATTGGGCTTTATTTTAAAAAGAGAATCGAGTGAGGAGCACGGAATCCTGCAGCATTAACGTGCGTAAGATCAGTTCCTCAATGAGGCCCCAAGCAGGTTTCACGGGTTTCCTGTGCCTCCATAGGCACTGCTCTGTGGCATGTGTGCCAAGTCTGTGAGAGTCCCTCTTCCCCTCGTTCCCTGGTTCATCCCACACACACGTCCTGAGCGCCTGCTATGTGCCAGCACGGATGAACAGAGCCGTTACAGCCAGTGACTGACCCATGGCCACAGGGAGCATGCGTTTTAGCCCTGGGATCAGCAAACTGCAGCCCAGAGGCCAGATCCAGCCCCTGCCAAGTTTTGTATGGCTTATCATTCAAAATGATAAGGTAAGAAATGATTTTATATATATTTTACAATGGTTGAAAAAAATTCCCAAAGAGAACCACGTTTGGTAACATGTGAGAATGACATGACATTCCAATCTAGTGTCCGTCCGAAAGGTCTTATTGGAGCAGAGCTCACCTGTCTCCTGGGGCTCCTTCCAATAAGACACCATGTGGCCCACAGAGCCTAAGCTATTTGCTGTCTGACCCTTACAGAAAACATTTGCTAACCTCAGTTTTAATCAATGAGAAAAATAAATGGCGAAATACGTTTGTTTAGATGGAGGCTGAATCTAAATCCATTCTCTTTATGTCACATATAAGGTGATCTTTCTCTGATCTGTTAAGACCTACGTGTTCACATGACTTTTTACTTATGCAGACCAAGCAGCAGATGCTGTTGGCTATTAACCATGTAACATGGGGAGGTACCTTTGCACACTGCTGTGGTCCTCTGACATGGAAACCATGAGACTTCTCATACAGTTCCCCTGGCAGCAGCAGAGGGTGGACGGAGGCAATGGGGGTGAGTGGAGGTGGTGGGGATGATTGGAGGTGGTGGGGGCGAGTGGAGACAGCAGGCACCAAGTCTGGGCTCTTTCATAGCCCAGAAGACGGATCCTCAGCAGGATGATGATAAAGATGAAAGTCCCCCATCCACACTCCAAGTCTGTATTATTTTCCTTCCAAACAATATATCTTGTCTAATATGAAAGGTCACTGTGATGGCGAACTTTTTTTCACACTTATTTGCTATCCATTCCTTACAGGATTTAAGGTAGTTTTAAGCCAAAATACATGTATATTCTCAAGTTGTTACAATAGCCAGTTGTTGTTGCTTTTCAGTCACCATGTCTGACTCTTTGCCACCCAATGACTGCAGCATGCCAGGCTTCCCTGTCCCTCACCATCTCTCAGGGTTTTCCCAAGTTCATGTCCATTGAGTCGGTGATGCCATCCAACCATCTCATCCTTTGTCGCCCTCTTCTCCTTCTGCCTTCAATCTTTCCTATCTGCCTTCACTAGCTGGAGAATTATTTAAAACCCCAAATCCCCAAATTCTGAGTCTTTAGTCTGTTTTTAACCATAAATGAGCAATTCCTGAAATGTTTTTACCAGTATGAAGCAATCTTTCTGTAATTTACCACATAAGAGCCTTAGCTGATTCCTCTTCTTGGATACACACTGAACTATTATCCTCAGGATTATATTTCTGTGCTCTTGGTCCTTCTGTGTCCTTGCCAAGTCTGGGACCCAAAGGTGCAGTAGGACTTTAAGTCTCCAAGGATGTGTAAACCAGCTTCCCCGGAGGAGAACTTTGTTTAAAATGTGGAAAATATCTTATTTTGCTCTACCTCACTATTTAAAAACTCTTCCTTTAGGCTCAAATTAACCTCTTGTCTCAATAAAGCCAAATATTCTCCCACATGTGCCTTTGCTAATTGTTCTGTGTGTATCAGAGTCACTGAATCATGACCTTGAGCCTTGAGAGTTTTGATTTCTGTGGCTGATCCCAGCGCAACCTCCTGTGAGTGTTCTGATCTGTGCATGGCTGTCAGTGGAGCTGTGGGCTTGGTCACTGAGTCCTGGTAGAACTTGACATTCTGGCTTGTCTGAGCCCAGGGCTGTGGGCTGAGGAAGCATCCACAGTCCCTGCTGACTTCGTTCATTTTCTTTGGGGACATGCATCGGTGGGCCCCCTCCTCCATGTCAAATCATTGTTATTAGAGCCTGCCTTACTGACCCTACAGTCAGCTGTCCCAAGGTCAAAGCCATCAGTATCTGGAGCAAGTATTTAATCTTTTTAAAGCTTCTGTCGCCTCATCTGTCAACCCCGGTGATCACAGCGTTAAATGCATAATGGATGTAGAAGTGGTGGTTTATCTTCAGAAAGGATGGCCCTGGGTGCTGTGCTGGTCGTCAACAGTATCTTTCTCGTCATTCTCATTCTCAAAAGAACAATAAGTGACAGCTTCACCCTGATCTTCCAGGGCATTCCTCCCACTTGGTCACATAACTTTGTATGTCTCTCTTTCTAAAATGTATCCTGTTTATTACATTTTTATCTTTCACTCATAGTGGAAAGTAATGTGTCTTTAAATAAAATACTGCCCCCCATCTTCTGTCTCCATTCCCTTCTCTGGAATTCCTATTAAATGTTTGTTGGGCCAATTGGTTCTGCTTTCCACGTCACTGAATCTTAACCTATTTTCTGTCTGCTTTTCTCTCTGTGCTGATTTCTGGGTAATTTCTTCATCTCCATCACTAGCCTGTTTATTCTTCTAGATATTTATCTGCTCTCTTACTCATTCATTGATTGGATTCCTAGGATGAATGAATAAATGAAAAGGAAAGACCAGAAATTCCTGCTGTTTCTGTATGAGAACATTCTGTTCCCATTTGATTGTTCAGTATCACCACCCATCCCTGTATGCAGGCTGTCTACAGGTCCCCCTCCCCAACGGGGAACTTTTGCTCTGTTCTTTCTTTCAGTCCATGAAGCTTAAAGACTTGAGCCTCCAAAAGCTCCTCCTCCCTGCCCCACTCACTCAGTCCCTCCTCCCCTTCTTCTTTCCTGAGTCTAAACATATTGGCCAAGGAATTCCTTCCACCTTTGTAAAGTGCTGTTGTTATTGATCATTTCTGTAGCCTGGGGGTAAACAGGCTCTGAAGTCAGAGTGCCCTGTTTCCTTTCTTAGCTTCACCTTTTACCTGGACATGCGACCTTAGCCTTTCCACCTCCAGCCCTAGCAGCACCACCTCCTGGTGTTCCCTGAGGACCAGGTGGCCCCTGGAGAACACTCGGCACAGTGCGCCTAACAAACATCCAAAAGCCCAGCTATTATTTTATTTCCTGGGTCTTTCTTCTCTCCCCAACCAGCCTGTAAATTCTGTGTCTCCCAAGCACCCTCCATATTACCCAGCAAAAAATCTATACATGTATTTGTGTGGGTTCTCTATGTTAAAAACATCAAACATCACACACAAGAGAATTCCCCTTACATCACAGGCTGGTCTGGTCCCCATCCCCATCACTGCTAGTGATCCTGAGGTGTCCTTCCAGACCTTTTCCCACCTGTTTGTACAATAGACCTGTACTTACAGAGGTAGAGAGTCTTCGGTGAGTGTTAAACATTGGTGGAATTATGCTAAAAATACAGTTCTGCTTCTCAGTGATCAGATCTCAGGAAACTTCCTGTGTCAGTATGTAGAGCTGGCTTAGTCGTGGTAACAGCTGCTTCGTATTCCATAGTGTGAAAACGCAACTATAAGGACAACTGAATTCTCAGCCAATAACCCGCTGTCAGGTCGCTGCGGTATAGTTTCATTATAAGCAATGTTGCAAAGAATGTCCTTGAAACTGATAAACACTCTTCTTGACCTGACTTTAGTCAGGCTCCCCCGAACCGTCTCCCCAGCACAGCCCATCCCCCTACTTCCCTTGTGAGATCCAGACTTGCTGGAATCCTGCCGAGGCCATGCATGGAGGGAGAACCTCCACACATATCTGATCACCCCCAACCCCACTGTCGCCCAGGTGCTGTCTGATCACCCTGGCCTGCCTTCAGCAGGGATCCTGTTAGGTAGGTTCATGGAGAGTCCCTCTTCTACTTGCTGTGTCTTTTTAGTCATTTTCCACCCATCCACGTCCACATCCCCACAACTTGCTCCTTGGCTGTAAATCCCCTCTCCTTCAGGTTGTATTATGAGAACCGAGGCTGGTTCTATCATGTAGTCTCTCTTCCCCCATCACAGGAATCATAGGAATTAAAAACTCCCTTCACTGCTTTGACTTTTGTCTGCTTCTGGTTCTCCTTAACTACACATATACACACACATACATACACAAAGACACACATATATGTAACATTGTATAAATTATGTTATATACATTGTATGTACACATTATATACAAGGCATACACATTGTATAAATTATAAATTATATATAAATCACATATATATGTACACTTTCTCTGTGTCAATGACTAGATCTTATTTTTAATTTGTCTATAAATGCATCCAAGAGCTTCCCAGGTGGCCCTAGTGGTAAAGAACCCACCTACCAATGCAGGAGACATAAAAGACTCAGCTTTGATCCCTGAGTTGGTAAGATTCCCTGGAAGAAGACACGGCAACCCACTTCAGTTCTTGCCTGGAGAATCCCGTGGACAGAGGAGCCTGGTGGGCTACAGTCCATGGGATGGCAAGAGTCAGACACGACTGAAGTAACTTCGTGCACAAATGAATCCAATCTTCGAAGCAGCCCTTGAGCATGGTAGAGTATCAATATTTCCTGTGCATTTCTCGCAGATACAGGTTCCACAAGCCTTGACTGAGCACTCACTCCACACGCCTTGTGTGCTGGCAGGCTCATCTCTGCTGTGTGTCTACAGTTCTCAGAACACAGCAGCTCTCTGGATTAAGATCTTCCCCTGGGGAGTGGAAGAGGTGATTTCATTTCAATCCGTGGGTACTTGTCCCTCTGGTTTCCACCCCACAGCTCCTTTCTCCCTTTCAAGTCCAGCACCGACACTCTGTCTCTCAGTTCACATTACGCTTTGATTTTTCCTCTGTTCCCTTCCAGCTTAATTTCTTTCTGTGAAAGTAGATTAAAGACATTATCATCTACATATGCATTGTGTTTGCTTCACGTCTTTCAGCCTAATGACTAAACTGGCTTAAGGCAAAACTCTATCTTGCCAATGCCACTCCTCCTCACTCGAGCAATTGAGTTTACTTCCTATCACATTAGAGTGGGATGTGTTTTACAAAGGATCCCGAGATTGAACACACACACACACATGCATGCACACATACACGTGAGCTCTGAAGGCACATGGGTGCACACCCTCCCTTGTGAACACAATAGCAGCAGAAGGCATTGATCCCCACAGAGCTTGAAAGAGTTGCCAGGATAGCTAATCTATAAGTGACTAGTTGCTCCTGAGCCCTGTTCCCTGCGGCACTGCCTCCCTCCTCCCCTTCTCCTGTCACCCTCTCGTGCCCAGGGGTCACACTCGGTGCCTTGTAGAGGCCTCCATGACCATGCAGTTACTAAGGGAAAGAGCAGAATGGCATCACAATTAATGCCCATGAATTAACTTACAACCTGAGAAATGCCTTGAATCCATCAGTGCAAAAGCAAAAAAGAGCGATGGAAATAGCTAGCAGTAAATGTGTTCCTACTGGGCTGTGTTTTCCTTAGATTTTTTGTGTGAGTATGTGTCTGGGGGTAGAGCTGGAAAACAGGGTAAGTCCATGATATAAAAATATATCAAAGAGAGAAAAAGCTATAAAGAGATTCATCTTTGTTAGTTCAGATCAGAATGCCTTGTGTCTCAATCCAGAACCATTCTTACCAACTAGTGCAATTCTTCAGATGTATGTAGATTTCTGTCTCTCTCTATTTTGTGTTTAGCTAACATGGTCTAATACAGTGCTCTGTATTTTGTAACTTGGTTTTGGCAGTTAAGCCGTATTTGGAGATTGTTTTATACCAACACACATGGAATTACCTCGCTTTTCCAAGGTTATAGAATATTGCATTGTGCACATGCACTTTGATCTATTTAAATAGATCCATATTAAACTGCTTTTGATTGTTGGTTATACTAAACAATGCTGTAAAAATATAGAAACAACAGCTTCCACATGTATCTTTATTTCATGTAAGTATATCTACAGGATAGATTCTAAGAAGTAGAATTCTGGGCTACAGGATATGTGCATTTTAAAAGGAGGATTTTTATTGGAGTGTAACAATCTAACGTTACAGAAACTGTGTAAATCAGAAGTGTACTGATCCATGGATTTTCACAAATAGAGGAGCAGACTCATGTAACTGTCACCCAGACCAAGAAAAGAATATGACTCAAGGGAAATAGGCCTCCTGGTGCCCCACCCACACACAATCCCCTTCTCTCAGGAGTGCCCACCATCCACTTCCATCCTTATGGCTGAGTTTCCCTCTCTGTGAACACTGAGAAATGGAAGCCCTCGGTAGTTGATCTTTTGTACATTTATGTTTGTGACATCTGTTCCCTTACTGTGCGTTTCACAACAATTTGCACATTCTTATTGCTGTGTAATACCTTAAAATGTACATAGAACTGCAGTCTACTTATTCCACTACTGATGGCTATTTGGGTTGTTTCCATGTTTTGTCTGTTGCAAATAACACTGCTATAAGCATGGACATGTTTTTAGGGCATAGAAATATACATTTCTGTTGAGTGGCTCCCTAAGAGGTGGGTTGTTTGGGCATAGATTATCTGCATGTTCTGAACCCTCACAGAGAGATTTGCAAAGTGTTTGTAACATTTAATCTCCCACCAACAGTGCAAGAGATTTCAAGTTTGCTCAACATGCTCGCCAGTGTTTGCTACTTTCTGTTTAAAGTACCCATTCTGGTTAGGTGCTTAGTGATGTCATGTTTGGTGATGAATTTGCATTTCCATGATTGACATTGCCAATGACTTTGTCATAAGTGGAATGGCCATTTGATTCTTCTTTTCCTCCTGCTGGGATGTCTGTCTTTTTCTTATTGACTTGTGAGAGCTCTTCATTATAAACTGGGTCAAAGGCTTTTGTGGGCACAAGTCTTGCGCACACACACACACACATATCTTCTTCCTCATTGTGTCTTGACTGTGCACCTTCTTAAGACGTCTTCTGTCCATTTCAAGGATAAATAATTAATCATTCTTCCTGTGTGGTTAGTGCTACCGGTGTCCTGCTTAAACATATCTGCTACTCCAAGGTAATAAGGTATCCTGTGCGTTCTTCTAAAACACTCACTGGTTTGGCCTCCACTGCAGTTTGGCTTCCGTGTATGTGCGCGGCGTGTGTCGGGGTACACGTTCTTCCCGGGGGCGGGGCGTATTTGAGTGGCTCTGCGCTCTGTGCTGACAGACTGTGCTCCCTCTCTGCACTGCTGTCACCTGTGCGGTGACTCCGGTGATGGCATCTGCCTCGTTGGTCCAGGCACTCACCTGAGCTCCAGCGAGGTCTGCCCAACCCCAGGGGCCCCATAGGAGAGCAGATGTTTGCCTGTGCCCCTTTTTCGTGGCAGCATCTGCACTCATGTGCTTTTTCTCCTCTTAGCCCTGGAGATGGCTGAAAGCCCCGGCTTTCTTTTCTGTTCTCCTTGTGGCTTACTGGCATTGCTTTTGACACTTCAATGACAAGAGTATAGAAAATCAGGTTCAACTCTTAATCCTCCTCCATTTCCAAAGGGTCTTGGCCCCTCACCTCCAGGAGCCCCACACTCCAGTTTTCATCTCCTCCAGAGACGCGATGGCAGGAAAGTGTGCTGGCTGAAGACCCCACCTCACGACAGATGCTGCTGCCCGGCCCCTCCCCCTCCTCACTCCCCTCTCCTCTCTGTGAACTGGGAAGAGACCACAAAGACTCTCAGAATGGGGGCTGGGGCAGGGCTCCACTGGCTGCAGTGCTTTCACAGAGATGTTGGTTGGGTTGTTTTCTCCATTTTTATTTCCTTTCTGTTCTCAGTGGCATTGTTGTCAGCTATAAACCACTCACTATAGCTCCCAGCAGATACCCAGGTATGGATATTATACATTTTGAAAAATGTAACAATATCTCTAATTGCCCTTTAAACAGGTCACCCAATTTATACAGTATATAGGCCTTAGCTAAAACCGTAAGAAGCTGATATTTAGATGGAAATACAGGGTGATCCCAAGTTGGGGGATTGGTACATTTCCAGCTATGCCTTTTGGGTCCATTTATAATGTTTAATCTACCATCATTCACAGGAAATACACTTACAGCCCACATCAAAGGAACACAAATAAGCCTTTGATGGTTTAATAGGAGCTGGCAGGATAAAGACAGGTGGCCTGACCATCCTTGCGATTTCAAATATGCCGCAAACTTTGTTAATTTCACTCACCTTCAAGTTTCCTTTGAAGCATGATTCTTGGCCTCGGCTGGGAAATGTGACCTGAGGGCTCACCCACAGGGGAGCTGGGCAAGGCTTGGCCTTGAAGCCAAGCTGCAGCTCCTGGGCAATTTCAGGATCAAGGTGGGCAAGGAAAGTGTTCCATTTTCCCCACCCCCTCAGGGAGGGGAGGGAGAGTGTGGGGAAGTCTAATCAGTTGAAACTAGAGACATCTGTTACATATAAGTCATGTATCTCTGGAGTTCAGCAAGTGGACAGAAGCCTGTTCTCGAGGTGGGCAGGTGATGGGCATGTCCCAACCCTGCTCTCCACATGGTGATGTGGGTGAAGAGCCCACGGCCACACCTGTTGGCTCTGCCTGCAAACCAGGGGCAGCTGCTGCATCACTGGGTTTACTCTCAACACAGAAATTCATGAGGGGGTGAGTAAGACTAGAAAGAAACCTCTGGAGGTGGAGAAGGATTATCTGTGATGAAACAGAAATGACACCTTCTCCAAGGCAACATGCTCTCACCCAGCTTCATGCTTTCTTTCTGTTCTTTCTCCACTGACGTGTTCTCTTGTCTTGCCTTCCTATGGCATCATCCTCCCAGCTTCTGGGGATTGTCTGGGATTGACACACGGCATAAGTACATCTCAGAACCCATGTTCAGTCCCACCTGAGAAGAACTTGATTCTAAACAGGACCTGGCTCAGGTGTGACTGTCTGTTCAGAAACACTTCTTCAACTACAGACCACTCACCAGATAAAACCTTCTCAACTCTGGTTGCTAATTAGAAGCAAGTGAAAGTGTTAGTCACTCAGTCGTGTCTGACTCTTTGCAACCCAATGAACTGTAGCCCGCTAGGCTCCTCTGTCCATGGGATTCTCCAAGCAAGAATACTGGAGTGGGTTGCCATTTCCTCCTCCTCCTTTGTCATTATCTTTATTTTATTGTCTGTTCCCCTCTTCATTTTTCTTTCTTTTACTCGGCAATACAATGCACTAAGTCTAAGCTACAGTTTGATGGGTTTTGACAAATGCATACAGCTGGGTCACCATTGCCACACTGCTGATGTAGAATATTTCTGTTACCTTAAAAAGTGCTCCTTCGCTCTTTGCAGTTAATCCCTCCGTCAGTCCCCGGCCCCTTCCCACCAGGGATCTGCTCTTATCACTGTAGTTTGACTGTTGGGAGAACTTCTGATAAGTAGAATCAAACGCTATGTCATCTTTTATGGCTGCTTTCACTTAATCTAACATTTTTCAGATTCATCCATGATGCTGTGACCTTAGTAGTTCAGTTTCTTTGTATCACTGAGTAGTATTCACTTGTGAGCTTCCCCCGTGGCTAGGTGGTAAAGAATCCACCTGCCAATGCAGGAGATGAGAGTTCGATCCTGGGTTGGGAAGACACCCTGGAGGAAGAAATGGCAACCCAGTCCAGTATTCTTGCCTGGGAAGTCCAAAGGACAGAGGAGCCTGGCGGGCTACAGTCCATGGGGTCACAAACAGCCACACAGGACAGGACTTAGCAACCCAACAACAACAAGCATTCACTTGTGTGGTGGTACTGCAGGGTGTTAATTTATTCACTAGGATGGACAGCGAGGCTACTCCAGATACTGTCTAGTGTAAGAAAAGTTCCCTGAACATTTGGATTCAGGACTTTCTGTGCCTGTGTGCTTTCATTTCTCTTAAATACATAACTGGAAGTAGAATTGCTGGGTCATAAGTGTGGTCGTTTATAAGAAACAGCCACAGTGTTTCCCAAGGTGGTTGTACCATCACTTCACACTGGCAGTGTCTGAGGGTTCCTGTTCCTCCACAGTCCTGCTAACATTCTTCATCTGAGCTCTTCTGGTGGGTGTGCAGGGAGAGCTCATTGTGGTTTTCGTTTGCAGTCCCCTGATGATTAATGATGCCACATTTTTTTCCATATGCTCATTTGCCACCCACATATTGTCTTCATTGAACTGCATGGTTAAATCTTGCCCATTAAAGAAAGTGATGTGCCATCTTACTGTTGAAGTTTAAGCATTTCTTATTAGGGGGTTTCCCAGGTGGCACTAGTGGTAAACAACAACAACAAAACACCTGCCAATGCAGGAGATCATAAGAGTCACAGGTTCTTTCTGGTTCAGGAAGATCCCCTGGAGGAGGGCATGGGAATCCACTCCAGTATTCTTGCCTGGAGAATCCCAAGGACAGAGGAGCCTGGCTCCTTGGGTTGCATAGAGTTGCAAAGAGTCAGATGCAACTGAGGCGACTTAGCACACATGGACACATTTTTTATTAGAGGACTTAATTTCAGAATATATATTTACATATATATAATACATATATACATAAATACATATACATATAATACACATATATATACATATATAATTTTTAGTCTCTGGCTTACATTTTGACTTTCTTCACAATGGCTTTTAAAAACCAAAAGTTTCAAATTTTGTTGAGGTCCAACTTATCAGACGTTTCTTTTAAAATGTGTGTTTGGTATGTGTGTGGCTAATTGAAGATCTTTGCATAAGCTGAGGAAATCCTTGACAAGTAAGAAATCTTCACATAAATTATGTTTTCTTTTTCTTTTAAAAGTTTTATAGTTGGAGCTCATCTATTTCAGCCTGTAATCTATTTTGAGTTAATTTTCATACATACTGTGAAGGCACGTTTAAGACTGTGTTCTTGTTTTAAACTCATGGATCTCCAGTTCTTCCAGCATTGTTTGTTTTAAAAAAAAACCATCAATTTTACATTCCATTTCCTCTTTTCCTGTCTTTTGCATCAGTTGAATATTTCTATAATTCAACTTTATCTTCTTAATTAGCTTATGCACTATACCTCCTTTTTAACTATGGTTTCTCTGGGGTCTGTATTACTTATTTACTAATGTGCCATAGTCTATGTTTAAATGTTATACCATTTCACATACTTATAATGACATTATCATGGTGTACATCCATTACCACCTTGCCAGCCTTTGTACAATTGTTGTCACCTATTTTCTTTTATAAATGTTTTACATACTATATTATGTTGTTATTATTTTCAATTAAAGAATTGTCTTTTAAAGAAAGTAAATGGCATAAGAAGTCTGTTATATTTGTTCACACATTTACTACCTGAGGAGTGATCCTTTGTGTAGATCAAAATTTCCATCTAGTTTCATTTTAATTTTACTTCTGCTTGAGGGTTTCTTTAACATTTCTTGTAATGCTGGCATCTGTGCATTGCATTTTCCTACCTTCTACTTGAAAAAGTCTGTTTCATCTTCATTTTTGAATATTTTTTAATGGTATAGAATTTCTGAGATAAAAGGGTTCCTGCCTCCCTTTTTAATGCTTTAACAATGATGCTCATTTGTCTACTGGATCACATAGTTTCTGATGGGAAGTCTGCTCTCATTCTTAGTTTTTGTTCTTCTTTGTGAATTTTACTCCTTACCTCTGGTTTATGATATGACTCAGTGTGGCTTTCTTCACGTTTCTTCTCCTTGGGGGTCATTCAGCTTCTGCGATCTCCATTTTATAGCTTTTATTAAATTTGGCAACATTCTGACCACTATTTCTTCAGGTTAAGAATATACAAAGTTGTATATATATTTCTATGCCTGCTCCTCAGGACTCCATTTATACATAAGTTAGGCTGCTTCGAATTTCTGTAACTCCCTGGTGTTTGATTTATTGTTCCACCTATTTTTACTCCTTTTTAAACTCTTGGTTTTAATTTTGGAGGGGGGGCGGTCCTAAGATGGTGGAGGAATAGGACGGGGAGACCACTTTCTCCCCCAAAAGTTCACCAAAAGAACATTTGAACGCTGAGTCAATTTCACAAAACAACTTCTGAATGCCAGCAGAGGTCATCAGGCACCCAGAAAAGCAGCCCATTGTCTTTGAAAGGAGGTAGAAAAAAATAGAAAAGATAAAAAGAGAGACAAAGGAGGTAGGGACAGAGCTCCGACCAGGTAAGGGAGTCTTAAAAGAGAGAAGTTTCCGAACACCAGGAAACACTCTCACTGCTGAGTCTGTGGTGAGCCTTGGAACCACAGAGGGCAACAGAACTGGGAGGAAAAATAAATAAATAATTAAAACCCACAGATTACGTGCCCAACAGTAACTCCCCCAGCGGAGAAGCAGCGCAGAGGCCTGCATCCGCCACTAGCAAGCGTGGGGCTGGGCAGGGAGGCCCGCGCGGGCTGCATTGCTTAGAGTAAGGAAGGAGCCTGAATGCCCTGAGGGCAATCTGGGGGAACTAACTTGGGCTGGCAAACCAGACTGTGCGATAGCTACTATGCGAAAAGCCCTAAGACACCATCAGGCCCGCTCACAGAACAAAGGATTGAGCAGAGCTAGCTGGCTACAGGCCGGCCCATCTCCCTCCAATGACAGGCAGGTGAAGGCAGCCAGAGCTGGAAGAGGGCAATCGCAGCCCCAGAGAGGCATTATCTACCAAACTGCAAGCAGGCTTCATTGCTAACCAAGACTTCTTGGAATTCTGGACAGTCACCATCCACCTGAGAAGGTCAGCTGGTTGTACACCCAGAAAACTGAGTGGCAGGGACAGGGGAGGAGATAAGTCACAGGGACTGTGCTGCCCAAACACCTGGTCACCTGAGCTTCTTGGACCTGGGAAGGGCACAAAACGCAGGCCCAACCAAGTCTGTGGCTCTGAGGACTACCCAAGTGCCTGAACCTGAGCAGCTTAGAGCTGGGAAGTGCATACAACTCAGGGCCGGCCTCAGACAGTTCCTGGCAGAGCAACCTACAGCCTAAGCAGTGTAGACAGGGAAAGCACACATGCCGTGAGCGGAACAAACCCAGTGTGGCCAATACACTGCAGCACATGCCAGTTTTATTTGTTTGCAGCGTAACTCCCTCCCCACAGCAGGACTGAACAACTGAGCCTAAAAAAGTGTCCACCACCACCCCCTTGTGTCAGGGCGGAAATTAGACACTGAAGAGACTAGCAAACAGAAGAAGCTAAAACAGAGGGAACCTCCTTGGAAGGGACAGGTGCAATAGATTAAAACCCTGTTTGGTACCAACTACATAGGAAGGGGCCTATAGATCTTGAGAAATATAAGCTGGATCAAGGAACTTTCTGAAAATGAACTGACCCCACACTGCCCACAACACCACCAGAGAAAGTCTTAGATATATTTTTACTATCATTCTTTAATTTAAAAAATTTTTTTAATTTTTAAGTCCTCTATTACTCCTTTAATTTTCATTTTTATAACCTACTATTACTTTGCAAAAAAAAGACCCTATTTTTTAAAGCAAACTTCATATATATATATTATAATTTTTGTGACTTTGTTTTTTTTTTCTTTAATACTGTATTTTTGAAAATCCAACCTCTACTCTAGATGTTTAATCTTTGCTTTTTGTATTTGTTATAAGTTTTGTACCTTTAAGAACCCAATCTTCAGTATCCATTTTTACTTGGGAGCGAGATTACTGGCTTGACTGCTCTCTCCTGCTTTGGACTCTCCTTTTTCTCCAACAGGTTGCCTCTATCTCCTCCCTCCCACTTCTCTTCTCTACCCAACTCTGTGAATCTCTTTGTGTGTTCCAGATGGTGGAGAACACTAAAGAAACTGATTACTGGCTGGATTTGTCTCTCTCCTTTTGATTTCCCCCTTTATCCTCCTGGCCACCTCTGTCTCCTTCCTCCCTCTTCTCTTCTTTACGTAACTCTGTGAACATTTCTGAGCGGTCCAGACTGTGGAGCACACATAAGGAAGTGATTACTGGCTAGCTTGCTCTCTCCTCTTTTGATTCCACCTCATCTCATCCTGGTCACCTCTATCTCCCTCCTCCCTCTTCTCTTCTCCATGTAACTCTGTGAACCTCTCTGGGGATCCCTCACTGTGGAGAAACTTTTCATCTTTAACCTAGATGTTTTATCAATGA
This sequence comes from Bos mutus, assembly GCF_027580195.1. Taxonomy (NCBI): domain Eukaryota; kingdom Metazoa; phylum Chordata; class Mammalia; order Artiodactyla; family Bovidae; genus Bos; species Bos mutus. The sequence goes on along the minus strand of NC_091629.1, from coordinate 40,676,032 downwards.
TGCTGTATAGATGGAGAAGTCTTGAGGCTACTGTAAAAATTAAGACTGAAAACCAGAAGCAGGAGGCTTAAGTCCAAATCCTGAGAACACCAGAGAACTCCTGACTCCAGGGAACATGAATCAACAGGAGCTCATCAAATGCCTGCATACCTACACTGAAACCAAGCACCACCCAAGGGCCAACAAGTTCCAGAGCAAGACATACCACACAAATTCTCCAGCAACACAAGAACATAGCCCTGAGCTTCAATATACAGGCTGCCCAAAGTCACTCCAAACCCATTGACATCTTATAATTCATTACTGGACACTTCATTGCATGCCAGAGAGAAGAAATCCAGCTCACCCACCAGAACACCAACACAAGCTTCCCTAACCAGGAAATCTTGACAAGCCACCTATCCAACCCCACCAACAGTGAGGAAACTCCACAATAAAGAGAACTCCGCAAACTGCCAGAATACAGAAAGGCCACCCCAAACACAGCAATATAAACAATATGAAGAGACAGAGGAATCCCCATCAGGTAAAGGAACAGGATAAATGCCCACCAAACCAAACAAAAGAGGAAGAGATAGGGAATCTACTCTAATGACAGTGAAAATGATCCAAAATGTTGAAAACAAAATGGAATCACAGATAAATAGCCTGGAGGCAAGGATTGAGAAAATGCAAGAAAGGTTTAACAAGGACCTAGAAGGAATAAAAAAGAGTCAGTATATAATGAATAATGCAATAAATGATATCAAAAACACTCTGGAGGGAACAAATAATAGAATAATGGAGGCAGAAGATAGGATTAGTGAGGTAGAAGATAGAATGGTAGAAATAAATGAATCAGAGATGAAAAAGAAAAACGAATTAAAAGAAATGAGGACAATCCCAGAGACCTCTGGGACAATGTTAAATGCCCCAACATTCAAATCATAGGAGTCCCAGAAGAAGAAGACAAAAAGAAAGACTGTTGAAAACTTCCCTAAAATGGGGAAGGAAATAATCACCCAAGTCCAAGAAACCCAGAGGGTCCCAAACAGGATAAACCCAAGGCAAAACACCCCAAGACATATTAATCAAATTAACAAAGATCAAACACAAAGAACAAATATTAAAAGCAAGAACAGAAAAACAACAAATAACACACAAGGGGATTCCCATAAGGATAATAGCTGATCTTTCAATAGAAACTCTTCAGGCCAGGAGGGAATGGCAGGACATACTTAAGCTGATGAAAGAAAATAACCTACAGCCCAGATTACTGTACCCAGCAAGGATGTCATTCAAATATGAAGGAGAAATCAAAAGCTTTACAGACAAGCAAAAGCTGGGAGAATTCAGCACCACCAAACCAGCTCTCCAACAAATGCTAAAGGATCTTCTCTAGACAGGAAACACAACAAGGGTGTATAAACTCAAACACAAAACAATAAAGTAAATGGCAACGGGATCATACTTATCAATAATTACCTTAAACATTAATGGGTTGAATGCCCCAACCAAAAGACAAAGACTGGCTGAATGGATACAAAAGCAAGACACCCATACATATTGTCTACAATAGACCCACCTCAAAACAAGGGACACATATAGACTGAAAGTGAAGGGCTAGAAAAAGATATTCCATGCAAATAGAGACCAAAAGAAAGCAGGAGTAGCAATACTCATATCAGATAAAATAGACTTTAAAACAAATGCTGTGAAAAGAGACAAAGAAGGACATTACATAATGATCAAAGGATCAAGGAGAAGATATAAAAATTATATATGCACCCAACATAGGAGCACCACAATATGTAAGACAAATGCTAACAAGTATGAAAGGGGAAATTAATAATAACACAATAGTAGTGGGAGACTTTAATACCCCACTCACACCTATGGATACATCAACTAAACAGAAAATTAACAAGGAAACACAAACTTTAAATGATATAATAGACCAGTTAGACCTAATTGATATCTATAGGACATTTCACCCCAAAACAATGAATTTCACCTTTTTCTCAAGCACACGCAGAAACTTCTCCAGGATAGATCACATCCTGGGCCATAAATCTAGCTTTGGTAAATTCAAAAAAATTGAAATCATTTCAAGCATCTTTTCTGACCACAATGCAGTAAGATTGGATCTCAATTACAGGAGAAAAACTATTAAAAATTCCAATATATGGAGGCTGAACAACACGCTGCTAAATAACCAACAAATCACAGAAGAAATCAAAAAATGCATAGAAACAAATGAAAATGAAAACACAACAACCCAAAACCTGTGGGACACTGTACAAGCAGTGCTGGAATCAAGATTGCTGGGAGAAATATCAATAACCTGAGATATGCAGATGACACCACTCTTATGGCAGAAAGTGAAGAGAAACTAAAAAGCCTCTTGATGAAAGTGAAAGTGGAGACTGAAAAAGTTGGCTTAAAGCTCAACATTCAAAAAACAAAGATCATGGCATCTGGTCCCATCACTTCATGGCAAATAGATGGGGAAACAGTGGAAACAGTGTCAGACTTTTTTTTTTGGGGCTCCAAAATCACTGCAGATGGTGACTGCAGCCATGAAATTAAAAGACACTTACTCCTTGGAAGGAAAGTTATGTTCAACCTAGATAGCATATTCAAAAGCAGAGACATCACTTTGCTAACAAAGGTTCGTCTAGTCAAGGCTATGGTTTTTTAATGTGGTCATGTATGGATGTGAGAGTTGGACTGTGAAGAAAATTGAGTGCTGAAGAATTGATGCTTTTGGACTGTGGTGTTGGAGAAGACTCTTGAGAGTCCCTTGGACTGCAAAACAGATCCAACCAGTCCATTCTGAAGGAAATCAGTCCTGGGATTTCTTTGGAAGGAATGATGCTAAAGCTGAAACTCAGTACTTTGGCCACCTCAAAAAAGAGTTGACTCATTGGAAAAGACTCTGATGCTGGGAGGGATTGGGGGCAGGAGGAGAAAAACGACAGAGGATGAGATGGCTGGATGGCATCACTGACTCGATGGACGTGAGTCTGGGTGAACTCCAAAACAAAATGGTGATGGACAGGGAGGCCTGGCGTGAAATTCATGGGGTCACAAAGAGTCGGACACTACTGAGCGACTGAACTGAACTGAACTGAACTGAAGGGGAAGGTTCATAGCAATACAGGCATACCTCCAGAAATAAGAAAAAAGTCCAACAAATAACCTAACTCTACACCTAAAGCAACTAGAAAAGGAAGAAATGAAGAACCCCAGAGTTAGTAGAAGGAAAGAAACCTTAAAAATTAGGGCAGAAATAAATGCAAAAGAAACAAAAGAGACCATAGCAAAAATCAACAAAGCCAAAAGCTGGTTCTTTGAGAGGATAAATAAAATTGACAAACCATTAGCCAGACTCATCAAGAAACAAAGGGAGAAAAATCAAATTAATAAAATTAGAAATGAAAATGGAGAGATCACAACAGATGACACAGAAATACAAAGGATCATAAGAGACTACTATCAGCAATTATATGCCAATAAAATGGACAACTTGGAAGAAATGGACAAATTCTTAGAAAAGTACAACTTTCCAAAACTGAACCAGGAAGAAATAGAAAATCTTAACAGACCCATCACAAGCATGAAAATTGAAACTGTAATCAGAAATCTTCCAGCAAACAGAAGCCCAGGTCCAGATGTCTTCACAGCTGAATTCTACCAAAAATTTAGAGAAGAGCTAACACCTATCCTACTCAAACTCTTCCAGAAAATTGCAGAGGAAGGTAAACTTCCAAACTCATTCTATGAGGCCACCATCACCCTAATACCAAAACCAGACAAAGATGCCACAAAAAAAGAAAACTACAGGCCAATATCACTAATGAACATAAATTCAAAAATCCTTAACAAAATTCTAGCAATAAGAATCCAACAACATATTAAAAAGATCATACATCATGACCAAGTGGGCTTTATCCCAGGGATGCAAGGATTCTTCAATATCCGCAAATCAATGTAATACACGACATTAACAAATTGAAAAATAAAAGCCATATGATTATCTCAATAGATGCAGGGAAAGCCTTTGACAAAATTCAACATCCATTTATGATAAAAACTCCCCAGAAAGCAGGAATAGAAGTAACATAATAAAACATAATAAAAGCTGTATATGACAAACCCACAACAAACATTATCCTCAATGGTGAAAAATTGAAAGCATTTCCCCTAAAGTCAGGAACAGGACGAGGGTGCTCACTTTCACCACTACTATTCAACAAAGTTTTGGAAGTTTTGGCCACAGCAATCAGAGCAAATCAGGAAATAAAAGAAATCCAAATTGGAAAAGAAGTAAAACTCTCATTGTTTGCAGATGACATGATCCTCTACATAGAAAACCCTAAAGACTCCACCAGAAAATTATCAGAGCTAATCAATGAATATAGTAAAGTTGCAGGATATAAAATCAACACATGGAAATCCCTTGCTATACACTAATAATGAGAAAATAGAAAGAGAAATTAAGGAAACAATTCCATTCACCATTACAAAGAAAAGAATAAAATACTAAATTCCTAAAGAAACAAGAGACCTATATATAGAAAACTATAAAACACTGGTGAAAGAAATCAAAGAGGACACTAATAGATGGAAAAATATACCATGTTTATGGATTGGAAGAATCAATATAGTGAAAATGAGTATACTACCCAAAGCAATCTATAGATTCAATGCAATCCCTATCAAGCTACCAACAGTATTTTTTCACAGAGCTAGAAAAAATAATTTCACAATTTGTATGGAAATATAAAAAACCTCGAATAGCCAAAGCAATCTTGAGAAAGAAGAATGGAACTGGAGGAATCAACCTGCCTGACTTCAGGCTCTACTACAAAGCCACAGTCATCAAGACAGTATGGTACTGGCACAAAGACAGAAATATAGATAAATGGAACAAAATAGAAAGCCCAGAGATAAATCCATGCACCTTTGGACACCTTATCTTTGACAAAGGAGGCAAGAATATACAATGGAGAAAAGACAATCTCTTTAACAAGTGATGCTGGGAAAATTGGTCAACCACTTGTAAAAGAATGAGACTAGAACACTTTCTAACACCATACACAAAAATAAACTCAAAATGGATTAAAGATCTAAACGTAAGACCAGAAACTATAAAACTCCTAGAGGAGAACATAGGCAAAACACTCTCCGACATACATCACAGCAGGATCCTCTATGACCCACCTCCCAGAATATTGGAAATAAAAGCAAAAATAAACAAATGGGACCTAATTAAACTTAAAAGCTTCTGCACAACAAAGGAAACTCTAAGCAAGGTGAAAAGACAGCCTTCAATATGGGAGAAAATAATAGCAAATGAAGTAACCGACAAAGAATTAATCTCAAAAATATACAAGCAACTCCTGAAGCTCAATTCCAGAAAAATAAATGACCCAATCAAAAAATGGGCCAAAGAACTAAACAGACATTTCTCCAAAGAAGACATACAGATGGCTAACAAACACATGAAAAGATGCTCAACATCACTCATTATGAGAGAAATGCAAATCAAAACCACAATGAGGTACCATTTCATGCCAGTCAGAATGGCTGCTATCCAAAAGTCTACAAGCAATAAATGCTGAGAGGGTGTGAAGAAAAGGGAACCCTCTTACACTGTTGGTGGGAGTGCAAACTAGTACAGCTACTATGGAGGACAGTGTGGAGATTCCTTAGAAAACTGGAAATAGTACTCCCATACAACTCAGCAATCCCACTGCTGGGCATACACACTGAGGAAATCAGAATTGAAAGAGACACATGTACCCCAATGTTCATTGCAACACTGTTTATAATAGCCAGGACATGGAAGCAACCTAGAGTCCATCAGCAGACAAATGGATAAGAAACTATGGTACATATACACAATGGAGTATTACTCAGCCATTAAAAAGAATACATTTGAATCAGTTCTAATGAGGTGGATGAAACTGGAACCTATTATACAGAGTGAAGTAAGCCAGAAAGAAAAACACCAATACAGTATACTAACGTGTATACATGGAATTTAGAAAGGTGGTAATGATAACCTTGTATGAGAGACAGCAAAAGAGACAGATGTATAGAATAGTCTTTTGGACTCTGTGGGAGAGGGAGAGGGTGGGATGATTTGGGACAATGTCATTGACACATGTATAATATCATATGTGAAACAAATTGCCAGTCCAGGTGCTATGCATGATACAGGATGCTTGGGGCTGGTGCGCTGGGATGACCCAGAGGGATGGGATGGGAAGGGAGGTGGGAGGGGGGTTCAGGATGGGGAACATGTGTACACCTGTGGCGGATTCATGTTGGTGTATGGCAAAACCAATGCAATATTGTAAAGTAATTAGCCTCCATTTAAAATAGATAAATTTATATTAAAAAAATAAACTCTTGATTTTAATTTTGGATAGCATCTGTTACTATGACATCAAATTCACTAATCTTCACTTTTCACTGTCTAATCTGCTATAATTCCAAATTATTTTTGTTTTTTAATTCAAATATCTGAATTTTTTAAAAATAGCTTTTATTTTCTCCTCATCAAGCACATGCTTTCCTCCATGTTACTGCAAACATTACGGTTGTATTTACAACAGCTCTTTAACATCTTTATTGACTAATTCTAACTTTTCTATCTTTTCAAAATCCATTTCTATTGATACATTTTCCCCCTATTTTCCATTTTTTTCTTTTTATTGATGGGGTATGTTTTCTTCCTCTTTAGATGCCTTATAATTTTTTTTTAATCAATACCAGATTTTGTGAATTTTACTTTTTTTCTGATGGAATAGTTTTGTATTTCTTTAAATATTATTGGGCTTTGATTTGGCATATAGTTAAGTGGCTTGGAATCAATTTGATCCTTTTGAGGCTTGTTTTAGGTGTTGTTAGGGTGAGTCTAAAACAGCCTGAAGTCTGGGGATAATTTATGCCACTGCTCAAGCAGTATTTTCTAAACATACATGCCAATGTCTCCTCTTACAGGAGATTTCTCCTTTCTGTGTAATAAGAACACAAAGTATTTTTGGCCATGAGTAAGCTTCCAGGATTGTCTCACCTGCTGCTTTCTGGTGCTTCTTTCCCTGGAATTGGTAGTTTTCTCACATGTATACACTGTGCAGCTAAGTCTCCAGGGGTTATCTCTGAAAATCTCAGGCTGTGTTCTTACTCTCTCTCTCTCTCATACTCTATTCCCTCACTTTCCAGAACTCTGCCATCCTTTTGATCTCTGAAAACTCTGAGATCAGTCTCCTCAATTTAATGAGACCACCAGGCTCTGTTTGGGTGTTCCCTCCCTATGCTGTGGCCTGGAACATCTTCCCAGGCAGGGAGGTGGGACACTCACAAAACTGCATTTGTTTACTCCTCTTCCTGGGAGTCATGCACTTCCTAGTGCATGGGCATGATAAACATTGTCTCATATATCTTATCTTATCTTCTAATTTTTTAAGAAGGAAAGTTAAATCTAGTCCATTTTATTCTGTCATAATTACATGAGAATGTCCTTCCCTTTTTGGTTTTTAAAACTAGGAAACATTTTTCTATTTCTCTGGAGGCTACCATCTACTTTTGCCCTGATTTTCTAGAAGCATACTGTTGCTTTGGCAAACAGCAAAGGGTGAGATTTTTCACCAAGAAAACAATAATTGGTAAATTAGTGAATTAAGTTATACTTTTTTAATATAATAACCTTTTTATTTCATTTTTTAATGAAAAAATTTTGTGTTTATGGATTTTATGTCTTCCATGATAAGTTGTCTTTCCATGAATATGTTGACTGAGCATGAATCTTTGCACTGAAATATGAGTTAAATTGAATAAATGGATATAGATATACACATTCATATGCATATGTAAACACATGCACACACATATATTTCTAGGTTAGCAGGCAGCACTTACAAAGCAATTTACTGAAATGTGTACAGTCAATTGGATATATACAGTTTAAATTATCCCTAAAACACACAATAATTTATTACAATATTAAAGTAGAATTGCCCAAGGAAAAGGTACTTTTAAATTTCTAAATAAAAAAGGAACTCTTTTTGAAAAAGCATTCTGTTTTCTGAGACTCTAAAATACAATTATTTTTATGGATTATATGAACTCTCTTTCACTTCAATATTAATTTTTCCCCCAGGATGAGAATTATGAATATAGGTTCAGAATTTCCCTGGTAAAGTTTTACAATTAATTATGCCTGTCCTCATTCACCTAATATATTTGGTTTCCAGATTCCTAACGTTAATTTTTTTCCCCTATAAATCATCTAGTCACTAACTAAAAAGAATTGATCAGCAGTTCTAAAGTAAATGTATTAGTGTTCATTTTTATTAGATAGGCTGTAATTTAAAAGGCTAATGCAATACCAAAATAAGTAAACTAGAATTTTGACCATTCAACTAATAGCACTTGATAATCTCTAACTTTTCCATTTCTTTCAGTTATCCAGAAATAAGCCATGAGGAAAACTGTATCTTTAATTTGGAAATATAATTCTCAGGGAAAAAGCAATTCCCCAACAGAGTGAGGAAATGCTACTTACAATTGCTCTCTGTAAATAGTCCAGGTGGAAGAAGGAGCCAGTTGTTAGAAAGTTCCTCTGTTTGAAGCAGGTAACCCTTATCTGGCATTTTAAATCCACAGAATAAATGGAGCGAGGTTTGCCAACTTATTTTCTGTCCTGGAAGCAACTATCGCATCCCAGTGGCTCTTGGCTCTGACTGGCACTGCACGTTAAAAGTCATGATTAATATGGTTTCAAATAGATGTAAGCTCCCATTTCTTAGAGAATTTAACTGAAAAGTTTGACTCTGCATTGAGGCATACAAAATGTTGTCTTTAAAACAACCAAGACCACTCCTAGCCAGGAGTGTTCTCATCAGCTTTAAGTCACTCTAGAGGTTCTGACCTGCCCAGATACACTTCAGGAACCCAGAGCCGCTCCCTGACCCCCAATACCTCCTGCCCACTTTTGTTTCAAATGGGCTGTAGTTGGGCCCTAGAATCTGAGGTTTAACAGATATTCCAGGGTAACCACGAGCATGTTGGAGATCACCATCTTCGGGAACTACTCCTCCATGAGCAGGAACCTCATGGAGATTCCGCCTGCCTCCAGGAATATGAAAATGAGCAATCCAGAGGATGCCTCAGCCCTTCTGTCAGCAGTCAGGACAATCTTGACTCTGCTCAGGGACCTTCTAGATTAAAAGGTATTTCTCACTGGACCAAAGCCTACATTTATTGGGAAAAGCAACTTTTATTTTAGCTGTTGTCCTGGAAGAATGCTCTGGTCCAAGTTGCTAGGCTTAAAGATGCTCTGATTCCCTGAAGTTTAACCTCTCTCCCGATCAGCCAATGTGACTGAGTATCCCCATCTCTGGAGCTGTCGGTTCCTTTTCACTATGGGATAAGCAGATCTGAAGAGCGAATTGGTTACTCAGGGCCTTCAGGGGTTCTGCAGAGGCGTCTGTTTGCTGGAAGGGTTCTCATTGAGAGAGGAAGTGTCACATGATTACCATAGCAGTAATGCATTTTCTCTCCCTAACAAGACTTTGGTGGTGGAATATGTTGACTTGACCCCTTTGAAGTTTAGTCAGTTTCTTTAGAGAGACACACAATGCAAGAACAGATTAAGAAACATTTTCATGCACTGTAGGTATCACAAGAAAAAGACAAATGAACAGTTAGAAAAACGAGAAAAACTTGCAAAGATTCATTGGTGGAGAGAAAGGATTTACTGCTAATAAATATAAAGTAAATGAGAATTATCAGAGTATCAATTTCCTATTCTGCTCAGAACCCAGCTCAAGGACACAAGAAGACTCCCGAAAATGAGTTTTAATAACTTTCTTTTGCTTGTTTTAGTCTGCAGGCAAAATTTTGTAGTTTTAATAATCATCTCTGACAGTAGTAAGTCCCTCCAGTGTGTACACCTCCCTAACAATACATGGCTATAATTACTGCAGCAGGGAATTTAATAAGTCACAGAAAGAAGAATAAATATGACACTGTGTTTTCTAAAAAATATTAATCCCCTTCTCTTTGTGTTTCTATAATTTGAGTTTTCTGATCAGGGATGTTTTTCTCCAGGGAGTTGTGTTAGTGTCTCTTTACCACTCATGACATTTCTGCTGTTTTAATTCCTCTTTCAATGAAGTTGTTCACTGGCATTGCCCGGAGTCCTCCCAGAGATCATCACACTAATCTCATGATGCCTTGTAACTCTGTATATCATGCTAAGTAAAATGCATGATTCAAATTAACTTTGCCCTTTTCTTAGTCAGATCTAGAAGCTAAGGGTCTTCCCTGGTGGCTCAGATGGTAAAGAAACTGCCTGCAATGCAGGAGACCTAGGTTCAAATCCCTGGGTCTGGAAGATCCCCTGGAGAAGGAAATGGCAACGTACTCCAGGATTCTTGCCTGGATAATCCCATGCACAGAGGAGCCTGGTGGGCTGAAGCCAAAGCCCCTCTCCCCAGGTCCCATATCACCCCTTCCCCTACACACCATTTACTCCGCACAAGTCTTCCTACCCTCTCATCCTTCCTGCCTCACTGGAATATCCTTCTAACTCCATTACTGGCTTTTTCTCCTCTGTCCAAACTGAAGTCACTAAACCAGGGGTAAATGTTTCCCCAGAGGAAATCCAGAGAGGTCTGGGCTATTTGAGGGCTTGGTTGTCACACTGTGGAGTGGAGGGTGGGGGAGGTGACCAGCATCTAGTGGGTGGAGGTCAGGGGTGGTGCTGAGCCACCTGGATGCACTGAACGGCCCCGCCACCAGCCAATACTCAGCCCAAACTTGGCTTACTTAATAAGTGCTCTCAGTTACCCCACACCGTCTTCTCCTGTAGCCTTGCCATCCATCGCCTTGTTTTCTGCATGTGTGGTCTCAAGCCATCTATGGGAATGCAGACTTCTTCACTGCTGTGTCCTTAAGAGTCACTGGCATGATAGTCTGCACTTAAAACATTGGTTTATGAAGCCTCTTCCTTGTTAAATTGTACCTGAGTCCTGGGGTCTCAACAAATCTATAATTTCTTCAGATAGATGTCTGCCTTAGAATATTTTACACCATCAAGCCTTTCATAACTATGAGTCTGTCCTTTTCCTGATTCTCTCCTCCTCAGGTCTTACTGGCTGTCTCTCCTACCCTGCTTAGCAGCGTCTCAACTGACCCCAGTGGGCTGTGGCAGGCTTATCTCCTGCCTCCTGGGATCCTGTTGGTTTGAGCCAGTGTGGGTAATGGAGGCGGGGACTAGAAGGCCAGAGGATGGGAGGAGGGCTAGGGCACCCATGCCTCTGGTTCTCTGTAGTCCAGGCACTAGCAGGGCCCATTTTTCTCTGTGAAAGACCAGAGCTCCCACTGGACATTTCTCTCCTCCATATACCTCTCTTTTTTGGTTCTGGGAGGTGTGCCCTCCGTTTGCAAACTTCAGGATTTTTGGCGGAAATGCCTGTGTCTGCTGCTTCACCATCCCATGAGGCTTCCCCTTAACTTGCCACATCTCTCTAATTAGTCCCTTCATCAGCTCTCTTCAGCTATGCCCCTTGAGTGTCTCTGTCACAGCTGGTGTCTTGAGCGATGCGGTCTTCTAGTCTTATTCCTTTTTCTTCAGTAACCCTTGAAGGCTGGCTTTTCCCAGTGTTTTATCTTCTGTCTTTCATACTCCACAGAGTCTCACAAATTGTGACTCTTTCCCTTCCAAAGTTACAGTTACCATGGCTAAGCTGATGACTTTCAAATGTTTATCCTCAATTCTAAACTCCCTTCTGTCATCTGGTCTCTCATATATAACTGCCAGTTAGAGAGGCTTCCTGGGTGGTTCAGAAGAATCCACCTGCAATGCAGGAGGCCTGGGTTCAATCCCTGGGTCGGGAAGATCCCCTGGAGAAGGAAATGGCAACCCACTCCAGTAGTCTTGCCTGGAGAGTTTCATGGACAGAGGAGCCTGGTGGGCTATAGACCATGGAGTCACAAAGAGTTGGACACAACTAAGCGACTTCACTTTCACTTTTCATTTTCATGCATTGGAGAAGGAAATGGCAACCCACTCCAGTGTTCTTGCCTGGAGAATCCCAGGGACGGGGGAGCCTGGTGGGCTGCCGTCTATGGGGTCGCACAGAGTTGGACACGACTGAAGTGACTTTGCATTGCATTTGCAAAGGCTGGAAACTATAGGATGACAGACATTTTCCCCAAGTAATGAAGGAATTTCTCACAGAGAGATCTAAAAATCTAATAGTCTGTCTAAGGAGACAGTGGGCTCCCTATTAAAGAAATAACTCAGGATGCTGGGAAAGATTGAGGGCAAGAGGAGAAGAGGGTGATGGAGAATGAGATGGTTGGATGGCATCACTGATTCAATGGATATGAGTTAAAGCAAACTCCAGGAGATAGTGAAGGACAGGGAGGCCTGGCGTGCTGCAGTGCATGGGGTCACAAAGAGTCTGACACAACTGAGCAAATGAACAACACCAGCACTCAGGATTAAATGCAAGAGGTGAGATGACCTCAAAGAGTCCTTCTAGATCACATGACAAACACTTGGAAATATTTCTTTGGGAACTTTTCTGGAGAACAGATGCTACCATCAGAAGAATTGGTGTGTGTGTGTGTGTATATTTGTGGATGTATATTTAGATGTATCTGGAAGAGTGTATACATATAAATAGAGGGATTATTAATATATACATGTCTGACATCATCCTTAATGCCTGCAACCCAAATAAACATAAGTTCCATGCAGAATGAACGAGCTGCTGGCACGCTGTTGGGTTATATGTCTGGAGCACACACAGGAATTTATTATAAGCAGTAGCCAGGATTTTCTTTGGACATGGGACCATATTTTATTCTGTTTTATTCTGTGAAAGTTAAAAGCTAAAGAATGCCATTTGCAGACCTTCAGCAACGCTTAGCTTGGCTTTAGAGATTCACTGCAGAAGACGGAGAACTTTGACACGGTGTTGCACGCTGACATCAGCCCCCGGATCTTAATTTCTGAATTGATTCTTCAACTCAGTTCCCTGCTTCACCTGCAGGAACAACAGAAAGAACACCCCAAAGTAGATTTCAACTCACAGTAGCTGAGAGATGCCAGCTGTGAGAAAAAGTGCATGAGCCCCACATTCCACGTACATCATTTATTATAAAGCCATTTCCGTCATTTTTTTTTATCACAAATCTTCTGCTCTGACAAAAAAATATCACATCAAAAAATAGCATATTTCAAATTAATCTGACTGTTGAGAAATCCCACAGTGGCTTGAATTACTCTGGCAAGGTAAATTCACTAAGATTCCAGGGGGTAGGTCTAACATTTGTGCCACTCATCAGGCAGGAAAAGCCAAGCAAGAGAAGTCTTTCTGAAGAGGTCCTTGGGAGCATCAGTTAGCATAGATGATAGGGACAGGAAGAGAGTCGAGAGCACAGTCATACCCTTGGCTGGAGAGACGAGACCTCTGCACCACCCCAGACTCTCCCTGGCAGAACTGACGGGATTCCCAAAGGGGATGCTGGGACAGAGGGATAGGAGAGCTGTGTGTCCCCAGGAAGAACATCTGACATTCCACCTCTGAACCTCCTGGGAGAAGAAGGCATGTCTGGATTGGCTGGAGCTTTGGGGAAAGGACACCAGAGACACCTAAATATTCACAAAGGGAGTGACTTTTCTGTTAGAGAAGGGAGAGAATGTGAGTGCTGGGGTTAGTGAAACTGTTACTTGCTCATTCATATCTGACTCTTTGCAATCCAATGGACTGTAGCCCTCCAGGCTCCTCTGTCCATGGGGTTCTCCAGGAAAGAACGCTGGAGTGGGTTGTCATGGCCTCCTCTAGAAGATCTTCCCAACCCAGGGATCGAACCCTAGTCTCTTAGGTCTCCCGCATTGGCAGATGGGTTCTTTACCTCTAGCGCCACCTGGGAAGCCCTGTGGTGGTGGTTTAGCCACTAAGTTGTGTCTGACTCTTGCCATCCCATGGATGGTAGCCTGCCAGGCTCCTCTGTCCATGGGATTCTTTAGGCAAGAATACTGGGAAGCCCTAAGTCATTGTAAATAGATTGTTAGCGTAAGTGGGGCTTACAGGTGCTGCTGCTGAAGGCTGGGGAGAAAGTGAGCGGCACATGTCACCGGAGAGTAAAGAGAAGGATGCTGGTGGGGACATGTCCGGAAAACTGCCTGGAGATGCGGGGCCTTGAGGGGGCCCTGAGCCAGGGCAGGGCTGTAGCAGCAACCTGCCTGCACTTGGAAACAGTTCCTCCCCAGCCTCCTGGGACAGCCCAGCCCCACCTGGATTTACATCACACAAGACTCTGAGTGGAAATCTCCTCCCCCTAGCCATGTTGTGCCCTGACTCTGGATTCTCAGAAGCTGTGTGATGATAAAGGGCTCCTGTTTAAAGAGTTAGGCTTGTGGTGATTTGTGCCTGACTTGGGTTATTGCTTTTGTTGTTCACTCAGTCATGTCTGACTCTTTGCAACCCCATGGACTGAACCCCACCAGGTTTCCCTGTCCTTCACCATCTCCCTGAGTTTGCTCAAACTCATGTCCATTGAGTCAGTGGTGCCATCCAACCATCTCATCCTCTGTCGTCCCCATCTCCTCCTGCCCTCAATCTTTCCTGGCATCAGGGTCTTTTCCAATGAGTTGACTCTGCATCAGGCGGCCAAAGTATTGGAGCTTCAGCATTGGTCCTTCCAATGAATAGTCAGGCTTGATTTCCTTTAGGATTCACTTGTTTCATCTCCTTGCTGTCACTTGGGTTAGGTTATAAGTGAGCTCCAGAATCTCCCAGGAGTCCATTCCTGGGTCTGCTGCCCTCTGCTGGTCACTCAGCTCCGGGGCCTCTGTCATCCTCTGTGAAAGGGGACATTGTCACAGGTGTTGTTAACAAGACTACAGCCTAGGGCCTGGCACAGATGGAACCTGAAGCAAATGTTAGCTGTTACCCAGCTAAACTAATGCCAGTCCCTATTTTTTCCTCTCCCCACAGAAGAACAGCCATGAGAAAGTCTAATCTGGTTGCTGGTTAAATAAAACTACGTGGCATTTATGCAAAAACCAGCAGCCATACTTGCTCTGAAGAAGCCCACCCTGGGCTGTGATGTTTATTACCAAATGATCACTGTCGTTATCATAGTGATTACAGGGCCATAGAATGGATTCCCACATGAAGAATTTTATATTGATTCATTTTCTTTTCTCTTTTACTAGACTCAATTTCATGAGGTTTCTATAACTTTCAGTCACAGCACCCTAAGGCATGACTGAAATACAAATGCAGTAAATTCAAATGAACTATTGCTTGACATTGTAAATTGAGTTTGACCTAATAACCATCCTTGTAATGTCAACTCTCTTGGGAATATGAGGCTTAATGTGTTGCGGTCGCTCTGGCCCATTTGGGAAGGGAGATGAGCCATATCATAGTTGGGTCTGTTTCTTATTTCATCCTTTACAAAGGATTGCTTCTTAGCCTTACACAGGATTGCTTCTACATCTTGTCCTAACTCCATTTCCCCAGCTCTTAGCAAATCTGCATCATGATCTTCTTCTCCATCCACCTGGCATATACTTAGGGCCAGTCATCCTATCCACAGGAAACACAAGTCTTGGCATGAGATACTTGAGATGCATGCTCTCCACCGAATTTTCTTGAGTACTTAGCAGGAGACCCTTTGTTTTGATTCCCCACCCCCTGGAAGTCTAATTACTCCATATGTTTTTTTCATATTTTGTCTAATCTACAATTGTATTTCTCATTATCATTTTGTGGGTTGTGGTGCTATTTCCTCCAGTTTCATTCTCCCTCTTTTATGTTTCTCTTGTACAAAATTAATTACATTGTACCTTCAAGCACAATTTTAACACTGTCTCCATTGCATGTGTCTGCCTTTAATTAATGCTCTTCTAATGTAGATTTTAGAGCCAAATGGTGCAATATTCTGAGCATCAAAGAAACAAAGGATCTGACAAAACTGAAATGAATGAGCAAGACAAAATAGCTGACAATACGCTCTCATCTCCAAATGTCACTTTGACTGTGCTTGGGGCAGCAGAATGGATTGCTTGGGGCTTTCTCTTTTTGAAGAAAGGACAAGAGATGTGGAATCCAGAGTCGTGGGTTTTGTTTTGACTTACACTGATCAAACATCTCAAGGGGAATCAACCAAACACGACTTTCTCAGGGCTCAAGGAAAGGGGGAGGATCCTATAAATGCATTTCTTATACATTTTCAATGGGATCCACAAGCAAATCCCTCTGCCTGAACTTCAGTCTGTTTTTCTAGACTCAAAGACTCTCTACGATGCTTGATCCCTGTGGTGTCCCCACTCCAAAGAAGAAACTATCTCTTTGGGCTGCTACAAAGAACTTTCACAGCAAAGAAAAGCAGACACAGTAGAACTATTAGTGAGGCTCTGTGAGTTAATGAAATATCCCCATAACAGAACATGGTTGAATGAATGCCTTCTTATTACTCTCTGACTCATCATTGAATAGCCTTCCACACAGCAGGAGGGGGTGCTTTAAAAATGCATATGTGAGTTTATAGTGGTAAATATGCACACTCTCTAAATAGGTAGTTTTTTTTTAAATATAAATTTATTTATTTTAATTGTAGGCTAATTACTTTACAATATTGTACTGGTTTTGCCATACATCAAATAGGTAGTTTTATATTGAATTAGACATATATTGAATTTGACATGAGGTCTACTTATACATCTCAATTATTTAACATACCTTTTCTTTTTTTTTCTCTTTCTTTTTATTTTTAAATTATGAAGTTATAATAACACATTTACAGGAGACTTAGAAATACAGGATGAAGTTACATATGGTTCTACTATATATTACAATTATTTTTTAGTAGATAAATTCATATTTTTAGTTGAAGTTTCAATATCAAACTCTCAAAATTAATAGAATGAATAATACAGAAAAGTAGAAAGATATAGTAGACCTGAAAAGCACCATGAACCAACTCAACATACTTAAGATTTTCACACAACAGTAGAAAGCAGTGTATTTTCACACACATACAAATTCTTTTCAAATTACTGTAGACTATAAACTAGGAGGCACTGGAACATATCCAGGGACATAAAACAAGGTGCAAAAATTTCACGGTCTAAAGGTATTAAAATCATACAGAATCTATTCTCTTATCACTGTGGAATTATGTCAGAAATCAATATCAAAAGATATTTGAAAATAGCCCACATATTTTCAAGTGCAATGTGACATTTACCAAGAGAGATCTTTGACTTAGCCATTGAAAGCCTAAATAAAGTTAGAAGACTGAAAAAGCACAGAGGATGATTGCAGAGGAGAAAGCATTTAATGAGAAATTAATATCAAAGATACTTTAAAAACCCCATGTATTTGGAAATTAAATGTCCACTTTTAATTGATGAGTGTATCTAGGAAGCCATAACAAGGACAAAGTAGAAAACATCTGTAACAGAATAAAAATGAAAACAAAATTTACCAAAATGTGTTGCATGCAATTGAAGCTGCTCAATGCAACTAAACACAATGTGGAATCTTGAATAAGGCAACATACCTTTTCTTAATGAATGATTAAAAAACATTTCAGGCTGAATGGGTAATGATTTGAGTAACAGAGGCTGAGACCCTAATCTCAGTTCAGGTGGGGAAACTTGATGTGACTGAGACAATGGAATATGACACTAAGTGTGTAGCTTTGTGTGTTGGGGGCAGGGGTGGGGGCAAGCACTTCCTGTGTGGGTGTGAGGCATCTGTCTGATGCTTTTTGTCTCCTCTGCCAGCCCTCCCAATTTCTGGAGGACTGTCCTTTCTTCTTTGCACTACCCCTTCCACTGATAGACTTGGAATAGTCAACATTTGAAGACAACTGGTCTACCCATGACCAGATCAGCCACTGCAGTGAGTTGAATTGCATGTGTCCACACCCTAACCCCCAGGACCAGTGAATGTGAGCTTATTTGGAAAAGTGTCCTTGCAGATATAATTGAGTCTTGAGGGGAGATCATCCTAGATTATCTAGGTGGGCCCTAAATTTGATAGGTGTCCTTATAAGAGGTAGGCAGAGAGGAATTTGACACACTTGGTAGAGGCCATCTGATGATGGAGACAGAGACTACAGTGATGTGGTCACAAGCCAAGGATGCCTAGAACCACCAGAAGCCAGAAGAAGAAGGAAGGACCCTTCCCTGGAAGCTCTGGAGAGAGTACACCTCAGTGGACACTTTAATTTCAGACTCCTGGCCTCCAGAATGGTGAGGGAATAAATCTATGTTGTTACAAGTCACAAAATATAGTAATTTTTTACAGGAGCCCCAGGAAATGAATATGGTCCCTGAATGCAGTGTGAACCCCAGACGGTTGAGTTGGGCTAGGGGTTTGTAGCTGTGGTCTCACTGCCTGCTTGACCAGAGGACCTGTGAACTTGGGAACCATTGTCAGTGATCATTTAAGGGCACGTGTATGGCAAAACAGAAAAGTCTATTTGGAGCAAAAGAGAAGAATGAAGCTGATGTTACCAAGAGAGACAGAGATGAGAAAGAATTCTGGCATAAAATATATATGGGACCAGTCAGGAAAAGAGAAAACACTAGGGGCTTCAGAGAGAATTTAATATAGGGAGCTGGTCATAGGTGGTGGGAAAAAACCACTACTTCTATTTGAGGAACCAAATAGAAGATAGTGAGGCAACCCATTATTTATAGCAACTTTATTCATAACCACCAAACACTGGAAGCAATACTATACTTTTCAAAACATAAATGGACAAAGAATTATAAGAAGAGGTCTTAAGGTCATTAGTTTCAAGTGTGTTCAGTTCAGTTCAGTTGCTCAGTTGTATCCGACTCATTGCGACTCCATGAATTGCAGCACGCCAGGCCTCCCTGTCCATCACCAACTCCTGGAGTTCACCCAGACTCACTTCCATTGAGTCAGTGATGCCATCCAGCCATCTCATCCTCTGTCGTCCCCTTCTCCTCCTGCCCCCAATCCCTCCCAGCATCAGAGTCTTTTCCAATGAGTCAACTCTTCGCATGAGGTGGCCAAAGTACTGGAGTTTCAGCTTTAGCATCATTCCTTCCAAAGAAATCCCAGGGCTGATCTCCTTCAGAATGGACTGGTTGGATCTCCTTGCAGTCCAAGGGACTCTCAAGAGTCTTATCCAACACCACAGTTCAAAAGCATCAATTCTTTGGCGCTCAGCCTTCTTCACAGTCCAACTCTCACATCCATACATGACCACTGGAAAAACCATAGCCTTGACTAGATGAGCCTTTGTTGGCAAAGTAATGTCTCTGCTTTTGAATATGCTATCTAGGTTGGTCATAACTTTTCTTCCAAGGAGTAAGCGTCTTTTAATTTCATGACTGCAGTCACCATCTGCAGTGATTTTGGAGCCCAGAAAAATAAAGTCTGACAAGGTTTCCACTGTTTCCCCATCTATTTCCCATGAAGTGATGGGACCAGATGCCATGATCTTCGTTTTCGTAATGTTGAGCTTTAAGCCAACTTTTTCACTCTCCACTTTCACTTTCATCAAGAGGCTTTTTAATTCCTCTTCACTTTCTGCCATAAGGGTGGTGTCATCTGCATATCTGAGGTTATTGATATTTCTCCTGGCAATTTTGATTCCAGCTTGTGCTTCTTCCAGCCCAGCGTTTCTCATGATGTACTCTGCATATAAGTTAAATAAGCAGGGTGACAATATACAGCCTTGACGTACTCCTTTTCCTTATTTGGAACCAGTCTGTTGTTCCATGTCCAGTTCTAACTGTTGCTTCCTGACCTGCATACAGATTTCTCAAGAGGCAGATCAGGTGGTCTGGTATTCCCATCTCTTTCAGAATTTTCCACAGTTTATTGTGATCCACACAGTCAAAGGCTTTGGCATAGTCAATAAAGCAGAAATAGATGTTTTTCTGGAACTCTATTGCTTTTTCCATGAT
This sequence comes from Bos mutus, assembly GCF_027580195.1. Classification (NCBI taxonomy): domain Eukaryota; kingdom Metazoa; phylum Chordata; class Mammalia; order Artiodactyla; family Bovidae; genus Bos; species Bos mutus. Next base: position 40,656,060 of record NC_091629.1, on the reverse strand, counting down.
CCAGCAGATGTTGGCAATATGATCTCTGGTTCCTCTGCCTTTTCTAAAACCAGCTTGAACATTAGGAAGTTCACAGTTCATGTATTGCTGAAGCCTGGCTTGGAGAATTTTGAGCATTACTTTACTAGCATATGAGATGAGTGCGATTATGCGGTAGTTTGAGCATTCTTTGGCATTGCCTTTCTTTGGGATTGGAATGAAAACTGACCTTTTCCAGTCCTGTGGCCACTGCTGAGTTTTCCAAATTTGCTGGCATATTGAGTGCAGCACTTTAACAGCATCATCTTTCAGGATTTGAAATAGCTCCACTGGAATTCCATCACCTCCACTAGCTTTGTTTGTAGTGATGCTCTCTAAGGCCCACTTGACTTCACATTCCAGGATGTCTGGCTCTAGGCCAGTGATCACAGCATCATGATTATCTGGGTCATGAAGATCTTTTTTGTACAGTTCTTCTGTGTATTCTTGCCATCTCTTCTTAATATCTTCTGCTTCTGTTAAGTCCATACCATTTCTATCCTTTATCAAACCCATCTTTGCATGAAATGTCCCCTTGGTATCTCTAATTTTCTTGAAGAGATCTCTAGTCTTTCCCATTCTATTGTTTTCCTCTATTTCTTTGCACTGATCACTGAGGAAGGCTTTCTTATCTCTTCTTGCTATTCTTTGGAACTCTGCATTCAGATACTTATATTTTTCCTTTTCTCCTTTGCTTTCGCTTCTCTTCTTTTCACAACTATTTGTAAGGCATCCCCAGATAGCCATTTTGCTTTTCTGCACTTCTTTTCCATGGGGATGGTCTTGATTCCTGTCTCCTGTACAATGTCACAAACCTCATTCCATAGTTCATCAGGCACTCTATCTATCAGATCTAGGCCCTTAAATCTATTTCTCACTTCCACTGTATAATCATAAGGGATTTGATTTAGGTCATACCTGAATGTTCAAGTGATTTTTCCTACTTTCTTCAATTTAAGTCTGAATTTGGTAATAAGGAATTCGTGATCTGAGCCACAGTCAGCTCTTGGTCTTGTTTTTGTTGACTGTATCGAGCTCCTCCATCTTTAGCTGGAGTGTAGTAATGGTCAAATACATTGGGCAATGTGTGTAGTAATGGTCAAATACATTGTGCGAGGTTACATTGTGACATGATGTGTGGTGTCTGGAGCAGTATTGCATGGGTTTAAAAGTTGGGCTTTTCCACTCAATAAATGTGTGACCTTGCAATATTAAAATGATGAAACAAAATTAGAACAGCCGTACAGCCATACAATGGTATTGTATCAGCTGTAAAATGAAATGCAATTTTAAATGACAAAAAAACGACATAGAGGAAACTTAAATTTCTGAGAGAAGCCAGTCTGAAAAGACTATATCTTATGACTCCAGTTATACAGCATCGTGGAAAAATAATTATGGACACTGTAAAAAGACCAGTGATCACAGGGAGGTCAAGGTAGAAAGGAGGGATGAATGTGGAAAACAGTATTTTTAAGGCAGTGAAACTCTTCTGTGTGATCCTGTGTTTGTGGGTACATGGTAGTATCTGTTGTTGTTTAGTCACTAAGTCATGTGCGACTCTTGTGACCCCATGGACTATATAGCCTGCCAGGTTCCTCTGGCCATGGAATTCTTCAGGCCAGAATACTGGGAATGGGTTACTATTTCCTACTCCAGGGGATCTTCCTGACCCATGGATTGAACCTGCGTCTCCTGCATTGGCAGGAGGATTCTTTACCACTGAGCCAACTGGGAAGCCCACTTTAGAGACACTTGGGAGCTGTTTCAATTAGAAGAAACACAGAATAACCAATGTAAGTACAGGATCGCAGCTATCTTGGGTTAGAAGAGGAAGGGAACAGTAGTGCGTGGCATCGAAACCTTCGGCACTGACCCACTTCACACTTGGGTGGGGGATGGGGGACACAGCAATCAGTTTTATTGACATCATTGTACCTCTCCATAAACATTTTAGAAACTGTTTTATAAATTGCACCCTTCACTTTAAAAAGAAGCTCTCCTTTCTTCTGAGCTGCCATTATACATTAGGTTAAACTCAGGCTCTGCAAATCAGTCTACTTTATACTGCAAAAGACACACATTTTTATGTCACATCCTCGAAGTTCTTCCCGCCTTTGATGGCATGTTTTCCTCCATGTATGTTGTACATTTTCTTTATAATTCTTTTAAGAGGATGTGACTAGGGTGTGCTGCTTATTTGGTGCAGGTCTTCTCTGAGTTTTGAAGCATTTGTACAGAAGACAAACAGTATCGCATCTACTCCGCAAAGAGACAGGGGGACAACAATCTGTTCTTTTGGTTTTTTTTTAAAGGGAGGTTGGCTAACTTGTGAGCTTCCTGTCCCTCGTGGATGTTGTAGGCACACCTGAGGACTCAGGTGAGCATCTTGTCAGCCGAGGAAATGTCAGGGGAGTACTGTTCCCCAGGCTCTGGGCTCTGCCAGCTGGGTCTTCTGAGGAACAGAGTGGACTTTTGTTCCAGCCAGAAATAAAATGGAATGTGAATAATCAAAGGGTTGTTGACAGTCATAGTTTGACTTCCATATGTCTCAATGGAAAGGGAACCTGTGTGGGGTGTGCAGCCCAGGGGGACGTGATGTTTCCACAGTTCTCCCAGCCCAGGGCCTCTCAGGCAGGCTGGGTCTGACCTGGGGCCCCACACACTGTAAGTCACCCGGAAACAGATGAATAGAAATCGACCAAACAGAATAATGTGGAGGAGACAAATCGGAAGTCTCATATTTGCTCCTGTTACATGAAAATGATCAGACCCAGAGAAAATAAAGTTCCGTTTCTATAGCACCTCTCACACTTCGGCATTTGAATTGGGCTTTGTTTTCTGCCAATATTTGTCCTTTCGACAAGGAATATTCCCTAATAATATGCAGTGTTATATCACTCAAGTTCTAGCATACGTTTTCTTGATTTTAATGTCTCCATAATGATCACGTTCACATAGATGGATTTCATGGGTGAGTAGGTTTTATCGTTTATAGAACAGCCGTTAATAGAGTCCACAGGAAGAATAATGTTATTTGAATAATACCATCTTCTAGGGCACTCAGTGGTTTGGTTTCCAAACAGATTTCAGATGGAATATTTTTATGCTTTCTTATTCCCGAATTATAGGAGAAGTATAATATATTCTTATGTGAATGTCATGAAAATACCTGTTTTCTCAATTTGGAAAAGTAAGAGAATTAAGCAAGCAAGGGCAAGGAGTAAATGTGTACAGTGTTGACTATATTACATTTTAGTCTCTTTTGTTTTCTCTTGGTTAATAGAAGCTTTGAGATTTCTTAGTTGAGATGATTGCTAAAATCAAAAGCAGAGCATTGCATTATATAAAATGTTAATATAAAAAAGATAAAATAGAAGAAAAGGAACATGCATCCATAAAAGGTGGCATATTGGTTCTGATTAAACCTCACTTCAAAGAAATGCAGCAAAATCTGATGGCTGAGTTTGCTTGGTATCGTTGTTGCCTGTGAGCTGTTTTGAACAGAAAGATAGGAATATGAGGTAAAAACATATATCTTATAAAAATTCAGATTTCTGGAGTTTCACTAAAAATTAGTACATCTGAATTTGCATGGAGCATCAGGTTGGCTGGAGGTGAGTCAAGCCCCCTTGGGAATTCTTCCTATTCCTCCACTCTAGTCCCCAACACTCGCTACTACTCACCCATTTTGGGTCCTCACACTGGCCACCATTCTCATCTCTGCACTTCAGAATTACTCAAGCTCCTTTTTGGTGCATTTTATACCCTTCAGAAACATTTCTTAATTTCACCTCTCTCCACCCATTCTCTACCTGACAGTTAACACCTTGCCTCCCCTAATTAAAAAAAAAAAGTATTTCTCCAGCCCCCAATCCTGCCCCCAAGAACCAGTGGGCTTGCCCTTTGTTCCTATAGGTCAGTGCTTTTTCCACACTGCTCCATCCTGTGACCAGAGGTCCCGTTCTCAGCTTGATCTGGGGGCAGGCAGAGGGAGGCAAACAGGTCCACTTTGGTCAGCTTCAGATATGAAGCCTAGATGTCAAATTTGGTTTGAAGATCAGTTCTCTTTCTAGATATGAGCTCCTCACTGCAGGCAGTCGGGGGTGCCTGGAGGGCCCTCCTGGGATCCCATGAAAAGTAACCCCGGGGCCCCATTGGCATGGTGGTGGTGGTGGGGAGTGTCTAGAGACCCTGCAAACTGTGATTCAGCTAGAGCCCAGAGCACAGAGGGTCCCTGGGGGTGAAAGAATCCAAACAGTCTTCAATAGGTGGAAATAAGACATGGCACTGAGGCTCTACTGGGACTGGTCTTTGCTTTGGCTGACATGTGTGCGTGTGCGTGTGTGTGTGTGTGTGTGTGTGTGTTCATGCTCATTTATCTAAGTGAAAATGAAAGTGTTAGTTACTTAGTCATGTCCAACTCTTTGCGACAGCATAGACTGTAGCCTGCCAGGCTCCTCTGTCCATTGGGATTTTCCAGGTAAGAATCCTGGAGTGGGTAGCCATTCCCTTCTCCAAGGGATCTCCCTAACCCAGGGATCGAACCCAGGTCTCCTGCATTGGAGGCAGCTTCTTTACCACCTGAGCCAACCAGGAAGTCTTCAGAACACTAGATAGTGTCTTTTGTTTTTTTCCTTTTGACTTGAAAATATACAATTCACAAGTCCTGTAACCTTAAGTCTGTGTCATATTGTATGTATTTCAGTTCTCTGGCTCACTCCCCACTTTGTTCTTTTCTGTTATAAATAATGAAGCAATGGATGTTTTTGTGCATCCAACCTGCCTGGGGGGAGCAAAGACGAACACAGCTCTTGTCCTGGGCTCCAGCTTCTGGAAGGTCTGGTTGTAGGATGCCAGCTCTGCAAGGTGAGCCTCAGCCCCTCTCACCCCACTTGTCACCTTTGCAGGAGGGTGATTTTGAGTCCCTACTTCACAGGGTTTTGTGTGGGTGAAATGATGCAATCCAAGTAAAGGATTTGAATTAGAGCAAACGCAATAAGCATTAACCTACACGAACAAACGTGCACACAAATAAACCTGTGTTTGATTTCTGGACCAAAAGATGTGCGGTGTTTTAAAGTTTCTGATAGACAGACCTACTGCCAAGTTGTCTTCCAGGAGCGTTTTGCCAATTCAAACATTCACCAGTAATGCATTCGTGTCCTTCCTCTTCTTTCTGTATTTTTACCAACTCTTGAAAATGTTTCTTAAATGCACATATTTTCAGCATGGCAGCTTAACAAATGATATTCATGGCTGTTTAAATTTAGATTTCTTTCATCATTACTGTGTTTGAATATTGCCTTATCTATCAACTATTTGTGATTCTTGTGATTGTTTATTCTTGTGAATTGCTTATTATTGTTTTTATGAGGATTCAAAAATTATATATGAAGAGTACATTTTCTGTCTTGTAAGGCATACTTTTTGCCAATTATATGGCATATCATTAATTTTTGTCATACATTTTGTATAGAATGTATTTTATTTTTTCTGCAATTAAATATGAGGTTAATGGTATCATGATTGCTTTTCTGTTTCCTAAACTTAGGATTTCCTTGAAATGTGCAATATATGTGGATATATGTAATTATTTGCAGTTTCATTTTCACATTATCTGAAATCAAATTAGATATTGATATTTCCCTCTCGTCTTAGTACTATGTTGTGTTGCTTTACACAGTTGTTGTATTTTTCACACAATGCACACTTCGTATTGTGTTGCTTTGCTTCATACATGTATGCAAACGGAGAGGGCCGAACATTTCTCAATATTCCAGTACCCTTAGTACCCTTACTAATAGGGATTGGGTGGTCTCCACTTTCCCCTCTGAACTGATTTACCACCTTATCACTCACTAACTCACTGCATGGTTTAACATCTTTAATTTTATAATTTTACAAGCAATACTTTCTCAAGTCTTCCTTTTCAGACTTTTTATAGCCACTATTATCTACTCATTCTTCAACATAAGGTTTAAAATATTTTGTCTAATTGCAAAAGAAAAAAAATTATGTTTTTATTACACTTTATTAAATTTATAAATTATCATGTTGAAATTGGCATCTTTAGAGTATTGTGAATTCCTTTCCAGCAGTAGAGGAGATAACACCAACCATTATTAATGTCAATATTAATTTGATGATTACCTTCATATAGAACCTATATATTTCTTATTAAATTGATTTTAAATATTTTACATGTCTGCTATGAACGTGATCTTTTATGTTATTTATTTGGCTGTGCCCAGTCCTAGTCGTGGCATATGGAGTCTTCCATCGTTTTTGTGGCAGACAGCATCTTTAGTCATAGCATGCAGACTCTTAGTTGTGGCATTCAGGATCTAGTTCCCTGACCAGGGATTGAACTCAGGCCCTCTGCATTGGAAGGGCAGAGTCCTGACCACTGGATCACCAGGGCATGCACTCAGTTGCTTCAGTTATGTCCGACTCCCTGCAAGCCCATGGATTATAGCCTGTCAGGCCCCTTTGTCCCTGGGATTCTCCAGGCAAGAATACTGTAGTGGGTTGCCACTTCCTACTCCAGACCATCAGGGAAGTGTCTGTAATATTTCATGAATTTGTTTTTCTCTCAACTCATTTTTCCCATTCAAAAATTGTCTGTATGTCTGTTTGAGACTTCATGCAATCAGAAGCCATCCACAGTCCTAGGTGAGGTGTGTGAATGCCATAGAATGACTGTCTCGTACAGAGTTTAAGATCATAAAAATTTTGGAAGGTGATAGATTGGTTCAGAGAGAGCTGCCCCACCCCATGTTCTTAAATAGAGTAGTGGTTGGCTAATAGTAGCATTTAATAAATATTTGATGGAGGAATGAATAAACGAACATGAGACTTAAATCAGTGAAAGCAACACAGGCTAGATATGATGAATAATTTTCCAGTGCCATGCTAAAAAGAAAGACAGCCCTTCAGAAAAAGCTGGCCTTCCTTTAGGTGGAAGCATTAGGGTTTATACACAATGCTTGGACTTCCATAATAGACGGAAAAGGAGAGTATGTGGGTAACTTTGCCTCTGGCCTTAAATCATGAGACTCCCGTGAGAACATAGAGTTCAGAGGTCTGGCTACCATCTTGGAATGAGGAATGAGAACCATGGGGAACAAAACACAAAATAATATCTCAGTAAATCACCCTGCCATGAATAGCTCTCCAAGCCAATTAGGAAACTGTCGGTTTGAGGCCGTGGGGAAATCACAGCCTCTAAAAGTATGAGGCAGCATAGTTTCCAGAGCCGGGCAGTTTAGTCAGGTGCCATCCCTGCTCGGCACAGATTCCAAAGGAGGAAAGTGGGCAGAGTTGAGAAATAGCTGCGTGTGTGTGAGCAGTGTCTTCTGTCCTCCTGATTGACTTTGCTCTTGCCAGTTTTTAGACACAGTCCTTGATGGTGTGAAAGAATCTTCCTATGAGTGAACATTCTGTACTGTCTGCTCTCCATCCTGAAATTAAATCTGTAGCTAACATACTACCTATTACATACAATTTTTAAAAAATTCACAATAAACCCCTAACTGTGCCATTAGGAAAATAGAGGAGCATAACGTTAATAAATTGGAGAAGGAAATGGCAACCCACTCCAGTGTTCTTGCCTGGAGAATCCCAGGGATGGGGGAGCCTGGTGGGTTGCCGTCTATGGGGTCGCACAGAGTAGGACTTAGCAGCAGCAACATTAATAAAATGACAGGTGTTCAGTATTTACATGCTCTATATGTTGAAACTGAAACCAAAAGGAGCCCACAAATTTCAAAATCACCTCCTGGGGACATCACCTCTCTTGGGAACCTGTGACGTCAATTAGGGCTAAACAGCAAAGCGGGAACCATCACATTCGGCAAGGGGGCACTCCCGAGGGGATTTGGGACACTGAGGGCCTTGACAGCATTCTCAGCATCACTCTGAACACGTATCCTCTCTGACCTACACTTACCCACTTACCGAGTCATCGGCCTCTCCCGCCGCTGCCCCTGGAGGCTGCTTGTGCCTGCACCGGCTGTGAACAGGGAGGGCCCAGCATCCCCTTCTGGGTCTAGAGACTGAGCCCAGTCCATTCCAGATGGGGAGGCAGGCAGACAGTGAGCGCCCCTGCGTGGGGCCATGGGAAGAGAGGTGGTCAGGATTCTTTCTCAAAGTGCCCCTCCATCCTGCCCAGCCCACATGGGAGGAGCGTTTCCCTGAATCCTCCAGTTTGCCTTCAACTGTTTGGGTCTTTGTCTTAAACCTTGCCCTGAACGCATCTCCTGTTCTCAGTCAATTCATACATGTTTATTCAGGTTTCAGTGTCATTTTATTGACTATGTTCTGCTTAGTAAATGTTTACTGAGCTCTCTTTCTGAAAGGACAGGGTAAGTGAGGATCCGAGGAGTAAGGACCTGTCTTGTCACCCTGGGAGGCCAAGGACGCCCAGGAGGCAGGGCAGGCTGGAGAACGGAGGTGGGGCTGGTTCCCAGGTGCACTTGCCTGTCGGACAGCAGAGCTGCTTCAGGACCCCTGACTTGGGGGATGTTTCCTTGGGTTGGGACTAAGGGAACCTGTTTTGAATGAAGCAGCTTTATCATCCTCTGCCCCTGCTTCCCTTTTCCTTCATCCTTCCCTTCCTTCATTTTTCCCTTAGACGTGCAGTTGTGTTTATCTGACACTTCAGCTCAAAGCACGACATTTTTATCTACTTGTGAAAGTCTTTTTTCTGATTTTATTTTCCCCATTACCCAATAGCCCCACCTCTATCCTTCTTCTCCTTTTTGGGACCCACTGTAGTGTGACTGATGCTGGTCCTTAAAACAGCCGAATGTCCTTATAAAATACGCAGGGTCACTATGATGTGCCATTGTGCTTTAACTCTCATTCTGGTTTCACGTCTTTCAATCATGACAACATTTTATTTTATTTTATTTTTGAGGATTATTTTTATTTTTATTTTTTTTCATATATATCCACTCCATTTTTATTTATTTATTTTTTAATATAAATTTATTTGTTTTAATTGGAGGCTAATTACTTTACAATATTGTATTGGTTTTGCCATACATCAACATGAATCCGCCACGGGTATACACGTGTTCCCCATCCTGAACCCCCCTCCCACCTCCCTCCCTGTGCCATCCCTCTGGGTCATCCCAGTGCACCAGCCCCAAGCATCCTGTATCATGCATCGAACCTGGACTGGCAATTCGTTTCACATATGATACTATACATGTTTCAATGCCAATCTCCCAAATCATCCCACCCTCTCCCTCTCCCACAGAGTCCAAAAGACTGTTCTATACATCTGTGTCTCTTTTGCTGTCTCACATACAGGGTTATCATTACTATCTTTCTAAATTCCATATATATGTGTTAGTATACTATATTGGTGTTTTTCTTTCTGGCTTACTTCACTCTGTATAATAGGCTCCAGTTTCATCCACCTCGTTAGAACTGATTCAAATGTATTCTTTTTAATGGCTGAGTAATACTCCATTGTGTATATGTACCACAGCTTTCTTATCCATTCGTCTGCTGATGGACATCTAGGTTGCTTCCATGTCTTGGCTATTATAAACAGTGCATCAAACATGACAACATTTTAAAACAATATAACAGTGCCTCTGCATGTACATCCAGTCTGTTGCTTCTCACTAGGTCATAGCATTGCACATGTATGTCCATAACATTGCACATGTGTGCATCCACAACATCACACACGTATGTATCCATGACATCACACGGCCCAATATCCGGCAGCTACTTGCCCTCGACCCTGGGGCTATGGAGCCTGTGCCCTGCACATTACTGTGCTGTTGTGGACCAGCTCCAGCGCACGATTCAAGGGACTGATTTTGCCCCACTGGATCAGAAGAGCAGAAGGCCCAAGCGTGGGTGAAGCTATTTCCTTCATGGAGAAGAGGCTCCATCTGTCCTCTGTTGATGGGGAAGCAAAGGTCTCAGACCAGGAGGAAGGTGAGTGTGAAGTAAGTGTGCCTCGTGCGCTGGTGGAAGAGAGGCAGAGCCGAGATGAATTAGGGGACGCCCGTGTGCGGTGCCTGGATTCCCAATGTTTGAAGAAATGCATGCAGAACTCTAAGCAACTCTCCTATAAGTGGGGAGGCCGAGAGCATCGTCCACTCCTGAGCTTACATCCCAGGCTGACATTTGAGCAGCTGAACCTGCCCTCCTCTCACATGTCCATGTGTCCACAGTCTCACCCTGTCCCTGTCGTCCTACCTTGGCTGGAAGGACAGCCTTGAAAAGCAGGATGGTATTGCATCTCCTTGTCCTCCATCGCAGGAGCAGTTCCCTTAACCATCAGACAGCTCTGAGCCTGAAACTGAACTGGTTAATGACTTTCTGGCTCCACTAAGGAGGCTTTAAATGAGCTGCTCAGTTTCTTGTTTGGGCCGTCAGAGGCAAAGGTGCTAAGGGCGGAGGAACCATTAGGAATGACAGTGCCTGCTGGCCTGTTGGGAAGGGAGGGCTGGGCTGATCTGAAGGCTGGAGCGGTGTCTGCAAACAAGGTGGGGTCTGTTCAGGGAGTCTGCCGCCCCCACCGCCACCCCTCCACCACAGATGCTGGTCAGCGCAGGGTCCACTGCCCACCTTCCTTCCTGTGAAGTGCTTGGTAAGCCTGTCTCTATGGCTAATAGTTACCAGAACATCAAACTGCCACCACGTTAGGCCAGTTCCACTTCCCTAGGGACCTAAGAGGTGGACCCATCCCTCAGTTCATTCTGTAGGGTTCTTCAGAGAAGGACCAAAAAAAAAAAGCATGTCCTTGATTACCAAACAGTGTGATCTCAGTGGAGTTTTGAGTCCAAGGATGGTCTTTGTTGCCCTGTGAGGAGCTGGGAGCCTGCTCAGTCCCTTGGGTGTCTGTGCCTGTCAAGGACAGAGGAGAGCCCAGACTTGGAGGGAGGCATCTGTTCACAGTGGAGGGAACATCCCCTGGGGCTCCCTGGAGGACCAGGAAGGAGGCTGTGCTCATAGAGATGTTATTCTCCATAACAGAGAAGAGAGAGAGGACAGGATGACAGGTAGACTGAGCACAAACCAGTGGCAAGAGGTGGGAGACAATGACAAGGAAAATGTCAGAGAGGACCTGGGGTCTGTGGCCAAGGGTGTCCTGAGCCCTGACATCGCCTTCCCAGAGTCCAACCTGGGAGCAGGTTCATCTCACACCTGCTTCCTCTAAACAAGGATGGGCACAGACATCAGAGCCTTTTGAATGTGGTTTGCCCAAAGGAGGGCTTCCTTGGTGACTCAGATAGTAAGGAATCTACCTGCAATGCAGTAGACCCTGGTTTGATCCCTGGACCAGAAAGATCCCCTTGAGAAGGGAATGGCAACCCACCCCAATATTCTTGCCTGGAAAATCCCATGGACAGAGAAGCCTGAGCTGCAGTCCCCAGGGTCACACAGAGCTGGACATGACTGAGCAACTAACACTTTCATTGTCCAAGGAAGGCACTGACACTGGCTGTCAGTGGAGTCCCCCAAGTGTCATTTGGAAGGCGGGGTGTGAGGGCTCTGTAATCAGCAGAAAGGGCCACATCCGATTCCAGCACTTAGAATGAGGCCACAGTCTGTGGCGATTGATCAGAGGAGCCAGCAGCAGACCTGCTGGAGCAAATCGCGCCTGTCAAGGTGTTCTGCAGGAAAGGAACGGTGTGAAGAGTGCCAAGTCAGCAGAGAAGATCTGGGCATCTCCTGGGGTCTGGTCCAGGAAGACGCACTCTAACAAGCTCCCCAGAGGATTCTGGTTCTAGATGAAAGACCCTTTCCATCTGCAAGACCTCACCTCCTTCCAGGAAAAACGAGATTATTTTGTTCCCATGTCACTCCCCTCTTATACTTCCCCCAGCAATGGATTTTTGCTGTAATCTGTATACAAGGTACACAGCCCTATTGAGGATTTAGCCAACTAATGAAACCCCAAATTCCATTCCAAATCTCTCTTATTTATTTGCTTTCAGAAAGCGGGCCCTAATTGGCTATTAGGAAAGCATGCCATCAGTTCCTTTATGGGCCGCCGGATTTATGGAACTGGCTCTGGAGTCGGAGGGAACGTGAGGCTCTCATTCAATGTCACAGAGCATTTAACTAACCATTTCATTTCTTCCCAGGCCTAAAGGGAAGAGCACATTTATTAAAGTATTTTGATCCTTTGGAGACAGATTAATATGAAGCTCATGTCAGTTTTGTAGGATATACTGAGTCAATAAACAGAAATGCACACTGACGGGCGATCCTCTGAGCCACAGGTGGTACAATGCACACGTGTGTTGTCACAGAGAAAACATTACTTAAGAAAAGTAATCCACCATATTGTATTTCTATCACTGAATGGTTACTCTAAATCTCAGATTGTGTGTGTGCGTGTGTGTGTGTGTGTGTGTGTGGGTGTGTTTGGGGCAGGTCTATTTTTTTAACTGACTATAGTGAACACATTTGAATGGAGGCTTTGAACTCAATTCAAGGCTTGAACTCAAATTCATGATACCATGAATTTCTGTTTAGCCCTGCCATGATTTGAGAGGCCATGTGGTCTCCATCCAAACTGCTCATCTGTCACAGTTCTTGTGCCAAAGTGAACACAGTGTGTTAGTTGCTCAGTCATGTCCAACTCTTTGCAACCTCATCGACTGTAGCCTGCCAGGCTCCTCTGTCCAATGGGATTCTTCAAGCAAGAATACTGGAGTGGGTTGCCATGCTCTCCTCCAGAGGATCTTCCTGACCCAGGGATCGAGCCTGGGTCTCCTGCATTGCAGGCAGATCTTTTACTGTCTGAACCACCAGGGAAGCCAGACACCACATAAACACATGATATGGCTACATTTCAATAAAACTTTATTTAAAGTAACAGGAGGAGACTCACTGAAGCCCAGAGAAGCCCCATATTTGTCCATCCTAAGAGACGATCTGTTTTCATGTCTCATTAACAAAGGACTGTTGATTCATTGGTGATCTATCCTGACCTTGTATTTGAGCAGTCAGTCAACTCTCAGGAACTAGTTCAGGAAGAATATTCTTGTAACTAGAGACTCTTCTTAGCAGATGCTTTCTTCTAATTTAAATGGTTTCTCCTTTTGGAATGACAGTTTAACGTGGAAATAGTGTAGATTGTACTTTGCAACCAGCACCTTCAACCTGAGAACAGCCACTTGCTTTAATTCAGACCTTGACATCTTCCACTGTTAAAAAAAATTAAATTGGAGTAAAATTTAATTGTGTTGAAATAGAGATTAGCACTATGGTTTAATAATAACTAGGAAAAGGTCTTTCGTTTTGACTAGGGGACTCCTGAATTCAATAAATGACAAAGTTAATTAGATAACAAGGACAAAAGTGTCTGTTCGTTAATCCTGTAAGCAACATGAGACTTGATGGGAATGCTGGCAAATTGGTGTTTTTGAACTTTCCCCCCAAACTCCCCACTTGTGTTCCCAACTTGGGGGAAAAGAAACTCAGAACAAGTGTTCCTACAGAAACACCAAATCTCTTTCTCATTTTTCTAATAATGGATTATTACTCATGCTTTAAAGCCAACATTATTAACCTCTAAAATTACATGCATAGGAAGAAACGACTCCCATCTGAAACTGGGAGCAGAATTAGGCTCTGGTTACGGTGTCTGTGGCTTCTCCCGATAACCTGTCACCTTTCTAATTAATTAGCCTCTCAGAACCAGGTGTCGCCAAGTGGGAGGGCATGTGGGGAGCTTTCCCAGGAATGTGAGGCAAATAAGATGTCGGCCAATTATGGACTTCCTCCTAGGGAAACACAAGTGTTCACAGCCCCTGTCTGTGTTTACACAGGGAAGGAGAGGTTGGGGGGTGGGGGGAGACAGAAAGAGGGAGAGAGTTCCAAAGGGTAAGCCACTTCCGTTTCTAGCTGGGAAAAAACACATATTCTGAAATTTTCCTCCGTCTGTGCAGCAGAAAATTATGACAACAAATATTCTCCATCACAATGTGCTTTTATGTATTATCATCCCATTTAATGATCACACACACCTCGGCAAGTAAGTGCTAATAGACCGAAGTCACAGGTGAAGAAACTGAAGAGTTTAGGACTTTTCCTGGGCTCGTAAGGGAGATCCTGAAGAGTCTGAATTTTCTGAGTCCAGAGTGATTGGGTGCATTTTCATCACTATTGGTTTTGGCCAAGGGTTCTGGAGGAGGAAATGGCAACCGCTCGGGTAATCGTGCCTGGAGAATCCCATGGACAGAGGAGTCTGGTGGGCTACAGTTGCAAAGAGTTGGACATGACTGAGAGACTGAGCACACTCCTCAGATTCAAGTGCATGTAGCAGAGCCCGACTGTAACACACCTCGCTTTGGGCTTCCCAGGTGGCTCTGCAGTAAAGAATCTGCCTGCCAAAGCAGGAGACATAGGTTCAATCCCTGGGTTAGGAAGATCCCCTGGGGAAGGAAATGGCTACCCATGCCCATAGTCTTGCCTGGAAAATCCTAGGATTTTCCCCTATGAAAATCCCATGCCAGAGGAGCTTAGTGGGCTACAGTTGCAGAGTTGGACACTGCGAGGCTGCCATCTCCCTTGGTTATTCCCCATGGGATTCACTGGCAAATGAAAAATAGGGTGAAAAGGAATGATTCCAGCACCCTGCTCTCCATCTGTTCCTCCATGCTCAGAAGATTCCCAGCCTGAGATCTGGCTTTGCTCAGAACCCAGTCCAGGGAACATACTACCTGCTACATCCCCCCCGGGTGAGCCACCAAGGATGGAGATCTTGGGTTGACAGGTGCATTGCTGAGGGGACAAGGGTGTGGACACTGCAGGTGAGCCCTGAACCCCTAAGGCACTTCCCTGGGAACAGACATTTGCTCTCTCCCATCTCGGCTTCCCCACAAACCAGACACAGGCACCGTGCTAACCATGGGGCCAACTTTGATTCTGTCACCACATAAAGACATTTCCTCATGACTTTCCTTCCTACTTGTTACAAAAGGACAACTAAGACAACAAAAACACCGATGCCTCTATGGCATTTAATGGTGTGACAACAAAACACCAGTGATAATTACATGTTAGTCATGCCCACCATCAACCATCCTCTTTCACCCATCCTGTCACGTCATTGATATTTGTAATGACCTTCTGAGGAACAGGGTGTGTGTGGTTATTATTAGAATGACCATATGGCCTGGTTCTTCTGGAAGAGTCCCCTTTTCTGTTGCATGGCCTGCTTGTCCCTCACCCCCTTTTATTCCTGAAGTGTCCCAGCTTGACAACAGGATGCATGGTCACCCTAACTTTCAGGTCCACACTTTATGATTCTGGACATTGAGACCTGGGGAGACTATCTGCGTGGGGATACTTGGAACAAAGGGAAGAATTGGGATCCAAATGTGAGGAACGAGATTTTCATGTGGACCTCTCGTGAGGCTCACATGATGGCACTTGGCACGTTGCTGACCACAGCCCTCCTGACTGTCTTTGAGCAGCTAAAGGCAGGCCAGAGGGCCTGGGAATCCATGTGTTAGCACAACAACGACAACCACGATTTGTGGAAATTGAGCTTATGAGCGAAGCACTTGCAGCACCTGCCTGCTTTTCCTCATCCTGAGGTTCAGCCTCAGACTCTGGGCTGGCATCTGCTGTGCACAGGCCAGCCCTGCCTGGGCTACCAGCCCGGTCAAGAAAGTGGGAACAAGGCCTTTAAAAGCTGTTTCTGTTTAATAGAAGCATAAAGTCATACTTATGAGAAAATCAGATTTTTGATGGACCTCCTTCACATTCGTTGGCAGGTCTGCTGTTTTAATTTTGAATGATGGATGGGGAAGTGAAGGCACCACGTTTTTTCCCCAATACTGTGGGTTCCACAGGCCTTCCTGTGACTCGACCTCTGTCTTGAAGACAGAACATCCTACTGAGTGGAATCTAAGGTTATGTCTGTGTGTCAAGCTGAGGTCAACTAGCAAAGGCCCCTCAGACATCAACAGCCAGCAAATTGGTGTGGATGAGTGTCCGTGGTCTGTCTTAGCTGAAAGAAGGATTACCTCGCATGTGTGATCAGCAGGACACCTAGTAGATAAAGGATGTTTGGGAGCTCTCAGGCTGGGCCTCTGAGAGAAGGGCTCTTAGGACCAGACATATAAAGAAATGGGGCTGTGGGGCCACTCTGCTCCTGCCTTTGCATCCATATGTTTGCATTCAGAACTGGCCTCTTGACAGCACTGGGCTTCCTGCTCTTGACCTGAGCTGCATCATTCAAGGCTCATCCCTCCAGGAGGTGTTGGGACCTCCTATTTCCCTAAGGTTAGGAGGCCCTGTTCGCTAGGTTCTACAGGTGGTGCTAGTGGTAAAGAACCCTCCTGCCAACACAGGAGGCATAAGAGACACTGGTTTGATCTCTTGTTGGGAAGATCCCCTGGAGGAGAGCATGGCAACCCACTCCAGTTTTCTTGCCTGGAGAATCCCATGGACATAGGAGCCTGGTGGGCTACAGTCCATGGGGTCACAAAGAGTCAGATATGACTGAAGCGACAGCATGCACACACAGCTGTCAAATTATGTGATTCTTAACTGGTTTTTACCTGGGAGCAATTACCAACATTTTGAATTTTGTGCCTAAATCAAGACCTTACTGATTTATATATTATTTTAATATTGCATAATTCAAGTGCCAGTAAAACATGACCCCATGAAGATGGCATGAAGACACCATTTACATGGTCTTAAGGTGGTCTGAACTGATAGTGCCCATAGACATTGATTTTTCTCTGGGTAATTAGTGAATTACTATGACTACTGCTAGCGAAAAAAAAACAAACAACAGGAAAAGAGCAGATAGAAACACTTCTTTTCAGGGAAACGTTGGGAAGCCTGGAAAAGAACTCTGAGTGAATTCCTTTATCTACTCATCCACAGATAGACACTTAGAGTCCATATCTTGGTGATTGTAAATAGTGCTGAGATGAACATACGCGTGCCTGTATCTTTTCCAATTAGTGTTCTCATGTTCTTTGGAAAAATACCCAGAAGTGGAATAGCTAGACCATGTGGTAGTTTTATTTTTAATTTTTTGAGGGTTCTCCATATTATTTTCCATGGTGGCTGCATAAATTTACATTCCCACCAACAGTGTGTGATGGTGGAAACTAAATTTTTGGCAGTGAACACACTGTCATGTATACAAAAGTAAAGATACAATGTGCATGTGAAACATATAATGTTATTAATCAGTGTCACCTCTCTATATTTTTTTTAAAAAGGGATGACCCTATTGATTTGGGGCAGGGTTCCGTTGGCACACACAAAGCTTCCCTTCAGAGGCTCACCTCTCCCAGTTTGGAAGACTGCGCTCTCTGCCCCACTCTACGTTCATGAACTCTCATGAGGACATTTCTCTGAAAGCATGACAGAACTGAATGCAGGTGTCCAGACAAAACGTTCACAGCAACAGTGCTCACAACGGCCAAAAGGTGGACAGAGCATGGATTTTCATCACTGGATGAATGGATAAACCAAGTGTGGTCCACTCAAACAATGACATGTTATTCAGCCATAAGATGGAAGAGATTCATGTTACAACACAGATGATTCTCAAAGTCATGCTAAGTGAAATAAGCCAGGCACAAAAGAAGACCTATGGTATGATGCCTTTTATGTGAAATGTCCAGATGGGCAAATCCCTAGAGACAGAAAGTAGATCTGTGGTTGCCAAGGGCTGGGGTGAGGGCTTGAGGATGGCTGCTCAGTGGGTGGAGGGTTGCCTTTTAGGATGATAGGAACATTCTCGAAGTAGGTAGAAATGACGGATGCACAGCAATGGGAATGCACCAAATATCATTAGTAGCCAATTTTAAGTTATGTATGTTTTACCACAGTGGGGAAAAAAAGAGCATTGGCAACCCAAAATATCCAAAGCTATTTTTCATGTCCCTCTAAACTGGGTAGCTCTCTCACTTTAATTTTTATTTTATTTGTTTACATTAAAAGCCCATCTGTGAGCCCCTGGCTTATTTTCCTTTGAAAATGACTAATTTCATATTTCATAAGTACAGAGTGAATGCCGATGAGTCTTCATCTGTCACAGGGTGCCTGTGATCGGAGCAATCATCCCCCTAATATGTCTTGCAAAAGAGTCAATGGATCCATTGTTGGTGACGGTTGCATGTAAAGCAGGCTTTGTCCTGCCTTGGCCCTGTCCATCTGGCTCAGTGACCTCCCTGGTACCGCAGGTGTGTCAGCGTGATTTACGTTCCTACTTCATGTGGTCCTCTGCCTATCTAATTGACTGGCCGTTAAAGAGGAGGAGGAGAGAACTTTGGGCATCTATACACATCCATTTCAGGATATACCGTCCATCAGCTTCTGGTGGCTAAAATAATACAGATGCCTAATACCATTTTGAATATTAATATTCATCCCCAATTTTCAACAACATTATAATTTGGCAGTGCTCGGTGGTGCTTCTGTCTTTCTAGCCAAATGACATTTGTCACACTCAAGTAGGAACAATTATTAATAATTTTCATTTCATTAGAAGCACTACAATGAAATGTCAACAGCCTTAAAAGTGCATCAGAAGTGTACAAATTAATTTTGATTTTCTGAAGTGTAATTACTTTTGTAAGTACTAGACTGTGTAATCACTTTGGTCGTTGTTACTTGCCCAATCAATTATACTTAAATGCACTTACCTGTTTTCAAACATGATTTTCAGAGGTCACCTGTTGGTGCTTTTTGCTATGATAATAGGAAGTTCCTATAGTTCATAGTGGACATGCAGTAACAAAGGCCTGGTAAAGGTAGTGATGAGATGAACAGAAATACAAGAATAAAAATTGTCTCGGCAAGAGACCAGCCCAAGCCACATAAGACTCTGGGGCTCAGTTTTGATTTAATTCTGGCTGGGGGCATATATAGTGACTGAAAATACATTTTTACATGGAAAACTAAAGGTGGTAGTTCCTACCTATTTCAGAACGTGGATGTTGCCACGAGTACATCCTGGCACATCCGTTTATTGTGTTGTTGTTCAGTCGCTTAGTCGTGCTGCACACTCCTTGAGACTCCATGGATCGCAGCACGCCAGGCTCCTCTGTCCTCTGCCGTCTCCCGGAGTTTGCTCAGATACACCTCCATTGGGTTCGTGATGCTCTCTAATCATCTCATCCTCTGCTGCCTCCTTTCCCTTTTGCTTTCATTTTTTCCCAGCATCAGGATCTTTTCCAAAGAGTCAGCTCTCTGGCCAAAGTTTTGGAGCTTCAGCTTTAGCATTAGTCCTTCCAATGAATATTCAGGGTTGATTTCCTTTAGGGTTGACTGGTTGGATCTCCTTGTAGTCCAAGGGACTCTCAAGGTCTCCAGCACCACAATCCAAAGGCATCAATTCTTCAGTGCTCAGTTTTCACTATGGTCCAACTCTCACATCTGTACACGAACTGGAAGAACCATAGCTTTGACTAAACGGACCTTTGTCAGCAAACTGACGTCTCTGATTTTTAATATACTGTCTAGGTTTGTCATGGCTTTCCTTCCAGGGAGCAAGTGTCTTTTAATTTCATGACTGCAGCCACTGTCTACAGTGATTTTGGAGCCCAAGAACATAAAATCTGCCACTGCTTCCACTTTTTCCCCATCTATTTGGTATGAAGTGATGAGACTGGATGCCATGATCTTAGGTTTTTGAATGTTTAATTTGCTGTTGACTCACTCATAACATGAAGGGTATGAAGCACCTCCTCCCATGAAGCACTGTGCCTGCTTCTATCATTTCGTCTTTACCGCACAGCCTGGTGCAGTAGTAGATGCCGCATAACAAGTAGATGCTAAATAGTCACTGAATCACATCTGACTCTTGTGACCTCATGGACTGTAGCTGTCAGGCTCCTCTGTCCATGAGATTCTCCAGGCAAGAATACTGGAGTAGATTGCCATTTCCCTCTCAGGGGATCTTCCTGACCCAGGGATCTAACCCAGGTCTCCTGCATTATTGGCAGTCTCCTGCATTGCCAGTGGATTCTTTACCAACTTGAGCCACTAGGCAAACCTTAATAACTACTAATTAAGCTACTAATTAAGTTATTTAATAGTTACTAAACTATTAAAAGTTACCAAAGAGGTAAATGAAGATGCATTGGTAAAAATTCAATGAGAAAACATAGGACATGCTGATTTGCTGTTACCCAGTATTGTTAATCATCATAATCAATATACTATTAATAATGATCATTTCAATCTTGGAAAAATATATTGATCCCACTCATTTTGGCCAGGAAACAGAGCCAAACTCAATACACCCTTGGAGAGATTCTATACATCACTAACAATTACATGAATGCACGATGAAACATCACTTGAATACATTTATTGCTTACAAAACATCCAAACGAGAGGTGGTGGAGTGACAGAGACGTGGGTGCTTCCATACACTGTTGACAGGAACATAAATTGGCTCAACCTTCCTGAAGCACTGACTTGGCTAAATATATCACAATTAAACATGTACACAAACCTTTTACGGAGGAATTCTTATTTTTGGTATCTAAGTTATAGAAATAACGTTTAAGTAAACAAAGATGTATACAGAAATGATTTTTGCAGTATTAAAGGCATAAAACGGATACACCGTAAGTATCCATCAATAACATATACGTAAATAAGTTATGGTTTGCCTAAGATGGTGCAGTGTTAAAGAACCCTCTTGCCAATACAGGAGATGTGGGTTTGATCCCTTGATCAGGAAGATCCCCTGGAGGAGGAAATGGCAACCCACTCCAGTATTCTTGCTTGAAGAATCCCATGGACAGAGGAGCCTGGTGGATTACAGTCCATGGGGTTGCAAAGAGTTGGACTCCACTGAGTGACCGGGCACACACAGCACACTTGTCCAAGAACAAAATTCTATATATACATTGTTCTTTTTTTTTAATTTTATTTTTTAGCTTTACAATATTGTATTGGTTTTGCCATATATCAAAATGAATCCACCACAGGTATACATGTGTTCCCCATCCTGAACCCTCCTCCCTCCTCCTTCCCCATACCATCCCTCTACATTGTTCTTTATAGCATTGAACTTTACTTTCACCACCAGACACATCCACAACTGAGCATTGTTTCCACTTTGGCCCTGCTCTCTTTCTGGAACTATTTCTCTGATCTTCCCCAGTAGTATTTTGGACATCTATGAACCAGGGGGGTTTATCTTCCAGTGTCATATCTTTTTGCCTTTCCATACTGTTTGTGGGGTTCTCAAAGCAAGAATACTTTGTGAATTGACATACACATTTTTCTAATAGGGTTCAGTGATAAAAGCAAGTTGCAATCCAACATGAATAGTATGCTTATCTGTGTTTTAGAGAGTGGACTAGATTGCATAAAAGCTAACAAGAAACTGGAAAGTGAGTTATGATCAAACATGAAGAATTATTACCTTTTGGGGAATGGATTGAATGTGTGTGGTTTTAACTTTTATTTATTATTTCACATATTTTAAGTAGAGGCATTATGTGTGGTTTTAATTTATTTTCTGTTGATAAGATAAAGTAAATGCATCACATTTATTTAAAAATAGTTTTAATCCTGTGAGCACACTCCTGGTAAGTAACCAACTGAATCCATAAAGGATGGATAACCAAACCAAACCCATCTGAATCACCCCAACCTGGTCCATGTGGGCTGTGTTCCCAGGCTTGTGCCTCAATTTGCTGCCAGCTAGAACTGATTAGCAAGTTTACCAATATAAATGGAAGCCTCCTGAGAAGGGGTTGGTAGATCCCTGTAATTTATATGGAGAACCATTCACTTAAACTTCAACATTCTCAGGACCTTCCAGTAATATAACTGAAAGAAGGACCACTCTCAGTACTCTTCAAAAATATGGATAAACTCTCCAAATTATGTCTTTGTCCTCAAAATGATTTCCTTAGCTGTTAGCTAAATTTCTGCCAAAACGTCATTATACTAAAATGGTGAGGTCCCGCCTCCATGGAAATGAAAATAATGACTCTAACACTGTGAATAGGAACTGAAGTGGTGATTTCTTGTCTTTGTTAGGATCCATTCCCTTTGAGGTTCATGAACAGGGTGTCCGCCTAACTTTTACCATGTTGATTTTTAAGAAAGAATCACGTTTTAAAACATCGTTGTAGTAAGTACAATCGTAATTACAGGAAAAATGATGAAATCATAAAATAATAAAGTAAGCCCTATTTTTTAAAGAAATTAATCTCCTGCTTTAAATAAAATAAAACCTTGCATTGACCTGAGAACTTGGTTAATGAGGCATTTGCCAAGTTGTTTAGTTTTTATGGCTTGCCAAGTGTGTAATTACTTTGCTTGGCACTTTTAGAAAATGTTATTATAAACCCTTCTTCCAAAGAAAATTATGCAACATAATTATTAACTCTAAAATTACACACACATTTATCTGCTAGTATTCGCTTTCATGCTTCAGCTGTCACTTAAACATTGCTGGCTTGAATCACGCACCTGTTCACAATGATGTTTTCAATGTGTTTCTACTAATTTCCCATTATATGGTAGAAAGCCAAACACTGGGAAAGAGAAAGTAGCAAAAACTGGGCTTTAATAGAAAATCACTTCCCATAACATCTGAGACCCTGGTAGCCTTCACACGGAAAGAGCACCACCGAACCCTTGTCCTCAGTGATCACATTATTCATGTCCCCTTCTGCGCATTTTCACCCATTTTGAATATTTCAACCAGAAACAACAGCTTTTCTGACTCAGATGCACAAAGGCAGGCTGGATCATGTCAGGGCTAGATTATGTTTTTGCTTTCTCTCTAAATCTACTTCTGAAAAGAAAGAAAAGAATGCCCCCCATTTTTTTTAATGAACAGAAGAGAAAATGTCCAAGGACAAAGTCTCATGAATAATACTTCCATTTCAAGGTGGTCTTTACCCAGATTTCATCTTTGAATTTCCTTTAGTGTGAGGCATCTGATCAGTGATCAGAGCATAAGGACTAGTATAGATTGGACTGTGTGCCCCACCAAGTGTATGTTGACATCGGAACCCCCAGGACCTCAGAATGTGATGGTATTTGGAGAAGGGACATTTAAAGAAGTGTTTAAGTCAAATGAGATCATGGAGATGGGCCCTCATCCAATGTGGCTGATGTCTTTATTGGACGAGGAGATTAGGAAACAGACTCATACCCAGGAGTAAGACATGAGGAGAAGACAGGCGTCTACAAGATGAGGAGAGCGGACTCAGAAGGAAACAATGCTGCTGACACCAGGACCTTGAACTTTCAGCCTCCAGATGATGAGAAAACAAATTTCTTTTGCTTAAGCCTCCTCCCCCAGTCCGGGGTCTGTCTTCATGGCAGCCTTAGCAAGCTGATACCTTGCTTGGCTTAGGAGAGATCTCTATATGAGTAGCTATAGAATGTGTTCATTTGTGTGCTCAGTCATGCAGTTGTGTCTGACTCTTTGCAGCCTCATGGAATCCCTCTGTCCATGGGATTCTTCAGGCAAGAATACTAGGGTGGGTTGCCATGCCTTCCTCCAGGGGGTCTTCCTGGAGGAAGACCCTCCAGAGGGTCTTCTAACTTAAGCTCATTCCATTGAAGCTTCCCTTTGAATTTCAAGACAGAAGAGGAATGGACTCAACAGTGGCAGCATGGTAGGGTCTGCCCTGGGGAAGTGCCAGCCCCAGAAGCCGGGGGAGCTTGAGAGGCCTGTTTTGCTGGGCGACCACATCCAGGGAGACTGGAAACTGCAGAGTTATTATAATATCTGGACAATTGTGGCTTTCTTTGTAAGAGGTTGTGCCAGCGTTTGCCTGGACAAGAGTGGGCAGTTTTACTGTCCTATTTTAATCCATTTACAAACTTCCTAAATTGTCAGATTAAAGAGCCACTGTAAATTGCTGGAAATGTCATGATTACAGCACATGGATGCTGGCCTTTCAGGACCTGAGGGGCAGCTGTCATCTTCTTCTTGTGACGTCATCAAGCTCCAGATGTTGAGTAGTTGCCCCTTGCTCTGTAGAAACAGGATAGTGGCTCGAACTCCAGCTAATCTTCAGGGGTCCCCATGTCAGCAGAGGGTCTGATGCTGAACACATTGCTATTTGCATGGAAACAGCTTTTATTGAAACTTTAC
The DNA here is from genome assembly GCF_027580195.1 of Bos mutus. NCBI lineage: Eukaryota > Metazoa > Chordata > Mammalia > Artiodactyla > Bovidae > Bos > Bos mutus. The sequence goes on along the minus strand of NC_091629.1, from coordinate 40,631,942 downwards.
ACGTTGAACTAGGATGTATATCATTTGAATAAAAATAAATAAAAAAACATGTTTAGCATCTTGAGGCACAGTGCTGAGTTATTCCCACCTTTACTGACCCTTTGTTGTTGAGTCTCTAAGTCATGTCCACCTCTTTTGTGACCTCATAGACTGCAGCCCACCAGGCTCCTCTGTCCATGGGATTCTCCAGGCAAGAATAGTGGAGTGGGTTGGGTTGCCATTTCCTCCTTCAGTGTATCTTCCTGACCCAGAGATTGAACTAGCATCTCCTGCATTGGCAGAAAGATTTTTTACTACTACACCATCTGGGAAGCCCTTTACTGACCCTACACTTTCTAAATTGATTGCTTCTTTTGCTTCTGGCTTAGCAAGACAGATTCATATTTATTTCTCTGTGGGAAAAGGACACAAATACAAAGCTCTGAGAACATACAATGTTTTTTCCCCCTATGATCACTGAGAGTTTATCTATTAATATAGACCCACGTGACCATACCCTCTGGGGTTTTATCAGATGTTATTTCACTTTTTGCTGGATGCCTCCTTAGAAAATCCAAGAGATAAACCCCATGCAAATCTGCATGCTGCATTCTTAGAAAACATTTTTAGGTCCCATTTTAAAGAAAGAGTGAGACATATTTTCACTTTTACACCTTCTGTTCCCAAAGGAAAACATTGACTTCAAAGCCAGGCTTGCAAACAGCTTCCCACTTAAACAATAAAAATGCACTGAAATCTTTCCAGCAAGACCAGAAGTTGTGTGTAAGACATAGAATTCAGGTGTCTATAAGCATATAGAATATATGGAAACCCACCAAATGAAACCAGTGAAACATATTCCTCTTCAATTCAAAACTATATATGAAAGAATAGCAACAGTTTGTGTTGGAATGTTCACTTAGCCCTCTTGGAAATACCAGATTAAACCACAGAGAAAAAGATGGTTCTGCTTATCATCCATTGGATATAAGAAAAGAATACAACCATATAAATTGTATTCATGGGAGGACCTCTGTGTTTCCGGGAAGAAGTGACCCTCCAAATTGAGGGCAATGTTTATCAGAGTTAGCTCATGAGAACAATGAAATGTTCAAATAGAGACCCCTAGAGCCTTAAAAAAAGCTAAGACATCACTTTGTTGAGAAAGGTCTGTATAGTCAAAGCTATGGTTTTTCCAGTAGTCATGTACAGATGTGAGAGTTGGACCATAAGGAAGACTGAGTGCCAAAGAATTGATGCTTTTGAATTGTGGTGCTGGAGAAGAGTCTTGAGAGTCCTCTGGACTGCAAGGAGATCGAAGCAGTCAGTCCTAAAGGAAATCAACCCTGAATATTCATTGAAAGGACTGATACTGAAGCTGAAGCTCCAATACTTTGGCCATCTAATGTGAAGAGCCAATTCATTGGAAAAGACCCTAGTTCTGGGAAAGATCGAAAACAAAAGGAGAAAGGGATGGCAGAGGATGAGATGGTTAAATAGAATCACTGACTCAGTGGACATGAATTTGAGCAAACTCCAAGAGATAGTGGAGGATAGAGGAGCCTGGTGTGCTGTAGTCCATGGGGTCGTAAAGAGTTGGACACGTCTTAGAAACTGAACAACAATGGAGCCTTAACAACACAGATTTCATAGTGATTACAATTAGAAACTTGCACCGTGCATTTCCCTTTGCCAAATGTATTATTTTTTCCCTAGTGATTATCGGGAGGAAAAAGGTAAAGTCAGGCACATATTAACTTCCAAGTTCAAATAAAGTGTGACACTGTACCTGGCCAGGCTCATTTTAATTTCCACTTGGTAAGAGGACATTCTCTTAGATTCATATCTCACTGTTCTTTTTTATCATTTCTCAAAAGCTTGCCATGTGGGGAAAAAAATCCTGCTGCTTATCAGATAGATTTGCTCTAATATGTCAGCCCTGGAAACATCTCGCATTTATGCTTCATAAAGCTCATCAGTTTTTAACTCTTTCACTCAAATCAGGAACAAAAAGATGGACTTCTTCCTTGAGTCTATATGGAGTTAGCAGATTTACCTTAAAACCCACTGTCTACAATAAGCAATGCACACATTATATAGTGAAAGTGAAAGTGTCAGTCGCTCAGTCTTGTAGCCCACTAGGCTCCTCTGTCCATGCGATTTCCCAAGCAAGAACACTGGAGTGGGTTGCCATTCCCTTCTCCAAGGGATCTTCCCAATCTAGAGATAGAACCTGGGTCTCCCTCATTGTAGGCAGATTCTTTACTGTCTGAGGCACCAGGGAAGCCTGTACATTAGTAGTAATGTGCTTATAATCCTGGGAAAGCTTCTTTGTTTCATCAGCATAATATCGTTCAGAGTGTATCTGAACGATACAGGGTGTTTCAGGTGCACAAAAAGAATTTGAAGCTAACTCTTTCACAAAAGTCGCGTTTGCTGAAATTTTTCTGGTTTCCCAAACCATGTTGAGATCACAGGATTTTCAGGTCACACACCCAAACTTGCTTTTTACCAGAGCTCTTCGTTTGGAAGACACAATTCTGAACATCAATAGTTTGGTGATAAATTGATGTTTAGCTGTGGCCGCCATGATTTTTCACCTTCTCAGAGGAGTGTGGGGATGGGAGGATTGCTTGTGGAGGTGGGGTCAGTGTCTGGGCTTGAAAGCGGTGCTTTAACGCAGAGATGGAGACAAGATGTGCTGGAAGGGTGTGGATATGTGATCCTGGGCATCTTAAGGTCAGAACTCGGCATCAGAGGTTCCCTCACCACGTCCTCCTGGGGGTGCCTCCCCATAACGTCATCACCGAACCCGCTGGGTGAGGACCTGTGGGTCATTCAGCTGCCAGAGTGGTTCCTTATGCCCGTGAATTCTTTGTCCCTCATCTGCTTCACAGCATCGTCAGAAGCAGCAAGCAGGACCGCCTCGGGTGGCAGGTCAGCCATGCGTGCACTAGACCTTGGAATGTGAATGAAATGCAGCTGGTCAAGTTTGCACAGAAGTGATTTAATCTTTCTCATCAACCCCCCACCCCACCCCCACTCAGCAGGATGCAGACTTCCCGCGATCACTCCCTGGCTCTCCCTGCTTTAACTAGCTGCCCTGCGCTCACACCTGCCCCTCCTATGCGACACCCAGTTTCTCAGGCTCAGTTTCTTCCTTCTTCCTCTCCTCCAGATGGTGCCAGGGCAGTGGGGCGATGAAAGAGTGGGTAGAAGAGTCTTCTGAGGTGCCCCCTTGGGTCTTGGTTGGCTTTTGTGAAGGTGCTGCCCCTGGTGCTTGGCCAGGCCACTGTCCAGTGCCAACCGTCCTGTAGTCCATCTTGGGTCTCACCGGCCCTTTGGGATCTGGCACATACTCCATCCTTGACTGAATGGTTCACCTACGTCTCTCTGTATATTGTCACTTCTGAACACCTTCAAGGGGAGCCCAGGCCCTCCTCCGCCTCACCCTACCACTCTGATGGCTCACCCTGAATGGGCATCTCTGTGAGGCAGGAGGGAGCCACCCCTGCAAAGGGTTGTCCTCCCAGGAGGCCATGGGGTGTCAACTCCCCAACACGAGACAAGCTAGTTTGGTTAAAAAAAAAAAAGATCTCCAATTTGGATTCCTAATTGCCTGTGTTGGCCTCTGGGCCACTTTGGACCTGTGGGAACTCAGCCCAGTGATTTACATTTCTGCACTCCATCTACAAAGTGCAGATGACAAGAATAGCAGCCTCGTGTATTCAGAGCAACGAACACCATGTCATTAAGCTTCAAGAATTACTGGCATTACTGCTAATATACCTGAGTCTATGGAGGTAGATGAGGTGGAGGAGACTCAGTGCTTTACTATTGGGTCAGGATGGGGCTGAAGATACTTCACACACACACACACACACACACACACACCCCTCTACAGCTGGTAACACGTAGCTGCCTGCTCAGTGCCAGGGATTGCGATTAGCGAATTGTAATGCCTGGAGAGTGGCTCTAATTTAGCCCAATTTTACAGGCAAACCAGATCAGAGAAATTATGTTACCTGCCCTAGGTAAAGAAATCGATCTTAATTTTAATTTGTAGTTTGACTTATTATCTTCAAATTAAGATGTAACTAATCCAGTGCACATGTGTGTACTCACGTATTAAATATATACATACATCTGGGCATTCAAATTGGCTTTCTGCATTCATTATGCTGAGATGTTGAATACAGATGGGATTTAAAAAATAGCCATATTTCCAGGAAATAATAAAGTATAGCCTGTCATCTTAAAAGGACAACATTATGTTGGCATCCATATTAGTTCTGTCTTGTGTAGCCCCCAGACTTAGAAGGTTAAAGCGACAAACGTGTATTAACTCCCCTGGTTTCTGAAAGTCAAGAATCCAGGAGCGGTTTAGCCAGTGGATTCTGGAGGAGGGTCTCCCAAGGTCGCAGCCCAACTATCAGTACTGTGTTACATGAAGGCTTCACTGAGGCTGGAGAAGCCTCACCTGGGCGTGGGCGGGACGCCTGGGAGGCCCCACCACCTGATCTGTGCACAGAGGGGCCTGACAGCCTGCCGGGATGGCAGCTGGCGCCCCCTATAGGCTGATCCATGAACTACGCAGCAAACAAGAAGTGACCCTTCTTCACCTGGTCCCCACCATCACCTCTGCTTCATTCTGTTCATTAGAAGTGCATCAGTAAGTCCTGCTGTTCTCAAAGGGAGGAGAATCAGGCCCTACCTTTTCAAGAGAGGATTATCAAAGGACCCGTGAGTGTTTTAAAGCCATCACCACCTCCATTCATACTGTTTTACGCCCTAGTACCCCACTGCAGTTTGTCCATGGCTTCCTCGGGCATGCACATTATTATTGTCTAGAGCCACCACAGACAGGGCACCACCCGGTTGGTTGCTGTGACAGAGGTACCTTCCACCTCTAGCCAAGGACCCACAGCATCCTCTTTCTAGATTGTAAGTGCTACGAGGGTGGCTTTGCTTCAAATGTGACCCAGCATCCAAAATCGTTTTTACCACATAGTAATTGCTCAATAAATAATAGCCTATTGAATGAACGAGAGTGAATCAGTGACCATACCTGTGATTGCCTGTGTGTGTATATGCTTCAGTCTGACTCTGTGCGACCCCATGGACTGTAGCGCACCAGGCTTCTCCGTCCATGGGATTCTCTAGGCAAGAATACTGGAGTGAGTTTCCATGCCCTCATACAGGGGATCTTCCTGACCCAGGAATCGAACCCATGTCTCACGTCTCCCGCATTGACAGGCGGCTCCTTTACCACTAGTGCCACCTGGGAAGCCCTGTGAATACCTGTGGACATTCAAAGAGCTGCATGTTAATCTCAAAGAAGGAAGAAGCCCTGAAGCGGAAGGGTGCCTTGAACACCAGTGGGAATGAGAATATCCAAAACAGCGTGTGTGTGTGTGTGTGTGTCTGTGTGTTCAGGCATCTACACAGATTATAGCTAAGAAAATTGGGAGGTGTCTATGCAGAACTTGTCAGCTTCAATCACATTTCCCTGAACTTGTAGCTAAAAGATAAGAGCATCCCGCATCTCTGTTAGCACTCAAAATTATTAATTCACGGGCAGGCACTCCGGATGAATTCTAGATGAGAAGCTGAATTTTCAGGAACACAGCAGGAAAAGCGTCACTTAGCAGGGCCGAGAATAGTTACCAGTGATTAGTGTCTCTATGTTTGATGCGGCAGCTTTCATACTACATGCAGCGTGGGGTGAAGTGGCCGACCCTCCAGACAAGACTCTCAGGGCACTGAGACCAGCTGCATGTATGAGGGAGCCTCGAGCAAGCTGGTGTTGAGGGCAGATGTAAGAGGTGTCTTTGCCTGGGAAAGAAGAGGGCATGCTGGCCGGGGCTCCACGCCCAGGTCAGAACTTGTCCTTCTGGGAATCACATGGTCATGGGAAGGAGACTGTGGACAGAGCACATTTCATACCCAGCTTAGTCTGTGAACAGATGGACATTTTTCTAGGTTGAGATGATTTGCTGCATGGAGCCAAGATATGCAGCTGAAAATTGAGAAGTGCTGCCTCTCAGAATGGAGGTTGGCTTCCATGGACTGGAACCATGGGTAATTGGCATTTGGCCTCGGAATTGGCTGTTGGCTGGAGTGTTCAGCTTCGTGCCACTAGGGTGTCTGTGAGCCCCCCTCGCTCCAGGTGCGTGTAGCCCTGGAACTCAGCAGGTCAACTGCAGCCTGTGGCATCACAGGAATTTCTCTTCAAAGATGCCATGGTTGGTGCTTGATTTCATCTAACGATTGAAGCACAGAAGTTGCTCCCTACACTTGCATGCCTCACAGATTTCAGAGAGTCCATGAGTGGACATGTGGATCCCTGTATAGGATACCAGGCTCTCAAAGTTGATAGTAACCCAGTTTAGAGACTTGGGACAATGCACTGACTCTTTCCTTGGAGCACGAATTTCTGTGGGGAATGATCTGCAGAAAAGACAGGCCAGGGTCCCCGGGGGTGGACTATTAAGGAGGGGAGTAGGCATTTGTGACTCATTGGCAGTTGGGTGTGAGGATTGTAGCTAAGCTTTGCTCCATACTTGCTGGAGGCCTTCAGATCATTTATCAGACAACAAACCCACATGGCTTCTTAAAATGCCTCCTAATCTTCCATAAATGGTTTTTAAAATTATTATGTTTCATAAGCACAGTCAACTCAGTTGCCTCTAAAAATACATACACTGCAGAAATTTATTTGGACAATTGACAGTTTCTCTCAAGCTGATTCCATTTTAATATTTACCAGGGTCTCTAACCAGGTTATAAATAATTATATTCCCTGTAAATTTATTTGCCTCAGTGAAATACAAAATTTAGTTTAAATATCTCGAATCTGTGATTGCTTTTAGGATATAAATATTCTCTCTGCTATGAAATACGTATGAACCATCAGGTACCAGTGGAATATATTACACAGTCATAATGCATACTGCAAAGGTGACTGATGACTGCTTATCACGACTTCTTTGGTGAGGTATTAGGCATCAAATGATTCATTAGTCATCTTGCAGGAATCTGTTTGACTAACAGGATTAGTATCATCTGAGCATCACAGCCCACTCACATTACTTCCAGTGAAGCTGCTCCTGTCTCTTCTGCGTGCACCTGATGAAGTCTACCATCTTTCCCACCTGCAACATTGGACATGCTCAAATGACAGCAAATAATACAGATGCTAGACGACAGTTCCATTTTCTTATTTAAAAGATTTATCACTCAACACTGCGTGTGGCATTTCTTCACTCGCTCATAAATATTTTACAGATTTTGAGAGCATCAAACTTAAAATACCAATCAGCTAAATTAACAACCCAGATAATTGAAGAACAGTATCCTTAGAGTTCTTGGTGTTTAATTTTCATTTTTGACAGTCATTGGATTTGAATTCTCTAAAATTAAGCACTGTAGAGAAATCTGTATCTGCAGGGCATGTTTAGCCTTCTCAATAACTTCTTTAGAATGGCCCAAACTTGGTTGCCTATACGTATCAGAAAAAAAAAATTATTAAGAATGCATCACTCAATATAAGTGGTAAAGACATTATGGAAGCTGCCTTACATATTCTCTCCCTGCATCTCTGTGGTCACTGGCCATTCCCTCTGCTGGAAGCACCTTTCCACACATAACCACTTAACACACTTGCTTGTCTTCACCAAGTACTTGCAGTGACATTCGCCTTTTCACTGTGCTCTACAGACTCCATGCTGTTTAAACTGGTAACACTTCCCATCCCCTCCCTTGGGCCTCCTGCTTCTCCTTGCCCTGGTTTGCCTTTTATGGCCCTTCTCACTTGCTGACATGTCATGTTACTATTGACTGGCCATCTTCTCGCACAGGAAGGGAAGCTCCATGTGGGTGCTGGGTTTGGTCATCACTGTCCCCTTGACTGCTAAGAAGGTGCTTCTCCCCTCTGGACACTGAGTTAAAGCCAGCCATCTGGGGTGACCTTTATCTTCTAGTTCATCCGCGTACCTGGCCAAATGACTGGAATCTCCACCTCTAGTGATGCTTCTTCTCTGGATTACTTGGATGTCTTACATTTTTAGATTGAGAACAGAAATGTGGAAACTTAGTATCTGGGCTTCCCTGATATCTCAGTTGGTAAAGAATCCGCCTTCAATGTGGGAAACCCCAGTTCAATTCCTGGATTGGGAAGAACCCTGGAGAAGGGATAGGCCACCCACTCCAATACTGGGCTTCCCTCCTGTCTCAGCTGGTAAAGAATCAGCCTGCAATGTGGGAGACCTAGGTTCGATCCCTGGGTTGGGGAAGATCCCCAGAGAAGGGAAAGGCTACCCACTCCAGTATTCTGGCCTGGAGAATTCCATGGACTGTCTAATTCATGGGGTCACAAAGAGTCAGACACTACTGAATGACTTTCACTTTCAGTATCTGGTGAGGAGTATCCACTTCCATGTACTTCCCAGGTGGCTCAACTACTAAAAAAAAAAATCTGCCTTCCAATGCAGGAGACACAGGTTTGATCCCTGGATTGGGATGATCCACTGGAGAAGGAAATGATAACCCTCCCCAGTATTCTTTCCTGGAGAATCCCATAGACAGTGGAACTGGCTGGCTACAGTCCACGGGGTTGCAAAGAACAACTTAGTGACTAAACAACAACATTCCCTTCTACATTCTCCATCCTCAGAGTGCACAGCTGTCTCAAAAATACTGCTGTAACCTTTCTGTAAACAAATTCCTACCCAATGCCAGACACTGTTTAGTTATGCTAAAATAGTAGATGTGAGTCAAATGGATTTATATCTCAGGTTATAAAAATGGAATTTTGGCATGATCTCAGCCTTTTCACAAAAGAGAACATTTTTTTCCCCTCTTGTTATTGTGGACAGATTTGGGTCTAGAACTAATCATTTTCAGACTATTATCATGGCCCTGGAATCAGATCATCCTTTCCACACCTGCTTCTGTTGTGAGCATCCAGAGAAAGACACTTCCCCCAGTGCCTTTCCTCCTGCATTTTCATCTATAGCCTCACCTCTTTAAATGTATGAATTAACACCAGGATGTATGCTTAACAGAAAGTCAAGATAAACTCTGTATAAGATGGCTACCTTTAGAAATATTTTAAATACGTTATTATAGAATAATCCACTTTGTGAGGATTTTTCCATTTATAGATAAATTGCTCTATTTGAGGAACGTAAAATTATGCTTTTGCTTCCCCATAAAACTCTCTCTAATCCTGGCATGACTGGGCTGACCTGTAAAGATAATATTCTAAATCTACCTTAAACTTCTTCCATTGTGGTTTAATTCTGATTCCTTTTCCTGAAAGACAACTTTTGTAGTTTCTAGGGGCTTCCCTTGTGGAAGGAGACCACTTGCAATGCAGGAGACGTGGGTTTGATCCCTGGGTCAGAAAGATCCCCTGGAGAAGGGAATGGCAACCCACTCCAGTATTCTTGCTGGGAGAATTCCACGGACATAGGAGCCTGGTGAGTTACCATCCATGGGGTCGAAAAGAGTCGGATATGACTGAACGACTAAGCATGCACTGGGACTCTTTAGAATCTTAGATGGTGTGCTCAGCCCTCTGTGTCTTGTTCTATCCACTTCCTGCAGGACCCTGGACCCCCTGCTTTGTAAGGTGCTCCTTAGCTCCCATCCTTTCCCTCCCTGTCTCTTCTCTCCAATCTACTCCACAACTTCTGCCCAAGACTCCTTCCCTTGTTGTGTTTCTAGATAAATCTTATTTACAGTTCCTTCTGAACTCTGAACTCATAAGCTAAGTCTAAATATTGAAAACTGGACTTCCCTGGTGGTCCAGTGGTTGAGAATCTGCCTGCCAATGCAAGGGACACAGGTTCGATCCCTGGGTTGGGAGGATCTCCTGGAGAAGGGAATCCAACCCACTGTAGTATTCTTGCCTGGAGAATTCCATGGACAGAAGAGCCTGGTGGGCTACAGTCCATGGGTCTCAAAGAGCCAGACATGACTGAGTGACCAAGTACATATAGGGCCTCCCAGTCCTAACACTGTTGACATTTGGGGCTGGAGAATTCTCTGCAGGGGGGCTGTCCTGGGTGTGGTTACCATGGTGTTGAGCAGCATCCATCCTCAAGATACTAATAGCTTCCTTTTGGCTGTGACACTGAAATATTTCAAATGGACAGAACTGCCTCTTGGAGGCAGAATTACCCCCAAGGTGAATCTCTGGGCTAGCCCACCTGCGATGTTTGGGCTCTCAGCTCCAGTGCCACTCAAGGTCATCCTGAAGATGATCCCACGACCCTGGTTTTAGTGGCAGGGGGCGAACTAAATGTCTTTAAACTGACATCTAGCTCTGACACTCATAAACCTTTAATCAAGAAGCTATGACCTTGTGGAAGAGGCAGGGTGAATGCAGAATTATTCTGCTTTGTATTAAAGTTTTCCCTCCAGGGAGACACTGAATTGAGAAAGCTACAGGTCCTCTCTGTCCTGGAGAAGCAAGGACGCACTTTTAAGGGTCCAGTTACCTCTGGCTTTCATGAGGACAGCCCATGAAAGGTCTAGCCAGTTCCATGCCAAATCTCCTTGGGACAGCCTTGCCCCTGTAGGGCTTACAGGATCCCTCAGCCCTGGGCAGGACTAGGTGGTGACTTTAAGGAAGGAAGGCCTTTGAACAGGGGCCTGTCCTAGCCACACACCTGCCTGTCCAGTTGAGGGACCACCTGCTGGCTCTCAGCCTGACATAAGGCCCTCTGCAACCACCTACATATTCAGAAGATGAAACCAAACACTTGAGGATTAAGCACTTCGGTGAAACTAAAATTGCAATTATAATATATTTTTTAACAGAAGTGAACAGGTGGTATTTTAAATCTATCCAAGATTAACCCATATTCAACATTTTAAGCACCAAGGCTGCTGTAATAAACATTGTCTAATTATGGATTCTTGGGAGTGCACTTTATGTTGGGTTTTCAAATTGGAATTTGGATCTGATTGGAGTTATCTACACAGTGCAATTTTTGCATATAATAAAGTAGGGATTCAAAATAGTCAGTCTTTTTTGAGAAACTCCACTTTGGGGTCTCCTTGTAGCTTCTCCCTAGAAAGGAATGCAGTTGGTCTGTCTAGCCAAAGCTATGGTTATTCCAGTAGATATGTACGGATGTGAGAGTTGGACCATAAAGAAGGCTGAGCACTGAAGAACTGATGCTTTTGAACTGTGGTGCTGAAGAAGACTCTTGACAGTCCCTTGGACAGCAAGGAGATCAAATCAGTCAATCCCAAAGGAAATCAACCCTGAATCTTCCTTGGAAGGACTGATGCTGAAGTTGTAGCTCCAATCCTTTGGCCACCTGATGTGAAGAGTTGACTCATTGGAAAAGAGAAAGACTGGGAAAAGACTGGAAAAGACTGGGAGAAACTGAGGGCAAGAGGAGAAGGCAGCAGAGGATGAGATGGTTTGTTGGCATCTCTGACTCAATGGACATGGATCTGAGCAAACTCTGGGAGATGGTAAAGCACAGGGAAACCTGGCATGCTACAGTCATCGGGGTTGCAAAGAGTTGGACACGACTGAGCAACTTAACAATGACAACATAGGGTGGGCACTGTGATTTGCCATCCTCGGTTTTCCTCCAAATTCAGTTTCTTCTCCATATTTGGTGATATTATTAGAGGTTCATCATGACAGTGGGATTCTGATAGTTTTTATTTTAAACACAGAAGCAATACACTTACATCATTTAAGCAAAAAGCATGCTGCTGCTGCTGCTGCTGCTGCTAAGTCAATTCAGTCATGTCCGACTCTGTGAGACCCCATAGATGGCAGCCCACCAGGCTCCCCCATCACTGGGATTCTCCAGGCAAGAACACTGGAGTGGGTCGCCATTTCCTTCTCCAATGCGTGAAAGTGAAAAGTGAAAGTGAAGTCGTTCAGTTGTGTCCAACTCTTTGCGACCCCATGGACTGCAGCCTACCAGGCTCCTCTGTCCATGGGATTTTCCAGGCAAGAGTACTGGAGTGGGGTGCCATCGCCTTCTCCGAAGCAAAGGGCATGGTCCTTCCTAATTTCTGCTTCAACTGAAGCCCATAGCAGTAGGTGGTTCCCAGGTGATAACCATAGAAGTGCCTTATTTTGGGGAGGAGGATAAGGTGATGCCTTGCTGGCTCCCACTCTTTTGGGAGACTTCTTAGCTCCACCATGGGCTGAGCAACATTGTGAGCCCAGCTGATAAACAGAATAGTTTGAAAACTGTTTTATAACCCTTTCCATGACCACACTTTTGGGGCTTGCCTGGTGGCCCAGTGATAAAGAATCTGCCTGCAATGCAGAAGATGCAGATTCGATCCTTGGGTCAGGAGGATTCTCTGGAGAAGGAAACAGCAACCCACTCCAGTGTTCTTGCCTGGAAAATTCTGTGGACAGAGGAGCCTGGTGGCCTACATTCCAAAGGGTCGCAAAGAGTTGGACACAATTGAGCAATTAAACAATAAACACAGCATTTTAATGGTCCCCTCCTGTCTTCCCAACATCCACTGGATCATCAAAAAAGCAAGAGTGTTCCAGAAAAACATCTATTTCTGCTTTATTGACTATGCCAAAGCCTTTGACTCTGTGGATCCCAATAAACTGTGGAAAATTCTGAAAGAGATGGGAATACCAGACCACCTGACCTGCCTCTTGACAAACCTATATGCAGGTCAGGAAGCAACAGTTAGAACTGGACATGGACCAACAGACTGGTTCCAAATAGGAAAGGAGTAAGTCAAGGCTGTATAATGTCATCCTACATATTTAATGCATGTAATGCAGAGTACATCATGAGAAATGCTAGGCTGGAAGAAGCACAAGCTGGAATCAAGATTGTCAGGAGAAATATCAATAACCTCAGATATGCAGATGACACCACCCTTATGGCAGAAAGTGAAGAGGAACTAAAAAGCTTCTTGATGAAAGTGAAAGAGGAGACTGAAAAAGTTGACTTAAAGCTCAACATTCAGAGAATGAAGATTATGGGATCCGGTCCCATCACTTCATGGCAAATAGATGGGGAAACAGTGGAAACAATGTCAGATTTTATTTTTAGGGACTCCAAAATCACTGCAGATGGTGATTGCAGCCATGAAATTAAAAGACGCTTACTCCTTGGAAAGAAAGTTATGACCAACCTAGATGGCATATTAAAAAGCAAGGACATTACTTTGCCAACAAAGGTCCATCTAGTCAAGGCTATGGTTTTTCCAGTGGTCATGTATGGATGTGAGAGTTGGACTGTGAAGAAAGCTGAGCGCCAAAGAATTGATGCTTTTGGACTGTGGTGTTGGAGAAGACTCTTGAGAGTCCCTTGGACTGCAAGGAGATCCAACCAGTCCATCCTAAAGGAGATCAGTCCTGGGTGTTCATTGGAAGGACTGATGCTGAAGCTGAAACTCCAATACTTTGGCCACCTCATGCGAAGACTTGACTCATTGGAAAAGACCCTGATGCTGGGAGGGATTGGGGGCAGGAGGAGAAGGGGACGACAGAGGATGAGATGGCTGGATGGCATCACCAACTCGATGGACATGAGTTTGGGTAAACTCCGGGAGTTGGTGATGGACAGGGAGGCCTGGCGTGCTGCCATTCATGGGGTCGCAAAGAGTCAGACACGACTGAGTGACTGAACGGAACTGAACTGAACCTGTCTTCCCAACAATGCATTTCCTACTAGGAGCATCCACTGGGGATGGGAGAGGGAACCTGTTGGGATCACCTTTAAGGTCTGATTCACTGCCCACTCCTGCCCTTGAAGTTAAATAACTTGGATTCAACTTCTGTTCTGTACTTGGTGAGAGTTTAAAGCCCTCCCAGGACTTTTGCAGTTGCCCTGGGGTTGTATCTATGGAAATCATGTCTAGATGGGGGAAACTTGATTCCTTGAGCATAAGTTGCCTCACCATTCTGCATGGGTTTTCTTTAAACAGCTGACCCAAAGCCCAAACCAGCCCCTTCCTTGGCTTCCTGCCCTCCCCCCAGAGGAAGCCACTCAAGCTGCTTTGTGCCTCTAGTACATTCTCCTTGGGTTTGGAGTGACTGAGCCCAGGCAGAACTAAAGCTTCAGGATCGCACACTTTGGTTTTCTTGTGCAGATTAATCTAGATTGTTTCCCCAGTTTAACTCCGGGCTGCTCCCAGTACAGCCAATATCATCAGAGAGCTCAGAGCATACACACTTTCTCCTATGAGAAGGAGGCCACCAAGAAGGTCAGAGAACACTCCTTCCCTTGTTGGCACCAGCCTTCTATCCTTCCTCTCCATGGGTTCTTGGCTTAAAAAAAACCCCAGTTCTCACAGGAGCATCAGAGCTCTTTCAGATGTCACAGGAGCTGTTCAGAAAACAGCCTCACCCAGGGGGGAGCCAAGAGCAGTTCTCAAAGTCTTACCACCTAGGACAGCTCCCAGGGTCTCCCCATGCTTAGCCGCAGAAACAAGAAAGGTTCCCACATTATATACAACCTGCATATTAACCAGGGAATGTCACAGGCAATGCTGTTAGCTTCACATGCAGCTATAGCTTGTTTTATTGTGCTGCTCAGATACTGATTTTTTTTTCTACAAATTGAAACTTGTGACAACTCTCGCTGTGTTGGCAGATGATGATTAGTGTTTATAGCAATGAAGTTTTTTGTTTGATGAAGGCATGTACATTTTAGATATGATGCTATCACACACGTAATGGGCTACAGTCTAGTGTAAACTAATATTTCTATGCATTGGGAAACCAAAAACATTCTGTGACTCGCTTTCTTGTGATACTTTATTGCAGTGGTCTAGAATCAAACTGGTGGTAACGCCAAGGTGTACCTGTCTAAGGAAGCACAGGATATTACAAGACTGTTATGGTCCTGAATTTGATGAAAAAAGCAGAGCAATGTGGACTGGGTTATAAGTTTTAACTTTCAGTGACCTTGGAAACGTGCTGGAATTTCCCTTCCCACTGTATTTGAAGCATCTCCATGCCCTGAGCCACCCCCCACCAAAAGGTCCCTATATCACCAATTGACTCCTCTGAGATGATAAAGCCTTTCCCAGTGTAGAACCCTTAGATTGATATTTGTGATACATAAAAAAATCATGAACAAATACATTTGGTAAATTATGCATTACGTGAGGTCATATAATTTTTTTTTTAAGAGCCCCATTGCCAGGAGTAGTTGGCGTAACAATTGCAATTGGATTATTCAAGGGAAGTGTGAATGGGTTTGTCTCAAATGTTTTAAACAGAGAATCCTTTTTCAGAGTGGGGAAGGATGATGTCCATTACCCAAGACCAGAGTTGTAAGGGCACAACTGTGGAGATTCTGGGTTTGGGAAGAAGCACATGTTCTAGAGGTGAGACTCTGGCTTCTCCAAACCAAACAAGAGAACTTGGTCTAATCGTGTCCATCTGGCTCCACCTGCACCAGCAAGTGTACCATGCCCCTCTGCCTCATAGCCCCAGACATCCTTTCTCACCCTCCCGCCCTGTGTCTACTCCTCTCCAGGTCTTTCCTCCTGTGTCCCACCCATCCGTCACTGTCCCTGCCTCCTTGGTCTCAGCCTTGGCCCCCTTCTATCTCTGGTCTTCAGCTCCTTCTCAAGGCCACCAGCTTGCATTCTCCGAGGTTCTTTGTTCTTTACTCTGCATCCTCGTGTGGGGTGTGGGGTAAATGAGCTCCTGCGAAGAGAACAGACATTCTCAAAAAAGGAAGCATCTCGCATCATCCTGCCCCCTTAATAAGCTGAAGTTCAGCAATGAGAAAATGTTCTGTGGATGGAAGTTTGCTGGACTCCTGATTGTCAGCCTGGAATCCCCTTCATAGTGCTGAAAGTGTTACTCAGTCATGTCTGAGTCTTTGTGACCCCATGGACTGTAGCCCGGCCAGGCTCCTTTGTCAGTGGTGTTCTCCAGGCAAGAATACTAAAGTGAGTAGCCATTCCTTTCTCCAGGGGATCTTCCTGACCCAGGGATCAAACCTGGGTCCCCAGCATTGCAGGCAGATTCTTTACTGTCCAAGGCACCAGACTCCCACTGTCATTAAGAACATAGATTTGGCGCCTTCAGGTCTGTATTCATTCTAGTGTCCACCCTCCCAGGCACTGAGGGTCTTTGGGTAAGTCACACAATCTCTCTGGGCCTCAATACCTCTTCTGGAAATTAGCAATGAGTCTAAAAAATCCTGCAAGTCTTTCCTGAGATAGTACATGTGACATTCATAATCTCAGTGTTGGGCACATAGGAAATGAGGACTATGGATTATCTGATACTGTTATCATTATTATCATTCTCAATTGATTCCAATGCCAAAACCCAGAGGACCATCCAGAGACCCAGAACCTCCCCCCTCAGGGCCCCCCTCCCTGGTCCAGGCAGCAGAAGGGAATGAACTCCTCCCCTTTGAGTCAGAACCTGCCCTCCCTGGGGGCCTCTTGCAGTGAGCTGAATCTCTCCAGATTAAACACTGCCGGAGCTTCGAAGCACACAGATTTATTTGGCTGTCACATTTGTTGGGTTGCTCTGCAACAGAATGATTGCTCCTAATTAACATATCAACACGAATCATTTCTGGAGTCCTAGCAGCACACACTGCCCAGCTGCTGGTCACTTCTTCCAAGAGACAATCAGGGAAACATAACAAGCCTGCAGCTCTCACCCCAGCTCTGCACTCCTCCGCTGCCGCCCCTGTCTCCCCTGCTGTTCCCGTGAACATGACAGGCGCTGTGGGATGGGACGTGTCACCTGAGAGTGGCTGGAGGCTGCAAGAGTGACTTGGTCCTTCTGATGACAAATGTTCTCAGCTGGTTGCGGGACCCTGAGGGGGCAGGGGAAGGATTTTACAAGAGCATTCTGTCTTGAGGACAGAGTTGAGTCTTTTATTATTGAGGAAGCATTTCTATGTATCTGAATTGGAGTGTTGGTTCAAGTCTCTTCCTCTCTTCCTAAGCTCGTGAACCAAGTCCTCATCTTGGCCTATGAAATGTGTCTCCATGGGCATCAGACCCAATCAGCATGGCAGGGCTGCCTAAGATAGAACCAGGCTCCTGGAAGGGGCTTGGGAAAGAGTGCCTTCACACTGAGGAAGGTGGTCCCCAGGGCAGTTGTGCATCCACCTGACTCTCAAAATGTGTGTCTCTGTGTTGGATGGTGATTAGAAAAGGAAGATGTGTTTGGGTGTCCATTCTTACATTTAAATTCCTCTAGGACAGTAGTCCCCAGCCTTTCCAGCACCAGAGATTGGTTTCGTGGAAGATTTTTCCATGGACCGGGGGTAGGAGTGGGGAATGGTTTTGGGTTGACTCAAGCACCTTCCACTTACTGTGCACCTCATTTCTAATCTAACACCGCCCTGACCTGACAGGAGGTACTGGTCTTCGGCCCGGAGGTTGGGGACCCTTGATCTTCTATTACAAGAGACACATTTCCAGCCAAAAATCTCATTTAGTTGCACTTGTCATTCAAGGACAACTCCTATATTGATCATCACAATTACATTTGTGAAGAGAATCACAAACCAGGCAACACAGTGGTTGTTCCCAAATCTGCATGTTCACCTGTTTGCTAATTGTATGCACAGTATTTCCATCCCTAGATTCTGCAACAGGTTATCCCTTATTTAAGTGAGTTCTTAGTACATTCAGCCCATGAAGACTTCTCCATCTGTAAATGACCATAGATATGTCAGGAAATTGGAAGGACTGATGCTGAAGCTGAAGCCCCAATACTTTGGCCACCTGATATGAAGAGCTGACTCATTGGGAAAGACCCTGGTGCTGGGAAAGATTGAATGCAGGAGGAGAAGGGGACCACAGAGGATGAGGTGGTTAGATAGCATCACTGACTCAGTAGACATGAATTTGAGCAAACTCCGGGAGATGGTGAAGGACAAGGGAGCCTGGTGTGCTACAGTCCATGGAGTCACACACTGTTTAGCAACTGAACAACAACAAAAGTCAGAACAGTGATGAGTAATGCAGGATTTGGATGATGTCTTTGTTAACTGCAACTAATGAATCAAAAATCCTGTTGTAACTTCTAAATTATGTATTGGCCAGTGTATTTTGATTTATATTGATTTCCTATGGAAATTGCATGTTTCTTCAGAATATAAATGACACCTGGTTTCATGATTCTGTTATTATAAACTCCAAGAGATCCGGAGGGCTTCCCTGATGGCCCAGTGTTAAAGAATCCCCCTATATTGCAAGAGATGTGAGTTAGATCCCTGGGTCAGGAAAATCCCCTGGAGAAGGAAACGGCAATCCACTCCAGTATTCTTGCCTGGGAATATCCCATGGGCAGAGAGGCCTGGCAGAGCTATAGTCCAAGGGGTGGCAAAGAGTCGGACACGACTGAGTAACTAAACAACAAAAAACAAAGAGGTCTTGAACCACAGATGTGTTTGTTTCTTATTGAGTCGCTAAGTGGTTAGTACTTAGTGGATGGCCAATATATATTAATTAGTCAAATATTTAATTAATGTATGGAGAGACGGATGGATGTGGCAACATAGGGGCTTTGAGACAGACGTTGGGTTTTGGTAATTTACAAGGGACCTTTGATCCAGGAGTTTGGAACACAGTCATGTGGCATCTGCTAGACCTTAGTTCGTGACCACCATACCAGCAGTGTTTGATTTGAACATGTCTTAGTGAATGACGTTTTACTGCCAGTCTCAGGCCTGGCTACTCACTGCAATCACCCAGGAAACTTTTGAGATGATGACAATGTAATTATGATGATGGTTGCTCTATAAATATCCCAAAGGCCCCTCAATTGTACACTTAGAACAGTTTAGCTGTAGGAGATGTAAATTATATCTCAGAAAAGCTGTTGAAGAATAGTGAATCCCTCGAACAAAGATTCACTTTCAACTGATCTGGAGTGCAGCTGATAATGTGTCCCCAGGGGATTCTAATATGCAGCTAAGATTGAGAATTACTGGTTCTAGTCTAGCCAGGACCCTGTAACAAATCCCTTCCTACAGACACCTGGGAGCCCACCACTGATCATTCATTTGCATAGATCTGGCTACCCAGAGGCCCACAACAAATATCTCATATTGTCAATAGTGTCTTAACTCCATTGTCCCCATACCTGGCCAAGGAGTCTTACATCTCACAAACAGGGAGATTTTGTAGAAGATAGCTCCCCTCAACCTGCATGCCAGCTTCCCAGATCACTGTCCCCAAGTCAGTACCTGGAAATCTGGGTCTTTAAGAGCTTCTCCACAGAGCACGAGGCCCTAATCAACACTCACGGGGCTCCTGCATGCACCGGCGATGTTAAAATCAGGTACCCAAGACACCAGCTAAACAGCATGTGTTCCCAGAAGGGTCCTGTGAGTCACCTTGCCAGAAACTATTTGCACTCATGGTCACAGGCTGGAGCAGAGTGAGAACGCAAGGCCACAGCCTTGAGAAGGGGTCTGAGGGCCAAGGAGTTGCAGGACATCTGCATGAGGCCAACCAGAGAGACTCGGCCCTGCCACATGTGGGCCGTCCGACCTCGGGATGTGTCTTCTCACTGCCAGCCCTGTTCCTCCTTGTCTCTCATATGGTGAAGGCACCAGCTCTCCTAACACTGAGGTCTGCTCTCTTGTCTCTGGTCTGAATCCCATGCTTCCATAAGACATATAGATTCTCAGCAGCACTTCTTTCATCCCAGAACCTCAACTGCTCAGTAGCCATCCTCTCTTCCAGCTTGAAATCCTGCTTCTTTCCCATCTTAACAACTATCAAACTGAGCCTCTTCCCCTCCCCACAAGGTCCCTCCCCACCAGCTCTACCCCAATTCTGCCTCCATTCTACATCCAGACTGGAGCTGCCATCACTCAGGCTCAAAGTCTGTGACTCAGAGACCACTTTCTGCCTGTGCCTCCTGGGTCAACACCCCCCACTGTCCCCCCTCTGCTGCACCCCACCCCACCTACCCACCATGGACCTGACTCTCTGACCTGCCTTCCTCTTCCTGGCCTATCTGACTCCATTTCAGCCACTGGAGGCTCTGGCCTCATTCTTGATTCTTTATTTGTCTTACTCTTCATTTTTACTTTTATTTGTCTCTTAGTCTTTATTCTTCTCTAGAGGTTCTCATCCACTTTAGTGCTTCAAATCAGTCTATAAACTGAAGACACCCAGATGATTACTCAACCCATTGAAAACTTCCCAATGGTGCTTTTCAAATGCTTCTCAAATTCTGTATCACCTGCAGTTTTCCCTACAGATCTCTGTCTGTGGTCCCAGCCTCAGTGCCAAGCACCATGCTCCATCCAGTGGGTTAGCGCACGCTGGCACCTTGGTGTCTTCCTTCTTTATCCTCTTTGATCAGTGTTGCCTAAGTGCTAAAGGTTTTACCTCCAAGTATGTCTCAAATCTCTTTGGTGTTCTTCATCTCTGCAAACTCTCATTATACCAAATTGTTCTTTCACAATGCAAGACTCATCAAGCTCTTTTTCCTAAAAAAATATCCATTAATGACTCTCTGTGGCTCATTGGATAAAGAACAAAATTTCCAACCACTTCATTTAAGACCCTGGAGAGGTTCACCCTGCCTCTCTCTCCAGCTCCTGGAGGAATGCTCTACCTGTGCTCCCTGCTCCCTATCCATGCCAGCCTCTACCCTCCGTGGGAAGAGAGAGAGAGTGAGTGTTGGGTTTTCTGATACTGATTTGTCAGTTCTTAGCACAGTTGCATCCTTTGATGGGCCCTAGAAGAATGGCTGAGGAAAAGGTGATGGCACCCCACTCCAGTACTTTTGCCTGGAAAATCCCATGGATGGAAGGAGCCTGGTGGGCTGCAGTCCATGGGGTCGCAAAGAGTCAGACAAGACTGAGCGACTTCACTTTCACTTTTCACTTTCATGCATTGGAGAAGGAAATGGCAACCCACTTCAGTGTTCTTGCCGGGAGAATCCCAAGGACAGGGAAGCCTGGTGGGCTGCCGTCTATGGGGTCGCACAGAGTCGGACACGACTGAAGCGACTTAGCAGCAGCAGCAGCAGCAGAAGAAGAATGTCTGTGTATCAAATAAATACTGAATTACCTAAGCCTCAGCCTGCCAGTACATAAACTGGAGCTGAGGATTGTAGCTAACATTTAGGATAACTTCACAAAGATGCCACATAATAACACAGGTGAGATACTCACACAGTGTCCAGCACATCATTAGGGCCCTGACACTGAACACTAATGGTGATGATGATGGTGGTGGTAATGGGTCAGGGGCATCACGTGGACAAAGGTCACGCTAGATGATCAATTACAGCCATTGCCATGGAAGCAGGGTCCTAGGCGGTTTGTGGATGATACACAATGTGGGCTTCCATGTCCTCTAATGTGAAATGGGTGTATGGGTCTTCTACTTCGATCCCGGAGACTTTGGGTGTGGTCATGTGTCCTGCTGGGACAAGCTGAGGCTGGGGATTGGGGGGCATCAAGGGCAGCCCAGCTGCTTGATTCAGAGCCTCACTCATGTCTAGGCTTCCATGTTTCCCGGTGGTGATGCTTAACTGTGGGGTGGTGAGGTTTCAGGCAGTCAGATGCGTCTCTGTGCTATAAGCAAACAAAACTCAACACAAATCAGCCTTGCCATGAAAATATTGACAGCTGGGGTGATCTCAGATTCAGGTCCCTGTCTAGGTTCCTTGTTCTGCCTTCTTCTGAGATGGCCTCATCCCAGCCAGTCTCTCCCATCTCCTCCCAGGAAGTACTGAGGGGTCAGCTGATGCCTCAGCTCAAAGCTGCCACCAGGTGAAGGGTGCATCTCTGAGGAGTCCTGAGGTCCATTCTGATGGGCTGACCTGGGTCACATGCCCATCCCCATCTGCACCCTTGGGACTACAAGGTGCTGATGACACCCCAGCCAGGTTGGGGTTCTGCACCCCACTTTTTTGGGTAAGCATAAAACCTCCTGTGAACATGTAAGGGAGGGTGTCAGAAGCTTCTCTGAGGGAAGTTACAAAGTGGTTTCTGGAAGGATAAAGAAATGCTAGAGCAAAATGCAAAGCTCAACATCCTGACGCTTAGATGATTTTAAATCCTCAGAAGAATCTAAATTCACTCAATCCATTTCGGCAGAAATTGCTGCTTCAGCTCCAGCTGCCAAATAAAACTCCTCGCTGACCCCCCAGCACCTCTGGACTATCTCTCGGACGAAAGAATTTAAACTACAGTCTCGAGGCCCTCGGAAAAAACCAACTGGCCTTCTCTTAACTCCAGCATCGCTAACAGAATAGTCAGGAAATGAACAAAGCTTGCCAGAGTGCTGGTGTCGGCAGAATTCCAGTTGTCACATCTTCCTTCCCCGAGCTATTTGCTCGGCTCTTATCCTCTCTATCTTGAAGATCTTGACAAGTTCCTTACCCATTCAGGCAGCTCCCTAGCCATCACATCCTTGCTGACCTAGAATATTAGTCTTTTGTGTGCTACTATATCAAACGCTTACTTGAAGTCCAAGTAAATTACAGCCAGGCTTTCTCCTGTTGACTCTTTGTGCTGTTCCTTGAAAAATTCTATCAGATCAACCAAGCATGGTTTTCCTTGGTGACTTCATGCTGACTACCTGTAATTAAGCCAAGGCAAGGATGGCTCCTGCTTGCCAGGTGGGGTCATGTTCCTTGCTGGCTTCCTCTGAAGCCAGAGTGGTGCCCAGCAAGGTCCTGAGGAAGTGAGATGCTGTGGCTCTTTCTCAAAGAACCAGCCCAGGGCTCCACTTCTCCTTTCCTGTGGATATTCCCATCATGCCAGAGAAGGAGCATCCCAACGGTTGCTCATCCCATCCAGGAGGCAAAAAGCACCTGAAATTTGGAGGCTGATGATTACCATGTCCCTCCTGACCCTTCCTTCTCAACATTCACCTGAGGCTACGGGTGGTTAATCTGTTTTCCCATCTTAATTTTATAGATTGAGTAACTGGTAACTGGCTGATGTAGGATTTGAACCCTGGCATTCAACTCAAGCACCTATGTCTTATCCGCTCTGCCATCCTGCATGCAAGGACACTGTGTCCTGGAACAATGGATGTTTGGGAGGGCAAGCGGAAGGGACTGTGCCGACCAGGATAAGGGAGGCTCCTTCTGTGCCCCAGTGCTGGGGCGGATGGGTGGGGGGGCAGTGGAGAGCCTGTGATGACCAAGGTCGAGTGTGCCTGCCAGGAGGGAGGGGTGGCGCAGCGTGGCTGAAGTTGCTGTGAAGACTAAACTTAAGGTTGATCTTTCTTTTTAAAAAAAAATGCTTATTTGTTTATTTTTGGCTGTGCTGGTTCTTTGTTGCTGAATTTGGCCTTTCTCTGGGGCTTCCCTCATAGCTCAGTTGGTAAAGAATCCACCTGCAATGCAGGAAACCCCAGTTCAATTCCTGGGTCAGGAAGATCCGCTGGAAAAGGGATAGGCTACCCACTCCAGTATTCTTGGGCTTCCCTTGTGGCTCAGCTGGTAAAGAATCCACCTGCGATGCGGGAGACCTGGGTTCTATCCCTGGGCTGGGAAGATCCCCTGAAGAAGAAGGGAAAGGCTACCCATTCCAGCATTCTGGCCTGGAGAATCCCACGGACAGTCCATGGGGTTGCAAAGAGTCAGACATGACTGAGTGACTTTCACTTTCACATTCACTTGGCCTTTCTCTAGTTGTGGCAAATGGGGGCTACTCTCTGTGGTGTTCATGCTTCCCACTGTGGTAGCTTCTCTTGTTATAGAACATGGGTTCAGTAGTTGTGGTACATGGGCTTAGCTGCCCCTCAACATGGGGAGTCTTCCTGGATCAGGGACTGAACCTGTATATCCTGCATTGGTGGGCGGATTCTCAACCCTGGACCACCAGGGAAGTCCTAGGGATTCATCTTTCTTGTATGAAATTCATGGGCTAACATCCTCACTGATGCCTCTTCTGTCCATTAGCCACTTGAGTTCCGATTTGTGAATGTGGCTGCTCCAGGGGCCTCAAAGTCTGGCTGGAATGTGCCCAGTGTCTCTATCTCTGCAACCTTGAAAAGATTCATTAATTGCACCCATAGCTGAAAAATATTGGTATCCTAAACTGAAAAATGGAGTATCCTGTTGCAGGAAATTATTTGTAAATGATCCTCACAGTGATAATTTTGGAAAGTGATAAATGCAATTGTTATAAAAATGCACACCTTATATAAAGTGCAGTTTCATAAATACATGTGGAAAGTGCTTAGTAAGTTACTTGCTGAACAAACAAGACATGGATGCTTTGAATTTTTCACTCAACTCCCTCATCTTGCTTCTTCACATCCACCAAGATTTTCATATATATATTTTTCAAATCTAATGAAAGTCCTTTGTTTTGTTTTAAGTAACTGTGTCTTTGCTAAAGTAGTATGTGCTGTGTCTTATAAAGAAACATGTACACTTCTTTGAAACAAAATGAATCTCTGTACTCACTCTGAACAGCGAGTATTAATTCACTGCCGCCTAAGAAGGGGAAAAAAGAAAAGAAAATATATATCTTACTAAAATCAATACTAAGGATACTTCAGTAAATATGAATTCTGCTGCGTGTGGCTTCATCCTTGCCTCATGAATCGGCAGTCAGACCTTGGCTGTGGAACAGAAACATAGATTATCCATTGATTGCCGGCACTGTTTATTGTCACAAGAGGAATTCTTCCTACATAGTGGGATTACGACACTTCTTGTTGATTAAAGGTCTAAGACATCATCTCAGAATTATCATGCCATCAGGCAGGCTAAGCTGAATTCATATAGAAATCCAGTCACCATCAGATTTGCAATTGTAAATATTTTGAGAAAGAATTAGGAGAAACAAGGGATACTATTTTTCATCATCTGCATGAACTAATGTGTCCTGTGTTGCAGAACAAAGTGTGTGGTAAGAGGATGCTAAATGAAGCACAAAGAAAGTGTGTGTTTCATCCTCCGCAAGCGTAGCGCGGGAGGTGTTCTGACACCGTGTTCCCATAGCAGAGAGTTCAGCTTTGGGCCACTTCAGCTGACAGCTGCCTTCTGAGCCCACAGCACAGCAGTGTCTCTGAACCCAGCCCTGGGTTTCTCAGCACTGGCAGGGCCAACATTTAGGGTCAGAAATGTCTCTGCTGCAGGAGGCTGTCCTCAGCACTGCGGGATGTGTATCAGTGTCCCTGGCCTGGCCTCTAGCATCACTAGGTGCCAGCAGTACCTGCTTGGCTGTTGCAACAACCAGAAATGTCCCCAGACATGGCCACATCCCCCTGGAGCAGAATGGTCCCTGCTGGAGAAAGGTCTAGCCCCGTGTCCTCTATCTCCTGTCTGGTGTCACTGGCCATCAAGCCATAGCACTGAGTGTCCCCAAGTCCATGTAGAGTGAGCCTGCAAGGGCAGCCTGTACAGGCACGTTCCTGCTCAACACAGGGGTTCCCTCTCCTCCATGAGCTCCGTGTCCTGCTCCAAGGAAGGAGAATTGCATCAACTCTCTCCTCCATCACCTGTCTCTGAAACAGGGCTGTCCTCTCATCACACATTCAGCCAGAGCTGGCCAGCAGTGCTGCAACTGACACAGCTTTCAGTGCAGCCAGATGGGGTTCCTCACTGTGATACCAGCTCCCAGTGCAGAATTCAGACACTCTATGAATATCCTCTGAACCAATGTGGTTCCTGCAGGTGGTCAGGGAACTTTGGGTGCCCCTCTATCTCCCCTCAACCCTGGCCACTGGACAAGCATGCCACACTACTAAAAAGTATGTCATATATACACAATCTTATATAAGTTATGGGCTTCCCCAATGGGTCAGAGGTAAAGATTTCGCTGGCAGTGCAGGAGACATGGGCTTGATCCCTTGGTCAGGAAGATCCCCTGGAGGAAGAAATGGCAAACCACTCCAGTATTCTCGCCTGAAAAGTCCCATGGACAGAGGAGGCTGGTGGGCTATAGTCCAAAGGGTCTCAAAGAGACACAACTGAGCGACTGTGCACACACACATTCACACATATAACTTAGCAATTATTTGTGAAAATTTAACTTGGTACAACATTCCTGCTGAACCACCAAGAAATACAAATTAAAATCTATAAAAATGGTCATACCTTTTGACCCAGAAATTTGGCTTTGAAGATTAGATTCTAAAAAACAACTGCAGAAATATAACATATGTATAAGGATTTATATTAGAAGATGTTCACTGCATCATTATTTATGATATAAACAAACAGAAACGACATTTACATATTCTTTACTAAGAAGTTAGTTAACTCCAGTATGACATCATATTGTGATAAAATACACATGAATCATTAGAAATAATGTTGTGTAAAAAAAGTGTTACATTGACAATGCATGTGGTATTTTGCTTAAAAAAATAAAGATAAGGAACTGTATTTATAGGATGGTCCATTCCGGTCTCGAGGTCCATAGAAATCTATAGAGATTATGAGTGGATTTTAATTTTACTTTTGGTGTCTGTGTATATTCAAATATTTGTATTCTGAAGGAAAAAATATTTCAAAATGAACATGGAGGCATTCATGTCAGGCAAGAATCAACCTTCTTCTTCATTAAACCTCTCCCGGAGAAGCGACACTTCGCCTGTTTGCCCCAGGAGCTGAGCTGTGGGGGTGGGACGTGGAGGAGGCAGAGGCTCTGTGGACACCTCCAGGAGGTGACTCAGCTTCTGACTCAGCTTCTGAGTCACCTGGAGTCAGCAGCATCTTCTTTTATAGTGTGTATGGGGGTGTTTGGAAGTGGAAACTATAGGTGGGTTCAAAGTCTAATGTGTTGAATAAGTTTGATGTGTTCAAAGCAGATCAGTGAATGAGTCAAGGGCTGGAGGGCAAGGACGTCAAGCTTCTCATTCTGTGGGGCTTCAAGGATGCAAGAAAGTAAAGATGACCTTGAGTAAGGAGTGAGGGCAGAGGACCTCTCAAAGGATTCAAGGTGAACAAGTTTCCTCAATGGCTTTGGGCACTTGGGATTACCCTCCCTGAGAGCACTGGCAAGTTCCCTCCAGCCCAAGGATTTTTTTGTCTTCCCAGAAGGTAAACAGGGGGTCCCAAGCCTTCCCTCAACCTCTGACCCACCTCTGTCCCTGACTGTAACAAACTCTTCTTTGATGTTGCTCTAACAGCATCTTTATTCTCTCCAAATGACCATCTTTCTTGTCTACATTTCTTCTTAGCGTGTCTTATGCTTTGTTGTTTATGCCCCAGAGATAATGGTGGCAAAGTTTCCCCTCTGGTATGAATTAGCACAGGACCACCTGGGCTCTTCCAGGCTCACCACTTCCCATCTCCAAGGTATCAGGGCAAGTCAGTCAATGTCTCTGCCACATGTTTTCCTCTCCTAGAGAAGGCAGATGTGATAACTGCTTTGTAAGACTGGTTTAGGAATTAGAAGTGAAGCACATGACATCACCAGCATACTCTCTGGACTGAACATGTTTAATGATGATTCTTATTACCATCATTATTTCCAGATAAATGTCCAGCTCAATCTGGTATGCAAGGCTAGAAAAAAGTCTGACTATATCAACTACTTCAAGATATTTCCTCAAATGTGATTCATGGAACATATTCATGGATGTTGCTTTGGGAGCAGTGGGAGGATTTATTGGGTTGACAAAAAGGTTCATTCTGGCATTTTCATAAGACATTAGAAAAAACCCCAAATGAACATTTTGGCCAACCTAATGCTTTCCACCTTTATTTTCAAAAAATACTTTTTAGATATTTGTAACAAGACAGAAAACAGTTGTCTATTACTATGTGATATCCTAAGAAAAATAATCTAATAATTCATGAATGGCATACTATGTGCAGGTACTATTCTAATGCTTCGTACTTCATCTTTAATCCTGTAAGATTCTCATTGTTCCCATTTGCTGAGGTTCAGCGACGTTAAAGCATTTGCCCCAGCACTCAGCCGCTAAGGAGCAGAACCAAGATCTGGATCTAGGCATCCAGTACAGAGTCACCACACTCCATCCTTTGCCAAGTATCCAAGGCCAAGCCTCCCAGTGCGAAGGCAGCATTTATCCATTGCCCTTCAAGTGAATGTTGTCCACTGATTGGCCACTGCCTTGTGCTGTAGACTTTGCCTGAATATTTCAGCATCTGTCTGTGACATTATTCAACATTTATGGTGCCTGAAATATTTATACTGCACAAATCGCTTCTGCATAGACCTGTGGCTGGAGGAAGGCAGTTTTATCAAAACAGCAATGATGACAAAACCACAGAAATTCACAAGGTTCTCAAACTATCTAGAATGTCTAAGGTGAAAACTTTGAAAGGAAGAGAAAAATGTGCAGATTCAGTTTCTAAAATATCAAGAGCAGACCATGAATACGCACATCAAGGTGAATGATTTGCGCAGTAACCTAATCCAGATGCTCTCGAATATTGTGAAAATGTCATTTACATGTGTCTTCCTTTGCCACATAATTTGTGGAGAAGCAGAATGGTCATATTCCACTCGAATTAAAAGAAAAGTGGAAATGGATGCGATCCTGTACCTCATATGGGGATGAAGTTCAGCGACATCTTCACAACTTTTAAGTAGCTGCGTGTTTCAGAATAGATCCCCAAAAGCACTATTTAAGAAAACATTTTTTGGAGCATGTCTTCTTTTATTAGAAAATGCACATGCAAAAAATTACTTTATGTTGACATATTTTATTCTTATTAACTTATGCCTAAGCAGATTTCTCTAATTTGTTTTTTGTTCTGTATTAAAGCAAAGTGAATGTGAATCAAATTTTTATTATTTCTTTAAGCTATTAATTCACCTTTGAGAACTTTTTTTTGGTGCTGTCTACTTCAATCTAACCTTACATTTATATTTCATGAACTCGTCTTGGTGTCCCATCAATATATTATAATTTAAAAATGTTTCGTGGTCAGGTAAGTTTAGAAAATGCTGATCTAGAGCTATCCAAAAGTGTTTTCTTGTCATGTAGAAAAGAAGTAGGATTTTTGTACCTGAGAACAATTTCACCATCTGTTTTGATAATCTCTGATTAACAGTGGCATGAAATAGGCTATAGATATAAAAATGATTAATAAAAGGTACCTAGAAAGAAAATGGTGCCCTTGCATTTTACCCTTGGTAAAGCCAGAAGCCACTGGGTCATATGCTTCAGCAAAGAATGGACAGGAACTGACTCCTGTTTTGAAAAACCCATTCTGGCTTCTTTTTTTTTCTTAATTGGAAGATAGTTGCTTTAGAATGCTGTGTGGTTTCTGCTGTACAACAAAGTGAACCAGCTAGAAGTACGCATATATTCCATCCTTCTTGAGCCTCCCTCCCACCCCCCATCCCATTCCTCCAGGTCGTCACAGCGCACCAAGCTGAGCTCCCTGTGCTCCACAGCAGCTTCCCACTAGCTACCCATTTTATACACACAATACTACTCTCTCAATTGATCCCACCCTCTCCTTCCCCTGCTGTGTCCACAAGTCCATTCTCTACATCTGCATCGCTATCTCTCTATCGCTGCCCTGCAAATGGGTGAAAGGGAAAGTGAAGGGAGGAGAATGGAAGCCCGTAGAGGGTGGAGGGTGGTGGTCACTGTAATAATCAGGCAGGAGAGGATGATGGCTTGGTCCAGGGAGGTGGTGGTGGAGATGGTGAGAAATGATCAGATTCTGGAATTGCTCTAAAGGGCAGAATTTGCTACAGATTGGACATAGGGCACAAGAGGAAGAGGGGTGCTGAGGCCACCACGTCAAAAGACGTGGCCTGTGAACCTGAAAAGATGGAGTTTCTATTTGCTGAGATGGAGATGACTGGCTGAATTTAGAGTGATGGGCCAAAAGTCCAGTTGGAACATTTTAAGTGTGAGTTGCATCTCATTGCACATGCTGGATGGGAGTCTGGATCATCAGGGAGAGGGACTGGCCAGAACTCTAAGATCAGGGTCATTAGCATATAGATGATTTGGCAATAAACTGGATCAGGTCCCCTAGGAAAGTGGTTTTCAAACTTGACTGCACATAGCAATCACCTGGGAAACCTCGAAAACATACTGATATTTCTGTTCCACCCAAGAGACTCTAACTGACTTGATCTCGGGTGCATTGAGAGTTTCCAAAGTGCCCCAGGCGGTTTTGGTGTGCAGCCAAGACTGAGAACCACTACCTAGGGGCCTAACAGAAACCAGGAAGTAGCAGAATGGCACCCTGAGCCCTGGGTATCTCAACATTTTGATGTTAGAGAAATGAGGAACCAGTGACGGGGTCTAAAAAGGAATATCAGTGAAGAAAGCGGGGATTCAAGCAGAAGGCAAGTGAAGACAGGAGACCATGCTCCACTGTGTCAAGTGCTGCAGACAAATAAGAAACAACAGAACTGAAAACCACTGGGCTTAGAAATGAGGAGCATTTAGAGTCCTTCTCAGGGGCAGCTTTGGTGAGTGATGGGGATACAGGCTCAATGGGTGGGTTCAGCAGAGAAAGGAAAGAGAGTAACTTGATACAAGTTTAGACAGCTCTTTGCAGATAATTAACATAAAGGGAAAGTTCAGTGAACTGGAAATAGATAGGATCGGGAAAGTTCAGATGTTTGTCTGTTTCTTAGGTTCAGACAGGACTCACACTACTAATAGATTTGCATTATGAAGATGACCAAGGGCATGATAAAAACTGATGGGTTGCTGAAGCTATGTCCTGGGGCACTTCACAGGGCAGAAATCCAGTGCCAGAACAGAGGGGATGGCAGCAGATGAGGGCACAGGCAGTTCCCTGGATGTAATGAACAGGAGGCCAAAGATACGGCTCTGTCTGCACGCATGCTTGTGGGTGAGATGGTGGCAGAAAGTGGAAGGCCTCTCCTGAGTGCTTCTGTGTTCTTCATGAGAAAGTATGGTCTTCTGCTGTGAATGAGGAGGGAGGAGGGGGATCACTGTTTCAAAGAGAAGAAAGGAGACGAAGGGGAGCATGAGCCCTAGCCTTGAGCACACATCCGGTGAACATTGAGAATGCCGGGCCTCCATCCCTGGTTCCGATTCAGGAGGTGGCACCGACGCTGCTGGCTGGGGACCACACACTGAGGATCAATGGGTTAGAAACCTGTCAGGCTGCCTAGAGCTCTCTGGAGGTGAGCTCGCGATGTCTGAGAAGAGAGGCACTTCTTAGATGAAAATTGTGTGTGTGTGTGTATACTTAAAAATTTAATATATTTGGAGATCATACATATTTACATAATTTTGTGTGATTTGCATATATGTAAATTATGTCAAAATCACTCATGGTCAGACTCTTCTCAGCTTTTAGATTGTACCGCAAACATGCAGTCTCTGGTAAGTAAAAACCTTTGAATGAGTTTGGTTTTGCAGCCCTTGGCTCTCCCGGTTAATACCATAAATTATCAGATGGGATGGAGTGCAGTCACTGCCTGACTCTTTAATGAGTTTCCCATAAATCTGGGCCATTCGGTAGAGGTCAAATTGATAACCCTGAAGAACGAATACCAACGCTTCCCTAAGTTCTACACGGAATGCTGTGGCTGTAACCGCCGGATGGCTTCTTTATCACACTTTCAGGAAGATTGGTACTTCACTCCTAACAGCTAACTTGAAAATCAGAGATCATTATTATGTTCATTGTCAATGAATCCGGACATGAAATCCTCTAATGGCACACTTTAGATATTGGAGGACCAATTCTTGATTATTCATTGCTTTGGGTTTACAATTGAATTATTTCTCCCGAAGCCTTCCTGGTTACTTTTAGTCTTGGGTCTGAACTTTTCAGACTTTAAATACTCAGGAATCCTCTTGATTCCCCTCAGGTTATTTCCTGTTAAAAACTGAAGTGCAATGTGCTTAAATTTCTGGTCTTTGTATTGGATGACGTTTCTAGCTTTTCAGGAGTGTGCCTTGGAGCTAGGATGTAAGAAAGTCTGGGATTCTCTCTGTGCAAAAAGTGATTTGAAGCCCCGGAGACTTTGGAACTTTTCTGCTTGATTTTTCTTTAACTGTACTGAAACAGATTTGAGAAAACAGTCAGGCGAGGAGCACCTTTGTCTCCACACTACTCTTTCTTTTCAGAGGCAAACACCGTTAACAGCTTGCCTTGAAACTGTCTCCTCTAACATTTTGTCTCAGTGATATGGTCCTCTTAGAAATCAGTTCTAAAACGTTGTGTATCTTCTCTACCAATGGGATGGAGAAATTCGTGTAGGAGAGGAATCCTATTTGTGATCTGACTTGCGATCCTATACAAATTGCAAGGAGAGAAGCTGTTGTTATTGTTGAGTTGCTAAGTTGTGTGACTCTTTGAGACCCTGTAGACTGCAGCATGGAGAAGGCAATGGCACCCCATTCCAGTACTCTTGCCTGGAAAATCCCATGGATGGAGGAGCCTGGTAGGCTGCAGTCCATGGGGTCGCTAGGAGTCGGACACGACTGAGCGACTTCACTTTCACTTTTCACTTTCATGCATTGGAGAAGGAAATGGCAATCCACTCTAGTGTTCTTGCCTGGATAATCCCAGGGACAGGGGAGCCTGGTGGGCTGCCGTCTCTGGGGTCACACAGAGTCGGACACGACTGAAGTGACTTAGCAGCAGCAGCAGACTGCAGCACACCAGGCTTCCCTGTCTTTCACTATCTCCCTGAGTTTTCTCAGATTTATGTGCATTGAGTTGGTGATGCCATCCAACCATCTCATCCTCCATTGCCCTCTTCTCCTTTTGCCTTCAATCTTTTCCAGCATCAGAGTCTTTTCCAAGGAGTCAACTCTTCACATCACGTGGCCAAAGTATTGGAACTTCAGCTTCAGTATCATCCTTCCAGTGAATATTCAGTGTTAGTTTCCTTTAGGGTTGACTAGTTTAATCTCCTTGCAGTCCAAGGGACTCTCAAAAAGAAGCTGGCTTAAGGAAGAGGAGGGCCCTTTATAAAGAAAAGTGAAAGGAAAATGACACACTTTAGATATTGGAGAACCAATTCTTGATTATTTTTGCTTTGGATTTACAATTAAATTACTTCTTCTGAAGCCTTTCTTGTGGCTTTTGGCCTTGGTTATGCAGTCCTCAGGATTGCACTGAGTATAATAATGATAATTTGTGATTATAACAGTTGTGATAGGCTGTGTATGGCTCCCGATTATTCACAGCCCTCCCTGTAACAGGATTGCAGGACCTCGTCCCATTAACACCAGGCTTGTCCATTAGACTTGCTTTGTCCAATAAAATGGGGTGAAAACAGCAAACGCCATCCCCCTTATGGCGTCAAGTCCACAGTGATGCCTGAATCCCATGGGAGGCTCTGAGTCCCATTGTGCAGTCCCCCAACCACTAGCCTTAGAAAGGGAACCCTGGTGGCGAGATCAGGGAGCAGAGTCTCAGAGGCCCTTGTTACCACCAGGGCCTGAGATGTGGGAGGGATCTGTCACCATGGCACAACCAAAAGAAAATTAATCTAGTACTGTACTGTGCATGCATGCTAAGTCACTTCAGTCATGTCTGACTATATGCAACCCAGTGAACCGTAGCCCTCTAGGCTTCTCTGTCCAGGGGATTCTCTGGACAAGAATACTGGAGTGGGTTGCCATGCCCTCCTCCAGGGGGTCTTCCTGACCCAGGGATTGAGCCTGTGTCCCTTAGATCTCTTGTATCAGTAGGTGGGTTCTTTACTACTGGGAGCCACCTGGGAAACCCAATCCAGTAATGAAGGCTGTCTTTACTGAAGCATGCATTATTCCAAGTGCATTTCTTGTATCAATTCATTCAATTTTCACAAGAAAGCTATTATTCTTTCTGTTTTGGAGATGAAGGGAAAGGTTAAGTAACTCACCCCAGGTGAGCAGGTGGTAAGGAGGCACTGTCACCATGATGCAGGCTGGCAGACAGTCGCCATCCAGGTTGGTTATTTGCTTTGTAGCCTCAGTTCTCTGATGGGTTAGAGAACAAGTAAGAACTTTCCCAACTTTTCTTCTTGTAAGTGTGGGGATGGTACTCTGTCCAGCTCTCCACACCTCCAAATTGGAGCTGGCATCACTCTGTCGTTTTAAAAGAAAGCACATCTTTGTTCCAGAAACATCAGGACAAGAGACCTCATTTTAATAGGCAAGTGGACAAATGCTAAAGATTATGCAGAAGGTTGTCCATCAAATATGATAACAGTGAGGCACTGGAAATGACGTGGATGGTCACAGATAAGAGGAGGAGAGACATGTTACAGTACGATAGTGGATTTTAATTTCCCTGTCACCCACAGTGGTGTGCAGCTGTGACCATCAACATGGATAAGCACCTCAAAGAGATTATTAAGTGGAAATTCAGACCCCAATTGCCACCTATTCTCCATTCCCCATTACTGTCACTGGAGTAGGTTCCCACATGAATGTGCATGCACAGCTGTCCCTGGCAATTATTTGCAGAAACTGAAAGCACCTCCCGGAAATGCTAAGAGCAATTGCCCACTGATGGTGGGCTTCT
The DNA here is from genome assembly GCF_027580195.1 of Bos mutus. NCBI lineage: Eukaryota > Metazoa > Chordata > Mammalia > Artiodactyla > Bovidae > Bos > Bos mutus. The sequence continues at coordinate 40,597,576 of NC_091629.1, read as the reverse complement.
AGAGAAAATCTTACTTTATGCTTCTCTTCACTGTTCAGATTTTTCAGAGTATGTATTTAGAAGTGAGGGCTTCCCTGGTCGCTCAGTGGAAAAGATTCCTCCTGCCAATGTAGGAGGCACGAGTTCTGTCTCTGGGTCGGGAAGATTTCCTGGAGAAGGAAATGGAATCCCACTCTGGTATTCTTGCCTGGAAAATCCTATGGACAGAGGAGCCTGGTGGGCTGCAGTCCATGGGGTGGAAAAAGATTCGGACATGACATAGTGACTAAACAACAATATTTAGAAATGATCTTGTGTTGCGAATGAATGTAGTTAGAGAAAAGCCGTTTTAGTTTTCAAGAGGAAAGAAGGCAAAGCTGGAGACCGTTTTCATTTTGAGCAAAGGGCCCAGGAGTGGACCTCATGTTTAGAGCAGTGCTGGCCAGTGCATCCTAGTTGTGATGACAGAGCCTATGATGACTTCCACAGCCTCTTGGGGTGAAGTTTCTAGAATCTCATTACAGATGGAGAGGCCATGCCACATCTTCACTGGGGGTGCAGGCCCTGGAGTCCCCCAGACCACGGTCCTCAGAGCTTTGATTCCTCATCCATAACTACTAAGAATCAGAAATCTTCTCGAAATTGCTGGGAGGGTTTAAGAAAACAGCCCATGTTCATCCCTTGGCACACTACCTGCACAGAGTAAGCACCCAGTAAACCGAGGTTACGATTCACGTTAACCCCAGGTTAAGCCTGCTTGCGGTAAATATGGTTCTTGAGATAACAGGGTGTGGTCTGCCAAAGAGTGGATTTCCCAGCCAGATACCGGCTCATTCACTTCTGAAGGTTTCTGAAGACCCTCCATCGGACCCTAGCCTGTGCTTGAGAAGGAGGTTTACCCCATCCTGAGGCTGCTGGGTCAGCCATGTATCCTCCCACCACTGGCTCTGGTTAGGGGTGTGGGTTCAGTGTCCCTCTTGGCCTGGAGGCCATAAAGAATGTCAGGCTGGGGAATAAGCACCCTTCATTTCCTCCCTTTAGGAGAGAAAGGGAAAGACTCATGTCTCCTCCTGTTCCCAGGAAGAAAGAAAAAGTGATGTCGCTCAGTCGTGTCTGACTCTTTACAACCCCATGAACTGTAACCTGCCAGGCTCCTCCATCCATGGTATTTTCCAGGCAAGAATACTGGTATGGGTTGCCATTTCCTTCTCCAGGGGAATCTTCCTGACCCAGGGATCAAACCTGGGTCTCCTGCATTGCAGGCAGACTTTTTATGGCTTGAGCCACCAGGGGCTCCAATCCTGTCCCCAACAAGATATCAGTTAAACCCCACAAAACCACTTTAGGAAGCAAAGAGATCATTGGCAGCATTCAGGCCTAGACCCCTCCACAAAGGCCTCTGTCCACAGTGACTTTCTCAGCCACACAAACACGGCTGAAAGACGTTGTACAGAAGAGAGTCATGGGGAAATGCGGCATGAATGGGGATTCAGAACTGCAGAAATCCACCACACAGCCTCTTGACATCCTCCATCTCACCCCCACATCTTCCATGCATGGCTTGACCCAGAAAACACATCTGAGAAAACAAATCAAACAAGTCCAGTTTGCAGGTGTTGCCCAAATATGGTCATTTGATTCTTTTTCCTTTGAAATCTAAGCAGCTTGGGGAGACAGCAGCACATTTGATTGACTAATTTCTACATTGTGCTGTGCTGAGTTGCTCAGCTGTGTCCGACTCTGTGCTACCCCGTGGACTGCAGTCCACCAGGCTCTATGGGATTCTGCAGGCAAGAATACTAGAGTGAGTTGCCATGCCCTTCTCCAGGGGATCTTCCCAACCCAGGGATCGAACCCAAGTCTCCCACATTGCAGGCAGATTCTTTACCATCTGAGCCACCAAGGAAGCCCAAGGATATTAGAGTGGGTAGCCTATTCCTTCTCCAGGGGATCTTCCTGACCCAGGAATCGAACGGGGGTCTCCCATATTGCAGGTGGATTCTTTACCAGCTGGCCTACCAAGGAAGCCCAATTTCTACATTAGGCATTCCCCAGTGGATTTTTTTTTAACCATTAATTTTTTTTATACAGGTATAATTGACATGTAAAAAGCTGTCATATTAAGTGTGCATGCGTACTCAGTCGCTCAGTCCTGTCCAGGAAGCAGCCTCGTGTTTCCAACCCCTCTCTAGGTGATGTCCCTGTCATTTCCCCCTACTGAAGTGGGGATGGAAACAAGAGGCTGCTTCCTGGACTCCAACTGGGAGGTTGGGATGGGATTGGATCAGAGGACTGGACAACAACAGGATGAAGCCTCTGAATGCAGGGTGGTGAATTTGGCCTCTGTCTTTCAGTCCAGGAAACGAGGCCAGGCAAGGAAGGGTCAGAGAGCCTGGGTACAGGACAGCGAGAGAAGAGGAGAGGAAGATCGAAGAGGCCAGGCAGGTTGGGCAGCAGGGAAAGAGTGAACCACGACTCAAAAGTCACTAATTGCACACAAGAGCTGAGGAAAGAGTATTTCTCATATTTTGTTTGTCCTAAAAACAGACACACACAAGAGCCCTGTGCCTGTCACAAAATAGAGTATCGGTAAAGAAATGCATGTTGACTGAAGAAGGGATTTGGGGAGAACACCCTTAAGACAGTTGTGTGTGTTTAGAATCTTACAACACTGAACTGGAGTGAAGCACAAAATTCAGGCGAAGTGAAATTATGCAAGATTTCACTTTCCGTTAGTTTTTTTTTTTTTTTAATTCATTTGATCTTAGAAGTGAGTAAAACTTCAAATATTTTGAAATGCTAAGTAATTGTTTTCCTTCAGTTTTCTTCCGTTAGTCCCTTCTAAAAAGCCTAGTTTGTATTTCAGCCTCAAAAAACAGGCTTATATTTTTAATAGAATAAGAAGAATTGGCATCAGAAGTTTCTGCAGCTAAATGGCAGTAATGTCATATCTGGGAAAAAAAAAAAAAAAAAAAAAAAAGCTGATGTATTGCAGGCTGCTCCAAGCACCCAGCAATTTTGATGCAAAATCCCTCTTTCTGTACTGATGAGCCCTCTTGACTAACAGTATAGTAACTGTGCATGTGTTTTCAGAGAACATCTTGCACCAGCTCCTTAAAATCGTTAGGAAAAATGGGAGAAAAATGTTCATTAAAGGTGATGAGGAAATTTAGATAAGACCTGAAACAGCCGGAATGAGAAAACAGCAAATCAAAGAGATCAAAGTTATGGCTGGCTGCTCTCGGCAGTGATGCTAGTGGAGGTGCCTGCTCAGGTAAGGGCTTAATTAGCGCTGTCAGTCACTCTAATTGCCTGCGATTAAAGGCCTGAGTCAGCAGGGCTATGAGCTTGCCCAGTGATGGGCGTCACCCATGAATTTGGAAGGGGAATCGGGGATCACGCCTCCTCAAGGGGCAAACGGCACAGTCGTCTATTTGAAGACATTTTCCATCAGCACCTATGTGGCCCATCTGCTGGTCTGCTTTCTCCGACAACAAGCACTTTGTTAAATCAGTATCAATTCACAAGCTGGAGGAAACGTCCAAGAGGCCTTTATTTGATTTCTGTGCTTCTGAGTCGGGGCCAAGGGTGTCAATTATCAATGAACAAAGCTCTAGGCATTGACTGCAAGTGTTGCGCCTTGTAATGGTACCAGGTCCTCGTGTCTCCCTTGGACATCTTCAGCATCCTGTCTTCACAGCCCAGGTCAACTTGTGCTTCTCAGATGGTTTCTGGGGAGGACTTCTATCTGGGTCCCCCCTCATTCGTTCTACATTTCCGGCCATGGTTGTTCCTTGGCCAAGAAACCCTGCCCCACCACCACTCCTCTTATCCCTACCCATCTCCTCTTTTCCAAGTCTAACCTTCTGATCCAAAGAGCTGACTCATTGTAAAAGACCCTGATGCTGGGAAAGATTGAGGGCAGGAGGAGAAGCGGATGACAGAGGACGAGATGGTTGGATGGCATCATTGACTCAACAGACATAAGTTTGAGCAAACTCCAGGAGAAAGAGAAGGACAGGGAGGTCTGGTGTGCTACATACTGCTGCTGCTGCTGCTAAGTCGCTTCAGTCGTGTCCGACTCTGTGCGACCCCAGAGATGGCAGCCCACCAGGCTCCCCCGTCCCTGGGATTCTCCAGGCAAGAACACTGGAGTAGGTTGTCATTTCCTTCTCCAATGCATGAAAGTGAAAAGTGAAAGTGAAGTCGTTCAGTCGTTCCTGACTCTTAGCGACCCCATGGACTGCAGCCTACCAGGCTCCTCTGTCCATGGATTTTCCAGGCAAGAGTACTGGAGTGGGGTGCCATTGCCTTCTTTGTGCTACATACTATGGGGTCACAAAGAGTCAAACACAACTGAGCGACTGAACAACAACAACAAAACCAAACTTGGTGGTGGGGGAGGGGTGTCTATCTCAAATCCTTTCAGGTAACGACCCCTCCTTCTCCCCACCCCAAGGAGACCCTCCCCTTCTCTGGCTTCCTGGGCACTGTCTCCAGCCCTCTACCCAGGGACAGTCTGCATCCTCCCCCAAAGACAACTATTGCTGCTTGTATCCTCTCTGGGGTTGCCATGCTATTTTTAAAACACTGTGATTTCAAAAATAGATTAAAATACAGAGTAGATGCTCAGTAAATGTTTATCTGGTCAAAGGAAGTAAGTGCTGCTGGATAGAAACAAAGGATCCAGGGAGGGAGGCTGCAGAGGAGCCCACTGCAGGGCAGCAGGGCAGTTTTCATCTGGATAGCTTGGCTAGGATACCAAATAAAGCAATAAAAATGCTAATCTTCCCAGCCCCGCCTTCTGCTTCAGGAGAGCCTGGGAGGCAGTGACAGCAATAAAGTAGGTGGAGAAGTTAAAGGGGAAAACATAAATTAGGTCATGAGAGGATAAAGAGACGGATTTTCAATAGGCTTCAACCTTCAGAGTTGGGAGGGCCTAAATTAAGTGGATCATACGAAATTCAATAAACAAGGATTGTAGAAGGCAGATGATTTATCCCATTATAATTTGAATTAAATTCAAGCATCAATAACACCCCTGACCCAAAGGTTATTAAGAGATGGCTAATAACATGAACCAAACCAGCACATCTGTGTATTATTGCTGGAAATTCAGGGTCAGGGAATTGATTGCCTGAGAGATGAATTTCATCCCTGGTGCTGTGGAGCAGGGCTCAGGAGGACAGGGCACAGTGGTGTCCCCCAGCCACCAGCCTGCAGCCCAGGACCCCTCATCTGTGACCAAGACAACCTGGATGATACCCTCAGCATGGAGAAAATCTAGACACGTTTCTTCCTAGCTGGAGGTTTCTCACCTCCCTTTGCTGACAGTGTTTACTTTAGAAAATTTGCAAGTATAAATTCTTTCTCTGACCCTTTGCAAATTTCCCCCTGGTGCCTTTCCTGTGTGACAACCCAGAGCCTATCTTTCTTGAGGAGGTGGGAGCCACCTCCTTGAAGTGCAGACAAAGGAGAGAGCACTGTGTCCCCAGACTCCACAGGAGAGATGTAGCCTGACTTCCACATCACAGAGAGAAACACTTGATGTACCACACACCCCGCTGGGTACCACCTGGATGGTGGCCCCCTGCACTTTTCACTGGCCCACCCAGGGCTTAAAACCCTCCCACTTTTGGTGTCAGTAGAGTTGAGCTCAGCCCTGACTGCACTAGTCTTGAGTAACACCTAGCTTCTCTGTTTAATTTTGGTGCCATTTGGACTTTGACATGTGTCTGTGGGCATCAGGGAAACCGTTTGCTCCAAGCCCAGACTGCTGCTCTCAGAAGCTCTCTTCTGCCTTGTGTATAAACTCGTGAGTGCTGGCCAGTTAATCCAGGCCTGTTGCTTCTATTTGTGTTAGATGATTCAGACTGTGTTCAGACATGGAAAACACACCAAATCAATCACAGAACCGGGCCCAGCAAATCTCTGAGAACTGCTTGACAGATACTGGTGTCCCTGTACACTCCCTTCCCGCTCTGGTCTAATTGTGAGCTCCCTGACAATGGCTGGGTATCTGTCACTTTCCTCATGGGGTTAGATTCAGGTACATCACACCAGTGTGCACTTGAGCGCCTTCATGCCCTTCATCCTTTCATCTTATAGGACTCCCAGGAAACACTGCTGTCCCTTCTTCACTGGTAAGGAGGCCAGACTCATACAGACTGAGGGCTTTGCCCAAGGTCACAGGCATGGACAGTGTCAGACCTGAGATGTGAACCCAGGTAGCCTGGCTCCCCAGACTGCAGGATTTCACAATGAAATATTCTTGCTGTTGTTGTTGTTCAGTTGTTCAGTCACCTCTGACTCTTTGAGACCCCATGGACTACAGCATGCCAAGCTTCCTTGTCCTTCACCATCTCCTGGAGCTTGCTCAAACTCATTTCCATTGATTCAGTGATGCCATCCAACCATCACCTCTTCTGGCATCCTCTTCTTCTTTTGCCTCCCATCTTTCCCAGTGTCAGGGTCTTTTCCAACAAGTTGGCTCTTCACATCAGGTGGCCAAAGTATTGGAGCTTCAGCTTCAGCATCAGTCCTTCCAATGAATATTCAGGGTTGATTTCCTATAGGATTGACTGGTTTGATCCCCCTGCAGTTCAAGGGACTCTCAAGAGTCTTCTCCAACACCACAGTGCAAAAGCATCAATTTTCTGGCATTCAGCCTTCTTTCTGGCCCAACTCTCACATCCATACATGACTACTGGAAAAACCAGACCTTTGACCAGACAGACCTTTGTCAGCAAAGAGACATCTCTGCTTTTTTTTATATGCTATGTTTATCATAGCTTTTCTACCAAGAAATAAGTGTCTTTTAATTTCAGGGCTGCAGTCACCATCTTCCGTGATTTTGGAGCCCAAGAAAATAAAGTCTGTCATTATTTCTATTGTTTCCCCATTTGCCAAGAAGTGATGGGACCAAATGCCATGATGTTAGTTTTTTGAATGTTGAGTTTTAAGCCAGATTTTTCACTCTTCTCTTTCACTCTCATCAAGAGGCTCTTTAGTTCCTCTTCACTTTCTGCCATAAGGGTGTTGGAATCTGCATATCTGAGGTTATTGATATTTCTCTTGGAAATCTGAATTCCAGCTTGTGCTTCATCCAGCCGGGCATTTTGAATGGGCTTCCCTCTGGCTCAGACAAGGATTTCATTGTGTGGAGTAGGAATCCTGGAGGGAACGTAAACCCAGGGTGTCTTGTTGAATTCTGCAGGACTTCGGGACCCTGCTCTACTGTGCAACCCCAGGGGGACGGGGCCACTCCCTTCCAATGGAAGAGCATCAGTGAACCTTGGAACATCAAGGGCTCAGAGCTTCAGCAGCTAGGAGAGAACCAGGGCTGCACAAATATGGTGGCACCATTGGTCAATAGATACGAGGATGAAGCAGCAGCGACACCTGTAGAAGGAGTCTTGTTCGTGAGCACAGGTGAGTGCCCACCACCTGTGGACATCCAGGTATTCTTGCAGAGGAATGTTCTGGGACTAAAAGAGTAGAGGGGCCACTGAGTATGGCTTTCCTGTTGTCCTGGTCTCTCCTCCACCCAGTAGCCATTAAGGGCTACAATGCAACTCTACTGTCTCTTTATCAGCAATTTCACCTCTACCTGCTGAGAGTGGGATGCAGCCAAGGGAATTCTGGCTGTGCCTCCCACAGGTCAAATCAAAACCGCCACCTCCCTGGTGCTGCCTTAATAGGTACTGGGCGTGTGGGGTCTGCCGATAGAAGTCGAAATCTGTTGGGAGAATTGCACATCAGTCAGTGAAACTATTACCTGTTCATTTGATAAGAGAAAATTAAATTATTCAGCTCCCAATAAAACAGGCATCATCCCACCATAATAGTGGAGTAATTGTTTTACAATTAAGGCGTGCCCAGAATGTACATTACTGAGTCATTTTAATAATGTGTGCATTGAGTTGCTTATTTTTTTTCCCAAAGAGAGGCAATTCAAATAAGTAATTTAGTGGTAGAAGTAAACTATGAATTTAATTTATATGTTCATTAATTGTACAATTAAACAGAATACTAATTGACTGTAGAATTATAGCTAAATGGAACACTGCACCCAGACAATTAGTTCTCGTCCTGTTTTTCATCGTGAACATAATTTTTGGTGGTCTCATCCTACCCAATTAGGTTTTGTTTGGCTTTATTGGAGCATAAATCATTCTGCTAGCACAAGATTTAATCCCCCCAATACAGCTGGTGTGTTACTCCCAAAGGTTATCTCTTAAAAGAAAGGACATCAGGTTTCAGTGATCAGGATGGGCAGGAGATAAGCTGGGCTTTGATTTCCAGTGTGTTCTCCACAGAAGGACTGATGGAGGCAAAGCCATGGGTCAGAGGTGATAGCATCTTGGTTATGTCACCTGTATGTGGGAGGGGCTGGGAGTCTGGACAACCTGCTCACCATGTCTAAGGTTTTTACCTGGAATGGACATTTTTAAGCCACGGTCCCTTGGAGCACACATAGGCTACTGGCTCCAACAGGAGAGAGCCTGACAGGTAGGAAAAATTTGTACGCAGGAAACGTGGTGTCTTTTCATGGACATGAAGTGTCTGTGATAAACTCAGGGCCACTTCCCTTTCTGGGCTGCGCCATTGGGAGTTCTCACCTAGACTGATGTCATGAGCCAGAGGGTCTGGTTGTGATCCTTGGTTTATCCTGAGATTCATGCAGGCCGGCTGTGCTTTCCCCAGCTTCTCAGAAAGAAAAAAGGAAAAGGGAAGATGTGAAGTGGTGGCTCCTAAAAACACAGGAATGTACCTTCTCCATGTGGATGGGAGGCCAGGGCAGAGCCCTGTGCATGCACCTCTGGAGGCACCAGGATCTCTCAGTTGTTTGGGGCAGCAGAGGGGCCCTCCCAGAGCTGTTTAAACTTCAGGGGCTTCTCTCTGGCACAGTCCCTGAACGTGGCAGAAAGTCAGACATGAAGCAGGCTATTATCAACATGTCTCCTTTACATAGAACATCTGTGGGACCAAGTTTGCTCAAGTCATTCCACAAACATCAGGTGCAGCTTAGACACTGTGATAGGTAATTCAGTTCAGTTCAGTTCAGTCACTCAGTCGTGTCCGACTCTTTGCAACCCCATGAATCGCAGCACGCCAGGCCTCCCTGTCCATCACCAACTCCCGGAGTTCACTCAAACTCACGTCCATCGAGTCTGTGATGCCATCCAGCCATCTCATCCTCTGTCGTCCCCTTCTCCTCCTGCCCCCAATCCCTCCCAGCATCAGAGTCTTTTCCAATGAGTTAACTCTTCGCATGAGGTAATCGGGTACAGCATTAGACAAGGCAGACCCAAATACTGCCCATTGGCCCCATGGCTGAGACAACGGCCATAGGGAATGTGACCCAGGGTCATCTGGTGAGTATCCTTGGCCATCCTGACTCAGCTTCAGGGGAGTCCAAACAGTGGTCCTCGTATTGGCCTCCTGTGGCTACTGTAATGAACTACCACCAACTTAGCAGCTAAGACAGCACGAGCTAATCATCTGACAGCTCTGGGAGTTAGACGTGGTCTGGTCTAAGGTGGGTCTCCTGGGATAGGACAAGACCAAGGTGTAGGCAGCACTGGTTCCCTCTGGAGGCCCCTGGGGAGGCTTCCTTGGCTTCTCCTGCTTGAGAGGTGCCTATGTTTCTTGGCTCGTGGCCTCCTCCTCCATATTCAGAGTCAGCAGTGGTGTCATTCCCACCTCTTCTCTGTCCTCACAACTCCCATTCTGACCCTCCAGCCTCCCTTATTCACCTAAAGACCCTTGTGAGGGATATGGGTGCATCCAGGACACACTTTCAGCTCCAGATCTTTAATTGAATCGAGTCTGCGAAGTCCCTGTGGCTGTGTTGTGTAGCCTGGTTCCAGGGATTAGGGTGAGGACATTTCAGGTGGAGCTCTGCTCTTCCCACCACTCTTCCTATGGGGAGAAGGAGTGCAGTGGTGCCAGGTCTCAGTTTCTGGGGGAAATAGGTGTTCCTTCTAAGAGGGTTTAGAAATACCTGGTGTTAACTGTTCATCTCACCCTCCAGTATGCTCCCAGTGACACCGAAGTGAGATATGTGACATCCCCAGAAGTGACTGGAACGCTCAAAGGCAGAAATCCTTCCTGCCAGTTGAGAGGACTCAGGTGGAACCCGATTTTGTTTTATGTTTTTATTGCATCATTTAAACCATTGAAATGCAAATCCCCACAGAAAAAATTGGTACAGGTATGGAAGGTAGAAGGGTGGTCAACCAGCTGATTCCATTGTCCAGAGAAAGAGAAATGGCTCGGAACTTTATGCACTTTGGGGCTTCCCCAATGCCACAGTGGGTAAAGAATCTGCCTGCAATGCAGGAGACACAGGATATGTGGGTTTGATCCCTGAGTCAGGAAGATCCCCTGGAGAAGGGAATGGCAAGCTCTCACCAGTATTCTTACCAGGAGAATTCCATGGACAGAGGAGCCTGGCAGGCTACAGTCCATTGGGTCACAAAGGGTCAGACACGACTGAGCAACTAAGCATGGCGTGGCATGGCCTTATGCACTTTACCTTGAAAGTGTTTAGGTAATAGGACCTTAAACTAGAAAACCTCCATTGTTATTAGTTTACATGGAATAAATGATTGTACATGAGACATACATAATCAGAGAGCTGTCGGTGTTGGTTCCTAAGCATCGGAAACTGAACATTTAATACAAAAGAAAGCAAGCTTACATCTTAGGAGTCTTTGTCATATACACACACTCCCCAAACCTTACTTTCTCCCCCTCTTTGTTTTATTCCTAAATACTTCGCACCTTCTGATACTGCCATAATTTACTTACTTGTTTGGTTTATCATCTGTCTCCCCCATTAGATCAGGGACTTTGTGTTTTGTTCTCCCTTCCAAGAACTAGAAAAGTGACTGCTCTGTCAAAGGCAACCAATAAATATTTATAGAATGAATAAGTGATTTATACCATATGATCAGCATGCTGTATTTTGGTTAAGGGAAATGATCTCTCTATCATAGAATTAAGCCTGAGTTTTAACTGCTGTTTGGGAGATAAGATTTTTCTTAAGCGTTAGGTCAAGCCAAGATGCCTCAGGACTTTTCCAGGTTCCCAAGTCAGGCCGTGTTGCGGGGATGGGTCAGCGTCCTCACCTGACCCAGGCTTTCTCAGGTCCCCACTAAGAGATTCATGAAGGCACAGAGAAAAATGGAGAATTTGAGACACTCTTGCACAACGCTAATGAAGAATTTGAAGAGATAAGATGAGATGGTTAATTATAGATAAGAAAACCAGTGCAAGGAATCATAGCTATTTCTAAGGAAAATACCAGAATGACTGAAACAGAGTCAATTATCCATGACACAATCACAGAAAAATTGCTGGAAACGTGATAAATATCTCAGAGTACAGGAGGCAAATGTCCTCCATTTTCCAAGGGAAAATCAGTCAAAATGGACCAAAGTTAGACACATTTCAGCAAACATTTAAAACGATAAAATAAAGATAAACCCAAAGACTGGTCTTAGAAGGAAAATATATGCCTGCATGAAAACAAGCACAAACGTGTGTGGTCTGAGATCAATGCCACACTCCTGCCAGAAGGAAGTACAGCTGAGCTGTCATTTATTTTTAAAAAAGTGGAAAATCTAAGAACTTTACACCCAGGCATGGACTTTCCAGGCATGGGGTTGACACCTAGACAGTCTCTACATCCACCTGCTCATGAAATACAAACCCAGATACATTTTCTTGAAAGTGTGACAGAAACTGTCTACTTCAGTGACTGTAAGAGATGATTTAACAATGGAAGATCCTCTGAGAGCCTTTTTGAAGAAATGTATGATATAAGCACCTCCCAGTGACTCAGATGTGCCATGGAATCCAGTTGGATGGTTCTCATGCTAAGGTCTTGGGCACCTTCTCCACCCCGAAAGATTCAGGCTCTGTTCTGCTGTCTGGCCAGAGAACCACTCTTAACAGCCAATGAACCCTAATTTAAATTAAATAACTTTATCATAAATTACTACCTCTCATCTGGAGAGTTGAGCAAAATGCACCCAAATATGAAACTGATTGCCTCTGCCTACAGAAAGCTGGAAAAAAAAAAAAAAGCTTTCCAGGCTCTGTTCTCTTGCATTTTCTAGGTTTTTAAAAGAAAATGTCTTCCCAGTGAAAACAACCAAAAAAAAGCTTCACATAAAGAGAAGAGCCAAGTTTTATGGGTCACAGTGACCTGATACTACTAAATTCTAACATTCAGTTCTAATTGGAACAGAAAATCCTGTATTTTTATCTGGCTTTTACAAACCTCTTCAAATGTGAACTTCCAGATCTTCTCTGAAATTTCCCTTCTGTGTCACATTCGGTCAAATACATCTTTAATAAAAAGACTGAAAATGAGTTTTTAATCCAAGAGACTCCTGGAAACTTTGGAAGTTAATTTGTAGTTGAGAAAACAAACAAACAGATCAGGTTTGGGCTTGTCTGACTCTGCTGCCAGCTGACCTTGAAATTCAGTGTGGGTTGCTTACCTGCTCCGAGCCCTCCTTTCCTCATCTTTGAAATGGAGATGATTGTATCTGCTTCAAAACAGCTAAGACAGAAATAGCACAATGTGAGGAAAGGTCAGAGACCCTCCCTCTTGCTTGTAGGCTCTGGTGATGGTGGAAGAATTGTGGCGGATCTTCACGTGGGCATCTGTGAAACAGGTAACTCTTCATGCTCTGTTAACCTCACATTTCAGCAAAACCAGTAAGCCAGCAGTCTTTTGCGGGTCAGGAGACCCCGCCCTCAGGTTCAGGGATCCACTGGAAGCAGTGGATATGCACAGGAAAGCAGTCAGGAAAGCAGTGATATGCACAGTTATGGTTTATCACAACGTAGGGATGCAGGTAAAGATGAGTGGATGGAAGACAGTCACAGGGAAGCCTAGGAGAGGCCAGGTGTCAGTGGCCAGGTGTCAGCACCCAGGTGTGTTCCCCTAATAGAGTCACTGCGAGCATTTACTTTTCCCAGCAATGATGTCTGATAGAACTTCCCTAGTGGCTCAGCTGGTAAAGAACCTGCCTGCCAGTGTAAGATGGAGAAGACAATGGCACCCCACTCCAGTACTCTTGCCTGGAAAATCCCATGCATGGAGGAACCTGGTAGGCTGCAGTCCATGGGGTCACTAAAAGTCGGACACGACTGAGAGACTTCACTTTCATTTTTCACTTTCATGCATTGGAGAAGGAAATAGCCACCCACTCCAGTGTTCTTGCCTGAAGAATCCCAGGGATGGGAGAGCCTGGTGGGCTGCCGTCTATGGGGTTGCACAGAGTCAGACACGACTGACGTGACTTAGCAGCAGCAGCAGCCAGTGTAAGAGACGCAGATTCAATCCCTGGGTTGGGAAGAACCTTTGGTGAAGGAAATGGTAACCGACTCCAGTATTCTTGCCTGGGCAATCCTATGGATAGAGGAACCTGGAGGGCTACAGTCCATAGGGCTGCAAAGTGTTGGATACGACTGAGTGACTAATACTTTAAAATAAAATTACTTCATTGAGCTATAAATATTTGTGGCTTTGCAGGTCTCATGGTCTCAACTCAGGAAGAACAATAGCAGCTTTTGACAATGTGGAAACAAATGAAGGAGGCTGGGGTCCCGTACAACTTTCTTTATTTGCAGACACTGCAATGTGAATTGCAGAGCATTTTCACATGTCATGAAATATTACGATCCTTTTGGTTTCTTGACTGTGTTGATGCACAGGGTATATTAGGGAGTTTATGATACTATTCTGTATGAAACTATAATGGTGGATACAGGCCATTATGTATTATATTTGTCAAAACATATAGAACTATACAACTCAAAGACTGAACCTTAATGTAAATGGTGGACTTGGGTTAATGACAGTGCATCAGTCAGTGCTCACAGCTGTAGAAAATGAAGCACTAGTATGAGCTGTTAACAGGGAGAAGAAGTGTGTCCCTGGGCTTAGTGAGGAGGGAACAGGCATATAGAACTCTATATACTAGCTTCTCAGTGATTCTGGAAATCTAAAGTGAAAGTGTTAGTCACTCAGTCCTGTCTGACTCTTTGTAACCCCATGGACTGTAGCCCACCAGACTCCTCTGGCCATGGAATTCTACAGGCAAGCATAATGGAGTGGGTTTCCATTTCCTTCTCCAGGGGATCGTTCCAACCTGGGAATCTAACCTGGGTCTCCTGCATTGTGGGCAGATTCTTTACCATCTGAGCCACCAGGGAAGCCTCAGAACTATATGAAAAAATAAGGTCAAAAAGGTTAAAAGCATTTGTAGTTCATTGGTCGTAGGATACCAGAGGGAGGTGGGGTTTGGCCCATGACATGTCATCGCCAACCCACAGGCAAGCAGGGGGATAAAGGTCACACATAATACCAGGACGTGGGCATGTAAACAACCTGAGACTCATACAGTGCACACTGTATGAAGCTGATGATTTTAGCTTCCGCTGAGCTGGGAGCAGCCACCATACATACTTGTTGTCGGCTTAAATAGCTGTATTATTTGTAGTGGAAACTTGGGAAAGTGGGCCTAAAGGGAAATAGAGATTTCTTCAGATATTGTGCTGCCTGTAATAAGCTGCTCACCCTCCTTTTTTCTTAAAGATGGAACAATCAATGCAGCATCCCTTTAAACATAATAATTAGCACAATTCATTTGGTAAACGAGTATTGAGCACCCACTGTGTGCTCGCTACCTGCCCAGGCTGCTGGAGCTGGTGGCAATTATGGCATGATGTCGAAAATGGCTGGACGGCATGTCCAAGTAAGAAAAAGAGCAAGTGGGGTCAGATTGATTTCATGAAACATTTGCTAATAAATGCATCCTGACGCTCCCGGCGTGGCTGCCCCGTGCCCACTGGACTTCCATCTGTGGCTGTTCCATCTTTTGTTGTTGCTGTTCAGTCAGTAAGTCATGTCTGACTGTTTGTGACCCCATGGACTGCAGCATACTAGGCTTCTCTGTCCTCCACTGTCTCCCAGAGTTTGTTCAAATTCATCTCCATTGAGTCAGTGATGCTGTCTAACCATTTTGTCTTCTGCTGCCCCCTTCTCCTCCTGCCCTCAGTCTTTCCCAGCCTCAGGGTCTTTTCCAATGAGTCAGCTCTTTGCATCAGGTGGTCAAAGTATTGGAGCTTCAGCATCAGTCTTTCCAATGAATATTCAGGACTGATTTCCTTTAGGATTGACTGGTTTGATCTCCTTGCAGTGCAAGTCTTCTCCAGCACCACAATTTGAAGGCATCAGTTCTTTGGTGCTCAGCTTTCTTTATGGTCCAACTTTCACATCCATACATGACTACTGGAAAAACCAAAGCTTTTACTGTATGGACCTTGGTCAGCAAAGTAATCTCTCTGCTTTATCTGTCTGCTTACATCAAATAATGAGAATGCATTTATCATCCTCCACTCGACAGGATATTCATTTACTGCCTCTAATATTCCTGTTACATCCTCCGAGGGCATGACCTAGTTCCTGCCTTAAAGGCAGCAATGAAGCAAGTTGCCCACAGGAGAGATAAGGACTGAGGCTCCCAACTCCCCACTTGGAGACAGTCAGCAGAAAGCCAGTTCCATCCTGAAATCTTGATTCCGGCATTCACATGATCCTCTCACTGGGATTCAGAGGAATCAGAGACCTAATTACAATTTCTACTCCCGTGTTGAGCATTTACTCCAATTACATGGTCAATAACTCATTGTATATGGATGTAAATGCTACTTGGGGACTCTCCATTTTTCCCCATTTCCGAGGCAGTGAGAACGGTGGTTTTGTCCACAGAGGCCCCTTCACTAGAGGCTTCTAACTGCTGGCTTAGTCCTCCTGTGGAAGCCAGGCCTTCAAGGGAAGAACAAGACAGCTTTAGCAGACGGCTAAGAGCAGAGGATCCCTGGTGGCTCAGATGGTAAAGAATCTGCCTGCAACGTAGGAGACCCAGATTCTATCCCTGAGTTGGGAAGATCCCCTGGAGAAGGGAATGGCAACCCACTCCAGTATTCTTGCCTGGAGAATTCCACAGACAGAGGAGCCTGGCAGGCTACGGTCTATGGGGTTGCTAGGAATTGGACACAACTGAGCAACTAACACTCTGAAAGCAGGGCATCCAGGTGAGACTGTGGGTTCCACCAGCATCCCCAGCTCCATGAACACACTTCCCATGCCTCGGTCTACCCCTCTGCAAAATGGGAATGACATCTGAAAAGTCCTTAGGGTGATGTCCAACATGAAATGTGCAATAAAGGAACAATCCATAAAGAGATCACAGCAGTGAAAGCTGTGTATCTCTAGAGCATGTTTGGGGAAAAGCATGTCTGAGAAAAGATGAGAGGCAGCTGCTCTCAGTGCCAACAGCAAGAATCTCAGAGCTGAAAGCAAAGCCAGGACTCTGGTCCTGTGTTTAATCACCACAGGTGCAGGAATGATCCTGCCTTCTGTTTACCCATCTCCTCAGGCCACGGTACTTTCAGTGTAGAGACTCACTGCCTCCTGGAAGATGAAGAAAATCCCCACCAAAGGGGTGTTGACTTAAAAAAATAATCACAACATAAAAGTTGAAAGTTATGTTTTATTTGGTGGGAATTTTTAGGACTCCAAGCCCGGAAGATAGCATCTCAAGTGACCTTGAAATAACTGCTCCAAGGAAGTTAGGGGGAGGAGCCAGGTTGAATAGAAGCTGTGCAACAAAGGGCAGGTAGTTTGAACATCAAAAGATTATTGTTAAAGAAAACCAGATATCCCAAGTTAAGGAATTTAGCGCGTTTCTACTTATGGGAAGATGCAAGAGTCTAGACTCACTGAAATCATTCCTTTCATGTGCATCTCAGCTCTCTTGGGCCATTGTCCTGCGTTGTTTTCACATCCTGAAATCCCTTGGGCTCACCATAGGGAGTGGCTGCAGTCTGATGGCTGTTAGATAACAGAATTCTTCTCCTTCCTTCTCTTCAGAAATTCATATTTGGAGGGCCAGAATCACTGATGACTGTGATATTCTTGTTTACTGATATAGCAGGAAATATTTCCTTTCTCAGGGGTGGGGGGGTGGGGGGGTCTGCTTCGTATGTACTCAGAAACACACATTCATTAAGAACCAGGCCACATGGCTGTGACAGCAGATTGGGGCACGTGGGCAGGTGGGCGCTCTATGTCTTGGGGAGGGTGTTTTTCCTCTGGGTGACCTGGAGCTCCAGGCCTGCAGCCTCCTTCCACCCCACTGAGTGGACATCACACCAGGATACCACAGCCATGAACACAGCCTCTCTGAGACCCAGTCTGGCTCCAGCACTGCTCAGCAGCCTCTCACCTGCTATGAGAAGTGAGACGTGAGATGTGTTCACATCTTAGGAGAGTGTGGCAGACAGCCCACAACTCTGCCTCGGGATGAGCTGGGAGGAACCTCTCCCACTTCCTCTTTACTTTCATCTACTTCAGAGTGAAGAGACTCCAAGGAGCATCACACATTGCCCTCAGAGGCTCCTCTGGATGCCTGGAGTGGTTGGTGGGGTTCTCATTGGGTGTAGGGAAGATGAGCCTGCAACAGGTCTCCAAGCAGATGGATGCAGTGGACCATCAGTGGGTGCAGAGTGAGTCCCTGCTCTTTGAAGATTGTAACCGATTCAGCCAACATGTTGCTATCCAAGTCCACATTCTAAATGAGGGTGGGCTCAGGCTGCCCTTCAGGGTTGCAGAGAAGCTCACGAGGTCCCTGGGAAAACGAGCATGCACAGAGGTCAGGGAACCCTCTCTGTTTCTCATCTTTGCTCCCACCGGCTATCACAGCCTTATCCACCACTGAGCAGAAGGCAAAAAAAAAAAAAAAAAAAAAAAAAGATGGGGTTTGTTCCTACCTTTGAAAACATCACAGAGAGTCAAAGGAAATGTTTCCAGGCTGAACTACACATCACTGAGTAACACAAGCAATAGGAAAACACATCAAGACCGTCAGCCACGGCGTTTGAAGAGCAAATGTGGTCCATGTAGTGGATGAGTGTCAGCAAGTCCCCATCATTGAAAACAGGTGCCCCTTTTAACTGGAGGTCTAGCGAGGGTCAGGCGTGTGGAGATCTTGGAGAAGGGATACCCTCAGGGAAAAAAGGCAGAGAAATAATGATTTGAATTCTGACACCAATTCAGTGTCTGCAGACCAGTTAGCAGCCAGTGGGAGCGATAGCTTCATCCATCCTCAGTCGGCAGTGGGAACTCTAGTTCAAACACACATGTTGACCTTTACAATGGTTCAATGAGGTTTGAGAAAGCAGTTGTGACAGGGAACCAAGAGAGGACAGCAGAGATCAATGACGTCCTATTGAGGAATGGCATGGAACCGGTCAATTTCTCTTCCTCCCACTCTCCAGGCAATGACCACCAGTGGGAAGGATGAAACAGAGCTGGTACTTCCATGTCACTCCCAACAGGACTCAATCCTTGCTGTCCTATCTAGGCAGTCTTTGTGTTTTGAGGGTTTGCATTGCTAAGTCAGTCTAAACTGAGGAGGAGAGACGTGCTGCAAAAGGACAATAATACTAATGAAAGGGAGAGTCAAGCAGGCAGCCATAATAATAATGTGAGGGCAGTGGGGGGTGGGTCTCAGTTTTCTTATTTCTGCGGTCTCCTATGCATGAATGGAAGGCTCTCTTGGGTGTGACTGGATGTTGACAGAGCCCCGGATCCTTCTGCAAGGACTCGGGTGCCCCATACTTTGCCATCAACACAGCGATCCATGGAGCATCAGTTCAGAGCTGTCCCCAGATAGTGCTGCAGAAATTAGGTCCTAGTAGGTGCTTTGTGAGGAAGTCTCAGTGAACAAATGAACGATAAGCTTCTCCAGAAACATATTGTCAGGCATTGGCTACAAATCTGCTCTTTTCTTTTACAAACAATAAATCAAATGTCCTCTCCTCCCATAAGCTGCTTCAGTAAAGTCTGATTCTTTACAATCCTACGGACTGTAGCCCATCAGGCTCCTCTGTCCATGGGATTCTCCAGGCAAGAATACTGCGGTGGGTTACCATGCCCTTCTCCAGGAGATCTTCCCCACCCAGGGATTGAACTCCCATCTCTTATCTCTCCTGCAGGCAGGCAGGTTCTTTACCACTAGCGCCACCTGTGTGTGTGCTTAGTCATGTCGGACTCTTTGTGACCACATGGACTGCAGCCTGCCAGGCTCCTCTGTCCATGAAGATTCTCCAGGCAAGAATACTGGAGTGGGTTGACATGTCTTTCTCCAGGGGGTCTTCCCAACCCAGGGATCGATCCCAGGTCTCCTGAATTGCAGGTGGATTCTTTACCATCTGAGCCTCCAGGGAAGCCCATGAATACTAGAGTGGGTAGCCTATCCCTTCTCCAGGGGATCTTCCCAATCCAGGACTAGAACTGGGGTCTCCTGTATTGCAGGTGTATTCTTTACCAGCTGAGCTACCAGGGAAGCACCATCTTGGAAGCTCCAAGTCAAATGTAGGTGATGCCATTGACTTACCTGTAGCTTCAGGCCTTAGAAGTGTCATTTGCATTCTTGCTGCTCTGTCACTGGCACCCACTTTTCCCTGCAAGCCTCACTAAATGTGTGACCAACCCCTGGATGAAAACTTGTGATCTAAGTTAAAACGTTCCTCTGCCAGACCTCATTTCTGTATAGATTTAGAGAACTTCCACTTCAGGGCTTCACTCCTGGGAATGGGGCCCCAGTGCCAGCAGACTCCGTGTCCCAGGGGAGCTTGTTAAGAGTGCAGAATCTCAGGTCCCACCGGACCTGCTAACCCTCAGACCCCTAGGTGGTTTTTGTGTTCCTTAAAACTGGAACCACCCTGCTGTCGCACAGAGAAGCCCAGTTGAGCCATGGGTGGCTTCTGGCTCAAATCATATCACTTCCAATCAAATGACCTCCATTTCAGCAACGAGACACCCAAGCTCAACAGTCCATGAGCCAACACGAGTTAGAAATCCATGGAAGCCAGTGATTCAATGAACAGCAAATCGTTGTCTGCAATCTCTCATTTTGGGGCACATCTTACAACACGCTCCCTCATTCTCTAATCCATGAACTGAAATGCCTCACAAAAAGCCCTCTAAGAAAATTTCAGGCTTCCCTAGTAGCCCAGTGGTAGAGAACTCACCTGCCGATATAGGAGACGCAATGAGGGTTTGATCCCTCGGTCAGGAACATCCCCTGATGGAGGGGATGGCAACCCGCTCCAGTATTCTTGCCTGGAGAATTCCACAGATAGAGGAGACTGGTGGGCTACAGTCCACGGGGCCGCAAAGAGACACAACTGAGCGACTAAACAATAAGAAGAAAGCTCCATTTTAACAGGGAGGAGATCAGAAAACCTGGGGCGAACGTAGCCAGGCTGTACAGTGCTCTCCTGCTGTCTCCTCCCCTGGCCTCCTTGCTGTCACTCTGATGTGAGCAGTGTTTTATTTAACATTTTGTCATCGCAAAATGCATTTATACTTTATTTATTGAGCGTCTCTCCTCCTGCGCTCTCTGCCTGCTAAAGAATGACGAAGGTGATACAATAGGGAAGCTGCTGCTGCTGCTGCTAAATCGCTTCAGTCGTGTCCAACTCTGTGCAACCCCGTAGATGGCAGCCCACCAGACTCCTCTGTCCCTGGGATTTTCCAGGCAAGAACACTGGAGTGGGTTGCCATTTCCTTCTCCAATGCATGCATGCATGCTAAGTCACTTCAGTCATGTCCGACTCTGTGTGACCCTACAGACAGCAGCCCACCAGGCTCCTCTGTCCTCGGGATTCTCTAGGCAAGAACACTGGAGTGGGTTGCCATTTCCTTCTCCCAGTAGGGAAGCAGAGGAAATGAATGAGGGGTAATGAGTTTTCACTTGACATCAGATGCATGGTTTTGTTTTACTCTCCTGATGTGTACTTGGTTAGGTGGCCGTTTAGAATTACCAGTAATATCAATACTTCCTACTAGGCCATTCAGGATGTGGAGCAACTTGGTGGTGATGGGTATGCTTCTGCATTTTATAATCAAAAGTGATAGAGTGCAGCTCAGCTGTTTGATTTGTGCTGATGTTTATTCCACCTACAGCCAAAACAAGAGAGATCTTTTTGAGAAAGAAAGGCACATTTTTATTCTTTATTGAAACATGTAATCGAGTTCTTTATATATCAGAGGGGCCTATTCATCTGTATTGAATGGTCATTGAGATGTTCTGTGTATTCAGAATTCACACAGCTCACTGCAAATGCAGGATGGACTCTGGCGATACCAAGTAAAACATAATGCTTTTTGGAACAACAGTTTCAACTGATTATAAAGTTGCAGGTTGTTTGGACATATTCATTTCTGAAAAGATGATTGACAGAAAGTCCAAAGGATTCCTTTGGATTGACATGAGTGTTTTAGATGTAACTGGAGGTTCAGACAGCATGAAGAGAGGGTCCGGAGCTGTCAATTACCTGTTAAAGACAGACATGCACTTACTTTGAAGTAGGAAAGTGTATTCAATGTAAATTAACTTTAACATTCCAAGATGATGGTTCATGATTTATTTTCAAAATAGTGTATCTGTGAAAAATTAAGAGCCACAAGGATCCAATTATCTCAATGGCAGTCTCATTTACGTGGCACGACGCACTTAAAAAAAGTCGGGAGGGATGTTTAGTAAGGCTAAATTGGTGTTGCCTTGCTGGATCACAGCTTGAAGTCTATCTGAACGACGTGGATCTCATTAAACATCATCAACTTAAAATCGCTCAGATAATAAGAAAGATGAAGATGAAGATCAGCCCAATAGAAGCTTCCCTTTTGTTCATAAATGTACTTCCTCTTGGGAGCATCTCTGACATCCGCAAGCAAACAGCACTTTGCAAGACGAGCTGGAAAGGTAGGTGGGCTGGGAGCATCTTTCTGCCAAGACGCCCAGGTCTCTGGTGGCCCGATTGTGAGAGGGGAGTTCAGACCATCAACTCCCTTTGTCCTAGCGGCTGAAGTCCTGCCCGCTCGCTGATATTGATTTTGGAAAGGAGCTTTGAAATCGATCAATATCTGTTGGCAGCCGAAACCTTCAGATATTTGTTAAAGAAGCAGGCCGTCATGTTTCTGTGGGCAGAGAGGGTGGCCAGCGTTCAGGGTTACATGATTAAATAACGCCTGGTTTAGCTGCTGTCGGTAAGTGACAGGTCGACACAGAAGCGGGCACTTCCTGTGATTAATCTAAGCAGGAACAACCCACATTGACCTGTTCCTTTGGCACCCGCGTAAGGGAAGAATATTTGTCATTTGCTACTTTAGAAGCACTTTCTCCCTTCTAATGAGCTCTACAGACAGATGGGGGCGGTGGGGGAGCTCCGGTAAAATCCCGCCACAGAAGTGTAGGACCCTCGGAGCAAAGCAGAGCACAGCTCATCTCCCCAAGTGTTCTTCCTACACTCTGTAAGGGGTGCAGGAAACAAAATATCAAAGCCATTAGGCAACCATGGGCTGCAGCCTTTCACAGCAACCCAGAGAAACACAAAGACCATCGGTTCCCCACAAGCCTATGTCTTGGGGGTGCATATGTCTCTACAAATTTATTTAACTAGCTTCATCACCTAGTGGCACAAGAGATGCTGAATTCAGAGTGGGCATTAAAATGTATTTCTCTTGTAAGGAAGAATTCCTAAACAGGCCATTGTTTACCATTTCTTCTTCTATGGCCCACTTCAGGACACACTGAGAAAATACTGATACTCTGTAATTGGCCCTTCTGCAGCATATAGGTTTGCCAACCCATTCTGGGGTGATTTATGGTTGGGGAGGGGTATTCACAGATGCAAGGGAGGCAATTTAAGATACCCTAAATGCAACCAAGTCAAGTGAAAATACATCTGGGTTCAGGCGAAAAAAAAAAAGTTAAGATTCAAGAGACTCAAGGTAGGATACCCTAAAGTCATGGGGGTAACAGAACACTCAGATTTCATGTACAGCTTCTGTTGTTTGTTAAGACTTCTGGGCTCTCTGAAACACAGCCTAATGGAGAAAAGAGGGTTTGAATTATCTCCCATGTGTGATCTCTGTTCGGCCATGTCTCGGTTAACAGTGTGCCCTGAGTCTTAGACGACTTATCTCGGGAGAGAAATGATAACCCCCAACTTCAAGGACCCGTGTGTGGAGTGCATGAGATAGCAATGTGGTACCAGGGAGCAGCTGTGTAACAAAGAGTATCTGGAATGGTGTATTCCCCCAACAAGTATCTGTTTATTTACCACTGGCTGTGCTACACGTGGGGCTTCCCAAGTTGTGCTAGAGGTAAAGAACCTGCCTGCCAATGCAGCGGACACAAGGGGATGGGTTCAATCCCTGGGTTGGGAAGATCCCCTGTAGCAGGGCATGGTACCCCATTCCAGTATTCTTGCCTAGAGAATCTCCTGGACAGAGGAGCCTGGCGGGTTACAGTCTATAGGGTCACAAAGAGTTGGACATGACTGAAGCAACATAGCACACACATATGCTACACACACACAATGGATACACTGGTGTCTTCATCTCATTGTGTGTGTGTGTGTGTGTGTGTGTATATATCCACTCTCAGAAACTCAGCGTCAGACGAGGCACCCAATAGACCAGTGGAGAACTTATCTTTCTTCTTGATCTTCTGATCCGGCATTGACTTTCTCTATGCAGGACCCCATGTGGTCTTATCTGGTTCTTGGGATGCATTCATCTGGAGTCAAGTCTGGATAATACATCCTTGGGGAAACCCCTAAGCAGATACAGGGTGGTTGTTATTCCTGGCATTCAGCAAATGCATCCAGCTCATCATTTTAAGGGCAGCCTCCCCTGTGAAAGTGTAGGCTCTCCCTGGCAAAGGCGATCCCTCCCAGGTTCAGAGCAGCCATCACAGTTTGAGCTGAACAGTTTACAAAGGGCTTTCACATGTGTGACTCAGATCAATTGCTTTCTGCCTGGGGGTCAATGACAAACTGCGTCAGGCATTTCAAAGCTTACCCTCACGATCAGCAAAACGTCTTCCTTCTCATTTATGACCAGGATGGAAGTCACGTGGGTCAGATTTTCATTTCTCACTAGGCCAGTGTCAGAGAGTCAACCAGTAGTTTTAGTGGAGGACAAGTAGAAGGGCACCTTGTAGGGGGACACGGGAAAGGCAGAGTCTCCAGGCATCAGTAGAAGGCAACCCTCTGAGAAGGATCCTTTCCCTGTGGTTTCCACATGAATGGACTGTGTATACCCTGTGACCTACTGAAGGACCTGTGAATGAAGTATCTTTCTTCACATGAAAGAGGCCCATTACCATCAGATGTCAGCCTCCCTGGTGGCTCAGTAGTAAATAACCTGTCTGCCAGTGCAGGAGATGTAAGAGACATGGGTTCAATCTCTGGGTTGGGAAGACCCCCTGGAGGAGGAAATAGCAACACACTCAGTATTCTTGCCTGGGGAATCCTGTGGTCAGAGGAGCCTGGTGGGCTACAGTCCATGGGGTGGCAAAGAGTCAGACACACAGGTTTGCACACACCATCAGGTGTCAGGACAAGTTATAGGTCAGTGCCAGAAAAAATCCACTCATAGTTACTCTGCTTTCACTCTCAAAAACCCTTTTGAAAACATGCATTTTTAGCCATGATAAAGATTTCCATTTTCTTTGCGATGTTTGCAAGATCAGCACCAGTGGTGCTGTAGATCAGATGTGTGTATCGTATGTGTGCGTCTATATTTGTGTACGTGTGTGTATGTCTATGTGTATATGTCTGTGTGTGTCTATATTTGTGTGTGTCTCTGTGTGTGTATGTCTATGAAAGTGAAAATCACACAGTGTGTCCAACTCTTTGCAAACCCATGGACTATGGAATTCTCCAGGCCAGAATACTGGAGTGGGGAGCCTTTCCCTTCTCCAGGGGATCTTCCCAACCCAGGAATCGAACCCAGGTCTCCCGCATTGCAGGTATACTCTTTACCAGCTGAGCCACAGGGAAGCCCCATGTATGTATGTGTGTGTCTATATTTATGTGTGTGTATATGTCTGTGTGTGTCTATATTTGTGTGTATGTCTGTGTGTGTCTATATTTGTGTGTATCTGTGTCTGTGTGTTTCTCCCAGCTCTCTGCTTTCTCAATCTGCCTTGCTCTCACCTGTCAAGTCTGCTGAAATGTTCTCCACTCAGATGTCTTACTCTGTCCACTGTCTATAGAAGCCCCAGTGCTGCACTGACCCCGCCCTGGTTTTCTCACATCCCATAGCCTCCTTCAGAGCACTTTTCAGGATTAGACTCTCCTCTGGCCCCAGGAGAAGGCAATGGCACCCCACTCCAGTACTCTTGCCTGGAGAATCCCATGGACAGAGGAGCCTGGTAGGCTGCAGGTCATGGGGTCGCTAAGAGTCAGACATGACTGAGCGACTTCACTTTCACTTTTCACTTTCATGCATTGGAGAAGGAAATGGCAACCCACTCCAGTGTTCTTGCCTGAAGAATCCCAGGGACAGGGGAGCCTGGTGGGCTGCCATCTATGGGGTCGCACAGAGTCGGACACAACTGAAGCGACTTAGCAGCAGCAGCAACAGCTGCCTCCCCAAAGGCAGACATCCCATCACAGGTAGGAATCCCAGGAATTATCTCACCATCAGACCCCAGGCCCTGAGCAGCACGCCTGGTACTGCAGACACATGCCTGCCTCTGAAAGGACAGGAGGCAGGCAGAGAGGGAAGAGAGAACAGCCATGCCCATCTCTCATTCCTTCTGTTCCTGTCCTGAGGGGAAGGGAGGTCAGAAAAGCAGAGAAAATGCTGAAGGAATGGGAGTCAGGGTCACTGAGCAGCTGCCATGTGGCTGGTACACCCGTCAGGAGCCCCAAGGCCTGAGCAGCAGGCGTCATCCCCCCTCCCCCAAGTTCAGGGGTGAATTCCTGCTCAAGGCTGTTAAGCTGTTGTAAGTGGTCAAGTCAGGATTCAGCCTCCTGGCTTTGCCCAAGCTGACCACTCAGAGGGACCTGAGTTCTCTGGGAGGAAAAGAGCACCCGGGTGTGAGCACGAGTCTGAACAGGTGCACAGGTTCCTGGAAGGATCCTCCAGTTTCACCTTCCTTCCAGTGAGCTCCGAGCCTGGATGCTGTGTCCTCAAAGGCTGCAGAGAATGAGGGCTGGTCTTGCCAGGGTTCCTGACCCCACTCCTGTCCAGGGTCCACCTCATCTTCCCTGATCACCCCAGGAGCTCCTTGCGTGGAACCTGTCTCCCAGACCATGAGCACGGAAGGGTCTTTGTAACGACCATGGTAATTAAAATGGAGACGCGTTGCCACAGTATTTCTGCCTATTCTTTAATGAAAGAAACTCTAGTCTCTGTCTGTTTCTTGTTACTACAGTTATAATTACTTCTATGGCTTTGTGGAGAGTTTTCTGGAAGCATAGAGGCAAAAACTCTGTTTTCACGAAAGCTCTTCCTTTTAAATGAGGCTGTTGTTTCTTGTGGCCAGAATGCCACCCTAATGCCACCCTAATTGTCCTTTCTGGATTGAATGGCTCCCTATTAATTGCTGCACTTGTGTCTCTGCAGAAGGTACTTTCTTGGGCTGCCGACAAAGTGGCTGGTGTGCTGTCATTGGGCTCAGCTGGCTTTTAGCTCCATCCTGACCAATGTCCATGGAGCAGGGACTAAAAGAGCAATTTACATGCCTCACCTTGTAAAGGTCTCATGGTCATCTGATGAGACAGATACCATTGTTGCCCCCATTGCACAGATGCAAAAACCAAGGCCTAGAGACTGAACAACCAACCCAAAGACAGACAAGTAGTCAGTACAACTAAGAAGTATCTGAGAAAGGACTTGAGTGCGTCTGGTGTGTGGGTAAACCAGCTTGCTGGGGGAACAAAACAGGGAGGGGTGGGTTTTTGCACTTGCTAGCTTCCATATTCGGAGAAGGCGATGGCACCCCACTCCAGTACTCTTGCCTGGAAAATCCCATGGACGGAGGAGCCTGGTAGGCTGCAGTTCATGGGGTCACGAAGTCAGACACAACTGAGCGACTTCACTTTCACTTTTCACTTTCACTTTTCACTTTCATGCATTGGAGAAGGAAATGGCAACCCACTCCAGTGTTCTTGCCTGGAGAATCCCAGGGACGGGGGAGCCTGGTGGGCTGCCATCCAAGGGGTCGCACAGAGTCAGACACGATTGAAGCAACTTAGCAACAGCAGCAGCAGCAGCAGCAGCAGCTTCCATATTGTAAATAATCCCATCATTTGTAGTTATGGATGGTTTAATAGCTCACTTGCTGAATTCCTGAATACTTAACAACCTGCTCTTGCCGGGCAGGGTGTGTGAGCTTCACTCACCCGCATTACTGGGCCTGGGACACGGGCCCCTGGGTCCAGCTAAGGCTGGGGCCATGGGTTGGGGGATCTTTAGAACAGATGGGAACAACATCCACTTAGATATCTCTACATTCAGGGTGTAGGGAGAGAGGGCGGTGCCTCTCTGGATATCATCAGCAATACTATGCAGCTTATGAAATTTTCCAAAGTTCCTGAAAGGAAGTGAAGTCTAATTTTAAATCTAAAAGAGTCTGTAGGAGAGTCTCAAGAGTCAAACCCCTCACAAGAAAGCTCTGCATCTTTCCAAAGGTAGGAAACACCTGACCTAAATCACCTTCTTAGCAGGACCCTTCTGTTTTCTCTATCATCTCTGGTTTGAACTGGGGCTTCACCACAGCATCTGTTTGCTTGACTCCATGAGGTCAGGGCAAGGTCCGTTTTGGAGGGCCTGGCTCATCAGGAGGCCCCTTCTCAGACCAGCCCCATGTTCCCCAACATCTCTTCCCAGAGGTTATTTAGATCCAAGTAATGCACTGCAGAACGGCCTCAGACCCCAGCAGCATAGAGTGGCCCTATGCTCTAGTTCCCATGGAGAAACTGTAAACACAAACTGGAATTTCTTTTCCATCTCAAACACAGATTCCAATGTTTTAGTTTTTTTTTTTTTTTTCTTTCTAGGTTGGTATAGAATGGGAACCTTCCAGACAACATTATCCTGTCCAGAGGAGGGGGTCTCATTGGCTCAGTCTAATCTAGACACAGCAGGTCAGGCCCAGGCCCCGAGTCTTGGCTCAAGGAAAAGCATCACTTTGGGGAGACAATGTTGCAGAAAATCTGGAAGGACCCACATGTCCTCCTGGGGGATAAGGCAGGTCAGAGATCATTCCTAAAAGCAATAGTCTCGGTCCCGGTTCTAGGGATGTTTGCACATCTCTGTGAATTCACTAAATACCATTTAGGTGTTCACTTCAATAGGTGAATTTCTTGGTATGTAAATGATATCTCAATAAATATGCCTTAAAAGGTACATGGCTGGGAA
This sequence comes from Bos mutus, assembly GCF_027580195.1. NCBI lineage: Eukaryota > Metazoa > Chordata > Mammalia > Artiodactyla > Bovidae > Bos > Bos mutus. The sequence goes on along the minus strand of NC_091629.1, from coordinate 40,569,282 downwards.
GGCCACTTCCCTCTTCTATAATGGTTGTATGCTACTTAAACTTGGGTTAAATGTTTTAAAAAAAAATCAGAGCAAAACATATTCTTATAAGAAGGGATAGAATTAGCTTAGAACTTGAAACCTCAGACTTGGAGCCTTCAGGTCCAGGTGGATCCAGGTGTTATTAGGGCTCTCTTCCTCCCCACTGTGGCTCTCAGCTTTATCTACCCTGGCCTCATCCTGTGGCCGGGGAGCCAGGGAAGTGGACCACTGCCTAAGACAGTGCTTCTCGCTGGACAGCCATGCAGCTCCATTAGCGTGCCCTCCTCAGAGCTCACCACTGTGGCCAGCGTGAAATGCACTGATGGCTAGTCAGAAGGCCTCCCCGTCCCACAGCCAGGCCAAGACAGAGTGCCGTGGGCAATGAAGCCCAGCAGGGCTGTGTGGGTGGGCAGGGGTCGTTTCCCTAGACGAAAGCAAGGAGGGTGCAATTGCCATAAGACAGACAGACAGACTGAAAGCAGCAGTGAAAAAGCAGAGCTACCTGAGGTCATCTACACCATAGACCCCTGACCACATTGTCTGGTAGTCCCAGAAAGATGGTCTGTATATGCATCAGGCTTGGGCTGAACTCATAGCCCAGACCTGCCTCTAGTCTGGGTCAGCTAAACTGAGGTTGACCCACAGACACACCATTTATCACACCAGTGATAAATGAAGGTTGGCTGCTGTGAACCGTCTGGGGCCCCTTCCTCTGTCTTCAGAGCCAGCAGCAGTGGGTGGAGTCCTTCTCACAGCTTATTACCCTGACCTCTCACAGATGCCGCCTTCTACTTTTCAATACTTGGCAATCTGTTTCCTCTAGAGATGCTGGGGATAAGGATGGGGTAGTTTGTTACACAGCAGCAGTGTGGCAATAACTGACCAATACACTCCCTTATTTTGTAGCACCAGGAATCAGTGTTTTCTCCCAACCAGGGAGCCCCACCCACAACAATGAAAAATGGGGTGAAATCCTTCACACAGCAGAACTAAGAAGACCTCCATTAATTGAAGCCATGTCTCAACTTTTAAGAACAGGCCTTGAACAGGCCGTGACAAAGACAGAGTTTATGCTTCTAAGTCACCTTTCCTGTTTCTACTACAGGCCTCTGAGCCCACCTGAACAGCAGAGCAGAACTGTTGTCCTTGGAATGACCTGGGTCCATAGCCACCTCTTACCTGTGGGGACCACACAGTGGTCTATCTCCCTCCACCATTCAGATCTTCACCTTCTCCAAGGTCAGCATTTATAGTGAATGGGATGCAGAAATCCCCAAGTCATGTCCCCCACCCCCCACATCTGTTTGGTAATTTATTTATAAGATTTCAGCTGTGCCCGGTGTCATATGTCCTTGGGGCCCTAGTGACTTCATCATGCGTGATTAAAACAGGACAAAGGAATCAAAGAGAAAGGTCAGGAGTCTTCGGGGGTGGGTGTAAGTTATCCTACATCCTTGGATGTCCTGTACGGACACTTCTGGATGGTGTTTCTTTTGTGTGTGTGTGTGAGTTATTCTTTCCATTTCGAGAGAGTTTTAGAGCTAAGAAAAGCTGCAAAGATAATTCAAAGTGTACTCATATACTCTTCACTTAGCTTTCCCTTAGGTTAATATCTTACACAGTTTTAATCAAAATTAAGAAAGCATTCTCACTGTTTTCCTACTAACTAGAGTCTGGATATTCTAACTCATGAACTTCATAGTTTTTCCCTTAACCCTCTTCCATTCCAGGATTCCACGTTGCGTTTGGCAATCATGTCTCCTTAGTCTCTTCCAGTTTGGCGCCACTTCTCTGTCTTTCCTCATCTTGAGTGACCTGGCACTTTCTCTGTCTCTCCTCATATTTTCTGACCTTGACACTTTGGAAGATATTGCTCAGTTATTTTGTAGAAAATACTGTATTTGGGGCTTGCTGATGTTTGCTCACGGTGAGACTGAGGTTGTGTGTTGTTGGGAGAAACACCCAGAAGCAGCATCCTCCCCCCGTGTGTCCTGTTGGGGTGCGTGGTGTCCACGTGTCATCCCAGTGAGGCTGCCCTTGACCTGAGCCTGACACACCTGAGCCAGGTTCTCTCTGAAAACCTGCTACTTTTCCTTTTGATTGAATATTTGGGAGGGTGGCAATGCATACATCCTGTTTCTGCCAAGATTTTGAATAGCACAAGCAGTGCATGAAGATAAGTGGATAACTCTTCTGCTCCAGTCTGTAAATTCAACTGACTGTGGTTTAAGCCAAGGAAACTGAAGTCTGTCCCGTGTCACTCCACCTCTTTCCATCTCCTCCTAGCCCTCCTGTCCGACATCTCCTGGTTTACACGTCCAGCCTCCACCCCACCATTCTCCCTGCCAACCCTTTCCTTTCATCTCCCAAGAGCATTCTCGGGCGCCTGCGCCTTGGGTCAGCACCAGCCATATCCTGAGCAGGCTCATGTCAGGAAGCCATCAGTGCAGAAGCTGAATTCCAGCTTCAGGAAAACAGCTCCCGGAACAGAGTGATGTCCAGGTTTGGCATTTCAGGTCTCTAAGTCTGTCTTGTGCCCTACTCAGCACACAGGGTCCTCAGACCCTTGGCCTGGCAGCAACCCTTCCCTACCCTTCACCCAAGACATCCTTAGGTCGCTGCAGCTGCTCAGCACCACCTCGCCCGGTGAGGAGGAGGGTGAGTTTGCAGGGAGGCCATCAGAAGTTAGAAGAGAGCACCCTGGATTCTTCCCAAAGCCCCCAAACAGAGCCCTGGGCACCCCTGGTTTCCTGGTAAATGTCACACGCCTAGCGCTGGCTTCCTTGGCTGATCTGCTGTGACAAGCACAGTTGGCTGCTTGAGTTTCTCTCCTTCCTTTTTCAGCTGAAGTTAAGTTAAGGTCTCCAAACGGAGACATTGATCCAGGATTTCATTTTCCTCCTCTGCTGTTTCGGCTTTATGAGGACCCAAGTGGTTACTGCGGAAACTTTCGATGGGCCCAGCAGTCTGGCAAATTAAATCTTGCAGCCTTGGCAAATCCTGCCCTTGCGTCTCCACACAGTCCCCAGTCTTTTCTGTGGATTCATCTTTCTCTTCTGGGACGGGTATTCGTTTACCCCCATGGGTGCAGGTTAAATAATAAAAAGGCTGAAGACAAAACCAGCTCATATTATAGGCAACCTACTGCTGCTATTGCCTTTTCATTACAGTCCAGAGGAAACGGACCACTAAAGAAAAAAAAAAGCGTTCTGGAGGAAGGGGAAAAATAAAGGTGAAGAAGGAGAAGGCAGTTTGCAGGTGGGCAGCACTGACCTGCCATGAGATCACTCAGGGAGGCAAGAACATAGCAGACTTTCTGCCGTGGATGGGCGGCAGGCCCGGGTAAAGCACAGATCCCCATGACCCCGAGGACTGACGGGGCAGGCGGCCAGCCAACTGGCAGAGTTGATTTCCTGCAGGGGGACACATCCTTTTTCATTCACGTCGGCCTCACCGTTCTCAGTAGGGAGATAGAGCAGCAGCCTAAAAATAGCTGCTTGCACTGGCCTCATGGCCCCAGTCAAAGCCAGAGGCGTCTCTCCCGTGACACATTCCCGCCACCTTTGGCCCCGGGTGGAGCGGGGCTGGCCTCTTGCCAGGCTTGATGTGAGGAGGTTAAGCCGAGGGTCCAGCTGGAGCAGCTGGGTCAAAGACAGTCACAAATCTGGATTTCCAGGTCATGTGGGGTCAGGCCAGCCGTGTTTTTGTTTGTATTATTTAAATATATATATATATATTATTTTTTTCATGTAAAATATGGATTTCTGGTGAATCTAGAGAAACTAGGCCCCAGCTGCATGGAGCGTCAAGGAGCTGAGCCAGCAGGTGAGTGGCTTTGTCTGGTGGGCCACCCTGCTCATGCCACCTGCCCTCCACTGTTGCCTGTCATCCTAAGGTGTGTCTGCTCTGCCCCTGCAGGTGCAGCTGAGGAAGCTGGTGACAGCTTGGTGGTTGCGTGACCCTCAGGGTGGACAGCCCAGCCCCCAACTCCAATGGCTGCCACCCGGGGGGCCCTGGTGGGGGAACACAGGGGAGGGCCGCTTCATCCAGGGCTAAGGGCGGTGCCTTCACTGAGCGATCAGGGACCTGCCAGTCATCCCCCTGCTCGGAATGTGGGTGCCTGTGAGATCTCTGGGAGGCCTGCCTGTGGGCAGTGGGTCCCTGCCCTTTGCTTCCACAAGGCACTCCCACCTCCCTAGCAAGACGCTCACACACATTATTGTGTTATTGTAACTCACTGGATGGCCTGTCCTCCCCGCCACCCACCAGTCCCAAGAGACCAAGGCCAGCCTGTCCATACCCTTTCCAGGCTGAGCCCAGGGCCTGGTGCACATCAGACACTCAGGACCGTTAGTTTAATGAAGGAGCCAGAGACAGGCCGCGCCTCCACCAGCCCCCAGCCCTGGGCATTTGATGGCAGCTTCTTGATAAAATCTGAACAAAATTTCAATGGCACCTAAGCCCTGCTGGCCGATTTGTACTTTAGCAAGGGATGTCAGGGTCACACAGAAAAGTCACAGGTGCACCTGGGCCCCGGAGACGGCTGTGAGTGCTGGGCAAGCGGGTCCGTGTCCTGAGCAGTCATCCTGAACTTGGTGGGTGCAGTCAGAGCCTGTTTTCTTGGATATCTTTTCATTCTGCTCTACCAGTCAGAGCCAAGCCATCCCATCATGTTTCAGTCTCAAAAGTAAGAGAAGAAACACCAACATTCCCTTTCTCCAAATTAGGACTTGGCCTTATTCAAGGAGAAGGCCATGATTATGGAAAAACCATTCATAAGTTAAAAAAAAATTAACAAAAGAAGCAATTGTCTGAGATTTGCAGTCCTTCCCACCCCACTAAGAGGAGGAATAGGGGGACATCTTATCTGAAATAACCATTTCAAATGGGATTCAACCATTTTCACTTATAAGCAGGATGCAAAGTGACTTTAAGCCAGAAATACTTGGAAAATATTAGATGTTTGTGTTTGACCAAGTGATGATGAGTTTATAGAAGGGGAGGGGCTGGGGAGTCTGTTGGAAGGTGACTGATGCTAAGTCTGCAGGGAAAAACAGAAAACTATAAACTGAAGGGAATCCTACACTCAGATGCATCTTTCTTTGTGCTCTGAGATCCCCACAAGTGCCTCTCAGATGTCACTTCTTAGCCATCCAGATTGAAATGTGTAAAACAGCAAAATGTCAGCCACGACAGGGAAACAGCAAAGACTCAGGAGAAACAGGGCCTCAGTGACATCATAAAAGCACCTAGATCCAGCCATGCCTGAAGCATGTATGTCTAGTCACCAAGCTAAGATACTGAATTGGCTTTCTGTCCCTAAAAGTGCCAAGAGACAACAGATATTAGTACCTTGAAGCGGAGTGTGGCAAGTGACAGAGTATAAAAGAGACTGAGGTGAGGCAGAGAGGGAGACAGTGATGTCTAAGAGCTGGGCCCTGGGTTATGCAGCCATGAAGAACTGAACACCCTGGGAAGCGGATACCAACTCCACGGAAGCTCATTGGCCATAGCCTTGGAAAACCCTGAACAGAGGACACCGAGAGGCCCTGCTCAGACCCGGACACTTTGAAGCTGTATTGTAATAAGAGCGCTTTGTTTTCAGAGCTATGTGCATGGTACTTTGTTAGATGAGAATAGGAAACTAATACAGGCTTCCCTAGTGGCTCAGCCAGTAAAGAAACTGCCTGGGATGTAGGAGACCCCCTGCAGCACGGGAGACCTGGGTTCGATCCCTGGGTTGGGAAGATCCCCTAAAGGAGGGAATGGCAACCCACTCCAGTGTTCGTGTCTGGAGAATTCCATGGGCAGAGGAGCCTGGTAGGCTACAGTCCTTGGGGGCTCAAAGAGCTGGACAAGACTTAGCGACTAAACCACCACCACCACAGGAAACTAATACGGAGCGGGAAGGATCTGACGGGGGCAGAATGGCGGAACCCTCCCTGGCCCTAACGTAATCAGTCTTACTGTGCAGTTCAGACCTGACGCCGTGGGCTGGGAGGTGCTCGGAGAACCGCTGGCCCCAGGGTAGACCTCTCCAGGGAAACCGTCTGGACCACCTTCCACGTCCGCCAATTTCATTCCTGCTCTGAGCACCAGCGGGTCCTTCACACACGAGCTGCTCAGCCCGTGTCCGGTGGAATTTATGAAACCTTCCCCATCCGAACCCCTTGTCCCCAACCTTGGCTCGTGCCTGTTTCCCCCCTTGGTTCTTGGGGAACCTCGGCTCGGCTCTACCAGGAAGCCTCAACTCTCTCTGAAACGGTCATTAACTAGAGTGGATGCAACGTTCTAACACCCGTACTCAATTATGTTAAATTATACATCCCCACAAAATCTCTCCCTCACTGCATTATTTAAGGAGAAAGAGCTAAATAAAGAAGACCTCTATTTTTCATTCTTAATTCTCAGATAATTATAAATATACTGACTTTTTCCCCCTTTAATCATGGACTTTTATGGAGATGGTTGATTTTCTTTTTGGAGACTTGATTTTGATGGAAGCCCACAACTTGTAATAAAGCTCAGACCTAGTACACTTCTTTGTGCGCTCACAAGAGTATCTCACCTGGGCATTTCTATAGCAACTATCACAGCCGAGGAAGAAGGGTTTGCTGCAAGAAACCCGTTTTAATTCTTGACCTAGCATGTCATCATGTGACCCCAACAAGTCTGAATAAGGGTGGCATCCGGGTAGGAAACCCCCTCATCATTTCACTCAGGAATTTGCAAGGGCTCGTGAATGAAATTGTAGCAAATTGAATTCAGTTTTCCCATTTACTTGCATTGTGCTTTCCCAAATGAGTGTCCAGAGGGGTTGAATGAGTGATTTTCCCCATCTCTGCTTCCCATCCTAATTGTGATAAACCAACAAGGCTGATGTTCACTATTCAAAATTCCTAATCAATTAATGTTTGCATGAAGTGCAGACCCCTTTAGTAATGCAAACTATCAGACAATATAGGGAAATAGCGTGACGTGCCTGAGAGTGCAGACTCAGGCACCCAGCACCATCATGGACAAGCTCTGTGACCTCAGACAAGTGACTCAATCTCTCTGTGCCTCAATTTTCCCATCTTCAATATGGGATCAGAGCAGTGCTTATGTTTTGTGCTTTACTAATATGTAAAGCACTCACAGTGGCGCTCAGCCTGTGATGAGTGTTACATTTAGTATCGTTATTGTCATTTGTTTTTATGAGATGGATTTCTTTGAACACCACAGATTTACTGATGATCTCATCCACTCATTCTTTCATTGATTCATTCATGCTGCAAGCATTACTTCTGTGCTCCCAGGTCAGTGAGCTCTTGTGACTTAGAGATTCATTTTCCAATCACTCTTCTCATCAGTGGGGTAGAGCTCAGACTCACTCCTCCAGCTTGAGCTGACACGTCTGCCGACACTGAGCTTCTCCAGCCTGTTCCTACCAGTGACCAGAGACTACAGTTGTCATTCCCAGGCTCTGGATGCATCTGTAGAGAAAAAGTCACACAAATGAGGCCAGCGGGGAGAAAATAAGCTGGATGCACTGGTGTAGGCGTCTTCCCACCCACCAGCTTTCTTGGTACTTTGGAATCCTGGTAATTCCTGGGTTTTGTGAATCAAATGAGCAACAGATCAGGATTGCATGTTTCCTTCTGAGACCTTATTTCTGAGCATAGGTAAGTTTTCAGTGACCACTAGCCGGCATGTAGAGGGCATCCTGCATCTTCATCTCATCGGTTGTGCTAAATCTGCTTTAGCGGGGCAGAGATGAAGACAGACCGCTGCTAGGGTCATGCAGGTTAGCACAGATGCATGGTTAAGATGACATTAAAGCCAGAAAAGATGTAACCAGCCATCCACCCAGGCAGCATCATTAATTTCTATCACACCACACTGCCTTCAGCCAGACACTGCTTCTTCTTCTTGTGGCAACAATTCTTCCATTTGAGAGGAAGGGATTATCTACGCCACAGCCACTCCATGCAGATAATCAAATTACGTGTTTTCTTTCTTCTTCAAATATAATCGGGGCAGTATCTGTCTATCCAAGATGAGACAAACGTGCCTGGCACCAGCCTCGAAGCAGAGGTGACCTCAGCAGTTCAGCAAGTACTTGAAGATGTCCATTAATTACCCCATCCATCCTGACCTGGCGTCCCCACACTCCAGAGAAATCACATTCAAAGGACACAGACTGAATGAGAGGAAGGCAAAAGTTTTTAAGAAGTCACTTTTAGACATATTGATAATATCTCTTTGTTGGGAAAAAACTTTTTAATTAAAAAACAAAGAAAAAAAATCTATCATAGCATTTAGACCCCACTCCTAAATTTGTGATAACTGATGCAAGACGGTGGTTCTCAATCAGGTCAATTTACCCAGCTGGGGGATATCTGAATGTTTGGAGAGTCTGGCTGTTGCTGTTGAGTGGGTGGAGGCCAGGGATCCCTCACAACAGAGAATTGTTTCCCTGTCTGCAGTACTGAAGTCTAGAAACCCTGTTACCACAATATGCTACAATACCATAAGCTTATTTTTATGCAACATGAAAACATCACCTGCTAGACTATCTCATGATACATATGTTGAAGGTACATGTATGCTCAGTCAGGTCTGACTCTTTGCAACCCCTTGGACCATAGCATGCCAGGCTCCCCGTCCATGGGATTCTCAGGCAAGAATACTGGAGTGGGTTGCCATTTGCTCCTCCAGGGAATCTTCCTGACCCAGGGATGGAACCCATGTCCCCTGCTTGACAGGCAGATTCTTTACCACTGAGCCACCTGGGAAACCCTGGAAGTTGAAGAGAAACATTTAACAAAGTGACAGTCTGCTGGTGAGGACTTGAGTTATCACCCATCTCACTAAAAACCACTAAACATTTTTCTCTAAGCGATAAAGCTGCCCAAAATCCTCATTTTGTGCCATAAAAGTAATTATCATTATTGTAAATATAGACATAAGTATTTATTGAGCAGTTGTTACTGTCCACAAAATGGGGGTGTCTGCATCGCCATGGGGACTAATGCCAGAAGGCATGTGAAGGGCTCGGTGCGGGAGGGGTCCAGACAACGGGTGGTGCCGGCCAACAGCAAGTGCCCGATAAACACCAGGTGGCTCTGGGCGCTTGCGGTGTGACCAAGACTGCTCATCAGGGCTCCAGGACTTGGAAGGTCATCCAGCCGGATGGTTGCAAAGCGGAAGTTTGAGCCATGATTCTTCCCACCTCAACTCTGATCCACAGACAGATGGATCAGCAGTCAGCATGGACCCTGGGGGATCCAGAGTGAAGGTGGAGCAGGCCTGGTGGCAGTGTCTGTTACGTCAGCCTGTTTGGGGTGATACTGGTTTCCCAGCCATGTGGTTGCTCCTCCATGGGGGCACAGACCATGCTTACTCACCCAGAGGTAAGGGGCACAGACCATGCTTACTCACCCAGAGGTAAGTTCCTCTCTGGCTCGAAGGCCCCAGAGGCCTTCTGGGGAAAGGCAGACCTTCTGCTCTTTTGAGAGACTCAGTCCTGCTTCACTTCCTGGATCTTCCTTGGAAAGTCGGCATGACTTTGTGCCCTCTTGGTCCAGACTCCTGCAGGGAAGAGGGGTCAGGGTACAGACGTGGAACCAGGGTCACCCCATGACCAACTTCAGGGTCCCTGTTCCCCGTCTGTGAGGCTGTGCTTCATCTATCCCAAGCCTCCACTACCTGCCCCTTTGAGCAATCAAATCCCATGGCTAGAAGCCCTTGCTTCTCCCCAGTCTCCTGAAGGGGCTGAGAGACTGGGGAGGAGATGACTCAGGGAGAGAGGTGATGTCACACCATTTCCTGGTCTGGACAGCACCTGCTGAGGTCAGAGTGGTTCTCCCCACTGCAGGCAGGAGAGCTGAGCTGCAGAGAGGTTAAGTAGGTGTCAAGGGTCCTTGAACTCCTTAGTGAGAAACCAGAATTTGATCTAGACTATTTGACAACAGAGCCCAAACCCTGAGTTGCTGGTCAGTGCTGGTCAAGGATGCTGGATTCGGGCAAACCCTCAGCTACTTCCTAGACCATGTGGGATTGACAGGGCAGCCTGTGCTCTTTGCAGATGACAACAGTCTGTGAGGGTCACATGGAACATCTCAGGGACAGGGCTCAGCCCAGGGCTGGGCACATAGCAAGCATGGAGGGAGAGTGGCCCTGTGACCACGACAGCTGGTCCAGGCATCCAGTGACATCGGCCATCCAGAACCTCGACGTGCAAAGGACAACAACCCCAGTCCAGCTGTGAAAGCAGCTCTCCCAGGAAATGGGCAGAACCGAGCCATTTTTCGGTATAGGTGAGATGCTCCTCTATAAATGTCACCCCACTTCCAGGAGATTGTACAAACATGCCCCAGATTGCCTGCCCTAATGCGTTTATGCAGTCTTCCCCGGAATGGTGTTAAACAACACAACCTCCATTTCATACCTGAAGTGCGATTCTTCAGCCTTTTAGCTCGACCACGGTTGTGAAAACTGGGGCATGTTATCTGGCTACCCATAGAAAGAGCCCAAACATCCTTTTCCACACGTGGTGAATTCCTGTGTAATGTAATAACAGGGTGACCTAAAGCAGCCTCATTTCTTTAATCTTTCTAATTAACTAGCATATAGAGTTTTACCTAAATACGCCAGAAAAAAATGCAGTAATGACAGATACGGTAGGCAATTAACAACACCGAGGTCTCAGAAAGCTGATTGGAAAGCTGTAAGCGCTTTTGCTATTTCTCCTTTCTTAAAATAGACTCTGGCCACATAGAGGGAAGGAGAACGTATAAACCAAAGTCAAGGCTGCCTGGCTCTGTGCATTCTTGTTAGTCTCTCACTATGAGATTTATGATCTTCACTCCCACCGATGAGATGAAGACTTTAGGTAAAGGACAAAGTGTGTGCGTGCTAAGTCGCTTCAGTCGAGTCCAAGTCTTTGTGACCCTATAGACTATAGCCTACCAGTCTCCTCCGTCCATGGGATTCTCCAGGCAAGAATATTGGAGTGGGTTGCCATGCCCTCCTCCAGGGGATCTTCCCAACCCAGTCTTTTATGTCTCCTGCATTGGCAGGCAGGTTCTTTACCACTAGCACCTCCTGGGAAGCCCTAATGATATGTGTGATGGATAGATGAACCCTCTGGTTCCCAGCACAAAGGCCATCACATGGTTGAAGTGTCCTGGGTCAGAGAGTCAAATGAATGAAGTTCTGACCTCATCATCCACTTGGGTATAGGGGACTTGAACAGGGCACTCAATCTGTCTCAACCTTGGTTCCCCATCTGTGAAGTGGGGACAATGGAATGGACCCTTCAGTGCCCTGGAGAGAATTACTCCAGTGAATGGCTCCAGTACGTCACCATACATGCCTTCTAAGCACAGCTGGCTTCCCATCTTTGTTAAAGGTAATGTCCCTTCTCTGTCCCGGGGTAGAAAGGGGAGGGAGAAGATGAAGAAATCCTAATACATATTTTTAAAGATTAACTTTATTTATTTTCGGCTGTGCTGGGTCTTCCTTACTGCACGTGGGCTTTCTGTAGTTGCTGGGAGTGGGGGCTACTCTAGTTGTGGCTCACAGGCTCTAGAGCACAGACTCAATGGTTGTGGCTTAATTGCTCTGCGAGCTGTGGGATCTTCCCAGACCAGGGATCAAACCCATGTCTCCAGCACCAGCAGGTGAATTCTTTACCACTGAGCCACCAGGAAGCCCAAATCCTAATATTTTAACTCAGAGGCTGGGCTCCTGGCTTCCTGATTTCTGTTTCTGGGTGAGGCTTTAAGGAAGAATTTTTCCTTTCAGAGGTAAATGCCCATTCTCATTTTCACTTGGTCCACTTTTTTCCCTCTTTACTATTGAAAATATTAATTCTAGCTTTTACTTCGCAAGAAGAAAGGCTATTGCCGTTACAATGATTTAAATGGTAACTCCATTCTCTAACTTGTGTGCTGCTCTGGCTTTGATATGAAGGATGGAAACATTCACAGGGTTTGATTACAGCCCTGGGCAGGCTCCTGAGTGATTCTTCTTTGCTCTGATTTCTATTGCTTTGCAGTAGCAGCAGGTGAATTGGGGGAATGGATAAGGAAAAACAAATATGGGTAAATAAAGGCAGGATAAAAGCACCCAGGGGAGAATAAAGGTTATTTACACTGTGCCTTTTTTATTTTAGTAGGCCATAAGAAAAAAAAAGAAAAGCTGCACTTGAAAAAATAGATTTGGAGCCTCAAACATCTATGGCGAAATAGAAAGTATATGAAATATTAAAAACTAACATTATCCCTTGATTGTGTTTGCCATGTCCAGGGTGTACCATGCTCTCGTGACTGTGATCTTATTTTTCTTCTAAATGTTTCTGTGTGGTCAGTGTCATTAACTCTTTCATGGATGACAAATCTGAAACTTAGAGATGAAAGCATTTTCTCTCCACAGCCAGGTAGCAGTGCTGGCTGGAAACCAGACATTTTCACTCAAAGCCAGTGTCTTTTTAAAGACCCACAGCTGCTCTGCAAATGCCAGACCAATCATTCACACTGCAAGATTTTAAGACATGCCTTAGGTCAGGGTCCTGTCTTAGAGGGACACATAAGATCAAAAAGGTGTGTACCTTCCCCTGGAGGAAGGAGAACATAGCTTCTCTGGGATTACATAAATATGGCATCTCTGAAAACTTAGTCAGATCAGCTTTTCCTTATTCTTGGTTCCTCAGCCTTGACACTCTTCATAACTGGCTGATTTGGGGCTGGATGACTCTGCTGTGCACTGTGGAATTCTGGCAGCATCTCTGGTCTTTGCACATGAGATAACAGTAGTGTCCCCCTGTTGTGACGATTGAGAATGTCTCCAGACCTCACCACCTGCCCCCTTGGTGGCAAAACGGTTCCAGTTGGGAAACCCTCCCCTTATCTCTAGTGAAGATACAACTTGCGATTACATGTTACTCCTTTTACTATTTAATTGTTTTTTAATGAAACATTGAGAACTTCCTTGCAATCTCTTGAGTCTTCACTCCAAATCTGAAGGAAAAGGAAAACACAAAACTTACAAAATTGGCATGCCAAAAGCAAATAACCATGATGCCATATGGGTTTATGTCTGGGTGCAGAATTTTTACAAACATATTTCTGATTCAAATGTTCAAAAATATCTGCCTAATGATATGTAGTCTCAGAGTAAACACTTCATTTTTCTTCTAAATGAGCATTCAGTTTATAGAAATGGAAAACTAATGTATTTTTCTCCTGCCAGAAACAATCTCCATGGTGTTGGGAGACCTTTGCTGATTACTTCTGAGCTACCTGATGTTTACATTATTCAAACCAGAAGTACCAAAATGATGGGCAGAAGGATTATCTTGGATTTGATTCCTCGTCTGGATTTAAAATCCAGTTTCACATCTAATCATAAAATGAAAGAGAGGCATCTTGATAAAATGGAGGACTGATTGTAGATATCTTGTGCCATGAACCAAATTTTTGCTGAAAGGAACAAAAGGAAACCTACAGCAGCATTGAAAAGGGAAACTTAGGGCCAAACTGATGAAGACTTTCTGCTGTATACAGTGCAAGGGACCATAAAGAGAGGTGGACCATAAAGAAGACTGAGCACTAAAGAATCGATGCTTTTGGACTGTGGTGTTGGAGAAGACTCTTGAGAGTCCCTTGGACTGCAAGGAGATCCAACCAGTCTATCCTAAAGAAATCAACTCTGACTATTTTTGTGGAAGGACTGATGCTGAAGCTCAAGCTCAAGCTCCAAAACTTTGGCCACCTGATGCGAAGAGTCAACTCATTGGAAAAGACCCTGATGCTGGGAAAGGTTGAAGGCAAAAGGTGAAGGGGGCTGCCGAGGTTGAGATGGTTAGATAGCATCATCGACTCAAGGGGCATGAGTTTGAGCAAACTCTGGGAAAGAGTAGAGGACAGAGGAGCCTGGCATGCTGCAGTCTATGGGGTTGTAAAGAGTGGGACATGACTAAGTGACTGGACAACAACAGTGCACAGGGAACCATGTAAGTGAAACTGAGAGCTGGACCACAGCCCAGTGTCTAGAGACACAGAGCCTGGGTAGTGAAAAGAGGTGTGTGCGCCTGATGAAATTACAGGAGATCCAGCACTTTACTGATGCCTGAGCTGAAGCACAGCGTTGCCTCAGAAACACTGGCCGTTCCACAGGGAGGTTCTGTGGGGTCTGCAGATGTTCAGGACAGGCTGTCTGGATGGTTGGAGGTCAGCCTCCAAATTGAAGGAGAGGAGAGCTGGGTCCTCACATGGCTCCAGAGCAGTCTCCAAGGAGCCTGAATCAGTGCTCATGGACCAGGAGTGAAGCCCCAACACACAGAAACCAGGACGTGAAAAGCTGCCTCTGAAAGAACATCATCTGTAAAACCAGAGAGGCAGTGGCACCTTAGACAGTTTTCTTGTTCAGCAGCCTCTCTAGCTTCTGGATATTTTAGCAAGAGATCAGGAAGCAGAACCCAGTAGAATCCAGGATGAGAGTGAAAAAATGAGAAATTCAACTCTCAACACTGTTAGGGGGAAAATGTCCGAGATGGGGAGAGACCATCCCTTGCTGTACAGCGTCCTGATACATAAAATGAGTACCCTGTGTCTGAGTTTTAAACACCGTTCTCAACTCTGTTATGGAAATTCCAACTCACGCAATAGTTGACTGGCTGATAGATTGATTTGCCTATTCTGAAAAGTCAAGAAAGGTGACTAAAAACAGAGAAATAAGGAAGATCTGTAAGTTGAGGCTATTTAAGAATAATATTTATGACAAAATAATAGTCATTTAACCTTACATGTCAGGCTTTGTGCTAAATATTTTATCTCTTTAAAAAAATAATTTTGTTTATTCATTTGTTTTTGGCTGGGCTGTGTCTTTGTTGCTGTGCAGGCTTTTCTCTAAGTCGCAGAGAGCAGGGACTACTCTCTAGATGTGGTGTGCGGGCTTCTCATCGCTGTGGCTTTTCTTGTCGCAGACAGAGCACAGGCTCCAGGGCACACAGGCTTCAGTAGTTGTGGTGCCTGGGCTCAGTTGCTCCACAGGATGTGGGATCTTCCCAAATCAGGGGTCGAACCCATGCCTTCTGCATTGGCAGGCGGATTCTTGACCACTGAGCTACCAGAGAAGCCCTATCTCTTTTAGTAGAATCCTACCTCATGCTAGCTGTGAAAACTCAACTCTCTGGGGTGCACTAAGTTGATTTTTTTGCTATCTGTGAGGACTTGCTTTGTGTCTTAGAATATACACAGGGTGCTTGGAAAGAAAGTATTTAATTGTTGGGTTCATGGGTCTAGTTTCCACTAATTGACACCCGTCTGTATCCTTTTCATTTATTGTCTTTTCTATCACTTATGGAAACCTGCATTGCTTTTCTCATCATCATTGCTGATTTGTCATCCTCTCAGTTTTCTGTCTATATTATTTTTTTTAATTCATTTTGAAGTTATGCTGTCTGGGGCTACAAGTTCAGGATCGTGTGTGTATGGTGTTTCTGGTGAATCACATTTCTCAAGATGTTATAACCTTTCATCCCTAATAACCTCTTTTACCCCAAAGCCCATTGTGTCAGATTTATGCTACCTTAGTCTTTTTCTTTTGAATAGTCTTTGTATGGTGTATGTTTTTAAATCCTTTTACTTTGAATTTTGGGGGTCCTTACATTTTAAATTTATCTTTGTAAAGATAAATTGGTTGGATTTTTTAATGCAGTCTGAAAATTGCTTACTTGACTAAACAATATAATCTATATTTAATTATTGTGGTTTTTGAAATATTTGGGTAAGTTTATATGATCATAATGTCTTGATGACTTTTCTCCTTCCTATGGTGTTTGATGGACTAATCTTCATTTTCCTTTTGATTTTTAACCTTTCATCAGATTTGCCTTCTATTTCTATTCTTTTATTAGTAACCCTTAAAGATTTAACATTAGATATTTAACCTTCAAAGTCTACAATTAATTAATGTGTATATTACCCTTTCAAAGAGCATATAGACCTCAGAACTCTTTAACTCTGATCATTCCTTCCTAAACCTCCAATGTTCTTATTATTGGCATTTAATTTCCACCTTCTTCATAAGCCACCCAAATTAGACAATTTCCCAGAATGCACTACAGGGATTTATAGAGATGAAAAAAGAAGAGGCAGACGTTATGAGACCAGTAGGGTAAATTGAGTAGGTTCAAAAATACATCCAGTAGGATTTTCAGCTAGGGCAATAAAGAGATTGCAGGAGAGGCAATAATCAGAGCATGTGCTTCAGAAATTTCCAGAGTCAAAGAACAAGAATCTACACACTGACAGGCTCATAAATAATATAAATGTCAATTAATCGTATTGTTCGGAGACAGCAGGATGCCAAAGAAACTAAGGAAATCTCAAAAGCAATCATAGCGAAAATATTTTAAAAGAAATAACAATTAGGTACTACATGTTTTTCATCAAGCACACGATAAGCTAGAAGACAAAGAAAGCTTCCAATTGTGAAATCATAAGTTTCTATCAATGTGTACCCAGATACACCTTTGTTTGAAGATAAGGGTGGATAAAGAACTTTTCAGACATAAAGAAACTACCAGTTTTACATTTGCAGATCCTCACTGAAGGAATGATGGAAGGATTAAATCCTTCAGCATAATCTCTGTATCACTATGGTTACAAATTACCCCTGACATCTCAACACCTTAAAAAAATGTTTCTTTTTCTTGCCCTGATTGCACTGGCTGGTATAAAACCAATGATATTCATTTTTCTGCTGACATGCCATCTACTGTGGATAGAGCTGCTCTCACAGTTCATGGAAAGGAAAGTCAAACAAACAATTTCCAGATAAATACCCTCCACCTCTTTACACTTGCACGAGAAGACAGTGTGTTCGTAGGTTTAGTGATGCATTTTTTAATAATATAAAATATTGAGAGCGATTTTTAAAAAATAATAAGGAAATGTATACAAATTCTGGTCTGCAATGGAATACTGCAGAGCAGACATCAGCAAGCTCCCTATGGCCACAAAGTCTTCCATACATACCTTCTATCCTTGAACAGAAAGTTTGCCAACCTTTGCTTTAGAGACTGAAGCGATTTGGTATAAATATTGATCCATCTAAAAAACATCAAAAGCATAAGGTGGTGTGGGAGAAAAAGCAAACTTCAAATGGTTATAAACAATCTGATACACTTTATTTTAGTTACAAATAAAACATACAAACTACATGTGATGGATACATACATACATGCTGCTGTGTCGCTTCAGTTGTGTCCGACTCTGTGTGACCCCATAGACGGCAGCCCACCAGGTTCTGCCGTCCCTGGGATTCTCCAGGCAAGAACACTGGAGTGGGTTGCCATTTCCTTCTCCAATGCATGACAATGAAAAGTGATTGTCATGTCACTTTGAAAAGTGAAAGTGATGTCGCTCAGTCATGTCCGACTCTTCGGGACCCCATGGACTGCAGCCCACCAGGCTCCTCCGTCCATGGGATTTCCCAGGCAAGAGTACTGGAGTGGGGTGCCATTGCCTTCTCCAACATACATATATAAAAAATAGAAAAAGAAGCATAGGGAGGAAACTGTCTTTAAACATCAGGACCCTGGTTACTCCTAGAGAGAGAAGGAAAATAAATGACAGGGGGAGAGTGGGCTTGTTAGTAACATCTTATCAACATTTCTTGTCCTTCCAAATCTGAATGTGCAGTGAGGTTAAAACTCTAGGTCTTAGTGCATTGGAGCTACTCCACAATAGAGAATTTTAAAATTATACACACAAAAAACCAGTAATGAAAGAGGAAATGCCCCAGAGGGAAAGCAGGCAATAAAATCATATGGGTGTGGGAGAAAAGTATATCCTGATTAATGCTGCTGCTGCTGCTAAGTTGCTTCAGTCGTGTCCGACTCAGTGCAACCCCATAGACGGCAGCCCACGAGGCCCCGCCTCCCTGGGATTCTCCAGGCAAGAACACTGGAGTGGGTTGCCATTTCCTTCTCCAATGCATGAAAGTGAAAAGTGAAAGTGAAGTCGCTCAGTCGTGTCCGCCTCTTAGTGACCCCATGGACTGCAGCCTACCAGGCTCCTCTGTCCATGGGATTTCCCAGGCAAGAGTACTGGAGTGGGGTGCCATTGCATTCTCCGATCCTGATTAATAATCAATGACAAATTAATTTTTAAGAGGAGTATCATTTGCCTGGGTGAAGGCACCCTTGAAGTTAATACCTCTAAGTGTCAAGGACATGGGAACACAGCAACCACAACACTCTGTGTGCCCATTGTGTGACATAATGTTCATCTTCGGGACCCTCACTGCCCCACCCGACCCTACCACACATCCAGACTGTAAATTCTTCATGGGCAAGAGCCACGTCTCTTTCTGTCTTTGAATATCTAGCACTTGTCACTGTATCTATGCAGATTGGCTATTTTTCATACCTGTTTTGAAATAAAGACAAGATTCTGTGTTCTCTGTGTTGGGCTTAAAATATTGATTTTGAAAAATGTCAGCTGTGCAGAAAAAAAATACCAACCATCTGGTGCTTTTCATCCCCAAAGTTTAGAACTCTGGTGAACTCTCAAAGCAGGCAGGCTTGAGTAGAAGAATAGAAATAAGATCTTCACTCCCAACATGGGAGCAAGTGTTAGGAGACATTTGAATGGCAAACGGGTCAATCAGGGTATAATTGCCTCTGATAGACACTCCAGAAATCAGAAACATTCTTTACCTAGAGCTGAGTGCCACTTGAAAAGATGACAGCCTTTCCTGCCTTTGAAAACATCAAAGACAATCAAAGCATCAACTTCCAACCTGATCCTCAAGATCGAACGCCCAGCAGACGAGGCAGGAATGAAGACAGCAGCCTCACCAGGAGAAAAACTCCGTTACAGACTTAAATGTGAGTCACAGAGGAAGCAGAGCCCACTGCACTTCAGCAAGACCCTTGGCCAGGCAGCCAACTGGTCCAGCCTTGCCTGGATGTCAGCAATCCTGAGTTCAGACAGGACAGTGTCAGGTGGTTGGTAGCCAAGGGGGTCATCTCTGTGGGCTAGAGGGGCATCAAAGAAATGTCCCCACCTGTCTGTGCTTCCCCTAAAACTCCCCTTGGGATAACTTTAAACTTTCCAATGAAATGCAAAGAGTAGCTAGGAGAGGTAACACCTGACTTCGGATCAAACATTAACACCTAATCTGAATTAACCTCAGTGGTTTCTTGGCCCAGAGCAGAGTTGAAAAGAAGTGGAACTATCAAGAAAGAACTTTTTTTTTTTTTTATCTCTAGTTAGAACTTGTCATCACTTTTAAGGGTGGGTTTTGAAAGTTTCTTTTGTAGATAAATGCCTATTTGATTCTCAGAAATTAAGCTATTGGACTTAGTCTTACAGTTTGGCTTTTAAACTGTTGTCTGGTAAGAAAATTTAACATTGCCATTTAGAGAAAAATTTGTTAATGTGTTTGTAATTTTATTTTAAGGTAATTGTGGATCCACATACAATTGTAGGAAATTGTAATGTAAGAGATTCTGCATACCCTTTGTCCAGATTTCCCTAGTTGTAACTAGGAGAAAAACATCTTTTTCCTCTATCTATCTTGGGTTCCTTGGCTGGGATGCTGCAAATTAGAACAATAAAAGACAGATTAACAAGAGAAAAACAAACAGAAGCTTATTAACATGTGCACGGCACATACCCAGGGGAGTAATCAGTGGAAAGTAACTCTAAAAGGTGGTTAGAATTGGGTTTCTATAACATCTTAACAACAGAATACACTTTGTAAAGAAGTGTCAAGACAAAGGAAAAAGGAATTTGAATTTCTAAGAGCAGAAAATTGTAGGAAAATATTAATAAATATACGGCTTCCCAGGTGGCGCTAGTGATAAAGAGTCAATTAGATGATGTAAGAGACACGGGTTCAATCCCTGGGTCAGGAAGAGCCCCTGGAGGAGGGTATGGCAACCCATTCCAGTATTCTTTACTGTAGAATCCCATGGACAGAGGAGCCTAGAGGGCTGCGGTCCAAAGGGTCACAAAGAGTTGGACATGACTGTAATGACTTAGCATGCATGCATGCATTAATAAATATATAAGAGAACCAGTGGAAGAAAAGATATATATGCTAATGCTGGTTATGCACATTCCCCTGCTGCCATCTCTGGGCAGACAATAGTCTCGAGTGGCCTCTGGTCATTGTTTTCTGTCCTTCCTAGATGATGGGGGGTGCATCTTGATAAATGTATGTCCTGCTTTTAGGCAAATAGAAGAGGACAGAGAGCCTTTATTGTATCTGCTGCTTCTCAGCTGCCTTCAATTCAAAATAATCTCTTT
This sequence comes from Bos mutus, assembly GCF_027580195.1. Taxonomy (NCBI): domain Eukaryota; kingdom Metazoa; phylum Chordata; class Mammalia; order Artiodactyla; family Bovidae; genus Bos; species Bos mutus. The sequence continues at coordinate 40,548,952 of NC_091629.1, read as the reverse complement.
ACCAAAGTGGCATGTTTTGGAGTGCCGTATTCTGCTACCCTTCAGTAACATCTTGCAAAATATAGTAAACTCACTGTCAAAATGGAGGCATTGACACAGTCAAAATTCAGAACATTTCCATCAGCACAAAATTCTCTCCTTCATCCTTTCAAACCTTCTCCCCTTCTTTCTATCCCCAGAAACAACCAGTTCCATTTCCATTTCTAATCGCTGTTGTCTCAAGAACCTTGTATAAATAGAATATGGAGTCTTATCTCTTGGCATTGACTTTTTTTCGCTTAATTCCCTCGAGCTTTCTCTTAATTCTTGTGTGCGCATCCATGTGGATGGACCTCATTTGTTTAATTATTTATCCACTGAAAGGCATCTCGATTGTTTCCACTTTGGGGATGATATATGTAAAGCTGTTATGAACACTCATGCACAGGATTTTATATGCATATGAGCGTTCATTTTCCTGGGGAAAATATTCAAGACTGCAGTTGCTGGGGTGTACGGTAGTTGCATAGTCGGTTTTATGAGAAATTACCAAATATTTTTCCTGAGTGGCTGCACCATTTTACATTCCCACAAACAATATTTGTGTGCCAAGGTATTTTAAAGGATTGTAAGCTTCATGCTCATTAGCCTAGGGGGACCTATCCTCAGGTGGCAGGTCATAATATGGAAAACAAACCAAAAAAAAATTATATAGTTTACTATTTTGATTCTGAAAGTGCATCAGGCAAGTTAGATGGTTATTTTGTATTTAAGCCTAGGAGAAAACCAAGTTGAAATTATATTTATGGAAAAGTAGAATTGAGTGGAAAAACATATCAGCCTGTGTTTCTCAGGCAACAATGCTTCTAATAAGCTATTTCTTTTGAACATATGGTCATACCATTAGTACTACTGTGCCTACACGCTCTCCAGGGAGGAAAGTAAATCTGGAATATTGGGTGAGAAAACCTTAACCAATAAAAGGTTAATTGAGTGATGAGAAGTAGTCAGCTATTAAAGCCTGGAAAGTTCCTTAGATAGTCAGACTGAAGTGAAGGGTCACCATGAGGCGCCTATATGTCTGTCGGGGAAGGGCACCACACGTGGGTGGGAAGGGAATGGAGGCAGAAGGAACTTTAACCCCGGCACGGGGGATGCGGGATGCGGGATTCGAGGATAGCCGGGGTGTAGAATTAGCACCTCCGTGTCCCTTGAGGCAAAAACTAAACCACAACAAAAACCTTTCTCAGAAATCACATTTTTTCAAATTCCATTTGAAATAATGAGTTGTTGGCTTTCTGTTTGTTTTTTTAAAAGAGAAAATAATACCCTAACTAACTAGCATAAAGGGGAAAGAATTTAGTGACATTTCCCATATCTTTAGGGTCTTTGGAGTGTGTTGCTAAGAAAACCCAACATACAAAGAGATCAGAAGCATGAACACCTGGGTTTCGTATGATGGATCTGGGAACTGTGTTGCAGAAATGTGAATCCAATCAAATCTCAGTGCAGACTTCAGTCCACTGTTTAAAAGCACAGATGTGGAACGATGCCCGTTAAACCCATTTCCTATGGAAATAGCACCTCCAGTGGAGTCTGGTGTTCATGAGTGGCTGCTGCTTCAAATGCTGGTGGAGAGAGGCAGGGGGTGTCCTCTGGAGATCCCTAGGGGGTGTCCCCAGAACCTGAGGACACCTGGAACCCTGAGGCCTTTGTACAGGAAGGGATGGAGACACAAAATCAATTAGATCTGTGGAAACCATTCCAGAAATCGCGAAAACCTATTAAACCTCTTGAACTCTACCTTCCGCAGGTGGAGAAGGGAGAGCTACAGACTCATGCTTTGGAATTAAACGGACCTGGAAGGGAATCTTGTTCCTGCCACAGACCACACTGCGGAGTCTGAGAGGTGCTGAGTGGGTCACTCATGTCACCCTGAGGAGCTTCCATTGGCTCACCTGGAAATGAGGACCCTCCTACCCACTCATGGGGCCATCCTGCAGATCAGGTAAAGTCACCACCATGAACCATGTCGGCTGAGGCATGTCTTATGTGCTGTTGTTACATTGGTGGTGTAGGGTTGCTGGCTTGTTGTTGGAGTTTGACTGTTGTTGGTGGGTCTACAATCATGTTTTCTTTAAGATTAATTTATTGACTCAACCGGTATTTGTGGAAAGCCCATTAGGCACCAGGCAGGGTTCTCGGGGCTTGTAGACACAGCATCCAGGTCTGAGAAGCCCAGGTTTCCAGGGAGCTGACATTCTGGAAGAGGGGAACCATGCAAGCACACAGGCATGATAGATGCTTAGAAGAAAAAAATAGGTGGGGCCAAGGGCTAGAGCATGAGTGTATGGGTGGAGAAGGATGCTGTGGGTGCTCACGGTTGGTCAGGAATTGCCTCTGTGACAAGATGGGGTTTAAGTGGAGACCCGGAACCAGAGAGGTTCCGGAGGGGATAGTCAGCTCTGATGTGATGGCCAAACACACTTTATTGAAACACTTCCTGGTGTGAGTTCTTGATTATTCCTATTGACTTGATTGTATCCAAGGCTGATCTGGAAAAAGTTTCTAATGTGTTTCAGGCATGCTATATGGACTCTGTTTGTTTAGAGGGCATCAGACTGTCTCTCCAGGACCTTTGGGTGTGGTTTCTACCTGGGCATCACTCAGGTGCCCAGGCATCTGGTGTCCAAGGCCCACACCAACCCACAGGCGAGCTCCACATCACCTCTGGTCCTTGTCTACCCATCTGTCTCCTCCAAGTAGACCACAGGCTGCAGAATGGGGGGTGTGCCCATCGTTTTTCCTGAAATGTCTAATGTAGCATTTATTTCAGGGGAGAACCTTTCTCAACCAAAGTTAAGAGAATCACTGAGGTAAAAGGAAAACTATTTCCAAAGGAATAATTTTAGTTCAACTTCAAAAATGCATATACTGAAATTTTTAGGCAGTATATCCACAATAACAGACTTTTTTCTAAGACTGTTGAGCTAGACAAAATGGAATTCCACCCTAACTAGTTCAGGAAAAGGGAGGAAGGTTGTTTAAAGATCAGACAGTCTCCAGTCAAGCCCCACGGACTGGCAGTGGAAGATCAGGAAGTCCCCACTGCACACCCCATGGCCCCAGGGTCCCCCTCTCTGCTTCCTTCTTGACTTCTCCCTCTGCCATAAGATCCTGTAGGTGTGTGGTACTGGCTGGCCAGGGAGGTGGCCCAAGCGCTGAAGCTCTGTGACCAGCCTCTTTAAGCCTCCTTGGTCTCACCTTCCCAATTTTCTGTCCAGGAGGCAGACTTTGGCTGGTGCAGAGTCTGGTGTCTTCCCTGGGCCTCTCAGCTGTGGGCACAGGGTGGAGTCTACAGCCCCTAGATTTGCATTTATCCATGTCAGCAGCAGATTTTTTAATGCACTGCTTCTACCAGTGAGTTCTGTGCTGGCAGGGCTGATGCTAAAAGCAGAGTTACCCACCATGCCTCTTGTGGTTGCTGTTGAGTCCCTAAGCCATGTCCACCCCTGCAACCCCTTGGACTGCCTCACACCAGGCTTCCCTGTCCTTCACTATCTCCCAGAGTTTGTGCAAACTCATGTCCATTGAGTTTGGGATGCCATCCAACCATCTCATCCATGGTCGCCCCCTTTTCCTCCTGCCCTCAATCTTTCCCGGCATCAGTGTCTTTTCCAATGAGTCAGCTCTGAGCATCAGATGGCCAATGTACCTTGAGGGTAAAGGCTTGATCTGCATTCCTTAAGTGTTGATTTAATATTGAACATGTGAGAGAAATGATGATTGGTGTGTCTCCTATAAAGGGGAAATTTTATGAGAAATTTAAAGCATGTTTTTGTTAACAAAGGCCCATTCTGCAGTTACACTGGCCTGATCCTTCTTTCCCCTCTGGATTTCTGCAAAACAGCTAACCCTAATCAGGTGAGTGGGTGTGTCCATTCACCGAGCGTACTTTTCTTATCCATTTAGTGGAGGTATTACTACGACTCCTAATAGTGGTAATAATAGGAAGATTTACTTCATATGGCTCTTGTGAGGATTAAGGGAAATAGGTGAACAGAGTGATCAGCAGGGTATCTAGAAAAGCTTTCAACCCCAAATATGCAGATGCTGCAGGTTTTATAAACACTGATCAGCATCACCACCATTGTCATCCTCATCTTCATGAACTTCACCATCACCGTCACCAACAGCAGAAGCTGTGACACCAGTGCAACCATGGTTCCCATCTTCGCTCCCGCCAGTTGATAGATGGGTGCGGGGCCATCATTTGTGGCTTTCTGATACAGACAAAAGGATTCCACACACTCTATTTCTATTATTTGAGAGGCAATATGAGGAAAGAACAAGCTGAACACAAATCATTTGGGAAAAAAGTTTGATTTATGCCTGCAGTGACATAGTCACTTTTCAACTCTGTTCATTAGCTTGTGGATTCTCTTGTACCCTCGGCTCTTAAGACACAGTTCTGAGCCCAGCGAAGGTTTCAGCTCACCTTGGAAATGAAATGTGAGGCATGATCAAGATGAAAGACAGTTTGCAAGACACCTGAGCATGGAAATTGTCTGCAATTTAGCCATTCTTCATTCTCTGTGATTGGAAGCACTGGCCCACTTACAAATGACAATCGAATAAAGAGTTTTAAACGAGCATTTTCTAGAATGTTGATTTACTGGGGGAGGAAAAAAAAATGTTGTATGCTGCCAAATGATTGCAGCACCCGTAAAATGGTAAGGTCATTTTTTTTTACTGCAGAAATGTCACAGTGAGATTTTTTAAATAGATTCCTGGTGCACTTTTAATAATGTTGAGGTTAAAGATAAGGGGGAAAAAAGTACTTAACAGTGAAAGGGAAGCAAAAATATTGATGTTTACTGTGGATTTGGAGAGTAGCCTTTTATTTAATCAGTGTAATAACATATAACCTTGTATCCTGTGAATATTTTTGTAATTGTTTCATTTGTAATTAATAACCGTCGGCTCCACAGCTCCAGGCTGATGATCCCTGCTCTTTCCTGTTGAAAATCATAAAACCAGTCCCTGGAGAAACTGGAAGGAGGGGAAACAGGGAGAATGTGGGGCCTGGCAAGTACTCAGAGTAAACATCTCAGAGTCAGGTCTGCAGTGGACACTTCTCAGAGGATTCACTCAAGACCCCCTCTCTTAGACTGATGCCCACGATTCAAAGCCTGCCATGGTCAGGGTTGTTCTAAGTAACCCAGACCCAGCCATTTGTCCCTAGAATTAGTGCTGGGAAAAGGGCCAAAGAGATGGGCATAGACTATATTATGAGCTATGTCCCTAGGAGTTGAATTTATGAAATACTTGGATGGTGGAGTATCCCTTACAGATGTCGCCAGTTGGTTCTCCTCCTCCAGCCACCCTGTCCCCCAGCAGAGGACAGAAGTTCCGCTTCTGATGGATGAATGATAAAGAGCATCTCTGCGGTCTTAATCTGTACATTTTTAGTTACTAGTGAGTCTGCATCTTTTTCTGTGTCTACTGCTCTAGATTTCCTCTTCTATGGACTGTCTGTTTTCCATCGGTTGTTTGTTTTGTTCTTCTTCTGACTCTTAGTACCTTTCTCTTCATACTCAGATATTTCTCCCCCATCATTTAACAAACTATTAGCACATAATTCCAGAATGTGTCTGTCTTTGTTTTACTTAAGGTATTTTACATTTGACAGATACTTTAAATTTAAATGTAATGAAATGTGGTAGCATTTGTTTTGGTGGTGGTCTGTGCCTTTTTAGTCCAAATCAAGAAATTTGTCTCCATTCAAAATCATTAAATAGGCTGCTACCATTTACCTAACGGGATTGCTTTGTTTTGCTTGAAATGGTTTCACTTCACATTTAAGTTTATAGTCAACTTTGAATTGACGTTTGGGTGTGATGAAAAGTAAGGATGTAATAGTCCATTTGTCAGCCAGGAAGGTGAAGATGCTGGTGCCATTTATGTTAATAGAATGCCCATCACTTCTCCCCAACTTATACAGGGCACTCCATCTCATGCCACTGCCCCTATGACTGTTTTTATACCTGGACTTCCTATTTTGTTCCAGTGGCTAGTTTGTTTGACCCTGAACTAATTCCTCCATGGGTTTTTATTTTTACTTAATAAATAATGAGGAGGGAATTTTGCCTTGACCTTGGCTGTAATCATTTCAAAACAGTCTGTATTTGCTTGGGGTTTTATTGTGTTAAGGGTATTTGCTTTTATTCCTAATTTGCCTGTTTTTTAAAAACTCATCTTTGTATATTGAATTATATTACCTATATCTGTTGATATGACTGTTTTTTAAAAATGTGCTACTAAGTTGAATTGAATTCTTATGTTCCTTTATATTAAAACAACAAATGGTAGATGAACACCTGTCTTATGATTCATAGAGTGTACGTGTGGGGGCATGTGTATGTCCACGCTCTTACGTACCAGCATTCAGTTTGCTGATATTTGATCTTGGATTCTGTATCTATGCTCAGAACAAGAGAATATATTTCTAGTCAATGCTATAAATAATTCCATCTTCTCCTTTCGATTCCATTGTGTTTGGAATTTGATTGTGGAGTGGGGATGATTGACTGAATATGAAAATTTTTGTCTTTTCAAAGAGGTTATGATGTTTCAATAGGAATACAGTGAGGTTTCCTGAGACTTATTTCTACCCTTATTTTTTCAGTTAGTTTTCTTTGCCATGCATGACCAGTTTGTGGGGGAGCTGGGGTGTGTCACTCCGGGTGGTGCCCGCTGCAATCACAGTGGGTGGCTCACCTTGACACAGGAGCCAGTCTGTGCCCAGGGCCATTTCTGCTAAGAAGGCTCACATCTGTTTCTGTAAATGTCCATCAAACCCTAAGACTGACCAGCAGCTTAAAGGGAGGCAGGTGTCCTCTTGAAGCTCACGATGAAATGTACACACTCCAAGTTGAGCAGATGGTAAGTACATTGCAGACTCAGATTTTCAGGCAGGATTTTCAAACACTGTACAAAGGAAAAAATAAATCACCAACAAAACCTATTAAAATTTCCTTAGAAAACACAGCTAAAGTGAAGTCAAATATCTAAAAGAGAAGATGGTCTCAGCAACTCTTATCTCAACACTGACTAGCCTTCTGGCAATCATAAAAGTTCTTAGCAATTCCTCAGCCTTGATCAGTTAGTAGCGGGAGGCTTATTGTGGCAATATCCTTCAAACAGGGCATTAATTTTATTTTATTTAAAGTTCAGTCCTAGAAGATACATAAGAGACATGGTGAAGTTAGGTGTGGAAAAAGAAGTTCAGGGTCTGGACACTTTGAGCAAAAGATGTGCTCTAAAATAAGAACATTGGTTTGTCTAATGTAATTTTTAAAATGGTTCTAAGGATAAAAAAAAAAATGGTCTAGTTGGAAAACATTCCAAGTAACATATTTTAGGCCAACATTACTCATTTTTATGTGCATTTTGGCAGGATCTTTTTTTACAAAAAAATATTATTCCATTTCTTCGTAATCACATCCTATGACTACAAGCCAACTGAGAAAATGATCAAAGGGGAATTAAGATATTTCCGGGGAGAATCAAGTCTCACTGAAGTCTTAACAGTAGCACCTAACTTTATAGTGCATACTCTGATAAGAATGCTGATCTTGTCTTGGGACTTACAGATGGCTGAATGCTGCTGCTGCAGCTGCTGCTAAGTCGCTTCAGTCATGTCCGACTCTGTGCGACCCCATAGAGGGTAGCCTACTAGGCTCCCCTGTCCCTGGGATTCTCCAGGCAAGAACACTGGAGTGGGTTGCCATTTTCTTCTCCAATGCATGAAAGTGAAAAGTGAAAGTGAAGTCGCTCAGTCATGTCTGACTCTTAGCGACCCCATGGACTGCAGCCCACCAGGCTCCTCCGTCCATGGGATTTTCCAGGCAAGAGTACTGGAGTGGGGTGCCATTGCCTTCTCCAAGATGGCTGAATGATGTCCCCCAAAAGATCCACAGTGTGACCCCTGGGACCTGTGGATATTGCCTTATTTGGAAAAGGGGTCTTTGCAGACATAATTCAGTTAATACTCCCGAGGTGAGGTCATCCTGGATTGTCTGAGTGGGCCCCCGATCCAGTGACAAATGTCCTTATAGAAGAGAAGAGAAGATGTGGACCCAGACAGGAGAAGGGGAGACCATGTGAAGAGAGGGGCAGAGACTAGAGTGAGGTAGCCACAAGCCAAGGACACCTGGATCCCCAGCCCCTGGGTGTTGTACAGAGAGGTGCTCTAGATCCTGCCGAAGGAGCACAACCCTGCTGGTGGCTGAACTGCAGTCCTCTGCCCTCTTGAAAAGTGAGAGAGCACGTGCCTGGTTCTGTTGTCTGAGGCCAACAAGTTCTTGTGACCTATTATGGCAGCTGCAGGTCACTAATACAGCTTCCACCCTGTTCCATATTATTACCCAGGGTGATCTGGAGCCAGGAAGAACAATGAGAACTTTAGTTCATAGATCCTGAGAAAAAAAAAAAAAATCCAAGCCTACAATCTGAATTGTTGGGGTGGCTTTGCCAAGGAGATTTAGTAAGGACATGTAGAATTATAATCCAAAGCCAGCACAACAAAACCACACAAGCACAGGGCATGTAACCATGAAAACCTCTGAGGGTGACTTTAAAGCAAAGGTGATGCATATTTGAGAAAGGGTTTGCACAAAGGCTAACATGACCCTAAGGGACTTTGATATGAAAACAGATTCTAGAACCAGGGACACCTGCCCAGCCCTGACCCCACTTGCAACACCCTGCCCAGTTGTCATGGCTGCTATTCAAGATAGACATGTGAATGTGGACAGAAAATCTATGGCAAACCTAGACAGCGTATTAAAAAGCAGAGACATTACTTTGCCAACAAAGGTCCGCATAGTCAAAGCTATGGTTTTCCAGTTTTAGGTACAGTTGTGAGACCTGGACCATAAAGAAGGCTGAGTGCCAAAGAATTGATGCTTTCGAACTATGACTCTTGAGAGTCCCTTGGACAGCAAGGAAATCAAACCAGTCAATCGTAAAGGAAAGCAACTCTGAATATTCATTGGAAGGACAGATGCTGAAGCTGAAGCCCAGGTGACTTCCTCACCTGGGACCATCCTGACCTCCATCCACAGCCCTTGAGAAAGTACTGTTTCCCTTTTCATCTCTCTAGAACATCTGTCCTAAGTGTGTATGTGCCTTGGTTCCCCTTGTCCCCTGTACTTTCCTGTCTCCATCACCAACAGACATCACCAGGGCCCAAACCAAATGCCAATTTTCCGTGAATTTCCCCCCGATGTCACCCTCCAGCCTAAACCAAGAACTATTAGGCTTCTTTAAAAAATATATAATTTATTTGTTTGTTTTTGACTGTGCTGGGTCTTTGTTGCAGTGTACAGGCTTCTCACTGCAGTGACTTCTCTTGTGGAGCATAGGCTCTAGGGTCCATGGACCTCAGTAGATGCAGCTCCCGGGCTCTGAGCACAGGCTCAATAGTTGTGGCATTTGGGCTTAGTTGCCCTGAGATACGCGGGATCTTCCAAAACCAGGGATCAAGCCCGTGTCCTCTGCATTGGTAAGTGCATTCTTTACCACTGAGCCACCAGGGAAACCCAAGAAGTATGAGTTTTCCATTCCTTTGGCTTCATGGCATTGATTAAAGGAATGAGCCAGTGAAGAATAAACGAATGGAGTGATTTGCTTTTGTGATATATGGAGACTCCTGACTGTGTTTCAACTCCACAGTTAAATTTGAGTAGTCAATATGTGTTGTAGACTGCAGAACGTACACATGTTTTAAAATATCGAAGATTTGCCAATTCAAGTAATCTCCCTCTGAAGCAAAATGACAGCTAGCTCTCAACTTAAAATCCTCAAACACAATACCTGCTTGTCTATAATAGCAAGAGGGAAGAAGGACCGTCTCTGTGGAACCTAGGCAGTTGTCTTTGCATCTCTGAGGGCCAGTCATCAACCAGCAGAATTCTGGGGGACACCTACATGATACCCCCACAGTAACATCCCCACTTCATTCTGAATATACTTAAGGCAGATTTCACAGCTCAGGAAACTGTGCTAGTGATATTTCTCTCACAAACAATATTAGTTTCTAGAAAAATGGCATCAGCAGAAGAAGGACACATACTGGACTGCTTTTTCTCAATGCATGTGGATTTTTATGTCCAACACTAAATAGAGGCTGATGGAAATACAAATTGCAAAACAGAATACAACACCACCTCTTTTCCTGATAAGAGATTGCATTGTAAGCATTTTTAGACCCTATGCCTCTGTAAGCATAGAAACCAGTGCTTGAGCTCTGGTTCAGTGATGACAGTGGTGTTCTCTTTCCCACCCTCTCCTCCTGGAAGGTAAAGGTGATGAATGAATGGCCAAAGAGATCATACAGTAAGCTCTTTTGATTGGAGTATCCCTCGAGCTAAACGTGAGCTCAGGACAGCACAATGGAGGGTATTGATGACTAGTTTTATGACTCATTTGGGCAGATCCATGAAGTCAACTACTTTGTATGGTGGCATTTCATCACGCTGCCTTTGATCCAGCCTGACTGGCTCATTGATCAGCATTCGCCAAGGAAAGCAAGTGAAACAGTCTGGGACCCAAAACTGCTGACCATTGTATCTGGACTTCTCAAAGGGTGTGTCCCACAGTGTGTGTGTGACTCCCTTGGGCTGGCTTAATTATCCTGCCATTTGATAAGGTCGAGCAGTTCAATAGAAAGTGGGAAAAAATCCACTTATTAGGCAGAATCTGTAATTCTTCGCTTCTTGTACGACTCATCTGGAACGGCCTCCCCACACACCCTCCCTTTTTATTGAAGAATCTGAACATTGAATCTAGATGTACGTTCATGCATCATTTGCTCGGCTTGGAGAAGTCAATTAAATTAAAGTCTCTAGCTGAAATATATATATATATATATATATATATATATATAAATAGCTCTTCTGTACACACACACATACATTAGCTCTTCCTTTTGATTTTTTTAGCTTAACTCAATAGAATTATATTTTGGTACAGTTTCATTGAGGTACTGTAGGGCTATGAAGGAGAGGAACAATTTGCAAGTAGCAAATGCTGTGTGATTCCAAGCACACACATAATTGGAAAATTAGGTGCAAATAAAATATTTTTGCAAATTATGTATTTTTGCACGATGTGCTCTCTTTCATTCTCATGCAGATGCATAATTGATAGAGTTTTGTGTTCTCTCCACTACTGACTTCTGGAGGCTGCCCGAGGGTGGCTTTTCCTTCTCAGAAACCCAATGCAGTGAGACGCCCGGTGACACTTCCACCTTCGGAATGCAAAGTAGTTAATGCCAAGGGAGAAGCTTCTTTTCCAGGAAAAGAAGTCAGAGCAGGCAGGAAGCAGTTTCCTCCAGTGAGGGACTCTGGAAATTTCTTACCATCCCTGCCCATTTAGTTGGAAGGTGGAAGAGAAACACAGAGCAGGGTATCAGGGCTGGTGACTTGTTTCTTTAAATAAACATTGTTATTTTATGCTAAGAGATTTAGATTTGCAGGGGGGAAAAAAGGAAGATGGTGCATAGAGTTTCCTATGTTCCACACCTAGTTTCCTCTATTATTTTTAAATATTTTATTGAGATGTAATTCACACACCACACAATTCACCCATACTAAACACACAGTCCAATGGTTTCTAATGTATTTAGAATTGTGCAACCCTTACCACAATCAAGGAGAAGGCAATGGCACCCCACTCCAGTACTCTTGCCTGGAAAATTCCATGGATGGAGGACCCTGGTAGGCTGCAGTCCATGGGGTCACTAAGAGTCAAACACAACTGAGCGACTTCACTCTCACTTTTCACTTTCATGCATTGGAGAAGGAAATGGCAACCCACTCCAGTGTTCTTGCCTGGAGCATCCCAGGGACGGGGGAGCCTGGTGGGCTGCTGTCTATGGGGTTGCACAGAGTTGGACACGACTGACGTGATTTAGCAGCAGCAGCAGCAGCAGCACAATCAATAGCAGACCTTTTCATGACTGCTGAAAGCCCCCTACTTGTAATATCAGTCATTCCCTTTTGCTCCCGACCCCCACCCCAGCCCTAGGCAACTACTGATCTGCTTTCTGTCACTATAGATTTGCCTGCTCTGGACTTTTTCTATAAATGGGGTCGTATAGCATATGATTATTGTAACTGTCTTCTCTCACTTATCATAATGTCTTCAAGGTTCAACCATATTTCTTCCTGGAGAATTGATTGCTTTATCATCATATATTGCTTGTATTTATCCCTAATGACCTTCCTACTCTGAACTCTGCTTTTTCTGACGTTAATGTAGCTGTTTCAAATGTCTTTTGTGTTAGCAGACATCTCTTTCTCCATCTCTTAACTTCAAACATACCTGGGTATTTAACTCTATAGTAGGTATCAATTAGACAATATGTAGTTTGGTCTTGGTTTTAATTTTTTTAATACCCTCTAATAATCTTTTCCTTTTAATTAGTGCATTTGTATTTAAAAGAGCTAATGTAGTGTACTCCCATTCTACCATATTTGAATGTGTTTTCTGTTCATTGTCATTGTTCTGCATTTCTTTACATCCCCTTCATTTTTCTTTCTTCTCTGGTTAAATTGAGAATTTTATATGGTTATGTTTTATCTGGTCTCTTAGAAAATCAGTTATACTTCTATTTAAAATTCTTTCAAAGATATTTAAAGGATTTACCATATATGTACTTAACTAATCTATATCCACCTTCACGTAACACTGTACTATATATATCTTCTAGTACAAAATTCCCAATTTTCCCCTCACACACCTCATAGGACTGCTGTTATTTATTTCACTATCCATATGCTGTGATCACCCAATATTTTTGTTACTAGTATTAATTTAATGTTTAATTTAAATGCAGTTTTCTGCTAGGTCAATTTAGTATAAGAAATATTTTATCTTCATTTATATTTTCTCTGAAGTTCTTCCATTCAGTATGTAATCTGAGTTTTGATTCTGTATCAGTTTCTTTTTCCTGAAGGATTTCTTCTACCATTTCAAGTAGGGAAGGTCTGTTGGCAATGAATTCCCATAGTTTTTGTTTTTCTGAGAAAGTGTTTCTACTTCACTTTTGAAGGATAATTTTGCTGGATATAGAATTCTAGGTGTGTAGGTGTTTTCTGTCAACCTTTAAACTACTTCATGACATTCTTATTTCTTACATGCTCTCTCATGAGAAATCCACTGTAAAATCTATCCTTACTCCTCTAGGGAGTAAAACCATTTTCCTTTGCTTCTTTAGGTTTTCTCCTTACTTTCGATTTTCTACCATTTGAATTCATTATGCATAGGTGCATTCTGGAGTGGGTAGCCCTTCCCTTCTCCAAGGGATCTTCCCAACCCAGGGATCAGACCCAGGTCTCTTGCATTGCAGGTGGATTCTCTACCAGCTGAGCTACCAGGGAAGCCAAAGAATACTGGAGTATGTAGCTTATCCCTTCTCCAGCGGATCTTCCCAATCCAAGAATTGAACCAGGGTCTACTGCATTGCCAGCAGATTCTTTACCAGCTGAGCTACAAGGTAAGCCCCCATGCATAGGTGTATATTTGTTGATAATTACTGTGCTTGGTGTTGTCTGAGCTTTCTGGATCTGTTTTGGTATCCTGTAATTTATTTTGGAAATTTCTCAATTATTAGTACTTCAGCATTTCTTCTGATCAGTTCTCACTTTCTTCTCCTTGTGGTTTTTCAAATATTCACATTTATACCTTTTGAAATTATCCCAGTGATCTTAGCTATTCCATCTAAGTCCGGGAAGTTTTCTTCTGACATGTCTTCAAGCTCACTGACTCCTTCCTCCACTTCTCCAGTCTGTTTCTGAGCCCTTCAAAGGCATTCTTTTTTTCTGTATTTTGGGGTTCTATCATTTTACTTAGAGATTTTTTTCAGTTTCCATCTCTCTGCTTACATTACCCGTCTATCACTGCATGTTGTCTATTTTGTCCAGCAGATCCCTTGACATATTAGGTATCACACATGTGTGTGTATGAGCTCAGTTGTGTCCGATTCTTTGTGACCCTATGGACTGTAGCCTGCCAGGCTCCTCTGTCCATGGAATTCTTCAGGCAAGAATACTTGGAAAAATAAAACATTTGGAAATGACACAAACTATCTATTCCCTTATTAGAGACTCACTCTAGATATTAGTCTCAGTTCAGTTCAGTTCAGTCGCTCAGTCATATCCAACTCTTTGTGACCCCATGAACCGCAGCACGCCAGGCCTCCCTGTCCATCACCAGCTCACGGAGTCCACCCAAACCCATGTCTGTTGGGTGGTGATGCCATCCAACTATCTCATCATCTGTCATCCCCTTCTCCTCCTGCATTAACTGATTGAATGTTGAATTAATTTTAGAATTCTACATTAAAGAAACTAGTTCCAATCTGTCCAATAAAAAGATTCCTAAACTTATTTAAGGATAAAGCCATTTGTGAACATTTGTTAATACTACCTAAATCTTGCTTTCCCTGAGATATGCTTTGGTAAATAATACCATAATCTAAAATGTGTTTCTCTACTTATGTTATTCTTTTCTAGATTTCTTTAGACTATATATGTTTATTTTGATCATAGGTTATAAACATTTGCTTGATAGTTATTATGAAATTCCATATGTAATTTTCCAGGAGATCTTAGGTGTTCACTAAGCCTCTTATTTGTGTATTTTAGTTATTATTTTTAAAATCTTAGGTGCCCTAAAAAAAGTGTAGGACATCTTTACCTAGTCAACATGTCTGGAGGCTCTAGTTCTCAGAGAAAACAAATGCCCATCAAATGACCCTTCATTCTTTCTTACACCAGAAAGCATCAGACACCTATGTTGTGCCAAATAGAGTTGAATTCTCTGTTCCAGCAGAGGCAACAGAAAGTCTTTTCTCTGATGATGCTTATATTCCAAATATACACCTGTGAGGCACTGGCTCCTTCCTGAGAGGCACACAAACTTTTGCTGTTCCCTTATTTTAAGGCCTGTGAGTCATAATGAAGATATCAGGAGAAAGCTTAACAACCCTAATCTTTGCTTCCAACAAGTTGCATTTAAATCAGGGAAAACAAAATATACACCTCAGAGCACTAATCCCATAGATTGTTAATGTATGTAATCCAAAGCCCGTTTGAAGATCAAACACTCCATAGCACTTTGTATTTAAAGGAGTTAAACCTCCTTTCTTACTGAAGACTCTCTTGCCTTCTTTCTTTTGCCGTTGGGTCCTGAGTGAGTTTGTGTGTGTGTGTGTGACTGGTGGGGCAGTCACAGAGTTTCCCAAACTTGTTTCTCAGGAAGTATCTCATGAATGTGGTGTTTCATAATTCACATTTGGGGGAGTGCTCTCCTATTCCCTATCTGCATAAGAAGTGCCAGTGTACCCAGATAAGACATTTGTAAGTATGCTGATTTTAGATGCCTAGAAACTAAGGAAGAAGAAAGGAATCTCAGTGGGAAAAATGTCAAAGTAAGAATTCTGATTCAAAGCTGGCAGATGCTTTTTACAGAGTCAAAAAAAAGTAAATCAGAAAGGGAAAATTCCAGCCCTCAAGCTGAAAACAAGCTGAAACAAATGAACCTAATTTTATATCAAAGTAGTAACATAATAACACAGAGAAAAATTATTCCGTGTAATCTCTGAAAACAGCAACCTGAATCTAAATCCTTGGTGATTATAATTCTAAGGATAAAAAGAACTATAGAGAAACCGTAACATTCACTCTGTTTTTTTTTTTTAATAATAATTTTGACATCATAATTTTGACACCATTTAATGTACCTTTTAGAATAAACAAGTAACTTAATATTACTAGTGCAAACGTATACAAATATATATACATATATATGAAATTTAAAAAGACAAGAAAATAAATTCTGTGATGCTGAATTGAAATAGAAAATGAACACACACATCCTATTTCTCTCCAGTGAGAGGGTTTAGAAGCAGTATCTTGGGGCCAAAACTCAGATCTTGTTTTATAAATACCACTTTTTAGAAGGCAGTAAGGTTCAAAGACATATTATCATGTGTCAAAAGCAATTCTATTGGTTAAATGTGGGATATTTGAGCTTCCCCTCAAACATATTTTTATTGCAAAATATAGAACATAAAATATGAGTCCATCAAGTTATTAAAATACAGAACAAAGTGCTAAGTTGCTTCAGTTGTATCTGACTGTTTGCAAGCCCATGGACTATAGCCCACAAGCCTCCTCTGTCCAAGGGATTCTCCAGGCAAAAACACTGGAGTGAGTTGCCACACCCTCCTCCAGGGGATCTTCCCAACCCAGGGACTGATCCCATGTATCCTGCATCTCCTGCATTGGCAGGCAGGTTCCTTACCATTGAGCCACCTGGGAAGGAGCACCAAGCCGTCAGCTCCCCCAGGACTGCTTTAGGTTCAGGGAGCCATCTGGCTCAAGGTTATGCTCTAAGGGTGACAGGAGGGCTGAGTGGGGCGGGGCTGTAAAGGTCTAGGCACATCAGCCCAGTGGGGGCAGTTGGGCAGCTCCTAATTCTGAAAGACAGGGCTGGCCCCAAAGCCCTTCCATGTTAGACAAGGCTTCATCAACCTTTGCCCTGAGTGATTTAACATCTTCCTCTGCCCACCCCTGTCCGCCCCTTCCCTTTGCAGGTATCTATCTCCAAAGAGGATCCTGCACCCCAAAACCCATCTCAGCATTAGGTTGTGAGGACCCCAAATCATGACATGAAAAAAGAAAAAAAGAATGCTGCTATTCAAAGTGACAACTGCAACCACTCCTTACCCTGAAAATTGGAGCCTAATGGGAAAGAACTAAGCATTTACCCAGAACTAGTTTATCCTCAGTTAGTAAGAAAAACTCCTCTTTACAGAGAAGTGGCAGGAGCTAGATGAGGAAGCAATGGTGGAATTAGGGAACTTCGTATTTGCAGCGCCCCCACCAACATGTCATTGACCCAGGAATGTCAGGATGCCTATGATAATTAGAAAGAAGCTTCTCAGGGAAAGGATTTTGCTCAGTCCCTAAGTACATGCCCAAACGTTCCCTGTTACTTGTGAACAAGGAATACACATTCACGTGGATAAACCTTGAGGCCACATGCTCAACCAAGCAGCGAAAGTTACCATGACTGTCAGGAGGACAGGCCTCTAGTCTACACTTCCTAATGGAAATCAGTAAGAAGTAAACAGCATCACCGTGAAGCATTCTTGTTGAAAAAACATTCAGTCTAAAGTTAATCAATACTTTACACCTAGCTGGTAAATTACAGGGAATCCAGGGATAAAGGATTAAGTGTCCCAACAAGAATGCAATCAAATATTCCACAATTTGGGACCTTCTGTAAGCTATCTGACATCGTATCAGAAAAATCATTACTGAATAATGCAGTGAAGAGCTGGGGAGGGGAGCTTTAGAACAAAGGTGGGAAATTAAACAGATTCCAGTGTGTAAATGCTGACTGGTTCCTGAAAAGTGGAAAGCTGGCCTGCAACACCAACTCCCCATAAAGTTATAGCCATAGAACACCATGTTCACCATGCAGGTACCTGCCAATGGTATGGTTTTCATCTTTATGGCCTCTTCTGTCCAGGGAAGTGGCTGGCATTCAAGATGTCTTTTTTAAATTAATTTATTTTTAATTGGAGGATAATTGCTTTACAATGTTGTGTTGGTTTCTGCCATACCTCAATATGAATCAGACACAGGTATACATAAGGCCCCTCCCTCTTGAACCTCCTTCCCACCTTCCACCCCATCCCACTCTTCTGGGTTGTCACAAAGCACTGGGTCGAGCTCCCCAGGTTATACAGCAAATTCCTAGTGTATGTGTTTCAGTGCTAATCTCTCAATTTGTCCCACCCTCTCCTTCCCCCACTGTGTTCCCAAGTCTGTTCTCTATGCCTGTGTCTCTATTGCTTCCCTGCAAATAGGCTCATCAACGCAATCTTTCAAGATTCCATGTATATGATATTTGTTTTTCTCTTTCTGACTTACTTCAGTCAGTATGATAGACTCTAGGTACATCCACCTCATTATAACTGATTCAAATGTGTTCCTTTAAATGGATGAGTAATATGCCATCGTATATATGTACTACAACTTCTTTATCCATTCATCTGTCCACAGACGTCTAAGTTGCTTCCACATCCTGGCTATCGTAAATAGTGCTGCAAAGAACATTGGTGTACATGTGTCCTTTAGAATTGTGGTTTTCTCAGGATATTTGCCCACTAGAGGGATTGCTGTGTCAAATGGTAGTTTTATTGCTAGTTTTTTAAGATATTGAAATTACAGATTTCTTAACGGACGTTTGCCACCACAGCATGCCCAGTTCAGTCAGTTCAGTTCAGTTGTTCAGTCATGTCCAACTTTTTGTGACCCCATTGGACTGCAGCACACCAGGCCTCCCTGTCCATCGCCAACTTCTGGAGTTTACTCAAACTCATGTCCATTGAGTCGATGATGCCATCCAACCATCTCGTCCTCTGCTGTCCCCTTCTTCTCCTACCTTCAATCTTTCTCAGCATCAGGGTCTTTTCAAATGAGTCAGTTCTTTGCATCAGGTGGCCAAAGTATTGGAGTTTCAGCTTCAGCATCAGTCCTTAGTCCTGAATATTCCAGACTAATTTCCTTTAGGATGGACTGGTTGGATCTTCCTGCAGCCCAAGGGACTGTCAAATGTCTTCTCCAACACCACAGTTCAAAAGCATCAATTCTTCGGTGCTCAGCTTTCTTTATAGTCCAACTCTCTTATCCATACATGACTACTGGAAACACAATAGCTTTGATTAGACAGACCTTTGTTGGCAAAGTAATATCTCTACTTTTTAATATGCTGTCTAGGGTGGTCATAACTTATCTTCCAAGGAGTAAGTGTCTTTTAATTTCATGGCTGCAATCACCATCTGCAGTGATTTTGGAGCCAAAACAATAAAGTCTGTCACTTTTTTCAATGTTTCCCCATCTATTTGCCATGAAGTCATGGGATCAGAGGCCATGATCTTAGTTTTCTGAATGTTGAGCTTTAAGCAAACTTTTTCACTCTCCTCTTTCACTTTCATCAAGAGGCTCTTTAGTTATTCTTCATGTTCTGCCAGAAGGATGGTGTCATCTGCATATCTGAGATTATTGATATTTCTCCCAGAAATCTTGATTCCAGCTTGTGCTTCATTCAGCCAAACATTTCTCATGATGTACTCTGCATGTAAGTTAAATAAGCAGGGTGACAATATGTAGCCTTGACATACTCTTTTTCCTATTTGGAATCAGTCTGTTGTTCCATGTCCAGTTCTAACTGTTGCTTCCTGACCTGCATATAGATTTCTCAGGAGGCAGGTCAGGTGGTCTGGTATTCCCATCCCTTTAAGAATTTTCCACAGTTTGTTGTGATCCACACAGTCAAAGGCTTTGGCATAGTCAGTAAAGCAGAAATAGATGTTCTTCTGGAACTCTCTTACTTTTTCAATAATCCAACAGATGTAGTTTGCCTACTGAATCCTTTTTCCCCTTGGAGGGAAAAGAGATGTCTGTGTTCCTTTGCTAAACTGACCATCACACACTCACAATCCTTAGCTTTGGGAAAAGGGAGACACAAATCCAACCCCAAGGATGATGTCCACTCACACCTGGGCATGCTAGACTCACAGTAATTGAATGGGCTGGTCACATGACCTAACATGACCTGCTGCTGCTGCTAAGTCGCTTCAGTCATGTCCAACTCTGTGCGACCCCATAGGTGGCAGGCCACTAGGCTCCTCTGTCCCTAGGGAGCCCTTTTTTTTTTTTAACTGCTGGGGAAGAGTTTTTATTAAAATTTAGTAAATGTGAAGGCTGTTAGCCTGGAGCTGCTCTGACCATCTGCACCTCAACAAGAGGGTGTCCTGCCAGAGAAAAGTGCAGGAAGAGCCAGAGAAGGGAAAGACAAGAGAGGGACATCATTTGGGCTTCCAGAGCCAACCATTTTTGCCACTAGATCCAACCATAACTGAAGGCGGTCCTCAGGACTTTCCAGAAAAAGGAGGCAGTAAATTCCCTACTTGGCTATAGCCTATTGGATTGTGTTTCTTACTTGAGCAACTCTGACAGCACTGAATAGAATACATGTAACAGTTAAAAATATGAGCAAATTTAGGTGTAAGTGTGTGGGAATTTTTTTTAAAAACTTAGTAGGCAAAAAGATGTGATATTTTATTTTTAAATTTTAATTATGAAACATTTCAAATAAGCATGAAAAGTACAGAAGATAATAGAGCAGATCACTCTTGCACCCACCTCGGAACAGACATTAACATTTTGTCCTATTTGCTTCCAATAAATGCAAGGGAGGAAAGAGTATATGATGTCCTATCCATCCTGTCTCCCAGGCACCACGTCCTTTTCCCTCAAAGCAACCAGGATCAACAGTTCTCACCGTGTGCTCTCAGTTCAGTTCACACCATGTACTCTCAGTTCAGTTCAGTTCAGTTGCTCAGTTGTGTCCGAGTCTTTGCGACCCCATGAATCACAGCACGCCAGGCCTCCCTGTCCATCACCAACTCCCGGAGTTGACTCAGACTCATGTCCATCGAGTCAGTGATGCCATCCAGCCATCTCATCCTCTGTCGTCTCCTTCTCCTCCTGCCCCCAATCCCTCCCAGCATCAGAGTCTTTTCCAATGAGTCAACTCTTCACATGAGGTAGCCAAAGTACTGGAGTTTCAGAGACATGCAAATGCAGACTCTAGGAATACATCTGCTCACAGATAATAGAGTTCACAAACACTGACTCATCTTTGGCTTTTCCCACCAAATATGCATTGGAGATTGTTTCATATCAGAATATATAGGGCTTCCCTATTCCTCTAAGAGCTGTGAAAGGTTCCATGGAAGCAGACCTATTGATTTATGTTTAAATCCTGTTCAATATTTCACCATAGTGCAGGATACCATGGATGACCTTGTGCGTAAGTCATTTCACACAGATGGAGCTCTGTTTTAGCCCACGTTTCTAGGAGTGAGGAATCTAAGTCAAAGGTTTTGTATCATTGTAATTTTGATAGATTTGCCAAGTGTCCAACATAGAGGTCATACCAATTTGTGCTCCCACTGGTAATATATGAAAGAATCTAATCCACAAATTCTGGTCAAGTTTGGGTTATCACATTTTTGCCAACAGAGCCACTTAAAAATGTCATTTCAAGGTTGTTTGAAGTTTGTATTTCATGTTGAGTATCATTTTATACATTTAAGAGCCACTTGTGTGTTTCATTTTCTGTGAACTCCCTGTATTGTGTGCCCATTTTTGCACTGTACTTCTTTTGTCAACTGAACAAAATTATGTATTGTTCTATCTGCCATTTTTCTCTCTCTTTCATTTTTTAAGAAATGGCCTTTAGTGACATAAATAGCAAGTATGTTCCACAATTTCCCACTTGTCTTTTTACTTTTCATAATTTTTATCATGCAGAATTAAAAAAAAATTATTTTCATGTAGTCAAGTGTATCCATCTATTTTAAATTTTTGTGCCCTTTTAGAAAAGTTTGTGAGATGAATTGTATCCTCTTAAGCAGTACTTTGGCCACCTCATGCGAAGAGTTGACTCATTGGAAAAGACTCTGATGCTGGAAGGGATTGGGGGCAGGAGGAGAAGGGGACGACAGAGGAGATGGCTGGATGGCCTCACTGACTTGATGGATGTGAGTCTGAGTGAACTCCGGGAGTTGGTGATGGTCAGGGAGGCCTGGCGTGCTGCGATTCATGGGGTCGCAAAGAGTCGGACACAACTGAGGGACTGAACTGAACTGAACTGAAGCTTCATATGATGAAGGCTTGAGCCCCCAGAACTTCAGAATGGGGCTGTATTTGGGGGTGGGCATCTTCAAAAAGGTCATTAAGGTAAAATGGGGTGATATGAATGGTTTTGTATTTCATATGACTGGTGTCCTTATGAGAAGAGGAGATTAGGACCCAGAAAGACCCAGATGGAAGACCACGTGGAGATGCAGAGAGAAGATAGCCATCTGCAAGCTGAGGAGAGAAGCCTGGGAAGGAACTTGCCCTCGTGGTCCTCTGAGGAAACCAACCCTGCTGACCCCTTGATTGTGGACTTTCAGCATCCAGAAGGGGAGGAAAGAAGCGCCACTCAGTCTGTGGCCCTGCCTCGTGACAGCCAGGTTGACTTATATGAGGGAGGTTTCTCACAACAGGATGTCTTAAAAAGCAAAGTGTCCCGTGTATCTTCTAGACTTGCAGATTATCTTATTGTTAATTTTTAAAGTGTATTTCTTCCCTTCCAAATCTTCTTCAGTGGATAAAGCCTGTCTCAGCAGATGGTACTTCTTCTCAAAGAAGGGCCGGGAGAGGAGATGCCAGCACTCATTGCAAATGAATCTCACTGAGTGCACAACTCCCAGCCCATTCTCACCATCTGCTCAGAGAGTACTGACCCCAGACAGGAGGCATGGGGACAGCAGCTACCATGAGCATCAGTTTGGCCCAAAAGAAAATAAAATGGGTTGGAGATCTGGTTGTTCAGTTTCACATCATAAAAATATGTCCATTAATGATCATCTCTCAGACATGGCAAAAGAAGTCTTCTTCAGAGTCTGTTCAGCAGCATGTGTGCAGCATCCTAGGGCCATGGACCATCCCCAGACCCACCCTGCAGGCCAAGCACCAGTCATGATGCTCAATGACTTCTCATCACACCATATGCAAGTGGTCCCCAGGGAGAGAGCATGTTGGAAAAACTCAGCTTGAAGAGAATTGTGGAGACAGCCCCGGCTTATGTGGTACTGATTTGTTTTCTAATCAAGCTCCTGGGTTGAATATTTATTCACTTTGTCCTGCTCATAAACTCATCATGTAGCTCTTAAGCACAGGGAAATGTCCCTGTTCATTGAGAGTTGATACTGAAAGTATTTGATAAAAGAGCCAATTTGTTCTTTTTCCCATTGGATATAGATTTGAGCTCACAGAAAGTCACTGCTGAAGTAGCTGGTCATTCATCAAAGGGTTTAGATCTAATGGGCCTTTGAAGCACTAGTGTAAACATGTGGGAATGACGTGATGAAGGAGCAGTGTTGCTTCAGAGTGCCATGGGGCTCTTAGGGCTATCAACAGTGTTTACGTCTTAAATAGTTCACAGGAAGTTCTTTCACCATCTCCCTTTGCTCCTCTCCCCACAGTTAGACCATAAGTAGGACCAGTCGGAATTGGACAAAGCATAGTTGTTGTGTTTGGTGTGCAGTGTTGCCGGAGCAGGGTGCAAGAAGACCTATTTCACTTTCTAGGCCGAATACTTGTGGTAAGATGGACAGGACTGTCCTCTGTGCACTGGCTACCCTAGCATCCTTCCTTGTGCCGACAGATCACTGGAGCACGATGATGTTTCTGGACTCATTTCAAATCTATCCTTCCAAGGTGCTACAGGCACAAAGGTTATTAATTAACCTTGGGCACTAGAGGACTGATTCCACATGGCAAGACCTCTCTCTGGCTCACCACTGAATAGCCAGCATCTAACAGAATTCCTAGCACAAAGTAGGACTCAATATATCAGTAGTTAATGAATAAAGGAACATGCTTTAAATGGTAGATTAAGTGAAGGCTAACCCTCAAATTAGGGCAGCTAGAAAAAGCATCAGATCAGATCAGTCAGATCAGTCGCTCAGTCGTGTCCGACTCCTTGTGACCCCATGAATCGAAGCATGCCAGGCCTCCCTGTCCATCACCAACTCCCGGAGTTCACTGAGACTCACATCCATCGAGTCAGCGATGCCATCCAGCCATCTCACCCTCTGTCGTCCCCTTCTCCTCCTGCCCCCCAATCCCTCCCAGCATCAGAGTCTTTTCCAATGAGTCAACTCTTCGCATGAGGTGGCCAAAGTACTGGAGTTTCAGCTTCAGCATCATTCCTTCCAAAGAAATCCCAGGGCTGATCTCCTTCAGAATGGACTGGTTGGATCTCCTTGCAGTCCAAGGGACTCTCAAGAGTCTTCTCCAACATCACAGTTCAAAAGCATCAATTCTTCAGTGCTCAGCCTTCTTCACAGTCCAACTCTCACACCCATACATGACCACAGGAAAAACCATAGCCTTGACTAGACGAACCTTTGTTGGCAAAGTAATGTCTCTGCTTTTGAATATGCTATCTAGGTTGGTCATAACTTCCCTTCCAAGGAGTAAGCGTCTTTTAATTTCATACAGCATATTAAAACATCTCTAAGAGGACAGCAGAAAGCTAACAAGATAGTGAGGAATTAGTGGGATAAGATGAAGGAAAGTCAGCTGAAATTAAGAGCTGCTTTTTGTCTAAGTTCAACTGAAATAAGCTAGACATCAGCTGGTCACTATAACTTTTGCAGACCTAATAGTCTCAGTTATTGAACTTGGATTGAGGTGATCCCAAACATAAAATGAATCAAACAGGACCTAAGTCATTTACAAACAATTGTAAATGTACAGTGTCTGGCACACAGTATAAAATTACCAGGCGTCTTGAGATGGCAAGGCAGCATGTACAAAAGGCAGGAGACACAGAATATAGAAACAAATGCACAGCAGATCCAGAAATGAGAGTCACTGAATTAAAAAAAGAAAAAAAAAACAACTAAGACTATCATGTTCAAGGAGTTAGAAGCCATTGAGAATTTCTACAAAGAACCTGCAAATTTTTAAAAAAGAGTCAATTGGAAATTACAGAAAAATGCTTAAAATTTTAGAAGAAGTCAATGAATGGAACATAGATTGGACACTGAAAGAATCAGAGAAGTGGGAGATGTCAATGTCAATCGTGGTCATTGACTGACAAATCATGGGAAGAATAGAATCAGGTGGGAGACACTCTGGGGTGCTGAAAGGAAGAGCATGCATGCAATCAGGATCCCAGAAGAGTGGAGAGAGGAAAGTGGAACGAAGCAACATTACATTGGCTGGGAACTTTTCAAAGCTAATAAAACACAAAACTGACAGATCTGAGAAGCTTTCTAACCCAAATATAGTCATTAAAAAAAAATTATACACTATGGTACACTATAGTATGGCTACCCAGTGGCTCAGTGGTAAAAGAATCTGCCTGCAATGCAAGAGACGTAAGAGATGTGGGTTCGATCCCTGGGTTGGGAAGATCCCCTGGAGGAGGGCATGGCAACCCACTCCAGTGTTCTTGCCTGGAGAATCTCCTGGACAGAGGAGCCCGTCAGGCTATAGTCCATGGGGTTGCATAAAGCCAGACACGGCTGAGTGACTAACACTATCACTTTCATAGTTTATTTTGGAGCAGGAAATGGCAACCCACTCCAGTATTCTTGCCTGGAGAATCCTATACAGAGGAGCCTGGTAGGCTACATACAGTCCATGTGGTTGCAAAAAGTCAAATACAACTGAAGCAACTTAGCACACACACATAGAGCTTTGTCCACAGAACATCACCAGTGTGGACCAGCTAAATTATTTTCATTTTACTGATGCCATGTTAATATATTGTACTCTTCTTTTACTCTCAGTGACTGAGCAAGCTGGGAGTGGGTTCCAAACACTGAAGCTGGAAGACTAATTTGTTTCCTGGATGACAGTAGTAAAATACATCCTCAGCTCCTGTCTCCAGCCAATCTAATTTTGCACTGTGGCTGGTGCCTCCCCTTGGGGTTGATTCGTATATTAATCCCTTTATCCACTTTCACCAAAGGCTGTGTTCATGCTTGAATTACATGCCCTTACAATATTCTTTCATAAGGACTGTGCCATTTGTTTCTGCAGCTCGGGAGGGTTGTCTAAATCCATTTCCGCTGGGGTGGAGCCACTGGCTCCCAGATGCCCTACAATGTAGGTCCCTCCATATCATTTCTTTTCCAGCTTTAACTGTTTATTGTTTTGCAGCACCTCGATGTTAATCACTGAAATGCACAGACCAGCCTGGACAGAGCAGCCATCCTCTTTCACCTACGTCATTATTGTAGCAACAACTGCCAGAAAGAACTTGGACTTCTCAAAATCCTGGGATCACAGCTTTCTCTATCATTTCAGAGTGATTTTATTCACTGCTGTGAAGAAATCTTCCCTGTCGACAACTCAGACTTTCACTACTTGAACCTCAGTGATGAGGGAGAGAATTGCCCAGAATTGCAAGTTCCTGAAGAGCAAAGACACCTTCTAATAAAAACAGTCATGCCTTCCATGCACTCCCTCCTATGGGCTTCACTGTAGCCTGATGAGGTGGCTTTGTTATCATACTCAATCTGAAGATCAGAGAACTGAACCTTGAGGAGGTTGAATCATACTCTTTGTCAGTCAGTAAGAGATGGAGCTGGGATTGAAGCCCAGGACTATCTGACTTATACCTTATCCTCTTTATCACCATACAAAATAGTGTCCCGTAAGTTTCTCTAGGGTAATCTCCAGGACTGATGCTCAAATACTCTCTATGATGTTTCTGTCAAAAAAGTTGTTCCACCTCTACTGAAGCTATTATAATGATGACAGATTCATTATTTCCTGAAGCACATATTGCTTCATGGGCAAAGTGATCATTCTCCCAATGTGTTCCCTAGACCACTACAGATTCTTTGGCATATTAATACAGTTTCCTATAAAAAAAACAGATATGCAAATATCTTTGAACAACACCAAATTAAACAAAGTTAGATGAATATCACCCCTCCACACCAATACAGGACTTTTCAGAGCCTTTAATATGCTAATGTGAGTTGTGACTCCTCAAGGACAGGCACTGCTCAGAATTTGCCAACAGTATTTCATGTGGCAGTTCTGAGACACAGTTCTGAGAGAGAACTGTGTTTGAGTGTCTCCTGTGGAAGTACCAGTCAGCAGTGGTCTGCTGCAGGGGCAGGGGCTTTGGGTGTAGCAGACCTGGGTATGGCATAAGCCCTCTTGGAGGAGGTTGCCATTAACCCCACCATAGAGCCACCAGAACTTACACAGGACTTGGGAAACAGACTCTTGGAGGGCACAAATAGAACTTTGTGTGCACCAGGACCCAGGACACAGGAGAAGTGACCCCACAAGAGACTGACTCAGACTTGCCCGTGAGTATCCAGGAGTCTCCAGTGGAGGCTTGGGTCAATGGTGGCCTGCTGCAGGGCTGGGGGCACTGAGTGTAGCAGTGCATGCATAAGACTTTTGAAGGAGGTCGCCATTATCTTCATTACCTCCGCCATAGTTTGTCCCAAAGTAAATAACAGGGAGGGAACACAGCCCCACCCATCAATAGAAAATTGGATTAAAAATTTACTGAGCATGGCCCCACTCATCAGAACAAGACCCAGTTTCCCCCTCAGTCAATCTCTCCCATCAGGAATCTTCCATAAGCCTCTCATCCTTCTCCATCAGAGGGCAGACAGACTGAAAATCACAATCACAGAAAACTAACCAATCTGATCACATGGACCACAGCCTTGTCTAACTCAGTGAAACCATGAGCCATGCCATGTAGGGCCACCCAAGATGAATGGGTCATGGTGGAAAGTTCTGACAAAACGTGGTCCATTGGGAAAGGGAATGGCAAACCACTTCAGTATTCTTGCCTTGAGAACCCCACGAACAGTATGAAAAGGCAAAAAGATAGGACACTGAAAGAAGAACTTCCCAGGTCAGTAGGTGCCCAATATACTACTGGAGATCAGTGGAGAAATAACTCCAGAAAGAATAAAGAGACGTTGCCAAAACAACAACAACAACCAGTTGTGGATGTGACTGGTAATGGAAGTAAAGTCTAATGCTATAAAGAGCAATATTGCATAGGAAGCTGGAATGTTAGGTCCATGAATCAAGGTAAATTGGAAATGGTCAAACAGGAGATGGCAAGATTGAACATCAACATTTTAGGAATCAATGAACTAAAATGGACTGGAATGGGTGAATTTAACTCAGATGAATATTACATCTACTACTGTGGGCAAAAATCCCTTAGAAGAAATGGAGTAGCCCTCATAGTCAACAAAAGAGTCCAAAATGCAGTACTTGGAAGCAATCTCAAAAATGACAGAATGATCTCTGTTCATTTACAAGGCAAACCATTCAATATCACAGTAATCCAAGACTATGCTCCAGTCAATAATGCTGAAGAAGCTGAAATTGAATGGTTCTGTGAAGACCTACGAGACCTTCTAGAACTAACACCCAAAAAAGATGTCCTTTTCATTATAGGGGACTGGAATGCAAAAGTAGGAAGTCAAGAAATACCTGGAGTAACAGACAAATTTGGCCTTGGAGAACAGAATGAAACAGGGCAAAGGCAAAAAGAGTTTTGCCAAGAGAACACACTGGTCATAGCAAACACCCTCTTCCAACAACACAAAAGAAGACTCTACACATGGACATCACCAGATGGTCAAAACCAAAATCAGATTGATTATATTCTTTGCAGCCAAAGATGGAGAAGCTCTATACTATAGTCAGCAAAAAACAAGACCAGGAGCTGACTGTGGCTCAGATCATGAACTCCTTATTGCCAAATTCAAACTTAAAGAAAGTAGGGAAAACCACTAGACCATTCAGGTATGACCTAAATAAAATCCCTTACAATTATACAGTGGAGGTGAGAAATAGATTTAAGGGACTAGATCTGATAGACAAAGTGCCAGATGAACTATGGACGAAGGTTCGTGACATTGTACAGGAGGCAGGGATCAAGACTGTCCCCAAGAAAAAGAAATGCAAAAAGGCAAAATGGCTGTCTGAGGAGGCCTTACAACTAGTTGTGAAAAGAAAAGAAGTGAACAGCAAAGGAGAAAAGGAAAGATATTTGAATGCAGTGTTCCAAAGAATAGGAAGGAGAGATAAGAATGCCTTCCTCAGTGATCAATGCAAAGAAATAGAGAAAACAAAAGAATGGGAAAGAATATAGATCTCTTCAAGAAAATTAGATACCCTGGTATCTTCAGATACCAAGAGAACATTTCAATGCAAAGAAGGGCACAATAAAGGATGGAAATGGTATGGACCTAACAGAAGCAGAAGATATTAAGAAGAGGTGGCAAGAATACACAGAAGAACTATAAAAAAATATATATATATATATATCTTCATGACCCAGATAACCACGATGGTGTGATCACTCACCTAGAGTCAGACATCCTGGAGAGCGAAGTCAAGTGGGCCTTAGGAAGCATCAGTATGAACAAAGCTAGAGGAGGTGACAGAATTCCAGTTGAGCTATTTCAAATCCTAAAAGAGAATGCTGTGAAAGTGCTCCACTCAATATGTCAGCAAATTTGGAAAATTCAGCAGTGACCACAGGCCTGGAAAAGGTCAGTTTTCATTCCAATCCCAAAGAAAGGCAATGCCAAAGTATGTTTAAACTACTGCACAATTGCACTCATCTCACATGCTAGCAAAGTAATGCTCAAAATTCTCCAAGTCAAGTTTCAACAGTACATGAACTGTGAACTTCCAGATATTCAAGCTGGATTTAGAAAAGACAGAGGAACCGGAGATCAAATTGCCAACATCCACTAGATCATTGAAAAAGCAAGAGCATTCCAGAAAAACATCTATTTCTGCATTATTGACTATGCCAAAGCCTTTGACTGTGTGGATCACAACAAACTGTGGAAAGTTCTTAAAGGGATGGGAATACCAGACCACCTGACCTGCCTCCTGAGAAATCTGTATGCAGGTCAGGAAGCAACAGTTAGAACTGGACATGGGACAACAGACTGGTTCCAAATCGGAAAAGGAATATGTCAAGTCTGCATATTGTCACCCTGCTTATTTAACTAATATGCAGAGTACATCATGAGAAACGCTGGGCTGGATGAAGCACAGGCTGGAATCAAAACTGGCAGGAGATAAATCAATAACCTCAGATATGCAGATGACACTACCTTTCTGGTAGAAAATGAAGAATAACTAAAGAGCCTCTTGATGAAAGTGAAAGAGGAGAGTGAAAAAGTTGGCTTAAAACTCAACACTCAGAAAACCAAGATCATGGCATCTGGTCCCATCACTTCTTGGCAAATAGATGGGGGAACATTGGAAACAGTGTCAGACTTTATTTTTTGGGGCTCCAAAATCACTGCAGATGGTGACTGCAGCCATGAAATTAAAAGACACTTGCTCCATGGAAGGAAAGTTATGACTACCCTAGACAGCATATTAAAAAGCAGAGACATTACTTTGCCAACAAAAGTCTGTCTAGTCAAAGCTGTGGTTTTTCCAGTCGTCATGTATGGATGTGAGAGTTGGACTATAAATAAAGCTGAGCACTGAAGAACTGATGCTTTTGAACTGTGGTGTTGGAGAAGACACTTGAGAGTCCCTTGGGCTGCAAGGAGATCCAACCAGTCCATCCTAAAGGAAATCAACCCTGAATATTCATTGGAAGGACTGGTGCTGAAGCTGAAACTCCAATACTTTGGCCACCTGATGTGAAGAATGGACTCATCTGAAAAGATCCTGTTGCTGGGAGACAATGAGGGTGGGAGGAGAAAGGGACAAGAGAAGATGAGTTGGTTGGATGGCATCACTGACTCAATGGACATGAGTTTGAGTAAAACCTGGGAGTTGGTGACAGACAGGGAGGCCTAGTGTGCTGCAGTCCATGCGGTTGCAAAGATTCGAACACGACTGAGTGACTGAACTGAGCTGATTTCATGCAGATTGTTTGTTTCTGAGGCATCTTATAGAGATACAGGAGGTTACACTTTGAAAAAATTCTGCTTCAAGAAAAACAAAAGAATATGTAGTTGGAGTTCATAATTAATAACAGTAGGTTTCTTATAAGTTCCCTGCAAACCTGGGAGTAGTGAATACTGAATGATGGCTAGTAGGGGATCGTGTATAGATAGAATATTCTAAATCTATATATTACATTTGTTGTTATTCAGTCACCAAGTTGTATCTGACTCTTCTGGACCCCTTGGGCTGCAGCACGCCAGGCTTTCCTATCCCTCACCATCTTCCAGAGTTTGCCCACGTTCATGTCCATTGAATTGGTGATGCCGTCCACCCATCTTATCCTCTATCGTTCTCTTATTATATAATCATCTTAAATCTTAAAAACAATCCATCCTAGTACATTCTATTTTCTTTACTTTGTAAAGAGCACCTTTCAGAAGTCTTAAGTAACTTGCCCAAGGCTTCCGCTCAACGGTGTCGGAGTCTGAATCTGACCGAACCCTGACCAGATGGTCCAGAGCTGGACATTCTCGCACTTGCCTGCACTGTCCTTTCCAGTGTCCATCCATCCCCTGGTCAGTATCTGAGGGGTTCTTTTAGCTGCACATCAGCTGTGAACATGCCCATTGGTGATCCACGTTTCTCACTGCTCTGCACACGTCTGCAGTTGACCATCGAAATGCTGTAAGTATTGATTTGGGGGATTGCAAATTAAACGTAATGAGTAGGCAGCTTCACAGAGGATGCATGGATAATAAGAATCAACTGTAACTCACACTGTGTCTTCAAGCATCTTCATTATTGGACAAGCATTATGTAGGCACACGTATCCATCTCCAACTTCATTTGCTACACTTAAGAGAGAAAATATCAAATGAAGAAGCTGGTCCTATTTATCTCAGTGAGAAGTATTTTGTTTTAAGACCTCCAAAAGTCACACTCATTTTTCACATAGATTTTTTTAAAGTGTGTGAAAGAAACACATTTTATGACAAAAGAAAATATTAGAGTGCCTATCTTATTTTAAAACAGCAATTATCTATGAAAAGCAATCATAGTTACTTAGTTTGGTAAAAATAAAGGTCTATGCAACCCAAAATCATCTGAAGGAAAATCACTGGATTCTTCATCTCTTGCTATTCTTGGTCTTTTGAATAGTCAACTGTGAAAGTCTCCTGACCACGGGGGTCTATTGGAGTCTTGTCATTTGGGGCTCCCTCTCACTGGCCCCACAGGGGCAAGGACCACCTGTGTGACGCTGCTGTGGCCTGGCCTTGGCTCCTCACTTACCCTTTGCTTAAATCAGTGACTTGATCCACACACTTACTATTTCCTAGGAATATCTAGGGAATGAAAGGGGGAAAAGAAAAGTTGTTTATATCTATATATCTATATCTATGTCTATATCTGGAGAAGGCAGTGGCAACCCACTCCAGTACTCTTGCCTGGAAAATCCCATGGACAGAGAAGCCTGGTAGGCTGCAGTCCATGGGGTCGCTAAGAGTCAGACACGACTGAGCGACTTAACTTTCACTTTTCACTTTCATGCATTGGAGAAGGAAATGGCAACCCATTCCAGTGTTCTTGCCTGGAGAATCCCAGGGACTGGGGAGCCTGGTGGGCTGCCATTTATGGGGTTGCACAGGGTCGGACATGACTGACATGACTTAGCAGCAGCATGTCTATATCCACATCCCTAAAAATGAAAGGGAGAAGGAAAGAAGTGAAGCTGCATTTCCTTTGACTTTTCCTGGCACCTGACTTCTGCTCCAACTGGGAGCAGCTCTCCAGCATGGTGATATTAAGAGAAGAGGTGGGGACATAACTGGGCTAGGGTGCTGTGGATTTCTGGCTGGTCTACCTGAAATGCTTCCTTAGCCCAGGACTCTTTAAGCCCAGTTTGAGAAGGAAGTGGTCTACCAGCTACTCATTGTGGGATCTGCAGGCCAGGGGGGTCAACATCACCTGCCAACTTGTGAGACACACAACCCCAGGCTGCTGGCTCAGATTCCATGTTGTAGAGGGTCCCTGTGGTTTCATAGAACCATAAGGCCCAGGAAGCACCTGCTTGGGGTGATGTTGGAGGCAAAGCTCTGTGTCTCCCAGTGAACTGTTCAGTGCACACTGGAGATTAGGGCTTGGTTTCCTCTGCATCCATCCAAAAAGCCAATGGGGGAGAGCAAGAATCACCATCGAGTCTTCTAAAGCAGTATTACAGGGAAAAACTATATTAATGAAGTTGTTCTTTTATCAAGGGGCTTCCATAGGTGTTGGTACACAGGCACCCCGCCTCCTTTCCTCCTGGCATGTCCAGTGCTGGCATGTCCATGTGGGCTCCTTCTCAGTCACCACTGCTCAGAAGATGGAAAATGCAGATGTCCAGCCGTACCCAAGAGCAAGGCAGGTGGAATCTCCTAGAGTGGAGTCCAAGCACCCCTGTATTTATAAAATTCCCCTGGCTGATGCTAAGTTATGCACAGAACTGAGAACCCCTGCCCAGGATTGGATTCAGGAGAAAGTGAATTCAGGGGAATTTGAAAAAAAAAGGGGGGGGGGCTGCTTTTTTCTAAAACCCTCAAATGGACCAAGGTCTTTCACAGTTGTGTGGTTTTCATCAGCGTCCTAGATATAGTCGGCAGTTAGAAGCCACATGAGCCTTCGGAAGTCTCTCTTTTATATAGAAAGATATAGACATAGATTTGTGTGTTTGTTGCTCAGTCATGTCTGATTTTGTGATCCCATGGACTGTAGTCCACCAGGCTTCTCTGTCTCTGGAATTCTCCAGGCAAGAATACTAGAGTGGGTTGCCATTCCCTTCTTCAGGGGATCTTCCTGACCCAGAGATTGAACGTGGGTCTCCTGCATTGCAGGTGAATTCTTTACCACCTGAGCCACCAGGGAAACAAATAGCTACAGATATGGATATAGATGGAGATATGGATAAAACAGTCTCAATCTCCACCTCAGCCCTTAACCTTGTCTCAATTTAAGAACACAAGTACAAGTCTAGAAGTTACCTGAACTGCCCCCTGCCAAGTTATAATATTCATGAGAGATCGGCTGATTCGTTCCATTAAAACATTTTTTAGGACTCTGTTATGCATCCTTAATTTGAAAACACATGCATACTTAATTTTCTCTTCATTAGAAATGTATTTATACAAGTAATAATAAGCCACAGCCACTGAAGACGGAAAAAATAAGACAGATGGGCAGGACAATGTCAGAACTTACAGACGGGAACCCCTTGTCACGTCTCATAAACCCCATCATGTCTTCTTCACCAGAACATGAATGAGACCCTGTAGCCTCACAGGAAGTTATCACAACCCTAGAGCCATATGTAGCATTTCCATGACTAGGCATTTTCCCAGCATACCAGCAACAGCAGTGAACTTCTATAAAACACCAATGGAAATCCAAGCTTGGGGTGATACTGAGTCCGCTGTGACCTGGGCAGTGTGCGTGCATGTATGAGGTGAAGGGAGTGACAAGTGAGGTATAGGCAACAGAAGAAAGGAATTAGGATTGTTTTGTTATGGCAAGGTACTCATGGCATCTGTGAAGTGGTGTACAATCACATAAACTATTCGATGAAAACTACGGAAGGCAGAGAAAGAGTGGAAGACAAAAATAGGAACAAACAACCAGGGCAACAAATAACCAACAGGAATGAACATGGTAGACACGAACCCAACTCTCTCACAAGTCACTTTGAACTGGTGGGAAAATGCACCAATTCAAAAGACAGAGATTGACAGAGTGGATCAAAACACGCAACCCAACTCTGTATTGTCTACAAGAAGCCTACTTTAAATATAAAGACACATGTAAAGAAAGCACGAATAGCCGCATCAGTGTGAGAGAGAATGGACTTCAAAGAGTGTTATCAGGGATGAAGAAGGGTTTTATGTAATGATAAAGGGATCAATTCTTATAAGAGACATGACCATCCTTAACAGGTATGTGCCTAACAACAGAGCATCGGACTACTTGAAGCAAAATCAGATAGAACTACAAGGAGAAACAGATGAATCCACGGTTATAATTGGAGACCTCAGCACCCCTCTATTACAAACAGACAGATTTAGCCAGCAGAAAGGCAGTGAGAACATAGTTGACCTCAACAGCACCATCAATCAAGAGGATGTAATTGACATCTATAGACAGCTTCATCCAACAGCAGCAGAAAACACATTCTTCTCAAGCTCTGGGCCGTGAAACGCACCTTAACACATCTAAACGAATAGAATCATGGCATGCCTGCTCTCAGACCACAGTGAAATCAAACTAGAAATCAGAAACAGAAAGATAATGAAAAAAATTCCAAAATGTATGGAGAAAAAAACAACACAGCTCTAAAAGAAAAAAAAAAAAACGGGCCAAAAGAGGAGAAAAAGAAAAGCTTCAAGGGAAATTTTAAAATATTTCGAACTAAATAAAAGTGGACCACAACTTACCAGAAATTTCTGGTTGCAGGGAACACAGGGCTGAGAAGGAAATGTGTAGCCTTGAGTATGTATATTAGAAAAGAAAAAGGCCTAAAATCAAGTCTGTTTCCACCTTAGCAAACTAGAAGAGGGAGAGCAGATTAAATCCAAAATAAGCAGAAAAAAAGGAATAAAAAGAGTTAGAGCAGAAATCAATAGAATTGAAAACAGGAAATCAATAGAGAAAAACAATGATGCCAAAAGCTGGCTCTAGGAAGAGCTCAATAAAACTGATAAGCCTCGACGAGACAGGCTAACTAAGCAAAAAGCAGACAAGGAGGGTGGGCAGCTATTAATTCAGAAACTACGCCTTGAGGAAGCCTGGCAGTATGCCAGGGTACCCTGTGAATAGGACAGATACCAGCTCTGCTCTGCCTGACTCTACATATCAGTGGCGGGTGGGGGGCATCGATAATTTGAGTAAACATCTAAATGACATCATTTCAGGTCAATTAAGTGCATTAAGGGCAACAAGTCAGGGTGTTATAGAGAATGGCAAGGTGAGTGGAGTGGTCAAGAAGGGCTCTCAGTGGAGGCAATATTTGAGCAGAGCCTGTGAGCAGGAGACACCTGGGCAGAACGTGGAGGCTGAGTCACACTTAATGGCAGTTGGTGGGTTTGGAAGCCTGAGCAGGGACACGTTTAGTGGGTCTGAGACCTGACCAGGCGGGAAGATGGCAGGCAGGATGGGGGGAATAAAAGTGGAATCGGGCAGGCATGCTGGATGGGCCGCGCTGGGGAGGCTGGGTGCTGTTCCCAGTGCTAAGCGGAGCCGCTGCAGAGCTTTAAGTGGGAATTGATGTTTCAAAGGGTCTCCCTGGAAACACCCTAAGGATTGGATTGTAGAACAAGTGGGAATCAGGGAGACCTACCAGGGGGATGTCAGAGTCATCCCAGAGATATGGACATCAGCCCTGACCAGGGCGGCAACACGGGACTGAGACAAGTGGACAGACGTGGGGAACGTGGAGGTGGAGTCACTGGCTGCCACACTGGTTCTGTTGTGGGCAGTGGGTGATGGAGAGAGAGAGGTGATGCTGAGAGCTTCTGCCACGGCGCATGGTGAGTGCAGCATCTTCTGCTGCGCTGGGGGAGGTGCCCGGTGGCTTGGCATGTGGCTGCTCCAGGAGGGAGGGATCAGTAGAAGGTAACCTGGGAGCCACTCCAAGAGAGGCAGGACAGGAGGAGTAATGGGGCTGGTTGGCTCATTTAAAAGAACTAGACACATCCTGTCAACAATCCTGTAGTTGACCCCGCCTGGTGACACAGTCTGTGTGTTAGAGGGCCGTTTTAATCCTGCATCACCATTTGAGGGGCTCAGATCTCTCTTCGGGCATCTTTAATGGACATGTCTCGGCTCTCTCCCCAATCAGAAGCAATGGTCTGGTTGTCCCAGGCTTGGTCCAGCACCAGGCCTCCCCTCTGTCAAGCCACAGCTTTGGGAGCAAGGCCCGCAGGTGTGCTCTGGACCCATGAAATCTAACAAGCTCTGGGAACAGAGTGGGGCTCAGATATGAAGCAGGAGCATCTAGACCTCTCTGCAAGGCCCAGGGAGGATGCTGAACTCAATTCAGAGACATGGCTGCACCCGGTCAGTCAGTCTATTGACAGAGGCGAAGATATTTCAGACAATGACACGCCTTCGAAGTAGCTGAAGAGCAAAAGGGTGGGTTTATTGGAAAGATATGGGGTTGTGTCACTGAAGCCACAGGCTGGATGTGCAGTGGGTCAGGGGAAGGATAGAGCTGGACGTGGGGGGCTTTGTGGCCAGGAGGCCTCCTCTGGACCACAGGGTCTGTGCCAGCCCTGCTCCAAGCCTCTGCCTTCATCTCCTCCCATCCATGTACTACTCTCCCTCTGAAGCTCTCTCTGGGCTTGCATGCAGCTGTGTGCCACCGTCACGTCCCTGCGTGTGTCCGGGAGTCGGTCCCTGTTGACCGGCCCAGTGCGCGCCTCCATGCATCTCCTCCACTTGCTGAGTCCACGTTCTCCCACAAGGCTGACAATGGCCAACCCGACACACAGCCTCCCCTCTGGGCTAAGGGCCTGCAGTGCCCAATTCCAACCTGAGTGGATGAACAAAGCTCTGTTCTCCACCCTGGTCCCTAGTGGGCGGCAGGGGACAGAGGTCAGGGGGGACGCCATCCTGACATGACTTCAGCCCAGTCGGGTGTCTGGGGGTTCCTATCGGTGGGAGGGTTGTGTGCCGGGGCAGAAGCTCCATGGTACAGTCCTGCCGGGTCAGTACTGCAGGACGCAGTGGGACCAGCATGGACTTAGCAAGTTCTGTGTTCAGTTCTCGGTCACAGGGTTCCCTCCAGGCTGCTCTGTTTTGATGTTTTACCAGCATCCGTGCTGAAGGAGATTTCCCCAAAGGGAGAATTACAGTGGTGGCGGACACATTGCAATCCTTTCCACTTGCAAACTCTCAGACACCGTCTTTCTCCTGCTCCCAAACCACAGGGGACAAAGAGAAGAACACAGACAACATCGCTAGAAGCAGCCACGTGCTGAGTCTGCCAGGCACTGTTTAGGCATCTTTAGACACCGGGATGGGGCGGGGGCTCCACCAGGGCCCCCGGCACACTCCCTCATGCATGTCCTCTCAGACTTCTCCACCCGACACCCAGAGGCCAGGCTGCAATTGTGTCTCCACGCTTATTTACATGAGCAGATGGCTAGTTAGTGTAAGTGGAACAAAATATTTTTAAAATAATATTTAACAGACGGGGAGAAGGAGGCCTCACTGCAGTCAAACACCCATCTTGTCACTTGAATTCCACGAGTCCTCCCTGAGCTTAAAGGCCACCCTGCCTGCTCCTGTGATGTGCACAGCGTTCCGAGTGTTTTACTAGATCCTAAATCAATCGGGGAGAGGAAAGCCTTGAGAGCATCTTTAGAGCCATGCCTCCTGCTGCCCTGGTCCCCGTGCCACGCACCTCCCACTGCCCTGCATCCCCCTCATTGGCACACACTCTCCAGGCCTTTTTTCCTTCTGTTTTTACATTTTTCGTCATTCTGCCCTTTGGGGCCGTTTTCACCTTTTCCTTCTAGTCTACCTTTGAGCCATATTCCATAGCAACTTAATTAATTTGTGTCAGGGATTGTGTGGATCTCATTTATTGCTTAATATGTGCCTAAATGCCTCCATTCCCTTGTTTAGAATCTGTCCCCTCATGTCATGAACTCTGTCACTTGAGCCTGAGGCCAAGGGAAAAATTTTCCAGTGAATTGTTCCCAAGAAAGAAAGGCGGGAGTTCCTGCTACATCTCCCACTCTGCTCACCTTTTTTTGAAACAGAAGGAGAAGAAGGGGAAACGACTCCCACGCCTTTGCCCAGATTCAGCCACTTATTTCATATTACTTTTCATTAAACAAATCACCTTCCTGTTCTTAAAAAAGAAAATTATGTCACATGCAATGGAATATTAGCCATAAAAGGGAATAAAATTTGAGTCATTTGTAAAAATGTGGATGGACACACAGTCTGTCATAGACAATGAAGTAAGTCAAAAAGAGAAAAACAAATATATATATGGCATCCAGGCTCCCAGCTCAGAGGAGCATTGTTGATGCCAGAATGGCATTGAGGCCCCGCACACAGACTGGAACTTTCTTCCCAGGTAATTGGAGGTTCCCCAGTGCAACTGGGCTGATATTTCATGCTTGTCCTTGTATCTCTGAGACCTTCTCTGACCTGCCCCCTTCCTCCAGGACCAGCTGGGAAAGGACCCTGAATCAGGGCCATATCATGGCCGTTTACTTCTGGAAAGGGTTCCTGCTGCTGCTAAGTCACTTCAGTTGTGTCCAACTCTGTGAGACCCCATAGACGTCAGCCCACCAGGCTCTGCCGTCCCTGGGATTCTCCAGGCAAGCACACTGGAGTGGGTTGCCATTCCTTCTCCAATGCATGAAAGTGAAAAAGTGAAAGTGAAGTTGCTCAGTTGTGTACAACTATTAGCGACCCCATGGACTGCAGCCTACCAGGCTCCTCCATCCATAGGATTTTCCAGGCAAGAGTACTGGAGTGGGGTGCCATTGCCTTCTCCAGGAAAGGGCTCCAGCCATCCCCTAATCCCTTCATTTCATGCCTGAAGCGGTGAAGGTGCAGAAAGGTTAAGTGGCTTTTTGAAGGTGTCTCAGCCCATGGGTGGCAACCTGTGCGGAGCCTGGGTTCCTTAACCCTGACATCCTCCTGGGCAATGGCAATCAGCCATGCTCTTGGGTACAGGGTTCTTATGAAGCAGTGGGCTCAGGTCTAATTTTCAAGGGAAAGGGCTTTCAATACAGCCTGTTGTCTCCACCTGAGAGGCCGAGTCTGATTTTAAACATAGGCGGGCAAGACGGTACCTCTCCCAGGAGATCCAGGTAGCCAGGCTGGGCTTTCCTGAGAGCTTCCTGCTAGCTCATCCTCTTTTAAGGAGCAAGAAGGGACAGTCAGAGTTGTTGCATCAGATTCCTCAGAGTCCCGCCAGCCTGGGGCAGTGTGGCTTTGGACATCAGCAACCCCAGGATACTGGAAATGAAAACCCCCAGGAATTTTTAATCTGTCTGGTGTAATAGAGGACCTTTGTGTTCATGAGATCATATGGTTGGAGCTTCAGAAGAGGAAAGGCTGATGAAGGCCAGGGAAGCGGGAAAGATGAATGCTCTTGGGACCCAGATCCAAGGGCCTGCACATCTGGTTACTGAATGGGAAACACAGCCACTCCTGGTCAGGACTGAAACTCACCAAGGGGATGCCCTGTCATGGAACTGGCTGATTTGACAGTGTGGCCTTGAGGGTCAATTGGAGGTTTGCTATCCCTCAGAGAGCACAAGGCACCCACGGCACCTGCTCCCCTGGTCCCTGTCCACTCCCCTTTCCCCTCGGTTTCCTCCCCTCCAAGGTTCCCTTTGCCCAGATCTGCTGTACGGCAGGTGCTGAGTCAGGGCTGGGAAGATGCTCTGAGCAGGGCATTGAGGTGCCCTGGGCTCTGGGAAGGCAGAGATGGAGCCAACCTGACTGGCTGGGGCTGCTCTTCAAGGTCTTCAAGGTCCTTACATTCTTCTCACAAAGTCCCTTGATGAGCATTTAGTGTCTGCCCAACACAAGGACCAGGGTTCCTAATAATGTTTAGTAGAGATATGTTTATCTCTACTAAATAATGTTTAGTAGAGAATAATGTTTAGTAGAGAATATACAGTAAATACATACGGTGGGTACATGAAGAGTGAACGTAGGGATGAAGGACTAAATGAACACATTGAATGTAAGAGGACCTTGTAAGAACTTGGACCAGAAGACAGTCAGGTTCTTTCTAGTCTCTCCGCTTCAGGAGTTTGAAGAAAGCAGAAGAAATATTTTTCAAATCAGCTAGAGGGCCAAGGAGAGAGTGCCTCTCACTATGTGCAGACTCCGTGAGCCGAGAACCTGGGGTCTCTTAACCTCTGTCAGCGTTCCCTGCAGAGTAAGGCCCCTTAGGCACCAGGCAGATAAGACTCCTCACCTCAGTCCCAACTACTGGTCACCCCAGAGTCTGACAATTACACTTTCTTTTCTTTTTCTTTTTTTTTTTACAGAAAGGCTTGGAAATTAAT
Organism: Bos mutus; assembly: GCF_027580195.1. NCBI lineage: Eukaryota > Metazoa > Chordata > Mammalia > Artiodactyla > Bovidae > Bos > Bos mutus. Next base: position 40,508,271 of record NC_091629.1, on the reverse strand, counting down.
CTTTATTACGGAAAGATTTTTTTATAGAAAGACACAAGGATTAAGTGTCGCTCCAGTTTTGCACCCTTTCGTCACATTATAAAATGTGCCTTACAGTTTCCTAATAGGTCAGTAGTCTGAGCCATGTCTTGACTTTCTCGTCACCCCCACTGTCATCGTCTCCTGATGAGCATGAGGCTGGGACCCTCACAGCGCCCCCCAGGTGGCCTCTTTCTGCTGAGCCCCCCCAGGGAGCTGGCACCTTCAACCTCAAATGACTGCAGAGGCTGTGACTGTACACCCTTACCTCTCCTTGTCTTCATTTCAGAGCCATCCAGTCCTTGCAGCTAGCACACTGAAATATTCATATTTTAGATGGGGGGGGTGTTAAAAAACTCATTGACCAAAAGTCAGTTCATCATCTTTAAATCAATCTCAACATTGTGATAAAAGACAAGTGAACAAAGAAGTTATTTGCAAATATGAGGTCTGTTTTGCTAGCTATTTCCCCACCCCTGAATTCTAATATATATATATATATATTTGTTTAGAAAACTGGTCAGTGAACACTAATGTGGTAAAGGGAAATGCATGCTACATAATTCATTAAACCCCACAGGCTTTCTGCAGCCCCACCTTTCAGAAACATGTTAACATGCAGAGTGAACGATTTTCAGGGTAATTAAGGGAATGAGTTGTGGCAACAGCAGGACTCTTATCACCAAACTTCCTTCCAGGCTTCTCTCATCTTCCTGTTGTTTTTATCCTCAAATGTTACACTGTGGGGGGGCAGTGAAGAGAGGAAGGGAAAAGACAGCATGGGGAGACCCCCGAAGAGTCAACACTCTAAGAAGCTGGATGAATCCCTTTCTTTTCAATTTTTACTTTATATTGGAGTATGGTTGAAATTCCATGGATGGAGGAGTCTGGCGGGCTACAGTCCACAGGATCAGCAACCGAGCACACACACATAGTCGTTACACGGTGTCGGGGAGGAGTCTCCTCTTCTGCCCCTAGAAGTGGTGCTCACTGGTTTTCCTTTCTTTCTTTCTTTTTGGTTGGTTGGCTTGAGTTCCTGGTTATTCCCCACTAAGTCAACAAACCATCTTCCAGAAAACGGAAAAGCCAACGTATCAACCCTCAGGAGATTCCATCTTTAACTGGTTCCTTACCTTGCACGTTGGGCACAGTGATGTGAAGACGTATCGTGGCTTCGGCACCCATCTTGCACTTTGCTCTAGTCGGGTTGTCTTTATTTCCCTCAGATTTGGGTTGAAATCCTGACTCCCAGAGGTGATGGTGGTAGTATTGGTACCTTGGGCTTTATGGATGTTACTACGTCATAAGAGTGGAGCCCTTGTGAATAGGATGAAGTGCCTTTATGAAAGAGCTCCAAAGGATCCTGGCCCCTTTGGCCAGGTGAGGACACAGAAGTTTGCAAACCCAGAGAGGGCTCTCACCCACGCAGTGCATCCTCTCTTTATAACTCCCCGGCCGCTCCCTTGTGACAGTTGCTGCAGTTGTAATTGGATGTGGATAGGCGGTTAGCATCTGTCTCCCCAGCGTAGTTCCGTGAGAGCAGGAGCTGTGGTTTCCTCCCCACTGCAGTGCTCGATGTGTGTGTGGTGCCAGCCCTACACCCCGGGCTCAGCACATATTTGCTGAGAGTAGGAAATAATAAACAGGGCTTCAGGTGCTATGGACTTCTATGGGAGCCAATATAAGCGCTCAGACTTGGGGATTACGGGATGTACTTTCAATCACAGTGTGCTCTGTGACTGGGCAGACTGTGTCCTGAGCCTGGACTCTGTCCAGACCATGCGTCAGAAGGCTCCAGGATGAGTCGGGATAGGAGGGACCCCACGGAGAGGAGGGTGTGTCAGAATGCCGGGGGAGGCGTCCTTGAACAAATGGCAGAGAGGGGCCCGAGGTGGCCCCCTGGGTTTGGGCACTTGTGAAGCCAAAATGAGTTCTTGTCACAAAATCTCACCAACACTGAGCGGAACACGGCTCTCCTGCACAGGGCTGCCCTGCTGTGCACAGACGTGCAGGAAGTCTGGAAAGCGTCATCAAGGTCCTCCACGTCTTTAGAGCCTAATAAAAGCTGTTATCTTTTCCAAGGAGGGTTATTAGAGGGAGCAGCAGCAGATGGGAGAACAAGCAATCAATTGCAGCCATCACTGTGTCATCTGTAACCCCTTTGGGTATAGGTGGAAGGATACTGCCCTGCCTGGGGGAGGCGGGGTCCATCAAAGATCATCATCCTTCCATCCTTTCTTGCTTCTTCGTGTGACCCGCCTCTGCTCAGTACCTTTGTACCTTACAGAACTCACCCACAGCCTGGTCCAGAATTGAAGCATAAAATGCCAGGTACCTCATCCAATTATCAATACCAGCTGGAAGCATGTTTAGCTATGAGTTAAAGAAATCTGAATGAATGATGGCTGAAACAATCAGGAGTTTGTTGTCTTACACGGTAAGCTGTCGGAAGGGAGTTGGCTGTCAGTTTAAATTCACTGGCTTACTGATGCCACTGAATACCCAGATTCACTCTGTCTTGGTTCCTGTTATTACTCTTCTTGTGGACTGACTTTCATCACATCAGTTGAACGTCATCACAAGATGGTTGCCACCACACCAGCCATCAAATCCATGTTTAGCAGGAAAGGGGTAACACCAACAACATACTGACTTCTTGTACAAGACAGTAAGCTACATTCCTGGATGCCCCCTATCATACGTCTGCCTTATTATTTGTCAGAACTTTGCCTTGTGGTCGGCCCTTAGTGTAGTGGAGGAGTGAGAAAATAAATATTTAATTTTCAAGTCCTTGTGGCATCAAGGGAGAAAGGAGATAGAATGACTGTTTTATCATTCGAAGAACATTTTCTCCAATACCAGCCAACTTATTAATTCATCCACGTACCCACTTTTGCCATTCTTTTGTCAAAACTTTTACACCCTGAAGGCATGATAATATCATTCATTTTTACATGTGAGTATCCCTTTATTCATATTACAAACATTTATTAGTTGCCTCCTATGTTTCAAGTGCTGTCCTGGGCAATTAGAACACTGCAACAAATGAGACTCAGTGCCTCCTGCTTCAGTGTGGAGGCCGGTCACCTGCAAAGAGACTCTGGTCAGTTATTAACCAAGGTGATGAGGTCTATGGAGGAGAGAAACGGGTGATGTGGGCTCCTAGGGGAGTAGACACATCTAGATTGAATCATGTTAGATTTTTCTCAAAATGCATCAAGTTTAAGCTGAGACCTAAGAAGCAGGCTGATGTGGAGAGTTCCCTCCACCCTGGACCATGGGGAGGAAACGTGGGGGACTCAAGAAGCAGGATAACTTCCCAGGACTTGAAATCCCACACGGCTGGAGACCTGGAGCCTGAGAGCAGAAGCTGGTGCAGGACGAGGCAGCGGGAGGAAGTTGCAGGAATCTGCTTCCATGCCTCCTACCTCCGGACATCCCTGCAAAGACTCAACTAAGAGACCAGCTTCTAAGGGCACCAGGGTCTCCACCACACCCTCTGGGAGAGAGTAGACACGGACATAACCACAGCTGACTCTTTGTTCCCGGATTCTTCTTTGCATCTCCTGCCGGAGAGAAAGCTGTGAGAAGCCAGCCTACTCCCCATCCCTGGTTTACCATGTCCCTCTACTGAGGAGAGGTGCTTGTTAGTATTTATGGACCTAGTTGGAATTGCTCACACAGTCCCTTAAAACAGGATCCCTAGCTTATTGTTAACTCATTGATCTCTGTATCCTCATCCCTTTAGTTCAAACCTTCGAGGATGTGGGTGCTACGTGCTCACTGGGCAGGAAAAGAGGAGTGAAACAGTTCTCTACCCCTCGGCAGCCACCAGGCACCCAGGAAGGCCATACAGCCCATTTCCCCCTAGGCCCCGTGTTTATTTATAAACAGATACAGATACAGACCCCTCTGAAGAACCCATTAAAAAGGACTTCTGATTGATGAATTTCATACCATGGAGCAGAACCATGTTCCCGCCATGTCAAATCCCTCACAAAACCCAGAAGTACCCTGCCTGTTCTAAATAACCAAATTCCAAACTGCAATGAATGAAAAGGCTGCTTTGGAGGCTGTGTTTCTAGCCAGCAGTAAGTTCAGAAGCAAACTGCACATGTGATGTTACCTCCACGATGGTACTTCACACAACCTCTTTTCAAACCTGTGAGGGAAGCTGACAGATTTGCTGCAGACTGTGCCGTCTATGGGGTCGCACAGAGTCAGACACAACTGAAGCGACTTAGCAGCAGCAGCAGCAGCAGTGGGCAGTCCTGAAGGTTTTGCTTGAAAGCCTCGGGAGCAGGGAGATCCTGGAATCTTGCATCAACCTCCCCCACCAACCCCGGCTGAGCAGGAGAGGGCTCAGCATATGTCACCTGTCCGTCTCTGTCTCCTCCTCTGCCCTTCCCTCCCCTCCTCCTCCCTCTGATGGCAGGGGACCTGGAGGCTGCATGGAGCCCAGGGCCAGGTGAGTGGGGAGAGCTCAAGTTGGTGGGTGAAGGGAAGAACCAAGACTTTGGGGTTGAATTAAATAAAATCTCAGGTCTTATCTGTTCCAGCTGTGCCAGGCAGACCCAGGCTCCATCGCCCTGGAGCTCAGATTCTCACCTGAAGGTTTGGATGTTTACCACGGTGGGGTGTCTTAGGCATTAACTGGGAACCACAGATGCAAGAGCCCCTTCTAGTTCTGCTCTGTGGAGGCACCATCTACCCTCCTGAGACCCGATTGGCTTCCAAACTCCCCACCCACCCCAGACCCCAGTGCCTCAGCCTTCTGTTGCCTTCTCTCTCTCTCTCTCTCCCCCTGCTCCACCACATTCACTCACACACACCACATCATGTCACATACCACAAACATACACACAACCCCCCTACACCACAGCATGAATACAAGCACACGACACGTAGACCAACACAGGCACACCACACAAACACCACAGACCCACACGACACCCACACACACATACACACACACCGTGATGCAATCAAGCCTCCACACTTACTTTTCAGTTCACAACTTGGTACAAAATAAGGGGGATAGAGAAACCGTGTTAAACGACACCAGGAGATTTGATCCACAACTTACAGAAGGCAAAACAAAAGATCCATTTTCCTCAATAAATAGACATCAGAAGTGGAGGGCAATGGAGGGCAGGCTCAAGAGAGGAAGATATTTGAGAGAAAGAGCAGCCTAGTACAGTGTAGAAGGGTTTGTATCTTGATTGGAACAAATTTATCATAAACACATGTGTGTGTTTAAGTTGCTCAGTCGTGTCTGACCCTTTGTGATCCTAGTAGCCCACCAAGCTCCTCTGTCCATGGGATTCTCCTCCAGGGGATCTTCCCAACCCAGGAGTCGAACACACATCTCTTGCATCTTCTGCTTTGGTAGATGTGTTCTTCACCGTTAGTGCCAATACTTTCTAGCAATTTGTGAAATTGGCTTTTGTCATTCAAAGATGTAAAATCTTGTCATCAAATGTATCAATTTTTTTATCAGAAATTTTTTTTACTATCCCAGTGAGATAAAGATATTATCCTATATTTTCTTTTTAAACATTTGCTTTCACATGTAGGCCTTTAATCCATCTGGAATATATTTTTGTGTATGGTGTTGTGTAGGGATCTAAATATATTTTTTTCCATATGTCCAGCCAATTGTCTGCATACGAGTTATTAAAAAGTCCCTCCTTCCCCATTGATTTGAGACTGCACTCCTCTCTCACACAAATCTCCTACAGCTCTTGTGATTTCTGCTGAGGTTAATCCTGCCTGAGTCTTTCTCACAATTGTCTTCTCCATCTTTGGCCCTTTACTCTGTTATGTGACTTTTAGAATCAGCTGTCAAGCTCTGTTAACTTCTGAGACTTTGTTCGGGATTGCACGGAACATGTGCATCTATCTGGGAAGAATTTCCATCTTCCTCATATCACCTCACTCACTCTCTTTTTCGTCTCCTTGGCTGGTTCTCTCTTCTCTCCCTGCCCTGTCCTCTAAGTTTCAGCAGGACCCAAGCATTAGTGCCTGGAACAGGTGTCTCTCTATCCAAGAAGAATCTTCCCCCCCTAACCAGAGCCACAACCCCAGCATCCTTCTCAACACCCTGGAGTCTTATTAAACACAGATCTCAAGCCCCTACCCATGGAGTTCCTGATTCAGTAGCTCTCAGAAGTCCCCAGATATCTAGGGTTGACCCAAGAATTTGCAATCTAACAAGTTTCCAAGTTCTGCAGGTCCTGTGACCACTGTTTTAAAACACCATCATGTATTAACAAATCCTTAACTTTTATTTTTAGCCTAAACTTCTGGCACTTCCTTCTCAGTTCCAGAATTTCACATGCAACTAACAGCATGATAATCTAATTATCACCTGAAACTGTACAGATCCAAACCAACCCCCTGTTACACTTCCCCCTACACCAGTGTTCCATGGTCTTGTCCATTTCAGGCAATACAAACACTCTCCTTCCAGTGTTTCTGGCCGAAACCTGGAGTCACCCCTTTCTCTCATATTCCACGGACAATTCTTCACCAAATCCTATTGGTTCTACCTTCAAAATGTATCCAAAACTTGACCATTTCTTGCCACCTGCATCACAATTCCCTGGATTCCTGTCCCATGGGTTATAGCAACAGTCCCAAACTCAGATACAGGTGTCCACTACTGTTGTTGAGTTGCCAAGTCACGTCTGATTCTTTGTAGCCTCATGGACTAGAGCACACCAGGCCTCCCTGTACCATCTCCTGGAGTTTGTCTGAGTTCATGTCCATCTTATTGGTGATGCCATCCAACCGTTTCATCCTCTGTTGCCCTTTTCTCCTTCCATCTTCGATCTTTCCCAGCATCTAGGTCTTGTCCAATGAATCAGCTGTTCAAATCAGGTGGACAAAGTATTGGAGCTTCAACTTCAGCATCAGCATTGAGGGTCGATCTCCTTTAGAATTGACTGGTTTGATCTCCACCATTGCTCCCTTTCAATTTATTGACCCAAGAAGCTGGATGAGCCCATGGAACTTTTAGATCTTGCCAGCTCTTCATGTGAACATCATCCAAAGGACTGGGTTTCACTGGTGGCTCAGATGGTAAAGAATCGGCCTGCAGTGTGGGAGACCCGGCTTCTATCTCTGAGTCAGGAAGATCCCCTGGAGAAGTGAATGGCTACCCACTGTGGAGAAGTCAATGGACAGAGGAGCCTGGCAGGTTACAGTCTGTGGGATCACAGGGAGTCAGACACAAATGAACGACTAACACTACATTACTATACATTTATATATATATATATATATTTCAAATCCTATTTCAAATCATAAGAGATGATGCTGTGAAAGTGCTGCACTCAAAATGCCAGCAAATTTGGAAAACTCAGCAGTGGCCACAGGATTGGAAAAGGTCAGTTTTCATTCCAATCCCAAAGAAAGGCAATGCCAAAGAATGTTCAAACTACCACACAATTGCACTTGTCTCATATGTTAGCAAAGTAATGCTCAAAATTCTCCAAGCCAGGCTTCAACAATACATGAACTGTGAACTTCCAGATGTTCAAGCTGGTTTTAGAAAAGACAGAGGAACCAGAGATCAAATTGCCAACATTTGCTGGATCATTGAAAAAGCAAGAGAGTTCCAGAAAAACATCTATTTCTGCTTTACTGACTATGCCAAAGTCTATGACTGTGTAGATCACAATCAACTGTGGAAAATTCTGAAAGACATGGGAATACCAGACCACCTGACCTGTGTCTTGAGAAATCTGTATGCAGGTCAGGAAGCAACAGTTAGAACTGGACATGGAACAACAGACTGATTCTAAATAGGAAAAGGAGTACGTCAAGGCTGTATATTGTCACCCTGATTGTTTAACTTCTATGCAGAGTACATCATGAGAAACGCTGGGCTGGAAGAAGCACAAGCTGGAATCAAGATTGCTGGGAGAAATATCAATAACCTCAGATATGCAGATGACACCACCCTTCTGGCAGAAAGTGAAGAAGAACTAAAAAGCCTCTTGATGAAAGTGAAAGAGGAGAGTGCAAAAGTTGGTTTAAAGCTCAACATTCAGAAAACGAAGATCATGGCATCTGGTCCCATCACTTCATGGGAAATAGATGGAGAAACAGTGGAAACAGTGTCAGACTTTATTTTTTGGGGCTCCAAAATCACTGCAGATGGTGACTGCAGCCATGAAATAAAGACACTCCTTGGAAGAAAAGTTATGACCAACCTAGACAACATATTAAAAAGCAGAGACATTACTTTGCCAACAAAGGTCTGTCTAGTCAAGGCTATGGTTTTTCCAGTAGTCATGTATGGATGTAAGAGTTGGACTATAAAGAAAGCTGAGCACTGAAGAATTGATGCTTTTGAACTGTGGTGTTGGAGAAGACACGTGAGAGTCCCTTAGACTGAAAGGAGATCCAACCAGTCCATCCTAAAAGAGATCAATCCCGGGTGTTCATTGGAAGGAAGATGTTGAAGCTGAGACTCCAATATTTTGGCCACCTGATGAGAAGAGCTGACTCATTTGAAAAGACCCTGATGCTGGGAAAGATTGAAGGCAGGAGGAGAAGGGGAGGACAGAGGAAGAGATGATTGGATGGCATCACTGACTCAGTGGACATGAGTTTGAGTAAACTCTGGGAGTTGGTGATGGACAGGGAGGCCTGGTGTGCTGCAGTCCATGGGGGTTGCAAAGAGTCGGACACGACTGAGCAACTGAACTGAACTAAACTGATTTTATATATATATAGATATATATATAGATATATATATAGATATAGATATTCTTTTTTAGATTCAATAGCTTTATTCTTAACTACCTTTTGGGAGTTTTGGTGCTGTGAATACCACTTTAAAATAGAACTTAGCATAATATTATTTTCTACTGTTTGCACATGCCTGCTAAGTCATTTCTGTCGTGTCCAACTATGTCCACTGTGATGCTGAATAATGTAGTGATAATCAGCAACCTTGTTCATGTCTGACTTTAATGTGGGAATTAAAACCCAAATCAACCTGCTGCATATTAGAATCATCGAGGAGAGCTTATTACAAAGCCTGACGGCTGAGCCCCATCCACACAGATATTTAATTAACAGGTTTGGAGTAAGACTGGGCACTAATATGGCTTAAAATCTCCCCAGATGATTCTGATTTGGAGCTGGAATTTAGAACCCCTGCCCAAGATTATTGAGACTGTCACCTGCCTTCCCTTCAACACACCAGGGTAGGAAGGCAGCTATCTCTTCAGTTCTCTGTTTTTACTGCACCTACAGATTTTATCTTCTTTCTTGCAAGAGCAGCTGTATATTTAAAAGCACATTTTGAAAAAAAAAAAAAAAAAAAAACATTTGTCTGTAATATTCCATTGTGTATATGTACCATTATTTCCTTATCCATTCATCTGCCAGTTGACATCTAGATGGCTTCCATATCCTAGCTATTGTAAATAGTGCTGCAATGATCATTGGGGTACATGTGCCTTTTTCAATTCTGGTTTCCTAGGGGTATATGCCCAAGAGTGGGATTGCTGGGTCATAGTCTTTTAAGGAATCTCCATACTGTTCTCCATAGTGGTTGAATAAGTTTGCATTCCCACCAACAGTGTGGGAGGGTTCCCTTTTCTCTACACATTGTCCAGCATTTATCGTTTGTAGACTTTTTGATGTTGGTCATTCTGACCGGTGTGAGATGATACCTCACTGTGACTTTGATTTGCATTTGTCTAATAATGAGTGATATGTACCTATGGCCCATTCATACTGATGTATGGCAAAACCATCACAATATTGTAAAGTAATTATCCTCCAATTAAAATAAATAAATAAATAAATAATGTTTAAACTAAAAAAAAAAAAGCCCATTTGTCATATTCCATTTTCTACTTTTCAACTGTGCAGAAGGATGATAGACCATCTACAGCATCAGACATTCCCAATCAAAAACTTCTTCAGGAACCTTTTGCATACTCAGCCGCACAGCAGAAGCCCAGGTGATGCACTGGGCTGCTGCCCTCCTAGGTGGTCATAAGAGTCACCTGTGACACTGGTTCAGTCTACAGCAGTGGTTCTCAAACTTCTCTGCGTATTAGAATCACTCAGAACATAAAAAAAAAAAAAAAAACTTATGCTCAGTTCATACCCCATATCAACTGAATTAGAATCCTTGATATTGGAGCCTAGATATCAGTGTTTCAAAAACTCTCCAGGTGATACCAACATGTGTACAAGTTTGAGAACTAGAGTTCCCATCCCAGACTCAGGTAGAATCTCCAGGGCATGGCATAGGAAATTATTATGTCTTACTGAAGCAGAGCTGGATCTTATGGTTCTTGCCACCCCCAACCCCCCCCCCACCCAACCCCCTGCCATGACCTCAGCCTGCCTCTTGTCTGTGGAAAAACTTTAGCCAAAGAAGAATTTTAATCAGAGAAATGAGAAAATGCAGAAACAAAGGAAAACAGTCAAAGGAAACCAAATAATAATGATGTACTCATTTAAGTAAAGTCAAGAACATTTAGTTCCTCCTCGAGGGCTATAGACAATATTCTGAGCCACAACCTGTGAGCTGTCTTGTAGATACTGAAGCCCACCAGTGCCTCTGTCCTTGGGATTTACCAGCAAGAATACTGGAGTGAGTTGCCGTTTTCTTCTCCAGGGCATCTTCCCGACCCAGGGATCAAACCCTTGTCTCCTGTATTGCAAATATATTCTTTACTGTCTGAGTCACCAGGGAAGCCTAATGATTATAATAATATACTCATTTAAGTAAAATCAAGGATCTTTAGTTACTCCTCAAGGGCTATAAATAATATTCTGAGCCACATCCTGTGAGCTGTCTTGTAGATACCGAAACCCTCACCAGATAGAAGAAGTTAACATCACGATGATCAGACTGTAGCTACGGCATAAGCCGTGACAATTCTGAGAATTGTCCTCAAAGAAATGGGGGGAAAACCGACCCTGAAACTGAAGACTAACTATTTAAAACAGTCAAGATGATATTGATGAAACACCATGACCAATTTCAAGATGACTGTCAGAGATGAATATACTATTTCTGCATGTAGTCAGTTCCCTCAGCCTATAAAAAGCACTTCCTCCTGATTGTCAGGGGTAGGGTGGTTGTGATGGTGGAGTTGGCCTTTGGACTGATATCCACCCCTTCCCCCCATCCCAGTTGCCAGCATCCAAACTAAAGAAACTTTCCTTTCCACCAACTTGGCTTCAACAATGGCTTTCGGGCGGTGAGCAGACAGACTCCAATTACAAGCTTATCAGATAGTAAATAAAGCCTGGAGCAGCAGCCTCTGCCTTTTCCCTGGATGCCTGTCTCCTTGCCAGTGAGCTAGGAACTAAAATCAGCATTGCTGAAACAATACGCACTCAGTACAGCTTAAACATCCTAGGTCTCCCATTGACTGTTTGATCAAACAACCAGAAATCCATGAATTCATGATTATAGAGGACCATTTGTTTTTGCTGTGAGTTGGCTCACTCATCTACCCTTTTTATTTGTGGAACTTCTACGGAGCTCCTCCTATGTGTCCAAATCTGCCTTATTTTGCTTGCACAGGATCTGCCTCCCTAAGAACAGTTGAATTATTAATGTTTGACTCTCCCTACTTGAAACCTTCACGTCCACAGCCAAAAAAAAAAGTTGAATTACAAGTCAAATTAGGAATTTTCAAATATATATAGTAAAAAAAAAAAATTGTGAGAAACCCATTCCCTGGTTTTCTATGGTGATGCATTCTGAGTTTTAATCCAACAAATAATGCCGTCTCTTCTGGATCTCACTGCCTACACACAGGGGCAAGATAAAAGATAAATGGTTCTCATCAACAGACTAACAGCCCCCCAGGCAGCATCGAGGAGGCTGCTCTGCTGTGCGACACCTCGTCCGGCATACAGCTGTTCCAAGCACTCTGTTTGCAGCGATTGCTTTGTTGGGATCTGACGTCTCCAAAGGGGAATTCAAGCATTCATTTCACCCGCTCAAGTTCCAGCGGACGTGTAGACAGCCACGCCTACTGCCCCCTTATTGAAGCCCCATGGAATTATAGAAGTTCATAGCTGGTAGGAACCCTGGTGCTTATTTCATCTGTCCGCCACCAAGGAGGAAAAAGCAGCTGTATCTCAGAGATGGGAAGAGATGTGTTTCCCATCACACTGTGACCAGCGGCACAGCTGAGCCTAGGGACACACAGCCTGTTCTCTCTCCACCCCACCATGAAATATTGAGGAGAGTGTCATGCTACCAGGGAGATGATTCACGCAGTTCCTACCACACCATCCACTTCAAGTAGATGTGGGGAAAAGGCAAATACAAGCTGTTTGAGCTCTGCCAGAAAGCTCCGCTTGCGAGCGGTGTGAGCACACACCCTATGGAGACAATCATCTCACGATTTGTAGTTTTCTATACATGATCCTGTGGAGTTGAATTTACAAAATGCTGATGGCCAGGATGCTTATATCATGACGGATCACTCATCACTCGCTTTTATATTTCTTCATTTCCCAAATGTGTATGACAATATTCCAAAATATAATTTTAAAACAGGGAAATATTTATGTCAGAGAAGGGTGTGTCTCCTTTCTGAAATGTCAGAGTTTATATAAGACATAGGGCAGGTGATTCACCAAAAGTGATGGAAGTGCCTGATGGGTAAATCGGAGCTGGGATCACGTGCAGGAAACAGTGATACCAGATTCTCAGGAAGGCAGGAGGTGCTGGAAGCTGGGGGCTGGGTGTGAGGAAGCCGATCTAGTAAGAGAACTTCACAGTTGGGCAGGATCACTGTGAGCATTCCCTCCACATGTTTCAGTTTGCAACTCTCTGGGTATAGAAAGTCCCCCCTGCACTACCATTATCCCAGAATCATCATCCTCTGGGCAGCATGCTTATGAGGCTTCTGCCAAGGCTGGCCCAAACGAAGGCTTTCTGATATTGGAAACACAGCTCCTCAACTCAGCCGACACTCAGTGCTGTCCCACCCTGCTTCCAGCCCTGTCTGGGCACCAAGGAAGAAAGAGAATAATCAGTCACAGGCTCTGCTCTCAACAGGCTTATGGCTGTTAACCAAGATGGAGAAAACACGATGAGTATCAATACCCCATAAGCACCGCTGGGATGGGGCAATGCAGGTGCTCACTGGACGGAGGGTCCACCTTCAGAGGAAGTGGAGCTGGAGGCTGAGTGACCATCTGGCAGATATGGTCAGCCCTGACCCTCACACTGCCCTAGAGAAGACAGAAAAGTGAACCATGCCCTGGGGGAGTTAGTTGCTCACAGAAACTCGGACCCATCTCCTAAGATTCTGCCTCATTTTATTCTTTACTTAGCTCACTTCATCACTAGAAAATCCAATGAGGATGTTTATGAAGACACACACATAATTAATAGGGATAACTCATTAATTTACAAGCCAGCTAATCAATAATCAGGTTAATCTACTCAGGCATCTAAAGAACCACGGTGTATCTCTATTTACATTGCTATTTACTCTGGTTCCACATCATCAGTTCTTTGGGGCGGCTATTAAGCTGACAGGGTTGGTCACCACATAGAAGCTGATAGATTAATTTCTGCTAACATGATATTCTTCTAGGATACGAATGGCATGTTAATAGCCCACGATCAGATGATGGCATTTCCTGTCAGAAGAAAGGATGTTATTTCTCTCTCTTTCAAAAGTTCTAATCAATCTTTTTTTTTTTTTTTTCATTCTACTTGTTTAATTTTCTTGCTTGCTTTTATGTATGCCCAACATAAGGAAAAAATTCTTTTTAAACTAATTTATTATTATTTAAATAATTTATTGTATCATTCCAAGAATACTAAGGAGAAATAAACAAAGCATAGAGAGAGGTGTTTTGGTATCTCTCTTCTCTGGTTAGTTAGGAAAGGACTCTGTGCTGTGTCCATGCTTGTCTTATTTACTTGTTTGCTTTTGGCTGTTGTGAGAAACTGAAATGCTGTCAATGGCTCACTTGGCAAAGAATCCACCTGCAATGCAGGAGATGCAGGTTCGATTTCTGGGTGGAGAAGATGCCCTGCAGGAGGGCACAGTAACCCACTGCAGTATTGTTGCATGGAGAATCCCATGGATGGAGGAGCCTAGTGGGCTATAGGCCATGGTGTTGCAAAGAGTTGGACATGACTTAGAACTAAACCCCCACCAGTCTCCATCTAGCCTGGAGAGCTCTCTTTTCCTCTCTCAGGGCTTAGGGAGAGAGGAAAGCGTCAGATCCTAAGTCAGACCTACAAAGATTGTAGGAGCCTGCACCACCTTGCAAAGGGAAGAGGATCTACTCTGTCTCAACTCATGTCCTGGGACCTCACTTGTAGCCTGGTGATGTGCCAGGGGTCCAACACGTGGTGGGTCCTGAGCGGGTAAGATCTCACAAGCTGTAGCATGGAGCAGTATTACCCATGGGACAGGAAGAAGGGAATGTAGGGAGTACTGATTTTAGGATTAATTTACCATTTTTCTTTGTTTGTTTCTGCTGCTGCTGCTGCTAAGTCGCTTCAGTCGTGTCCGACTCTGTGTGACCCTATGGACAGCAACCCACCTGGCTCCTCTGTCCACAGGATTCTCTAGGCAAGAATACTGGAGTGGGTTTGTTTCTATCTCTCTGTATCTCTCATTCATACACACACACACACACACACACACACGCAACATACAAACACACCAACAACACCCCACACTTGCTGTCCCATAGCCTGGAACTTCCTTCCCCCTGATCTTTAAATGAAGGTCTCCTTTTTATCACTTAGACTTCTACTTTAATGTAGTGGTGGTTTAGTCGCTAAGTCATGTCCAACTCTTGCAACCCCATGGACTTTAGCCTACCAGGCTCCTCTGTTCATGGGATTTTCCAGGCAAGAAATACTGTAGTGGGTTGCCATTTCCTTCTCCAGGGTATCTTCCTGACCCAGGAATGGAACCCAGATCTCCTGCATTGCAGGCAGATTCTTTACCAACTGAGTCATGAGAGAAACCCTCAGCTTTAATTCTTCCCCTTAAATGATGTTTTTTAACCATGTTTAAAAACTACTTCCCTGGCACCACCACCAACCTCTATCCCCACTCTCTGGTTTCACATCTTTTATAAACCATACACTCTCTAATGTAACAGGATCTATTATAGCCACCCTTCTTTCTGACTACTTCATTGCAGGCTTGGATGCAGGCTCCATCACATCTGCAGAGATAATATAATTTGTATCTTCAGCACCTAGGACAGCATCAGTGTGTGTGGGTAGTCATATCGTTTGAATGAATGGAGTAGAATAGACAGATTTATAAATGTATCAGTTCTACTCAGCCTATGCAGGGAAACTTAAAGAACATATAGAACAAATCAGGAACTTCTTTAGAAGGTGTTATTAGAAATCCATATTAAATTATTAATATTAAAGCAAAAATGCAACCTTTAACTGAAAATGCAACCTTTAACTGAAGCCAATACTTTGGCCACCTGATGCAAAGAACCAACTCACTGGAAAAGACCCTGATGCTGGGAAAGATTGAAGGCAGGAGGAGAAGGGAACAGCAGAGGATGAGATGGTTGGATGGCATCACCGACTCAGTGGACATGAGTTTGAGCAGGCTCTGGGAGTTGGTGATGGACAGGGAAGCCTGGTGTGCTGCAGTCCATGGGGTCATAAAGAGTCGGACATGACTGAGCAACTGAACTGAACTGAAATCTTAATCATAAAGCTTCTGTTCTTCAGGGTGTCTGTTTCTTCAACCAGAAGACGTTGCTTGATGCCCTCTGTGTAATGGGAAATAAATGTAGGTGTATACCAGTATTTATTGGTAGTATTAATATAATCTCCTTCCATACAGATATGGAAACTTTGTTTCAAATTCTGCTAATTAAGGCATCATAAGGTGTGGTTCTAAGAACAAAAGAGCTGAAAATGTGACCAAATATAGTCATTTGATAAAAGGTAAGATGAGAAAAGTTTCTTATGTCACCTGACCATTAGAGTGTAGAGAGCGGTAGAATTTTTGAAGGAATAAATCAAAGCCTCAAATGAAAGCTCCACATTCTCAAGATTACAACAAGGATAATAAATAGCTGTCATATACTTACTGTGTGTCCCATGCAATCTGGGCCTCTAGCAGGTATTAATTCACTTAATTGATAATAACCCAGCAGGTCAATACTGTTAATAACTGCACTTTACAGATGAGGAAGTTAAAGCCCCTAAATGTCTCATGACTCTTCCTGGGCCCCACAATTACCAAGATGTGGGCGTGAAATTCAGACAGTCTGGCTCCAGAGTTGCCTTGGCTGTAAAGCAAAGATTCCCCAGGGACTCTTAGGATGGAACAGGCAAGGAAAGTCATAGGAATATTTTGAGAGCTTTGTTTGGAAAAGGCAAGGCAGCTACTTTTTTTGTTTATTGCCAAAACACTTGAATGAAAAGGAAAAGTGAAAAGGGGAATCTGCCATCAGGACATGACAAAATTATGTTTACCATCACATCTGCATTTTATGCAGTTGTGCTTGGCTGTCAGATGTGGAGACAAAGCTCCCAAAAGAGAGATTCATAAGCCGCACTTCCCTCACCTGGATCTAAAGACAGCCCCAAAGTTACAGGACATCAAGCCAACCATTCTGAGAGCATCACCAGGAACGTTAGGGACCATCCTTAAGAATCATTTATAATGTTTGAGATTGTTCTTGACTTTCTAAGTTGAAAACAAATTAAGCTTTCTCAGTTTTACAAACATTTAACAAATCTTCGAAAGTCAGATGAGGGGGTTGAAATTTGACTTGAAAGAAATAAAACTTGTATGTATAGGAATTTAGTGAGAAATCAATTATTTCAACCAGGGAAATGTGATTCTTGACATGCCTCAGCATCACTGTAAACTGTGGGATATTTTTACAGACGTCGAATCTAAAAGCTGGAAGGAATTTGATCATCGAACTGTTCGTCTAGGAGGATCAAACTGATTTCTTCTGACTTTTCACTAAGGTGCCACTGAAATATGATTTATCAGGCTGTCAGTTTTGTTATTTCTGGAAGGCATTTCAAGACATCCTACAAAGATCTGAATTAATTTTGTAATAATGAGATTAAATCAGAATATGTATCTGATATTTTAGATAAGACTGCCCAGTGCTTTTGGTTATGTAGTCAATTTTGGCTGGATATTAGCATGCATTAGTAAGATCATAATGTCAATACATTTCATGGAAACACACATTCTCAGCCCTGTTCCTCCGGCTTGGAATAATTTTCATCTCCGTGGGATACTGGCCATGACTTTGATTCCGAAACAAGTCATAAAATTGAAGCCTATTTCTCCTTTTCGCTCCCCCATTCTTTATTTCTTTTTTCTTTGCTAAAAAACTTCTTAAATCTTTTCTTTGGAAGCACTTTTCCCAAGAGGTCTCATTTACTACTAAGAAAATTTAACTTAGTTTTAGAGCTGAAGGAAATGTCAACACAAGCAAGATTTTAATGATCATCGAGTTGCATTTAACATTCACAAAAAAAGCCTCTTGTTTGAGAAACTCACAATAATTGAAAATACGTAGTTTTTAAATTATGCATGTACTTCTGATGCTGAGGCCATGAGGATAAAAAAGCATCCTCTGAAATGTTCTTCTTCCTACATTGAAGTTGGAAACATTTGAATTTCTACACAATCACAGACTGCTGTGCAATGTATAAGCAGGAGCAGTTGTGTTCCAACTGAAGGGGCTGGTTCCTCAATGGGGTGAAAAAGCTCACAAGTCCTGAGTGACCACCAAAGGAAAGAAGGGTCTTTGGTCCATTGCTTTGGAAACAGTATCCAGGGAAGTCCCATCACTGCCTTGACTTCAAATATAAGTGCTCATCCATCTAGCAGGATCAGAAAAGTCAGTGAAAATATGGAGGCTGTTCAGAGTCACCTCAAACAGTGCCTGAGAGGCAGGATCACACAGAATTTTCAGAATAGACTTGTGGTGTGCAATCTCAGCTTCCAGGGCAGCCCCTGGTTATTGTCACATGCCCAGTCTTCATGAGCCTGTGACTCTCACCTATAACATGGATGTAATTCACTGAGCAATGATGAGTGGTGAGATTGCATATGCTTAATTAACTGTAAGCATTCTGTAACAATAAAATATGGTTCTTATAAATATTCACAATAATAATGATATTTTCTCAGTGGTAAAGAATCTGCCTGCCAATGCAGGAGACATGAGTTTGATCCCTGGATCAGGAAGATCTGCTTGAGAAGGAAATGGCAAACCACTCCAGTATTCTTGCCTGAGAAATCCCATGGACAGAGCAGCCTGGTGGGCTACAGTCAAAGGGGGTCATAAAAGATACAACTTAGCAACTAAACAATAACAACAACAAAATAATCATGTTTTTCACATTCATTCACTTTTACTGAGTGCCAATGTCTTACCTCAGGCTGCTATATCAAAATATCACGAGCCTGGTGGCTTTTAAGCATTTATTCCTCATAGGTCTGGGGGCTGGAGGTCCGAGGTCAGCCTGCAGGGTGGCCAGGCTTGGAGAAGGGTCTCCTTCTGTGTTGTAGATCACTGGCTTCTCCTTTTACCCCAACTGGTAGGAAGAGAAGATGCCAACTCTCTGGTTTCTTCCAACAAGGGTGCTAATCTCATTCCTGGGGGCTCCATCATGACCTCCCAAAGGCCCCATGTCCAGAAATCATCCCATTGGAGGTTAGGTTTCAATGTATGAATTCCCAAGTGACACAGACATTCAGTCCATAATAGCCACTGTGCTAAGCACTATATCAGAGTCTTCCATTCCACTCCACAGGGTCCCAAAGAGGCAGAAATATTGTTTTGATCTTAGAGAAAGGGGAACTAAGCTTATCTGGGGAGTCAAGGGGTGAGTTTTCCAGACCACCCTTCCCAATAGCTTCTGGGTTGCTGTGGGCAGGTGACCTCCAGCCAGCAGCCAGTTCAGGGACTGAGCACTTCCTCCATCAAGCACCCCTCCCCCTACAGTGCCATCTGATGACAGATGGATGCAGAAGTGTAAAGACCTAGTCATCTCCGCTGCAGAAGTGGAATCTTAGTGGGTTGATTTAGCACCAGAGCTGTGAGCAGTGGCTGCAGCTCCATCATAGCAGGTTCCTTAAGCTGTTTATGTCTTCCTGTCCTCCATTGCACTCCTCCTTCTGCACAAGATGGAACCTGAGGGCACACCCCAACCATCATCCTGCTGCACCCCAAACTCCATCGTAGCATCCGATCCTCCAGAACTTGGCCCACAGTTAGGAAAAGTGACCAGCTCAGCTGGATTGGCGAGAGGGCGAGATCCTCCCCTCCCCCCTCTACAGGCTCCCCTGACTCCTCTGAAGTCCGAGGACTCCACAATCTTCATGATTTTTCTTCCTCTCCCATATGTGTGTGCGTGCTCAGTCACTTCAGTCTTGTCCAACTCTTTGTGACCCTATGGATTATTGCCCACCAGGCTCCTCTGTTCATGGGATTCTTCAGGCAAGAATAGTGGAGTGGGCTGTCATGCCCTGCTCCAAGGGATCTTCCCAACCTGGGGACTGAACCCACGTCTCTTGTGGCTCTTGCCTTGGCAGGTGGGTTCTTTAGCACTAGCACCACTTGCAAAGACCCTCTCCACATCTTCCTCCCACAACGTCCTCCCTCCAACTCCCTAAGAAACAGAACTTCATCTTTACCTCCATAATGTTCATGAATAATACAGTTTTTCCAGAATTGCATTTCCACTACATGTCTAAATGAAGGCTTAGAACCCTTTGAAGAAAAACATCCATGCAAAGAAATTCCACTAAATTAAAAGATTGGTGTTAATTAGTGAAAAATTCAGGATGTAAAATGTTTTTAGATGCGTGTTATTTTATTCTTCTTGAGTAAATATATCAAGAAACTAACAACTAAAGAGAGGAACTCAAAATAGAATTCTTATTTGTTCTCTTCCAATTCATCTGTTTGTGACCACAGTGACCTTGAAAGCAATTTGTTCTCCTACAGAAGCCAACATATACCTTCTGTAACCACCCCGGCTTCACAACTCATTTGCTGAACAATTTTTAACAAGGAGAAAGGAATCTTCCTTCTGACCCACGTCTGAATGTTCACAAATTTCAGGTTACCCAACTCAGAATTAATGAGCTTTTATAGACTCTCCTTCATTTGCCATTTTTCTCTTTCTTTCAGCTTCTTCTTTCCTCCACATTAAAAAATAATAATAATACACTTTTGATAATATGTATAACTGTCCCTTCATCTCAAAGCCCTGGAGATCTGCAATCATTCTGCGAAAAGAGCGAGCCTTGTACCCACCTGAGCTGTTTCAGTGACAGCATGCTGGAGCGTTTTAAGATCAACAAGGTCATGTATACCCATGGCGGATTCATGTTGATGTATGGCAAAACCAATACAATATTGTAAAGTAATTAACCTCCAAATAAAATAAGTAAATTAAAAAAAAATTAAGTATAAGTTAAAAAAAAAAAAGATCAACAAGGTCAGATCCAGCAGAATGTCATCAGTTCTTCCTGTTCAAACACTGCATCTTCAGAGTATCATATGCGTGCCTTAGGGAAAAACCCATGTGTCCCTTGGGTCACTGATAGTCCCTGTGGAAAGTGCCTTTTCCAGGAAGGGGCTCAAATTCTCCGGCCAGGTTTTCAGCCCCTCTGAATGCTCTCTCATGATGCAGCATTGCACATAACTCCAGCTCCTCTGCATTGTTCTGATCGATCTCTTTGTAAATTGGTTTTAGTGGGATGAATAGAAACTGTAATTCATTATAATGATATGTGGGCTTACCAGGTGGCTCAGTGATAAAGAATCCACCTGCCAATGCAGGAGACATGGGTTTGATGCCTGGGCTGGGAAGCTCTCCTGGAGGAGGAAATGGCAATGCACTCCAGTATTATTGCCTGGATAATTCTATGGACAGAGAAGCCTGGCAGGCTACAGTCCATGGGGTGGCAAAGCTTCAGACATGACTGAGTGACTGCATGCATGTGCGCGTGCACACACACACACACACACATATGGTATGTGCTTTTTTTTTTTTAGTCAATATGAAATCTGTCTATGTACCAGTCTGGATCAGTGGGGGGGAAAGGAGCAAATGATTCCAGATCTCTGGCCCAGGGAACTCAGACTGAAGGAGAGTGAAAGTAACTGATCACCTAACCTGGGCCAGTGCAAGTTCAAGTGTCCTTCCAAGTGCTGTGTCAACACAGCACACACCGCCCTGGGAGGAGGTACCGTGATCATGGCCATTTCACAGATTGGGATGCAAGTCACACATGCCTCACAGACACCTCCAGTGAAATAGCAGAGCAGGTACTCAGTGGATCGTCGACTAATGGATGAATGAGCACATGAACTTGCAAGACAGTCTGTGAAGCAGTGGAGCGTGTTTTGGAAAGGACTGGTCACATGTCTGCTAGCTGCTCCATTGTTTTCAGCAGCTCATCTGACTCTCTGAGCTTTCAATAGCTTTCCTGTGTGGTGACCCTGAAAGTTGTTGTGCAAGGAGAAGTGATGACGTCAGGCATTTGCTGGTATTTGCGTCTTCACTCGGTAGGTGTTTATTGACTGGGACCGGGGGTTTGTGGAATGAAAACTGACATTTTCATTCAGTTTTCATTCCAATCCCAAAGAAAGGCAATGCCAAAGAATGCTCAAACTACCACACAATTGCACTCCTCTCACAAGCTAGTAAAGTGATACTTAAAATTCTCCAAGCCAGGCTTCAGCAATACGTGAACCGTGAACTTCCAGTGTTCAAGCTGGTTTTAGAAAAGGCAGAGGAACCAGAGATCAAATTGCCAACATCCGCTGGATCACCAAAAAAGCAAGAGAGTTCCAGAAAAACATCTATTTCTGCTTTATTGACTATGCCAAAGCCTTTGACTGTGTGGATCACAAGAAACTGTGGAAAATTCTTCAAGAGATGGGAATCCCAGACCACCTGACCTGCCTCTTGATAAATCTGTATGCAGGTCAAGAACAACAGTTAGAACTGGACATGGAACAATAGACTGGTTCCAAATAGGAAAAGAAGTATGTTAAGGCTATATATTGTCACCCTGCTTATTTAACTTACATGCAGAGTACATTATGAGAAATGTTGGGCTGCATGAAGCACAAGCTGGAATCAAGATTGTGAGGAGAAATATCAATAACCTCAGATATGCAGATGACACCACCCTTATGGCAGAAAGTTAAGAGGAACTAAAGAGCCTCTTGATGAAAGTGAAAGTGGAGACTGAAAAAGTTGGCTTAAAGCTCAAAATTCAGAAAACGAAGATCATGGCATCTGGTCCCATCACTTCATGGGAAATAGAAGGGGAAACAGTGGAAAAGGTGGCTGACTTTATTTTTCTGGGCTCCAAAATCACTGCAGATGGTGACTACAGCCATGAAATTAAAAGACACTTGCTCCCTGGAAGGAAAGTTATGACCAATCTAGACAGCATATTAAAAAGCAGAGACATTACTTTGCCAACAAAGGTCCATCTAGTCAAGGCTATGGTTTTTCCAGTGGTCATGTATGAATGTGAGAGTTGGACTATAAAGAAAGCTGAGTGCAGAAGAATTGATGCTTTTGAACTGTGGTGTTGGAGAAGACTCTTGAGAGTCCCTTAGACTCTACAGAAATCCAACCAGTTCATTCTAAAGAGGATCAGTCGTGGGTGTTCATTGGAAGGACAGATGTTAAAGCTGAAACTCCAATACTCTGGCCACCTGATGGGAAGAGCTGACTCATTGGAAAAGACTCTGATGCTGGGAGGGATTGGGGGTAGGAGGAGAAGGGGACGACAGAGGATGAGGTAGTTGGATGGCATCACGGACTCAATGGACATGACTTTGGGTGGACTCTGGGAGTTGGTGATTGACAGAGAGGCCTTGGTTGGTGGTTCATGGGGTTACAGAGTCGGACATGACTGAGCGACTGAACTGAACTGGGGTTTGTGGGAGCAGGTGGGGACACCAAGATCCCCATCCTCATAGGGGCTATGGATTTAGCAGTTTAATGAAACAAGCTTACTCAGTAGCTTCAGTTGTGTCTGACTCTATGTGACCCTGTGGACTGCAGCCCGCCAGGCTCCTCTGTCCATGGGACTCTCCAGGCAAGAATTGTGGAGTGGGTGGCCATGCCCTCCTCCAGGGGATCTTCCCAACCCAGGGATCAAACCTGCATCTCCTGTGACTCCTGCATTGCAGGCAGATTCTTTACCCACTGAGTCTCCTGGGAAGCCCTAATGAAACATGGTAGATGCTTGATAAATGAGCCTCATCAAGGCCAACCCAAGTGTACAGGAAGAAGCCCCCTCAGGACTGGGGAATGTGGAGGAGGTAGTATTTGAAAGTGACCTTCAAACTGGGCAGTGTTTTGACTTAGAGAAATCCCTGGTTTCCATCAGCCTAGAGTTTGGACAGCTCCTTCTCCCCTAAGTGCCCTTACTGCAGTGGAAAGGACACTCAGGATGGGGGGATGCTCAGAGCCCTGACAGTCTGTGAGACCCCAGTCCAGCTTGACCAGGAGTCAGCCCCATTCGCTTCCCTGTTAGATATGCTTTTGTTTTGGCCTATTTTTCACTGAACAGGTCAGGACTGGAGGCATCTCTGGCTATGAAACACGGAAACACTCCTGCCAGCCTCGATTTTCTGAGCAACAGAGCTCAAGCATTAGCAAAAGCTATCACTGACTGATCCTCGAAGTTGTCACGTGAATGTCTTTCACTGTAGGTGGTCCCAGGTGACTTCTTGATACCTAGTGGGTGTTCCGTGAGTCATTAATGAATCATGCCTTGTAATGTTCCTCGTGGGCACCCCACACTGGCTGCCAGGACTCTGATCTCCCCAGGGCTCTGAGGAACACACCTGGGGAACTAACAGCTGGTATTACTCCAGCCTTAAACAGGATTGCTTTGCTGAAGCACTTCCCTAGTCATTTTCTTAACTTTGCTTAACTTTTCCTGAGGCTGCCTTTCCTCTGCAAGGAGGTTAGGCAGGACTCGCCTCAGCCCCACCTTGTGTGGCAGGCTCTAGGAATATGTGGGTCATCAGGGATGGGGATAACTGTACTTAACTGTGTCAAGTGACTCACTCTCAATGTATCATCCCACTGATGGTCTTGCCATCAACTTACTGTTGTCCATGTCTTAGATGAAAGGAAAGCAATGTACCAGGCACCCTGACCAGGTAGAATTGGGGCTCAAAGCTAAGTGTTTGCATGCACATGGGCATCGTAGATAGCAAATAATAAGAAATGCTTTTGTGTCTCAGCAAACTCATGCTTTCATTCATCCACCTCACACGTGTATAAGTGAGATATAAGTGAGTTGAATAAGTGAGAGTAAGGGGTTCTTATTGCTACTGTAACACATTACTACAAGCTCAGCGATTTAAACAATACAAATTGATTATCTTAATGGTGCTGGAGATCAGAAGTCTGAAATGGGTTTTGCTAGGTTAAAATCAAGGTATCGACAAGGGTGCTTTCCTTCTGGAGTGTGATGGTTAAAGTTGTATGGACTTGACCTGGCTGAGGGATGCCCAGCAGCTGGTGGTACATTCACTCTGGGTGTGTCTGTACCCCAGGTGGGGGATAGGGTGGGGTCTCAGGAAGAGATTAGCATGTAAATCAGTAGACTGAGTGCAGGGGATGGCCCATCAAATCAATCCGTCAGGAGCCTGAACAGAATAAAAAGGAGGAGTTGGGACTTCCCTCTTCTCTGCCCTCAGACCTCAGAGCTTCTGGTTCTCAGGCTTTCGGACCCAGAGCAGGAGTTCCATCACCATGTCATCAACTCCCTGACACTTGGGGCCTTTGGACTCAGGCTTATACCTTGACTCCCCTGCTTCTCCAGCTTGCAGAGAGCAGATCGTGGTTCTTCTCAGTCTCCATAAATATGCAAGTCAATTTATCTAATAAATCTTTTTTATGTCTATCTATCTATCATCTATCCATCATCTATCTCTATCATCTATCCATCCATCCATCAATCTTATCATTTCTATTTATCCACCCATCATCTCTATTTATCCTATCATCTATCTATTATCTATTTATCTATCATCTACCTGTATCTATATAGCCTATCAGTTCTTTTTCTCTGGGGACCCCTGACCCATACACAGTGATTCTAGGAAGAATCCCGGTCCCTGGCTTTTCCAGCATCAGGAGGCTGCCCACATTTCTGGGACTGTGATTCCCTTCCATCTCAAAGCCAGCACAGCCTCTCAAGCCTCTTTCCTGCTGTGTCCCTCAGGCTCTGAGCCTCCCACCTCCCTCTCTGCCCACCTGAGCCCATGGAGATAATCCAAGGTTGTTGCAGAAACCAGTAATCGAGAAACCAAGCACCACACCTGGAGAGCTGGAGAACTTAGGTTTATTACACTGGCGGGTCCAGCGGAGTTAACACTCCAAGCTCTGAGCCCTGAACAAAGGGGTTACAGAGTTTTTATAGACAGACTATAGTGGGCAACACTAGCTGCTAATAGGTTGGTTTAAACTAAGGGTTTCACGCAGGCAGGAACAGTAGTCAAGACGGGGAGGGGGATGCCTGACCTTTACATGGACAGGCATGATTAAGCAGGTTTTCAGGGGCTGGGCAATTGCGAAGAGCAGGACAGGGGTGAGTGAGATAAGTTCCAGTTCCTAGTATTATAAGTCCCCACTTTCTGAGACTACGTGACCTACGTGATCCAGACTTTGCAAGGAGCAAGCTGAATTACAGAGGCAGAACGAGCAGGAAGTTTTGTAAAAATTTTAACTTTTCCTCTTCAAGATAACCCCCCACCCCCACTGCATCTCCAAATCCTTGATTTAATCTCACCTGAGAATTCCCTTTTCCAAGTAAGGTGACATGTGCACAGGTTCTGCTGATCAGGGTATGGGAGTCTTTCAGGACTATTATTCCGCCTGCCTCAGTGGTCTTCTTTTCCACTTGAAGGAAACTAACCATCCTGTTATTGTGGTGAGACAGAAAACAGCCCTGTGCTGGTAAGGTATCATCCCACAACATGATAAGGGTGATCAAATGATACCCACGTCAGGAAAAAACCCGGGCCTCCCTTGTGCTATTGCTCAAAAGTTGCCAAGGGTTACAGGACGACCTGTCTTCAGGGCTCTTTCCCATTGGTGGGCAGCCCCCTTTCCATGCTGCAGCCCTAGCCCAACATCAGGCAGTGACTCCCTGGAGCAGGAGGAGAAGCTGGTGCACTTCAGGGACCCAGCATCCCTTGCCTTCAGCATCTCACGAATCTTGAGCACATTATAAGCACCTCTTGACTCCTTGAAACTCACCTTCTTTATCAATCCTGATGATAAAGAGCATTGCTAAAGGGTAAGAACATTCTGGTTTAATTTTTCATGAGGGCAAATATAAAATATTCAAGCCAATACAACCAGAAGTGAGCACGCAAGATGCCAGCAAGCCCTGACACCTGCCTCTCAAACAAGCTCCAGTGTTTCCTGGGTCCACCCTGAAAAAATGAAACTGACTTCAGCCCTAATTAGAGCCTGACTTCTTCTGGCCAGCGAACATGGGAACACGGCAGCCTGTACCTCCCTGCACGAGGGCTGGCGGGCCCAGGCACTTGTTTATCAGAAGGTCACTCCTAACAGTTTTAATTTAATTTTTTGGTTTTCCTTCATGAAAAATTTAAAACTTTGTATTAAGGGTCATGTTAAAGAAGTTTGGGTGAAGAACAGCCCCGTGCTGCCTCAAGGACCCAGACACTGTCTGCAGCATCTATCCCTGCAGCACAGCACGTGACAGGAGACCCACTGACCCATGTCACCTGCCAGGGTCCTGCCCAGATGCTGGACTGTCCCCCACTCCACCTGCCAAGCTGACCTAAGCAGGGGATGGTAAGCTGCTCTGTGTCTTTCCTTCACAGATCCTGCTGAAAAAGTACGTTCTGATTTTCCTCCCCAGGAAGCCCCTGTCCCTAGGAGCTACCACCTCCCCCAAGTGGCTGGGGAGGCACTGGGCAACCCTGAAGTCATGCAGGGACCTTCGCCTGGGAGCCGGAGGCCGACGTGTCACAGGACCAGTCCACGTATTGGTTCCACATGATGAGGCTGACATGAAGATGACAACGAGACAACAGGGTCTCAGGCAGGTGGTATTTGAGATGCATTCGTGGAGAATGGGTGTCTCAAAGTCAAGCTTCTGGCAAGTCTTCCAGAATAACAGCATCAGGTCGGGTAGGGGCAGAGACACAGGGACAGGAGCAGGGCAAAGGTCATGGGTATAAGTGGCTTATCCCCCCCACTGGTGGACTCAAAGACGCTTCCTGGCCTTGATTCCTTCATTGAACCAATTATCATTACAGGGATCTGGGACATAGCCGGGGAAGGCCACAGCCACTGCTTCCAGGGCTTCTGGCTAGAGGGCCAGAAGCTTGGGCTATGGCAGGGCGTGTGCTCAGCATCTCTGGGTGATGTCTCGGGGTCCGGGTGAGAAGCACTTCCAGAGGAGGTGATAACTAAGCACAAATCCAAGGACAGACATACAGGAGGTGGCCAGACAAAAGGAAAACTTGAGCAAAGCAGGGAAGAGGGGGTCAGCATGGCTGTCGGAAGACCTTCTGTGTTTGGAAGAAAATGGAGGCTGCAAGGTGGGTACCAGGACAGAGGCCAGGCCCTTGTGCTCAGCAGACTTGTTAGAGAATCTGGTTCTATTTTAGAAGGAATCAGGGGCCCTGGAGGGTTTTTGTTTTTGTTTTCTTTTGTTCTTGTTTTTTAATTTATTGTTTTCACATACAATAAAAACATCCATTTTAACTGCTCACGTCCCTACATTTTTACACATGTACACACCCATGTCACTAGGGTGTGTGACCTATGAGGCATTCAACATACGAGGCATTCCCATGGCCCCCAAAGTTTCATTGTGACTGTTCCCTCTGATGCCACCCTCCCCCATCCCAGGGATTGAACACTCTGCTTTGGTCTCTATAGATCACGTGTGTTGCTCACGTGGAACATGTACACGCTTCTGTGTCAGGCAGCTTTCCTCTGTGTTGAGGTCCAGATCCATTACACAGCTGTGCTCATTCGTCGCTTCCCAGTGCTGAACTGTATCCCCTTTGTGTACGTGTGACAGCTTTCTATCCATTCCCCACCTAGGGAAACAAGGATTCTTTCTATTTTGGTGCTTATGATGCACATGGCTGCTGGGAACAGGCAGGTGCGAGTGTGTGTGTGGACGCAGGTATGAGCTTCTGTCGGGTAAGCACCAGGAGTGGAAGGGCCAGATCATTCAGGAGCTGTTTGTACAACTTTGTAAGAAATTAACATCCCGCCTAAGGGCAGCTAAGCAGGGCCTGAGATGATGTTTCAAGTTTTCTGGCTGCAATGCAGTGCAGAGAAAGAATGGGCCAGGGGAGATGGGCTAGAATCAGTGAGGTTGGAGACTGCAAAGTGTTGTCAGGAGACGCGGGGGGCACCTGGGCAGAGGGAGGACCATGGTTGGCAGAGATGGGCCAGTGGAGAGGCCCAGAGGAGCTGGGGTTTTGGACTGGTGCTGCAGGGAGCTTCAGGTTAGAGCAATTTAGAGAGAGCAGGGTAAACTGTGCTTGGGAAGATGGTGAGCTCAGCCTCAGGCACAGCACGCCTGAGATGGCTGTGGAAAATCCAACAACAACAGGATGGACCCAAGAGAGGCTCTGGGGAGGGCTCTGGACAGGAAGGACACGTTTCTGAGTTCCCAAGGCTCAGCGGGCATTGAAGCTGCAGGAGAAATGTGTGCCCAGTGTGGCCTATGTGGAGCCACTGCCTGCGACTTCCAGGAGAGACAAGAGTGCCATTTGGCAAATCTACAAAGAATTTGATTCTCTGGAGACACCATGGAAACACGGTTAGAATTTGAGAATGACCCTCAGAAGTAAGTTAGTTGGCATATACAATTATCAATTAGGCAAAAGAGGCCACTTCCCTACATCAATGTGTGATAGAATTAATTTAAAAACCGGACAAAACCCAAATGTGCCCCCAATTTTCCTCATTATCACCTCCCGACAACCGCTGGGTGGGGGGGATGGACACTCATGCACAGTGACTATAAGCAAAATGTGCCCAGCTTTCCAAGAACGCATAAGGGCTCTTTTCCCTTTGCCTGGTCAGTTTCTTGGTAACGGAGAGGTTTGCTTTGCACTTGTCATTGTTCATCTTAGAGGATGAGTGTCTGGTTCCATGGTTCTTATTCAAGCTCCTGAGGGAAGAAATAATCTGCCCGAATGCTGGAAATGACCCCCAACACACAAAACAGTAGAACCACACAGCTTCCCAAAGCCCAGGAGCTCATGCGTACCTGGGTGGACCGAGCCTGTGTGCATAGAAAGATGTGAACACAGTTTGTTTAAGGTATGTGAGAAAGCGCATGGCTGAGATGAAGACAGCCAACACTCACAGGCACTTTAAAGAGGAAATCTTCCAGGGCCATGGATGCAAACAGTGTGTCCACAACAGAGTCCACATGTGTGTCCACCGGGTTTGCCGCTCATTACCATGAGTGTGCATGTTCAGTCGCTCAGTCATATCCAGCTCTTTGTGACCCCATGGACTTTAGCCCACCAGGCTCCTCTGTCCATGGGATTTTCCAGGCGAGAATACTGGAGTGGGTTGCCATTTCCTTCTCCTGGGCATCTTCCTGACCCGGTATTGAACCTGAACCTCCTGCATTGGCAGGTGGATTCTTTATCATTGAGCCACCCAGGGAAGCACCCCGCCTTGTTACTGGGTGGGTGTAATTCTAAGGCTTCTGCTTTCACTGTGTTGGTGCACATCTGAAACAGAGGTTCTGCTCCTCCTTGTTTCTTGCCAAGATTTCAAGTCTTCATCTTAATAATGCCATCTCCAGCTCTCTGAGTGTTCCCTGTGCCTGGAGGGAGCTCTTCAAATATTAGAATCAGGCTTGAGATTTCTGGAACACAATCTGTTTCTTTGTATCCCTCCTGTGTTCTTCATTCCAGTGCTCCTACGCTGTCCTGACTTTTAGTAAGAATATGCATTTTATTTAATATGGAGCAGGCACTCTGCTGGGCTAGAGACACAGATCGAGGGGGAAGGGAGCTGCCCTCAAGGACCTCAGGACCCGGTTGGGAAAACAAATAGACATAATTAAGCATCTTGCAGTAAGATGTGTGCAAAACTGAGATTTCACAGAGCACTTCGGGATTGTGGAGAGGTTGGCCCTGAAGGGCTGGAACCCCGAGGCTGTGTGCCAGCCTCTAACTGCTGAGCTGGGGGAATGTGTCTTGTCGGATCGACACAATTCCTCTGAAGCCCTGCTTCTTCCACGGTTGGTGTCATCACACCCTCCATACCCACCAGTCAGCATCTTCAGTACTTGTACACGGTGACTGGTCCTAGGCCAGACGCAAGACACAAGACTGATCCTGTCCAAACAGGTCAAGTTCTGTTGGGGAGAGGGGTTAATACAGATCCTGGGAGGAGAGAGATTGCTGCTTCTGGCGCTGTCAGTGCTCAGCTGCACAGAAGCCCAGAGCAGCCAAGGCTCATCTTTGCTTCTCTTTGGAAACAATATACCAGAGGATGGAGCCAGCAGAGAAGGAAGCAGCACCGAGAGAGAGAAAAAGAGAGAGAGAGATGAAGGCCCCATAGTGCTGGAGCTCCCGGATCCAGCCACACCTGAAGAAAGCCCTGTTTCTTAGCGTTCCCAATTAGATGAGTCAATAAACTACCTTGACAAAGTTGAAATGAGTTCCCTTCAATATGATATTTGAAGTGTTCTTACTCTATGCACTTTGGGTGTTTTCATCCATTTAAAATTATAATGATCATAAATATAAAATGCACCTTACTTAGGAAAAAGTACTTAAAACTAAAATTTTAGATTTAAAACCAAGGACAGTAATATTATGGAAACCATGATGGGGAATTACAAATAAAAATACACTGAATTTAAAATGTATTTTCTAGTCTCTCAGCACCCATTCACCCTTCAGATAGACAATTGTAAAGTATTGTATAATTTTGATGTGTCGTATTAAATTCTTTAGAGTTTTCATTTATGCTTTCTGCGGGTGACATGTGCATATTGTGTATTATTCATGTTCCTGAAATGTTTGGAAAACTTTAAAATAAATCTTAAATTATGACAGAAATAAAAAAAAAAATAAACTACCTTGTTTGCCAGTCCTCTGAGGCTAGGCTGGCCGAGGTCCTCCTGGCCCATTTTACTACAAAATTATATAATTATTAGAAATTGTAAATGCTGCATAACTCTGAGGAACTGTTAACATATTTGTTCCAAAGTTCTGAATGACAGGTTGAACTTGAAAAAATAATTATATAATTAATCAACCTAAAGAAACATTCAGATTATCATCACAAAAAGAGGTCAGAAAACTTACAAGGCTTAGAATAAAATCTAAACTTCTCAGCCCAATAATCAAGGCCTCTAAGAATGAACCAAACCTTCCTTCACACGTCTGATGACGATCTCACAGAAATTCAAATACTCACCATTGACCTGAACATGTCTCATCCTTCCTTCCCCATCAGCTCTTGCTCCTGTGGTCCCCACATTCAAACAGGCCCCTCCACTTGCTGCGGAGCCCACATCAACCTGACTCCCATGGGAGGTGTGACCCCTCGCCCCCACTGTGGTCCTTTCCTCTGCGTTTCTCTCATCATGGTTCTACCTCTCTTGTGCTATGTCTGTGCAATTTCTTCTCCACTGAACTGTGATTGTCTCAAGAACAAGAGTTCAAAGCAATCCTGAGTCATCTTTGTATTCTTGGAAAATCTGCATTGAATTCTGTAGAACCTCAATAAATGCCTGGTAGATGAAGATGTGAATATAGGAACAAAAGAGTAGTTATTTTTGGTGCAGATCAACGATAACAATTGGCCTGATATGGAAATATTGTTATCTTTCTGCCTGTTCCCACCCTCCCTTGTCCGTGTAACCATAAGGAGCATGAGGACTTTCTTCACCTCCTAGTTTTTTGGAACCAAAGTTTTTAAAAGTGTTGAACTTTTCAGCCCCAGCTGCCAGGGGAATGGCAGTCATGTTTTTCAGTGTGGTTAAGATGCAGTGTCCAGTCCTGTGCTGTGCTTAGTCACTCAGTCATGTCCAACTCTTTGAGACTCGTGACTGTAACCTGCCAGGCTCCTCTGTCCATGGGATTCTCCAGGCAAGAATACTGGAGTGAGTATCAATTTCCTTCTCCAGGGGAACTTCCCAACCCAGGAATTGAACCAGGGCTCTTCTGCATTGCAGGTGGATTCTTTACCAGTTGAACTACCTATGAAGCCCTGGCTGGTCCTGTAGTTTACACCAGACCCACTGGATATTCCCATGATGCTCAGTGATATTTTGTGTCTGGGGATGTGAACGTTGCTTGGCAATACCAGCGTGTGGCGTGGACAGGGGTGTAGGTTGGGTATTACCCAGCCCAGGACAAGATCCGGGCCTTTGTCAGGGAAGGTTCTGTGGGTTATCACTAGCCATCCCCGCTCAGGTCTTCATGCTTATTTTTGTTTTCTGTGTGTGTCTGGCCCATCTCCTCATCTGTAAAATGGAGATAGTTATTGTAACCACCATGTAGGGTTAAATGAGTTAGTAAGCATAAAGACAGTACAGCAGCTGACACCCAGGAAGTGCACAGAAATAATTAAGGTGATGCTAGTCTTGGCCAGTGCCCGAGTGAGGACACAGAATGTCCCCCCAGTAGATGTCTGGTGGATATGCTTGAAGGAGAGGTCATGTGCTAGATAAAATGAATGGGGTCTACAGAGGGCGATGGCCATGGAGGTGGTGGAAGTGGAGGTGGTGGCATGTGAGGCAGGTGGACACACACTCCTGGGTCATGTCCCCGCTGGTTTGAGGTAGGGCCTGGCCACAAGTCACATCCCTGCACCCCTCCAAGGCCAGGCTGGTGGGACCGGCCATAGGGCGAAAGAGCTCTGGGGAGCCTCTTGACCTCCAAACCCCCTGGAGCCCACTGTGGGCTGGTGCTGCCTTTGTTTGTCCCCTCCTTAGTCGTGAGCTTGCTCTGGGAGACAATCCCTCTAACTCAAGCTGTGGGCTTGGTGGTTGCTGACTCCAACCACCAAACAAAGAAAGTGGCTTTAAGAAGCTCAGAAGGGAGGGTTCTTGGAAAACAGAACAGATCAGAGGAGGCATAAAGGGGGCTTTCTTATGAGGACCTGGTATGTCTCAGAGACCCCTCGTGCCTGGACCAGCAGAGCGAGACCTCTGAAAAGAGCCTGACAGAGCCCGGAGGACCTTCCTGTCACTGCCGCTCTCTACACGGCAGCGTCTTCCTTTCTCTGGATGCTGGCTCCAGCTCATATGTCATTTCCTCCCTGACTCAGAGATCAGCTCTTTGCTTCCCACTCTGCATTCTGAATTCCTGAGGGCTAGAATGTAACTTGGTATGCTGAGACTTCTAAGGTCTGTTTTTCCTTTGGCTTTGTCTGCATTTCTGGCCACCAGGGCTGGGATTTCACTTCTCAGCAGCATCTTGGAGTCAGGAGGCAGAGATGACCTTACCCCAACCAAGTCAGGACTTGCTGGAGACAAATAGTTCCTGGGGATGGAGAGTGTTCCTCCGGCTAATTTACATGCCACCTGGAGGGGACAGGCCAGGAGAAGGTACAGTCCATGCCGGCTGCTCCCTTCCACAGAGTTGATTGGAACAGACAGCGCTGTCCAGTGGAATTTTGTGTTTTGCACCCTTGTACCTAAAACTTGGTTTTGTACTTGCAAATCTGGACCTGACTATCACATTGCAAAACCCTCCCCCTGAAACCCAGAATGTCAGCAGGATTAATGCAAAGAGAGCACCACCTTGCTCCCTCGTGCATTCCCAGCCCACTCGGAGGAGAATGTAAGATTTGGAAATGAGTCCCCCCAGATTGGGCCACCATCTCTTTTTTGGGATCACGGTCAATCCTGGAGTGTGAGGTGGATGGTCAGGGTCCAGCCTGAAACCTTGGGATTAATTAGCTTTAACTGGACTCAACCTACACATTTGGCATCGGTGTTCCTCCCACAAGAGGAAATAGAGGTTTTGGTTCATGATGGCAGAGTAGAAGGACATGTGCTCATCTCCTCCTGTGAGAGCACCAAAATTGCAACTAGCTATTGAACAGTCATCGACAGAAGGATGTCAGAGAAACCACCAAAAAAAAAAAAAAAAAAAGGAAATACAGCATCATGAGGAGGGGGTGTCAAAAGTGCACTGATTAAAGTAGTTAAAATGTGGAGTTCTGTGTGACTCTGCGATGAGTTGTCATTTATTTCAGAAGGTAAGAAATATGTCTGTTCCTCTGCAAGTCCTGCCTGGACTCCTTTACTGAGTTGGCTGCTCTGCCCACATGCCACACCCTCCTGTTGCTGCTGGATCACAGCTCCGGGCCGTGAGGGGGCAAGGCAGCAGTAGGAGGTGGGTCAGAATGGTTTCTACTTCTCTTGTGGTTTTCTGGGGGTAAAACAAATCACATTGCCATAGAAACTTCATCTTCTATTTTTCGAGGAGTTTCTCAGCTGATTTAGAAACTGGACCAAGATGAAATCAGGAACACACTTTAAATGGAGTTCAGTAGTCCATTTATAACCCTGATCCATAGACGAGATGTGTATTAATAAACCATCTTGGCGGGCCCCTCAGTTAACGTTGTTTCCAAACTTGTCCCAGGTCCAGTCGCCCACCATACATCACAGGACATTAAAATTCCCTACAGTGCCCAGGGCTGCAAATTTGCTTTGCAGAAAGTTGGATAACATCAAGTTTGCTGGCTCATTTCTGCTGGCTTGTTTCTCAGTGGGCGAAGCTGCAGACACCACACGATGTCTCTGGGCTGAGAAAACAGAGGGACGCACTGCTGTTGTTGTTGGCTCAAGATATAGCAGGGGTCATCTCACCTCTTCCCTGAGGCAGTCACCTCCACCACCAACAGGGGTGAATGGTCATCCCTGAGGATACATGTGGTGCCCATGGGGCGTCAGGTCACACAGCCTCCTCTCATGGACTCAGTTTTTTATGACCTTGTACACAGCAATTTCTGTAAATATCCAGCACTGTCCTGGCATTTAATCTATCTTTTAATAGCTCAGTTAGAAGGGACATAAAGAACAATGTTCAGTTCCACACAATTATTCAAATAGTCTCAACATGCTCTGGAACTGATTCATTGCTGCACTGTCTGTGGGATTCTTCAGACAAGAATGCTGGAGAGGGTTGCCATTTCCTTCTCCATGAGATCTTCCTGACCCAGGGATCGAACCTGTGTCTCTTACATCTCCTGCATTGGCAGGTGGATTCTTTACCACCAGCGCCACCTGGGAAGCCCAGATGAAGAGGAGGAAACCTTCTATTTCCTCTATTTCTTCTTTAAATGATTCACTCTTCATCAAAGAGATGATTACTTTAATTAAAACGACCTTGGGGCCAGCAGTGCAGGTAAAACCCGTTCCTGTTTTCTCTCATGGCAGGAGGGTGGCCTTGACTTGCTTGAGCCTCAGACTTGTCATGTGTTGGGTACAGATCATTGTAATAAACACTTCCCAGGAAGTAAGGCTGCCAAGAACAAGCCTTGTCAAGAAAAGGCATCCTCCCAGCTTGCCTGCCCCCCCAAAAGGGGCTTGATCTCTAAAGAAAAGGCTGGTATTTTATTTGAATATATTTCTATAAAGATAATCTAATGGCATGCTTCAAAACTTTTCACATTGTGTTTTTTAAATACTTTTTTGTTTGTTTGTTTTAGAATAGTTTTAGTCTTGTAGAAGTATTGGGAAGGAAAAGCAAAGAATTCCCATACACCACTCACCCTATTTCCTCCATTATTAATATCTCACATTAGGATGGCCCTTTAGTCAATGAACCGATGCTGACCTGTCATCATTACTGAAGCCCTTAGTGCTGCATTCAGATTTCCTCAGTGTTTGTTGAATGTCTTTTTTTCTGTTCTGAGATCAGATGCAGGACTCAGCATCACATTTGGTTGTCACGTCTCCTTAGGCATCTCTTGGCTGTGAAGATTTTCCTTGTTACTGATGACCTTGACGGCTTTGAGGAGTACTTGAGGGACATTTTGGGGAATGTCCCTCAAGTGGGGTGTGCTTGATGTGTTTGTCATAGTTGGGTGAAGCATGTTGTTGGCGTTGAAGTCCAGTGAAGACCACATTGTTGGCTGTGAAGACTCCGCCAGGATGAAAAAATAAACCCTAGAAATTGGACAATCAGCATAGAAACAGGCAAGGCACCAACAGTGATGACGGATATCTCTTGGTCTTTCCCAACATGCAAAAACTGGAACTGATGGCTGGTCCGCAGAAGCCCAAACATAGAAGGGCTGCGGAAAACCATCTAAATCCATAGCACTCTTCATACTTGGTGCTTATCACTCTGGTTTCCCAGTGGGATGGCTCACAGCCCCTGAGGATGATGACCCAAAAGCTGAGACACTCCTGGCAAAGTCGGGGCTGCCTGGTTCACAGTGCTGGAATAAGTGGGGATACACCCCTGCAGCTGGGGTGAAAGGCCTTCCTCACCACACTGTACTCTGCAGAGAAAGCAATACCCTACACCAGCCATCTGCGATGTGTAGCAAATTTCCACAGACCTGGTGTCCTAAAACATCACCTGCTGTGACCACAGTTTCCATGGCACAGAAATCCCAGCACAACCTAGCTGGCCTTCTGTTCAGGGTCTCATCTGGCTGAAATCAACATTCTGGGGTGGGGGCAAGGCTCAGGGTCCACTTCTGAGCTGGGGTGGTTGTGGACAGACTCACTTCCCCCCAGCTCTAGGCTTCCTGGCTTCTTGCTTCTTCAAGTGAGGCAGGTAAGCATCTCTCATGCTTCAGTCCCTTTGATTTCTTCCCACTCTGACCCCAGATCCTTTTCTAAAAGGCTCACCTGATTATCCCAGGTCCACCCAGGATCAGCTGTCATTGGTGAATTCGGAGCCCCTTGATTGGGAACCTCAGTTTCATCATCTGCAGAATTCCTTCACCTTTACAATGTAATGTCACCTAACCACAGAAGTGACAGTCCATCCTATTAATGGCCCTGCCTCTACTCACAAGCAGGAATCACCAGGGCAGAGGCTCCCGGGGCGGGAACCTTTGAAGCCATCTCAGAATTCTGCTGACCAAGGCTGCCTCCTTAAGACCCTCTTCTGAGATTGTTGCTAAAATTCTAAACACTCATTTCTTGAGAGAAAACACAAACGGTATGGCGAGCACCCGGAGCAGAATTACAGTGACTGGAGGGTTTGGAGTATTACACTCAGGGGGCCTCGCTCACAGCTCATAGCCCTGATTTCTCTATAAGGAAATCCCCAGAAGCTAATGGGCTGTAAGTGCATTTAGGAGGGGAGAATGGCCCTGAAGGAGTAGGAGGTAAATTCATCCAGTCACATCCTCTCTGGGTGCTCTGGTTTCTAGAACTCTCTTTGTCATTTTTTTCCCCCTTTTTAAGCATAGAATGCGTATTAGAGGCCCTTGACAGTTTTCAGATGTCCTGGTGAGAATAGAAGAGAAGTCTTACTGAGATTCTATTTTCCCGTCTTTGTGCTATGAAACCAAGGAAGTCATACGAGGGACTCGGTCTTGAGCGTCTCTGCTGTCAGGCAGGGAAATGAGAGAGACCAGTTACAATGTGGCCTGGATCAGAACTTGGAGCCTCTGAGCCCAGACCTTGCCTCTAAATACCAGATAAGACTGCATGTGTCTGTGTCCGCATCCCACAGTGTTCCCCAGGTGGGGAATTCCTGTGACTGGTATGGTGACACAGAACTACCACCAGCATTTCTAGATCGTAGAAGAAACAGGCTTTCACCACTGAGGGTCCCTTATGAACCAAACTGGATATGATAGAAACTCAGGGTCTTATAAAAACCTATTGTGACAAAGAATCTAAAACAGAATAGATACATCAGATCAGATCAGATCAGTTGCTCAGTCGTGTCCGACTCTTTGCGACCCCAGGAATCGCAGCACGCCAGGCCTCCCTGTCCTTCACCAACTCCCAGAGTTCACTCAGACTCACGTCCATCGAGTCAGTGATGCCATCCAGCCATCTCATCCTCTGTCATCTCCTTCTCCTCCTGCCCCCAATCCCTCCCAGCATCAGAGTCTTTTCCAATGAGTCAACTCTTCACATGAGGTGGCCAAAGTACTGGAGTTTCAGCTTTAGCATCATTCCTTCCAAAGAAATCCCAGGGCTGATCTCCTTCAGAATGGACTGGCTGGATCTCCTTGCAGTCCAAGGGACTCTCAAGAGTCTTCTCCAACACCACAGTTCAAAAGCATCAATTCTTCGGCGCTCAGCCTTCTTCACAGTCCAACTCTCACATCCATACACGACCACAGGAAAAACCATAGCCTTGACTAGACAGACCTTTGTTGGCAAAGTAATGTCTCTGCTTTTGAATATGCTACCTAGGTTGGTCATAACTTTCCTTCCAAGGAGTAAGTGTCTTTTAATTTCATGGCTGCAATCACCATCTGCAGTGATTTTGGAGCCCAGAAAAATAAAGTCTGACACTGTTTCCACTGTTTCTCCATCTATTTCCCATGAAGTGATGGGACCGGATGCCATGATCTTCGTTTTCTGAATGTTGAGCTTTAAGCCAACTTTTTCACTCTCCACTTTCACTTTCATCAAGAGGCTTTTGAGTTCCTCTTCACTTTCTGCCATAAGAGTGGTGTCATCTGCATATCTGAGGTTATTGATATTTCTCCCGGCAATCTTGATTCAAGTTTGTGTTTCTTCCAGTCCAGCGTTTCTCATGATGTAGTCTGCATATAAGTTAAATAAATAGGGTGACAATATACAGCCTTGACGAACTCCTTTTCCTATTTGGAACCAGTCTGTTGTTCCATGTCCAGTTCTAACTGTTGCTTCCTGACCTGCATACAGGTTTCTCAAGAGGCAGGTCAGGTGGTCTGGTATTCCCATCTCTTGAAGAATTTCCCACAGTTTATTGTGATCCACACAGTCAAAGCCTTTGGCATAGTCAGTAAAGCAGAAATAGATGTTTTTCTGGAACTCTCTGGCTTTTTCTATGACCCAGCGGATGTTGGCAATTTGATCTCTGGTTCCTCTGCCTTTTCTAAAACCAGCTTGAACATCAGGAAGTTCATGGTTCACATATTGCTGAAGCCTGGCTTGGGGAATTTTGACCATTACTTTACTAGTGTGTGAGATGAGTGCAATTGTGCGGTAGTTTGAGCATTCTTTGGCATTGCCTTTCTTTGGGATTGGAATGCAAACTGACCTTTTCCAGTCCTGTGGCCACTGCTGAGTTTTCCAAAGTTGCTGGCATATTGAGTGCAGCACTTTCACAGCATCATCTTTCAGGATTTGAAATAGCTCTAACTGGAATTCCATCACCTCCGCTAGCTTTGTTCGTAGTGATGTTTTCTAAGGCCCATTTGACTTCACATTCCAGGATGTCTGGCTCTAGGTCAGTGATCACACCATCGTGATTATCTGGGTCATGAAGATCTTTTTTGTACAGTTCTTCTGTGTATTCTTGCCATCTCTTCTTAATATCTTCTGCTTCTGTTAGGTCCATACCATTTCTCTCCTTTATCGAGCTCATCTTTGCATGAAATGTTCCTTTGGTATCTCTGATTTTCTTGAAGAGATCCCTAGTCTTTCCCATTCTGTTGTTTTCCTCTATTTCTTTGCATTGATCGCTGAAGAAGGCTTTCTTATCTCTTCTTGCTATTCTTTGGAACTCTGCATTCAGATGTTTATATCTTTCCTTTTCTCCTTTGCTTTTTGCTTCTCTTCTTTTCACAGCTACTGAATCACTGTGCTATAGTCTTGAAACTAACACAACTTTGTAAATCAACTATATTTTAATAAAATTTTTAAATAAAGTGATTGTTGCTTAAAAAAAAGAAACTCACAAGTGGGTGCTGTACCTGCTGTTAAAAGGGTGCTGCTCTCTCACCCTCAGAGGAGGAGATGCATGTCTATTTAACGTTTTTAGGTTTTTTTTGCATTTTATGAGCAGCAGTCACCTGTCTTTATCTGAGATAAAGTAGAACCTCTGTGTTGCTGTTTAGATGCTATGTTATGTCCGACTCTTTTGTGACCCCGTGGACTGTAGCCTGCCAGGCTCGTCTGTCCGTGGGACTCTCCAGGCAAGAATATGGAAGTGGGTTGCCATTTCCTTCTCCAGGGGATCTTCCCCACCCAGGGATCAAATCCATATCTCCTGCGTGGCAGATGGGTTCTTTACCACTGAGCCACCAGGGAAGCCCATCAGTACATATGTGCAAAAAAAAAGCCACCCACAATCTCAATGTGCAGGTATAACCACAGTTTGTTCATGCATGTGTGTTTTTATGATAATGAGGTAACAAGTTACATGTTGTTTTATAGTCTGTTATTTTTTATTCTACCAGGAACTTCAGAATTTTGTCCTGTGTTTCTAGGACAAAACATACTGCCGGCATGTAGCAACATGTAACATCTGTGCAATAAACTTGTCTGTTAATAAATATAGAACTCTAGCCTCGTCTCAATTACTATAAAGTGACACAATGGAAGTTGTCTGATCAATATTTCCCAACATGCAATGTTTTCCTACTGCTAATTTCCAAGAGGACCTTAGATCATATATGGATAAAGATGCCTTAATCATTGTGTATTTTAATTTGTACTTTAAAAAAATATGTAAGTAGCATACCAACCCAATAATTTCATAAAATTTTACTTTTGGAGGATTAGGCCTAAGCACTCTGTAAGAAAGAAAAATTCCTACATAATAATTCAGGAAGTTCTCAGATTCCACAAAAAGATTTTGTGGCAATTTAGAATGTGGAAATATAGTTCATTTAACCATCTACTCTTCACCTACCTTATAGACTCTTGATCCCTTGCTTTTTGCTTTTTCTGTTATAAAAACAGTGTGAGGAATATCTTCATACAGATATCTTTATACACCTCTTTGATTATTTCCCAAGGGAAAAATGGCTAGCAGTGGAAATATTGTGTCACATGGTTTGAAACTTTTAAAAGCTGTTGGATTATAACACACAGAAATCCTCCCTGGAACCTGAGCTCATATTGGAGCACTTGCCCCCCATCTCCACCCCCAACCCCAGCCAGTCAGGTGTCAATTCCTTTGTACTTTCAGAAGCCTCTGTAGCAGGAATGGGGGAAGCTTGATCAGTGTGCCCTGGATGGGGGAGGGGGAAATGGGCAGCTCGTGGAGTCTGTGACCCCCAGACCTTCTCTCCCTTCCTCTCAATTTCTCATCCTTTCCTTTCCACCTCTAGAGAGAGCTGTGTGTAAATATTAAATATAGAAAACAATGCAGTGTTTGATATTTTAATATTTATCATTCAAATTAAAAGACAGACGTGTGGGCTGATATTTATATTACTAATGAGGTATTTCTGAAAAGGGTTTGCTGTTTAGTTTAGAAACTGCCAGTGAGGAGGGAGTGTAGGTGAATACTCCTGAGGAAATCCACAGCCGTCCCCTGACAGCCTGAATTCATCCTCCAACCACTCAGGCAAGAGACAGGCTATTCTGGAATTTCTGTCTCGTCCCTTGTGGATAGCATCGCCCTGTCCACCTGAGATGCAGCCAGGATGCTTGTCTCTTACCTTCAGCCCTGGGACCTCTCTAGAATGAAGACTGGACCCAAATGTGAACCAATGGGCTGGTGGTCTCCATGGGAGATGTTTGCATCCTGCACCCACAAAGCCATGTCGTCACTTTCTGAACTCTTTCTGACTGAATCACCTGTGTCACTTACAAAACTTGTTTTAAAAGAAAAGTGCATTATCTACTCTAAGTTTACGTCACCATCACTTGTAATAAGAAGATATGTGCATGCTCAGTCACTTCAGTTGTGTCCAACTCTTTGAAACCCTGTCGGTTGTAGCCTACCAGGCTCCTCTATCCATGGGATTCTCTAGGCAAGAACACTGGAGTGGGTTGCCATGTTCTCCTCCAGGAGATCTTCCAGACACAGGGATCGAACCTGTGTCTGTTATGTCTCCTGCATTGACAGGCAGGTTCTTTCCCACTGGCACCACCTAGTAAACACTCTCACAGTCTTGCTTGATGCCAAAGTCATGGATGCCTCCAGCCCGCCAGCCCTCTGCCCCTCGCAAAGGGGATTAGCAGGAAGGCCTGAGGTCTGATGAAGATGTTTCTGCACCCAGCAGCAGTCCCCAAGCACAGCCCGGCACCACTGGGGCCCAATCCCATCACATCCCAGGTTGTAGCAACCCTTCCCTGACATCTTTTCCTCCCCAATCCCACCCCCCCTCAGCTCAGGTTTCTCTTGCCTAATTTCTATATAAGGTTGAGGTTTGACCATAGCCTGTTACAGGCCTGAGCCCAGCCCTGGGTTATATGGCCCATATATGCTTTAAAAAAAAAAATAAACGAGTCAAGTCAAATCTATTAATTTAGGTATCAGCAAGTGTCCACAGACCTTGCAGCCAAGAGAAATGATATTGGTGATCTTTTTGGTTTATCTTTCTGGACCTGAATATAAGACCATGAGGCAGAAATGGCCAGTCTCGAGCTAACTGCTCAATACTCATAGATGAATTGCTGATTTGGGCTGCACTTAGCCTCATGCAGTGTCCTAGGCTGCCCAGTTCAATTTCTGGGGAACAGACTTAACTCTCCTGGTGTTTCCTGGGATCCTCAGACCCCAGGCCCATGTAAATCCCAGTGAAGGATTCAGCAGCAGACAGTCGCTGCTGCCTGTGCCAGAGAGTCAGCAGACAGAGCTTGGGAAAAAGAGGCATATGTATATTTCTGCCCATGTGTCATGACTCGAAGAGGAGGAAGATAAAATCATTTTAATCTACCTCAGGGCTTGCAATAAAGTACTGAAGGATCTAGGTTCATCCTTTAGGGCATGATTAAAAAAAAATCAAATTCTGGCTCATTCATGTCATTTTTCCTTTAAGTTTGCTGGGGAGAAGGAGGGTGGCCTCCAGTGATCAAATTACCTGGTCTGGTGCTCTTCATCTGTATTAAAATGTTTTCTTCCATCAGCTCATTTTGCTCTAGAGAGTAGCACAAGTGAGAAAGACTTAGGAAAACAAAGAAATTCACTGCAGGTGAAAATATGCAATTTTTTAAAAAGAAAACATATATTTGTCTTGAACACATATGTGCATATGTTGTTTCAACATGTGTTATTTGCCTTTCTATGTAAAGCCATTACTACGGGAGGAGCAAGGAGGCAGAAGACGAAAAATAGAAAAGTGATTTCCATTTTCCTTCCATCCTCATGAATATGAATTCTCCTCTTGATCAAGACAAAAATAATTAGACGAGGTCTCAGGAGACCCAAATCCTCAGCCTGGTTCTCTCTCTAAATAGCTGCTTGGCCTGAAGCAAGTTACTTAATTGTTCTGAATTTTTGTTAAATAGTACAGAATGACTTAATATATGGACCAAAATAGACTTGTTACTGTTTAACTTAGAATCAAAATACATTTATTGATTCACATGGAAACATTTTTATTACATTCTGATATTAATTATTTTGATAATAAGAATTTTCAGCAAGAAAATCAGTACTGCTCTTGGGACCCTCAGTGTTAGTATCTAGTTGACGTTGGATGACAGCACAAAAATTTCTAATACGTTTCCCTGAAAATGGACTTGAAGCCACAGTGTCCCTTGGGGGCCACCCTTGTCCTATGTTGTAAGAACTGGACCATCTTAAAACCCTTCCCGTGTAAATTCTGTGTGTCTCCAATTTATCTGTCATGTATGGGTCTG
Source organism: Bos mutus (assembly GCF_027580195.1). Taxonomy (NCBI): domain Eukaryota; kingdom Metazoa; phylum Chordata; class Mammalia; order Artiodactyla; family Bovidae; genus Bos; species Bos mutus. Next base: position 40,464,493 of record NC_091629.1, on the reverse strand, counting down.
TTTGGAAGTGTAATTATCTGTTCTACTTTCAAGTTTAGAAACAGTCTCTTGCTGTCAATAATGCTTGTCAACTTCAACTGAACGGCGCTTAAATTCACAACCTGTTTCTAGATAATAATGGGTCTGAAATTGAAAGTGGAGAAGTCAAAACATTATTAACGTGTAATCATTGCCACACGCACACAGACGCTCACACACACATGCGCACACAGACCCTCACACACACACGCACACACAGATGCTCACAGACACACACAGTCAAAAGGCCAGGTAAAGGATTGAAACCCTCTTCAGTTTTCCAAGCAGAAACCATTGCCTTACTCTTCTGTGATCTGGAGCCCTTTCATTTATTCATGATCAAGCATCAGGTAAGGGAGTTTCTCTCCCCAACAATTGTTTATTTCCAAGAGGTGCCGAAGCCCCGAGGCAGACCACTGAGTGTTTGCTTTCTGGGGCTGTGAGCTGAAATGAAAGGGAGAGAAAGGGAGCAGTCCAGTCTTGCTGGAATATTTATGTTGTTGGAGGTAACCTCAAGACTCCCGAAAACCCCAGGACCTGACCCACCTTCCATCCCCGCTTCCAACAGGAGAGGAAAGTGGACAAGCCTGAGAGGAGGGGACATGTGAACAGAGCCTCCTGCTTGGATCAAGGCTACAGAGGAGCTTTGTTTACGCATCTCTAGTTAAGGCCTTGTGTCCTTCCCTTCTCCCCACCTGCCTCCATCCTGGCTGAAACCTTAACATAGAGAATTCTGTTTCTGTTTGATTTCAGGAGAACAGAGCCAAATCTGCAGTATCTCACCAGCTTCCCTCATGCTCTCTGCAATTTTACAAGATACAAAATAGTGCATGCAAAATGCCCAGAACTATAATTACGTTCTGTGAGAGAAGCAACAACAGAAAAACAGACCACCACATCTCACTCCAGCCAATCTCTACCTTTTATTTTTTTTAAATAAATATACTTACAGAGAAACATTTGCTCTCTATCCGTGTGTTAATCTGAAGTCACTTTTCTAATACCCCCCTGGAATATAAACCTTCTCTTTATTATTTTTAGAGCAAAGGCGTCAAAGTTTCCCATATGTTTCCAGGAACAGTTCCTTCCCAAGGGGAGGGAAGGCACACAGTAGAAGCAGGTGGTCAACTCATGGCTGACTGTTTCCCACATGCGGAGGTGGTTCTGACCCAGGAAGTGTGTGGCTGGGAAGAGGGGAGGAGTCATGGCTGTGCTCGACGATGTGACAGGCCCTTGTTGGGAGGCGGGGTGGTGTCACATGGGTTCATGTCCTGGGACAGGCATCTTGACCTCACGAAGAAGCTGTCTTCTGCCCAAACTGGGACTTTCGCTCCTGTTTCTCCAATTGATCCCATAATCATCCTTTGAGTGTCTACCATGTGTTAGGCATTCAGCAAGGCTCTGGACACACAGTGAGAGGTAACCCAGGGGCCTTGGTCTCTGGAGAGTCACAGATGGTACAGAGACTGATGAGTAAAAGGCCCGAGAATGGACAGCATCCAAGTGACCCCATGAGGATGCCCACCTGACAGCAGGCAGCCCGCCTAGGCATCTCCCTCCATGCCAGCTCCAGTCCTGAGAACTTTGCCCATGTTAACTCCCTTGGGCCCACAGCAACCTCACAGGCAGGACTGCATCTGCAGGAAAAGGATGCCAAGGACAGGGAGGCTGCGAGGATTTCCCAAATCCACTCAACACCAGGCAGGAGACCCAGTTCTCGACACCTAATCTGTCTACTTTACAGACAGAATGCTCAGCCCTGGGCCTTCCACCCTGACTTCTTGCTGCACTAAAAAGTAAACAAGGAAGCAGGGTTTTAAGATGGTTGACATGTATTTTCATCTCCATCAGCCATACCTGCTCATTTTTCCTAAAGATAATTAATGAACAGCCTACCAAGAGATAGGCTGTTACAGGCACACAGATGTGAAAGTGCATATATTAAACATACATGTACCAGCTCTAGAGGAGAGAAGACCCCAGTGAAGTCTATGAACACTATGAAAGTGAAAATTGCTCTGTCATGTCCAACTGTTTGGGACCCCTTGGACTGTAGCCCGCCAGACTGCTCTGTCTATGGGATTCTCCAGGCAAGAATACTGGGATGGGTAGCCATTCTCTTCTCCAGGGGATCTTCCCGACCCAAGGATCAAACCCATGTCTCCCACACTGCAGGCAGACTCTTTACCATCTGAGCCACCAGGAAAGCCACTATATATACCAAATAAAAGTGGAGGAGACACAGTCAATATTTACTCTATGTTATAGATTTTACTTGAGAAATGAACCATTTCCAGGCACATGTAGACTAAGCATAATTCTGTGGTCTAGTCAGCTGTCCCCAACTTTATTGGCACCAGGGACCAGTTTCATGGGAGACAATTTTTTCCATGGACCAGGGTTGAGGAGATTGGTTTGGGAATGATTCAAGAGCATTACATTTATTGTGCAATTTTTCTATTATTATTACATCAGGTCCACCTCGGATTATCGGGCACCTTGGAGGTTGGGAACCCTTGGTCTAGCCCAGTGCTTCTCAATCCATGGGGGCTGCTTTGTCCCCAGGAGATGTTTGCCAGTGTCTGCAGACAGTTTTGGTTGTCATGACTAGGGTTGGAGGGAGAGGCTGGAGATGTGGCTAAACACCGTACAATGCGCAGAACAGCCCCCACACAACAAAGGACCCTCCTGTCCAAAATGTCAATAGTATTTATCTTTGGTTGGAGATCATTGGGTATCATTCACCACAATAGAACCAAGTTTCAAGCACAGCTCTATGCCTTGTGTGAATACAGGTTGACAAGACTGACTTGGTCTCTCCAGTTTTGCATGAGATTTTTTTTTTCCTTCATCAAACTTGAGATCCAATGAGCAAATAAGCTGCATCCAGCTGAAGATTTCTCCCATGTCCTGACAAGAGATCTTCCTTACAAACCCTAAACTTTAGGTCCCTGTGCATCGACCCAGAGCTGAGCAGACACATTCTCCAAAGCACAATTAAAGAGATTGACTGCCTGTTAGTACCAGGCACCCTGGTATCAGCTAATCTGAAATTAAGTGGGAGATAGTTTGTTAGCACTGTGTTTTGTTAAGCTAGCAAAATGGAAAATCTTCCCCATCCTTAGTGATTGATTAATGACCTTTTAAAGGACCCAGCTAAATGGAACAATTGAAGAATATGGGAGCAATTAAGGTGCCTTTGCAAGGCAGTTCACTTATCAAAATGACTTAGACAAGATTTCAGTGGGATCACTGCCCCTTATACCTTAACCACTGTCAAATCACATCCAGCAACCCCAAGAAGACTATTTTAGGCTCTTCAGTGAAATGTCACCCTGAACTTTTAGCAACAATTACAGGCGTAACGGATATTGGCCACAGAGAGAGTCAGACTGAAATTCTCCATGAGCTTCGATCCACATGCCTGGTCCCCAGAGATCCCTTACCTGCCTTGTGTTACAGGTATTTGCTGGTCGGTCCCATTAGCATTTTCCAGATAAAAGGTGCTCTCTGGAAAAAGGGTAAAAGCTAGGGCTAGCTCAGACGAGGAGACACATTGTTTCAGGAAGGTTTTCTCTGAAGCAGCAATTACTAACAGCACCAGGTAACTTAGGGAAAATGTGAAAGTGTCCGACTCTTTGCAACCCCCATAAGGTATAAAGAGCTGTAGCCCACCAGGCTCCTCTGTCCATGGACTCCACCAGGCAAGAATACTAGAGTGGGTTGCCATTCCCTTCTCCAGGGGATCTTCCTGACCCAGAGATCTAACCCAGGTCTCTCACATTATAGCCAGGTTCTTTACCATCTGAACCACCAGGTAAGGCCTATTTAGGGAAGCAGAGCTAAAACCACCTTGGTGCTTAGAACAGAAATCTCAGCCCAAGTATGTGTTGTTGTACCTTTTTCTTTCTCCACCTTTTTCTGTTTGATGAAAATGCACCAGCCCAGCCCTTTCCGTTGCTTATGGCAGGAGTGCGGGGACCCTTCCAAGTGCAAGACATCAAGGATGTTTGCTGGGTATTTGTCTGAGCAGAGTGTATCCCAGTCTCCAGGCTGTCTGGGCTCTTCCTTTCTGGACCCAACTCTGCTCTCTGGCCATAGTGGAAGAAAGAGAAGACTAAACATTCATTCAGACACATTTGCCTTAGAGGTCTGTTTTTAAAAGCACCACCTGCCAAGGACATCACAGAATTTGATCTCTCCCCTTGGAATGATAAAAGTGAGTGAACAGACTTCTGATTGCTTGTGATGGCAAGATTTTCATTTTTTAAATTCATGGGCCACTTGGGAAGGTTGTGGATTGGGCTGTGTTCCAATATTTATCATCACCAATGGCCTCTGAGTCTGTATCAGTCAGACAGGGATGGTAAACGCCAGTTTCCTTTCTTTTGCTCCCAATCTGAGGTTGTCCTCAGTTCCAGATTAAGCAGATGGAGTCCTTCACTGATGCAATGACTTTATTTCACAGAAATTTTCAAGAGCAAAGGCGAAAGTGGTGGGATTCTGAGCTCCAACAGCACCTGGAGATTGTCTTGACTGTCAATTTACTGCTTCTCCCATCCAGGACTCGCCAGTTCCAAATGATCCCCTCCCCACATTTTGTGGTTTTCCAAATCCATTGGATAGCTGGGATCTTTAAAAAGCACAGGGAAGAGCTTCATAACATTGATCTTGGCAATGATTTCGTGGGCATGACACCAAAAGCACAGGCGACAAAGACAAAAATAGATATGTGACTACATCAAAATCAAGAGTTTCTGCACAGCAAAAGAAACCATCAATGAGAGAAAAAGCCACATACAGAATGGGGGGACACATTGGTAAACCATTTATCAGAAGAGGGATTAATTTCCAAAGCACATATATAACTGTGTATCCTTAATTCACCTTGAGTCTGTGATAGCTTCTCAGGCTCTCCTTATTTATTTGTACGCCAAATTAGGTTCATCTGATGTTTTCTCATGATGTGAAAGTCGCTCAGTCATGTCCGACTGTTTGCGACCCCATGGACTATATAGTCCATGGAATTCTCCAGGCCAGAATACTTGAGTGGGTAGCCTTTCCCTTCTCCATGGGATCTTCCCAACTCAGGGATCAATCCCAGGTCTCCTGCATTGCAGGCAGATTCTTTACCAGCTGAGCCACAAGGGAAGTCCAAGAATACTGGAGTTGGGTAGCCTATCCCTTCTCCAGCAGATCTTCCCAACCCAGGAATTGAACCAGGGTTTCCTGCATTGCAAGCGGATTCTTTACCAACTGAGCTATCAGGGAAAACCCCTTCTCATGATGAGATTGCGTTATATATTTGACTTTCATATTTTAATCTAATCTCACATCCTATAACCTTTTCATTCACCACTACTAATTCCAGGGTTTGGGGAGAGGGTGGTTCATTTGAAAAGACGTTTCACAGAGACAATCTTGGCATTTATGAGCAAAGACAGTTTTACGTCTTCCTTCACAATTTGTACGTATTCTGTTTCCTTTTCTCCTCTCACTGCACTGGCCAGGATGGGAGCAATTTTGGGTCATAGTGGTGAGACTGGGTGTCCTTGCTTTGTTCCTAATTGGAAATGTTTCTAGTTTCTAATCATTAAGCATGTCTGGGGAGAAAATTGCTTTATTTGGGGGTTTTAAAGATGACCTCCATGATTTCTGACGAAGGCGAGAGGCGGCTACGTGGCACTGGAGCGGCCGAGAGAAAACACCCCACGTCCAAGTTCAGGAATGAAGGCTGTGAGGAGATACCCCACGTCCAAGGTAAGGAACAGTGGCTGCACTTTGCTGGAGCAGCCATGAAGAGATACCCCACGTCCAAGGTAAGAGAAAACCCAGTAAGATAGTAGATGCTGAGAGAGGGCATCAGAGGGCAGACAGACTGAAATCACAATCACAGAAAACTAGCCAATCTGATCACATGGACCACAGCCTTGTCTAACTCAATTAAACCAAGCCATGCTATGTAGGGACACTCAGGATGGACAGGTCATGGTGGAGAGTTCTGACAAAATGTGGTCCACTGTAAAAGGGAATGGCAAACCACTTCAGTATTCTTGCCTTGAGAACCCCATGAACAGTATGAAAAGGCAAAAAAATAGGACACTGAAAGATGAACTCCCCAGGTCAGTAGGTGCCCAATATGCTACTGGAGATCAGTGGAGAAGTAACTCCAGAAAGAATGAAGGGATGGAGCCAAAGCAAAAACAACACCCAGTTGTGGATGTGACTGGTGATAGAAGCAAGGTCCAATGCTGTAAAGAGCAATATTGCATAGGAACCTGGAATTTTGGGTCCATGAATCAAGGCAAATTGGAAGTGGTCAAACAGGAAATGGCAAGAGTGAACGTCAACATTCTAGGAATCAATGAACTAAAACGGACTGGAATGGGTGAATTTAGCTCAGATGACCACTACATCTACTACTGTGGGCAGGAATCCCTTAGAAGAAATGGAGTAGCCATCATGGTCAACAAAAGAGTCTGAAATGCAGTACTTGGATGCAATCTCAAAAATGACAGAATGATCTCTGTTCATTTCCAAGGCAAACCATTCAATATCACAGACCACCTGACCTGCTTGAGAAACCTGTATGCAGGTCAAGAATCAATAGTTAGAACTGGACATGGAACAACAGACTGGTTCTAAATTGGGAAAGGAGTAGATCAAGGGTGTATATTGTCATCCTGCTTATTTAACTTATATGCAGAGTACATGGTGAGAAATGCTGGGCTGGATGAAGCACAAGCTGGAATCAAGATTTCTGGGAGAAATGTCAATAACCTCAGATATGCAGATGACATCACCCTTATGGCAGAAAGCAAAGAAGAACTAAAAAGCCTCTTGGTGAAAGTGAAAGATGAGAGTGGAAAAGTTGGCTTAAAACTCAACATTCAGAAAACAAAGATCACGGCATCCAGTTCCATCACTTCATGGCAAATAGATGGGGAAACAGTGACAGACTTTATTTTGGGGGGCTCCAAAATCACTGCAGATGGTGACTGCAGCCATGAAATTAAAAGACACTTACTCCTTGGAAGGAAAGTTATGATCAACCTAGACAGCATATTCAAAAGCAGAGACATTACTTTGCCAACAAAGATTCATCTAGTCAAGGCTATGGTTTTTCCAGTAGTCATGTATGGATGTGAAAGTTGGACTGTAAAGAAAGCTGAGTGCCAAAGAATTGATACTTTTGAACTGTGGTGTTGGAGAAGACTCTTGAGAGTCCCTTGGACTGCAAGGAGATCCAACCAGTCCATCCTAAAGGAGATCAGTCCTGGGTATTCATTGGAAGGACTAATGTTGAAGCTGAACTCCAATACTTTGGCCACCTGATGCAAAGAGCTGACTCATATGAAAAGACCCTGATACTGGGAAAGATTGAGGGCAGGCAGAGAAGGGGACAACAGAGGATGAGATGGTTGGATGGCATCACTGACTCAATGGACATGAGTTTGGGTAGACTCCAGGAGTTGGTTTTGGACAGGGAGGACTGGCATGCTGCACTCCATGGGGTCACAAAGAGTCAGACATGCCTGAGAGACTAAAGTGAGTGAAAAGATGACCTCCGTGATTTCTGATGAAGAATCCTCATTCTCAAATTGTTTTCTCAATGTTTTTTTCTTTCTCTTTATTTTTCAGTATTTTAAAGTGTGTCTGTGTGGTTTTGGTTTTGGGGGTCTGGGTTTTTTTGTTTTTTTTTTTTTAGTTTAGTTTTTAGTTTTTTAATCTATAAATTTGGCTTTCACCAAATTTAAGATATCTTCTATCATTTAGTTAACTTTTCCTGCAATAATCTCTCCTCTCCTTTTGATAACAGGCAAAAGGTTGGAATTTTGATATCATCCAGTAAATGCTGTTCATTTTTATTAAGTTTTTTTCTAGGTTCTTCAGATTGGATTTTTTTTTTCTTGGTTTAGCCTCAAATCCAGTAGTTCTTTTTGTATTTGCATTTTATTTTTTTATTTTATTATATTTATTATTATTTTTTTTTTTACTTTACAATATTGTATTGATTTTGCCATACATCAACATGCATCTGCCACGGGTGTACACGTGTTCCCAATCCTGAACCCCCCTCCCACCTCCCTCCCCATACCATCCCTCTGTATTTGCATTTTAATATTCTGTTCATCTAGTGAATTTAACTTCAAATTAAATTCACTGCTTACTTCTAAAATTTTCATTTGATTCTTTTTATATACCACTCATTTCCCTTCTGAGAAATTTGTATTTCTATTTATTTCAAGTGTGTTTGTTTTTACTTGATAGAATATAGTTCAAATAATTGCTTTAATATCTTTATCTGGTCATTTCTGATCATAACTGGTAGTATTTTCCTTGACAATTGGTCATGTTTCTCTTGGATTTGTATATTAGGCTGTTCTGAATTGCATTCTGAACATTATGCTCTGACTCCTGTTACAATCCTCTGGGTAAGGTTTATTGTGGTTTGCATCATATTGCCAGGTAATCAACCCAGTTAGGCTCAGACTACAAGTTCTGATGTGTAGTGTAAGTTCTGTAAGAGGTGGTTGCTATGTGAGTTTATTTTTCAGCACCTCACTGTGAAATTTTGGTTCTGCTTCTTGCATGCACCCCCAGGGCCATCTGCAAGTTGAGGTAGCTCATATCACAGTTAAATTCTTTGCACGCTGCTTCTGGTGTTTGCCGCACTTGTGCTGTTGGAGGGGAAGCCAGAGACTTGTGTTGGTTTATCCAGAATCTGGGAGACTCTTCTCCAGGCCTCTTCTCCTCCTGCTCTCTCTACCCTCTTGGGGATCCTTTCCCTAGTTCTCTGTAGGACTAAGGGGTTCTTCAGCATTTGAATTCCCCTCATTGCCAACACACAGCTCCAAAGTTGTAGCAGGGCTTGAGGTAGGGCTAAGAGAGAAAGAATAGAAAAAGAAAAAAGATTAATTTGTCTCTCACTCCCTGGCCTGCTGGGGCCCATTTTCCTGAAAATCTGACCACAATGATGGGGGTTCTTTTCCAGTTTTGGGTGCTCACGTGTGCTCACTGCTATGCAGAGTAGCAGCTGAGGCCATCCTGAAGTCAATGCTGGGAAACCAATCAGGAGAAAAAAAAACAACAGAAAACTCACCTCTGCATGGGTCCGTTCTCATGTTTGACTTGCCATCCACACATGCTGGCTATAGGTTACTCCTCCTAATCCTCAGGTAGCCATTATTTGTACTTTTTCGAGAACTTTAAATTTAAACACCTGGAGAGTGGCTGTAGAGTTTACCCTGTGAAACTCTTTCCCCTCTAAGTTGGGGCTTTACAATGTAATATAGAATTATTTAAACATCCCAAGATCTATACCATCAATAGGCTAGGGATCTGCTTCCAGGGTTAAAAGTGATAAAGAAAATTTGATAAATGCAATTGGGCTAGAGCTGAATTTTTAATGGAAACAGTGTAAAACAACCATTAGCTGGCTCTGTCTTTCTTGAGGGATCCTCACACCCAGATCCCATGTGCCTAGCAGAGTGGAGGAAAATTGTCTCCCCTGCATATGTCTTCAGGGAAGGTTGCTAGGCATCCCTCCAAGATCTTGATATGACATGCATTAAAGCAAGGACACACACTTAACATGTAAGACATTGCCTGTGTACTGCCAAAATATCACTCAGTTTAAAATATCTTTTCAAAGTGACAAAATTGCCCCAAGGACATGTAAAAGCCGATGTTATAAGAAAGCGTAGTGAATCTGGAAGGGTAAAGAAGGTTGCTGGGTTTTGGACTGGAAAAATATATATCCCCAATCCCTGAGTTTGGGAGATTTAATTGCTGGCAATGGATCAGTTACTGCTAGATAAAGCTATGCAGGCACACACACACACACACACAGTCACTCATAAAACCCATTCAGTACAAAACATTTCTAAATAAAATGTTAATAAAAAGCAGAATTCAGTGGATTGTGCACAAATTTATTCCATTCAACAGATAATAAAAAGCAATTAACCAACAGACACAAATAAGGCAGTAATGAACAAAGGATCCTGCCTGGCGTCTTGTTTCCCACGTCAAAGCTTAGGGTGGAAAGAGGGAAGCCAGAAACAGTAGACCTCCTCAAATATAGAGCCAGATGATTTAAGCTTCTCCCACCCCGTGGCTTCTCCCTAAACCCCCTGGGCTTAGACCACCAGACCCCACAGAAAGCCATAGCATTGGCCATGTTCTGGAGACCAAATATTTTCATGGGACACTATACAAGTACACATGCACCATCCACAATTTAAATCACCAGTCCACGGCTGACGCTAGAAAGCTGCCAGTCAATTAGGAATAAACATCTCATGTTCTTTTTTCTTAGTGTCTAAACCTTTGTTTACCAAACTGCTTAAAACAAGGTTTATGGTCAAAAATATCTGATGAGTTTTGAGGAGAAAATAGGCCCTGCGATCTGAAAGTGAAGCTTGCCTGCCCTCTTCATCTAGATGTTGGGAAACTTTGGGGGAGAAAAGTGCTTTTTATCTGTGTTAATTCAGAGACCCCATTAATAAGTTGCCTCTTGAACATGCTAATAAAGGTCAAGGGCTGGGCTGAGAATTAAAGTCCATGGAGAGGCGAGTTAGCACTACAGCTTCAACTCTCTGCCCTTCCAAAGCCTTTAACTTAAGCTGTTCAAAAGAAGAAAAATGATCTAATTCTCATTTTTCCTTTATTCCAACAACTCATTATTCCAGCAATAAAATTTATAAATTACATATTAGATGTCTGGTCCAAGGGAGTCCATGACATCAGAACGAATACTTGGGCTTGGGGGATCCAACAGGAGAGACAGTCATTAAAAAACAGTTAGACAATAATTATATAATTATCATCATGAGAGGTCACCAGCAAAAGAATGCCGGATGGGAGAGAAAGATACTTAACAGGGATCTCACCCTCATTTGGAGGTCAGGAGGGCTTCCTTGAAGAAGTGACAGTCAAGTCAAGAACTAAGGGTGTGCAGATATGATCCAGGTCGACAGGTGGGGAAGTGAGAACACCCCAAGGACAGAGCGTGGTTTGTGGCAGGGAAGCCAACGTATATGCTCGTAATAAAAACCAATGACGAGAAATGCTTAGAAGAGCATAATGGAGCTTGAAGGAATATCCATAAGAAAAAATATTGACTTTTTATTCATTTATATTAATTAGTCTTTTATACTGCTGACCCAGTAACTTCTATTTCCTAAGCAGTTTTGTACATCTTATAATTCCCTAATGGCTCAGTGGGTAAAGAATCCACCTACAATGAAGGAGACACAGGAGATGCGGGTTTGATCCCTGGGTTGGGAAGATCCCCTGGAGGAGGGCACAGCAACACACTGAAGTATTCCTACCTGGAGAATCCCATGGGCAGAGGAGCCTGGTGGTCTACAGTTCATAAAGTTGCAAAGAGCCAGACACAACTGAAGTGACTAAACGACGCATACTCCTCCCCAGCCAGCCATGGTCCTGCTGTTTGGGAGTTCGCATTCTAGTTTCAAGTTTTCAGATGACTAAAGTCCTAGATTAGTAGCTTCTTTGGCCAAGTAGAATCTTAAAGTAAAAGAAAATTCTCCAAACATTTTGTGTGAAACATAGCATCAGTCAGAGAGCCTGGTGCTTATTGTCAGTATAATATAAGCCTCCCTTCCTCCTGCCCCATGGCTCCCATCCCCTCCCCAAAAAGAGCAACACCACCTTCATTTCACATGTACCTTTTCGCCTGAGTGTATTCTTGGAGAATGCACATTGGCCTTTTGTCAGCTCTCCCTTTCTTGCATTACTTATCTCCATATTTACAGATCTATCCATTCGACAGGACGTGCATCTCCTCTTTAAAGGGGAGGGTGTGCACCCACCACATTTGCCCTTCCCACTCCTGTGTGTGTCCCACTGGGAACCTGTGTGAGGGTTGCATCGGCAAACAGAACCACGGAAGGCATGGCTGGTTCTGAGCATATTCCTATGATCTGTTTGACTAAGTAATGGTTGGCTGACTGTCAGGGTATTTGCCTCATCGTTCCTGGTGATGTTAAAGTTCCCCACATCTTTGTCAACACACGGTATCGCCAGATTTAAAATTCCTCCCCAGCTCCAGCAGTGCGACCTCATTTTATTTTGCATGTAGCTACTCACTGAATAATGTGATGTCCTACTTGTGTACTTGGGTGATTGAGATTCATCTTTCGTGAATCAACTCAAACCTATTGTTCGTTCTTCAAATGGAGCTGGTTTTTACCTCAAGCTATGTTGTATATGTATACTAAGAAGCTTCAGTCATGTCTGACTCTTTGCAACCTATGGATTATAGCCCTCCAGGCTCCTCTGTCCATGGGATTCTCCAGGCAAGAACACTGGAGTGGGTTGCCATGCCCTCCTCTAGGTGATCTTCCTGACCTAGGGATCCAACCTGTATCTTTTACATCTCCTGCATTGGAAGGAAGATTCTTTAATATTAGCACCACTTGGGAAGCCCCAAAAGTTGGTTTCTACTCTACACAGGAAAAACTGAGTCCCCCTGAATGTCATAGGAGGTTCCGCAATATCTGACCACATATCCCCACTCTCTCTGACTCACCTCCACCCACTTTCCCCAGGTCCCACTTATTCCCAGATACCCCTCGTCTGTCTCCCTAAAGTGTAGGTTCCAGGAGGACAGAGAGAGCATCCTTCAGTCCCTCAGCAGTGCCTACCACATCTTGCATGTGGCAGACACTCCACCGTTGTTTGTGAAATGAATGAATGGACAGCATTTGATATACTTGGCATATGGTCATTGCTCAATCAGTGCATCTTACATTCTTGTTTTTATTGTTCCCATCATCACTGATAAAAAGGAGATTTGAAAAGAGAAAGGTAAGGGTACCATTGGCTCAGACAGGGGCTGCCTCCCTCCCTCCCTTCCCCCCACACACTGTGAAAATGATGTGATAGTAACTATCACTGTACTTCTTCTGCAACCTTGAAGCAGGTGGGCAACACTAAAAGAAATTCCTAAACTAAAACCTTCATGGGTGTCAAGATACAGTTCCTTAGCAGGCTACTGACTAAATAACATGTTGGCCTGTAGGCAAATAGTCAAACTAAAAATCATTCAGCGGGTGCCGTTGCATTACCCATCTCATCTCCAAAGAAGGAATATTACAATTAGCAACTCAGAAACTCTTTTACATCTTAGTAACCATGCATAAAAATTAATTCAAGCAAAACCTAATTTAGAATAATAATAACATGCCTTCCTAATGTTTCCTACATTAATCATGGTTAAGACAGTTACTATAGCAGCACCGTTGGAACTTATTGAAAGTAACGTAATTCGCTGTAGCGCATGTTCTCTTCTGAGAATGCTACTATTTGTTTAAGCAAGAGAAAGAAACAGCAAAGCACTGTTTCCTTTGAACTAATTTAAGGTTCAATAGCCGACACAGATGAAAGTAATAAAGTGCTGTTTGCTCTGAGAGGAGGTGGTGGTGATCTCTGATTTTTATGGTTAGATTAGTTTTAAATATGTTCTCTTGGTCTCATATTTTTTTCCCCCTGTATCATCTTTTTGGTCAAACTAAGAGAAAAAAATACGGGATGAAGGAGTTGAGTTGAGGGGGAAGAGAAATACCATACATTGTAGGGGAGCTATGCTGTCTCTGGGCCAGAGTGAAGTCAACCTCACTTTTGTTGCTTGAGACCTTGCAGAGCCCAAACCAAACTTAAAGACCACAGTGAGGAGTCAATGGCCAGCAGAAGCCAAGGTGGGAATCTGGGGAGAGGTCTGGAAAAATGTAAACAGCATGGGATTATGCGAGAACTCCCCCAGGTCTTCAGCTCAAGGCTCTTGACTTTTGGTCCCCACAGTGATGACAGTTGGACCCCTGACCCCCCAAATCAGGTGCTTCCAAGCAGCCAACCGTTCAAGGTTTTCACGCAGAGTCAGCAAAGTTGTTTTTCAGAGCAGCTGCTCAGACCTGAGTTCGACTCTCTGCCATGCTGCCAACAGGCTGATCTCCTCTGGCCAGGAGCCAGAGTGAACTGACTGCTCAGCAGTTGTTTTTTTGGCCGTAATAGCTTTCCAGTGGCTGCACAGTTGACACTGGGATCACTTCCTGTTGTGGGTTCGTCCTGTGTGGGGAGGAGGGGATGGCAGTATCGCTTGTCTCCTCCCACTAGATACTAGTAGCACCTCTGTAGTTGGGACAACCAAAAATGTGTCCAGGCATGTCAACGTGTCCCCAGGAGGCCAAAGTCACCCCCAGCTGAGAACCACTAAACTGTAAAATAAAAATGGTTAGAGTAAGTAGCTCCTTACTATGAAAATAAAATGAGGCAAGCTTCCTGGTGGACCATGAACCCCATGAAGGCAGGCTATGTGCCGTGGACTGATGGAACCTCAGAAGAGCTCTCAGGCAGAGTAAATCCTTGATACGGTTATTACAAAAGTCCCTCCTTGACCAATTAGAGAAAATTGACTTTCTTCCCCAAAATATCTAAACACCAAAATGTCTCAGTTAATAAAATAGAGAAGCTTTGTCTCAGAAGACCCATCACCATTTTCACCATAAAGGAGAGAACTTTGATACAGATGATACAAAGAACTATGTTTTAAGTCAAACTCTCTCAATAGAAGCACGACAATTTGTGTTTACTCATTTCTATCAAATGCATCTGGGTCAACTCCTTCCAGAAGGCCTCTTTCCATAAGATCTGTTTTCCTTGACTTTAATACTCATTTTGGTAGATAGCTTTTTCCACTTTCTTGAATTTCCTTTTCCTTTTTTTTATTCTCTTTGTCAGTCCCAGAACAATTTCAAAAACAGAATTTGCATTCTCCAGTTCACTGAAGACATATTTATTTTAGACCAGCCAGTTGTGCAGATTTCAAATATTGATTGGTCACATGTGAAAACCAAATTAGATTTCTTCTTGGATTCTCTTACTGACAGCCTTCCACTTACACTTAGTCTCAGGGAGGCTGGGGTTCAAAAATGCTCTCATATCAGCTGTGTAAAGCATCCTTATATCAGTGACTCTTTAAAATCGAAGGGTAGTTAATTTAATTTACACTGATGTGTTAGTTCAGGTGTTATCAGTGAGTGTTTAAATAATTAAATACTTTATTTTGATGTGGCTGTAGAGTCACATGCAGTTCTTTCTACTTATTAGTTTATTTTGATTTTAGTTTTGGCTGTACTGGGTCTTTGTGTATTGCTTTCTCTGGTTGCGGCAAGCAGGGGCCACTCGTTGTTGCGGTGTGCAGTCCTCACGCTACGGTGGCTTCTCTTGTTGCTGAGCACAGATTCTAGGTGCTCAGGCTTTAGTAGTTGCCGCTCCTGGGCTCTAGAGCTAGGGCTCAGTCCTCGTGGCACATGAGCTTAGCTGCTCCTCGGCATGTGGGATCTTCCTGGACCAAGGATCAAACCACGTCCCAGGCATTGGTAGGTGAATTCTTAACCACTGGGCAACCAGGGAAGTTCGAGACACATGCAGTTTTAAGAAAATGCAGAAAGATTGCCTGTTCTTTTTGCCCAGTTTCTCACAGTGGCAGCATCATGCAAATTTGTGTTAAGTCTCCTTGCGGGGCTCCGATGTTGATACCGTCACAATACAGAGCATTTCCATGACCCTAGGAAACCTCATGTTGTTTTTTAGTATCCACACCATCTTCCAGGCTACCCCTAACTTCTCAGTGCCTGGCAATGACTAATCTGTCTTCCATTTCTATAATTTTTTGTCATTTCAAGAAGCTTATATACCTGGAATTGTTTGGAAGGTAAACTTTTGGTATCATTTTCCATTCATCATAGTTCCCTGAAGTTTCATCTACCATTATGTTCAGTACTGATAGTTTGATTTTTTTTTTTGTCAAATAATATTACATGGTATGGATGCACTTTTCACTCGTTAACACACATATGGGCTTTCCCCAATTTTTGGCTATTATGAATAAAGCTATTATGAACATTAACACACAGGATTTGTGCAAATACAAGTTTTTATTTCTCTGGCATAAATGCCTAAGAGTGCAACAGCTACAGCACTTATAGTTTTTCAGCACACAAGTCATAGGCACAAATTGTTACATTTATACCTAACTATTTCAACAATTGCAAGTAGTGTTGTAGTTCGATTTGATGTCTATGTGTGCATTGTTAGTCTTGTGTTCTGTATTTGATACAGAATTAAAATTAAATAAAATTAATTTTTACATTTATCATGTATCCTGCAACCACAATGAATTCACTCCTCAGTTTTGGAAGATTTTAAACATAAACATAGAAGCACATGGGACTACATCAAATTTAAAAAAAAGAAACTTCTGCACTATGAAGGAAACCATCATCAAAATGAGAAGACTGTGTATCAAATGGGAGAAGCTATTTGCAAACCATATCTGATAATGGGTTACTATCCCAAATATATAAGGAAGTCGTACAACTCAGCAACAACAACACAAACCCAATTAAAACATGGGCAAAATAGCTCAACAGACTTTTTCTCAAAGAAGACATACAGCTGAACAACAAGCAGATGAAAAGATGCTCCACATCTTTATTATCAGAGAAATGAAATGAAAACCACAAGGCAGTATTATGTCATACCTGTTTGAGTGACTGTTTTCAAAAAGACAGGAAATAACAGGTGCTGGTGAAGATGCAGAGACAAGGGAACCCTCCTACTACCGTTGGTGAGTTTTCACTAAACTTAGCAGAGGGATGGAGGCAGTCCATCTACTCCATCTTCCCCGAGGCAGAAGTCTGACCATGTTTCATCACATTCATCGAGACAACACAGACAGAGATACCCAACCCAAAGGCTAGCTCAGCCATGAGCTTGGCAGATAATTAACTAATCCAAGCCTCAGTTTCCACATCTGTAAAAGGGGACACTCATAGCCTGCCCACTTGGAATCGTGCATAGGAACCTGGTACCCAAATTAGTTCTATCTTGTTGACTGTGATTCATCATGACCAACATTGTCCCCAATACAGGAAGCATCTTCTCCCTGCTGAGTAGGTGATGCTTCCAGTGAGTGGCTGGGAGGAAAGGGACACCTACAGAAGTGGGGGTGCTCTGTCAGGAAGCGTGTTGTGTGCTTACTCGAGCTGGTGGACTCAGCACTGGTGATGACAGCAGCCTCTGCACCCCGAATAAGAAATGCCGAACCTCAGGGTTGGGGAGGGCCCCTATACCTACCATGTCAAAATCTGCATTTTGACAAGATCCCTGAGGTTTTCATGCTCACCCTGCAATGTGGAAAGCACTGGTCTATACAGACTTTGTTGAGTGGAGCAGGATTGGAGCTTCTGAGGCTTCACAGAGATCACAGTCCTACCCGGAGAAGACACAGCAGCTCCCTGGCGCAGCTTTGTGTTTGGACACTGGGAAGGTGAAACAGCAAAGGTGGAGGTTCAGAAAGCAGGCAGGGGAGTCCCAGGAGAGGCTTGTGTCAAGACTGGAGTTCCCTGTGAGTCAGGAGATGAGGGGGAAAGCAGGGGAGCATTGCCAACAAGGATGCACACGACCTCCCACAATCCTGTCTCCCGTCTGGTCCCCTGGAGTCCCTGCCCCACAGATTCAAGGATACCCTCGAGCTCACTGTTGACTGCACACTGCCTATCATGGTTTTGTGTGACAATTAGTATGGATCCTTTCTCTGCAGCCAGATCTCGTGAGTGACCTTAAGATTTGCCCCACATCTGTTTTGCGCTTTGACATGAATGTGAAATCAGTGCCTATAAAGAGGTGGCTGCTCCCTGGGGGAGCAGGAATGTCCCCAGGGACCCATGCGGCCAGGGGCCACCGCATTTGCACGCCCTAAGGACCATGGAGGGGTTGCCCATCAAATCAGGCTAACCTGGAAAAACAGAGATGGGGAAACAACCAAGGTGGCAGAGAATCCTCCCTGGCAAAGCGTTGCAAAGAAGTAGAAGAGAACCCAGTGCCCTCTGCCCCACCAGGCAGGGGCTTCACTCCTTCTAGGAGAGAGGTGCTTCCATTTTTTGTACGGAGAAACTAGGCCCACACACGAGGACTGCTGAGCCTCAGTGCCGCAACTATAGAGATGCCCGCATGCTGCAGTGAAAGCCCTGGATGCCATAACCAACACAGCCAAATATATAAACAATGTATTTGCTTATTTGGGTCTTCCTGGGACCCACCCAGCGATAGAGGAAACAATGTCCTTCTTTAAGTTGTGTGAGAAGATGTCAGAGGCTTAGAACACTGGCGAACAGCAAGCCTCCATGTCAACAGGAGTTGGTGCATCCCTGAGCCTGTCCCAATACATTGTACCCTGAGCAGATGAAAGCAGTGACTGCAGAGGGGAATGTGTCTGCAGTGACACTTCTTCCCTACGTGGTTTGAAACCAGCCACGTGTGCAGGGGATGGGATGGAGTTTCTAGACACCTGCTACCTTACACATGGGGATGGCTGTTTTCCTTTTTTATAAGGAATATCAGTGTCCTGGCTGTCAAATATAAACACAAGACATAAAAGAAAGAGCATGGGTAGAGGGGAGGGCTTGTAGCTGATCGCATGTTTAAATCCAAGAGCTTCCCAGGATCCCCTGCTCCAGTTATTCACCAGGCACTGCAGCCCACAATTTTAAAAAATTGCTTATTAATTTGGCCGCATTGGGCCTTCGTTGCAGCATGCAGAACTTTCATGGCAGCATGCAGGCCTTTCATGGCAGCATGCAGAACTTTCATGGCAGCATGCAGGCCCTTCATGGCAGCATGCAGGCCTTTCATGGCAGCATGCAGGCCTTTCATGGCAGCATGCAGGCCTTTCATGGCAGCATGCAGAACTTTCATGGCAGCATGCAGGCCCTTCATGGCAGCATGCAGGCCTTTCATGGCAGCATGCAGGCCTTTCATGGCAGCATGCAGGCCTTTCATGGCAGCATGCAGAACTTTCATGGCAGCATGCAGGCCCTTCATGGCAGCATGCAGGCATCTCTGTAGCTGTGGTGCTGGGGCTCAGTAGTCCTGGTGCGTGGGCATAGTTTCTCTGCAACATGTGGGATCTTAGTTCCCCGACCAGGGATCAAACCTTGCATCCCCTACATTGGAAGGTGGATTCTTAACCACTGGACCACCAGTGAAGTCCCCACAGCCCACAATGTTGTGTAGCCAAACTCACACCCGACCAGGTGCTGGGGGCTGGGGCCACATGCTGTGCGAGTGTCTGGGGATCAGGTGTCCAGAGAGAATCCTTCTGTCTTGCAGACTCAACCTGCCTGCTGAGGTCACGGATGCTTGAACCATTTGGGAATTTGAGCTGCAACTACAATTGTCAAGGAATCATTCACAACACAGCAAGTTAATATTCAAAGAAAAATAAGCCAGAACAGAGTTTGGTTCGAAAAGCGATTTCCCTGTGATGGTGTGTACAATGCCATGACTGCATTCTCTGTTGGGTCCTTTTCAAAGCCCTCAGTTCAAAAAAGAAACAACAAAAAGCACACACACACACAAAAATGTGAACTGGGGAGAAAATCTAGGAGGAAAAAGAAGGAAACACACCTCTAAAATATCTCTTTCCTTGGCATTTTCTTGGCCTATGTCTGGATTTTATTTTCCTGGTGTCTCCAGTTCCTGACATGTTTGTGTTTCTAAAGAAACAATTAAAAGGGGAAATGACTCAAGCTCTTTCCAGAATTTTCCATGTTTTGGTTTATAAGGAGAAGCAACTAATTGTGGCTGGGTTCTGTTCTTGGCTCCTCCTACTTCTGACTCCAGAACATGGGTCAGGAATCAGTCTTAACCATGTCCCTAACACGAGCTGGTCTATTTGTGAGCCAGAGACTGGTTTATCTACCATCTCAGAAAACGGCTTCACTCCTCCAGGTGACACGGTGATCTGTCCACTGTTTCCCTCTCTGCTATTCAGATTGC
Source organism: Bos mutus (assembly GCF_027580195.1). Classification (NCBI taxonomy): domain Eukaryota; kingdom Metazoa; phylum Chordata; class Mammalia; order Artiodactyla; family Bovidae; genus Bos; species Bos mutus. The sequence continues at coordinate 40,444,606 of NC_091629.1, read as the reverse complement.
TGTGTCTTTCATTAAAGAGATATCACAGAACCATTGCAGCCATGATTTTCTAGAGAGATAAAGGAAATCAACCCTGAATATTCATTGGAAGGACTGATGCCGAAGTTCTAATACTTGGGCCACCTGATGCGAAGAGCCAACTCGTTGGAAAGACCTGGATGCTAGGAAAGATTGAAGGCAGGAGGAGAAGGGGGTGACAGAGGATGAGATGACTGCATGGCACCATTGACTCAATGAACAGGAGTTTGGGTAAACTCCAGGAGATAGTGAAGGACAGGGAAGCCTGGCGTGCTGCAGTCCATGGAGTCGCAAACAGTTGGACATGACTGAGCGACTGAACTACAACAACAACAAAGTTCAGAATATATATGATATTTAGTCAGAAAAGAATACTCACAGGAATATCCCTGATCCAAAAGAAAGAAGTGACAGCCCCAACTGAGAGAGACTGGGCAGGTGTGGTAGTCAGCTACTGGTTGGCCAGTCTAACAGACAAGCCACGTTCCCTGCCCACTGTCCGCTGGGATGGACCAGGGCCTTTGAGCCAGAGGCAGAGCTTTCATCTGTGTCCTCACCCCAGGACACTGCACACATGATTAGAAGCTGACGTTTCCTTGGAAGCTCCAGCTGTGTGGGGCACAGCTGCCTCCATGCACCTCGGCCTTGTCTGAGTCATCCAGGTGAAGTAAACAAGAGCTCCTTCAAGAAGCAGACCCTCACCCCCATGATGGATGCCCACCGTCCCAGAACAGGAAGTGGATGTGGGAAAGATGCAGAGACTGAATTCTCTACACTGTGGGTGGTGATGGAAATGGCTTGGCTGTTACAGAAAACAGTGTGCAAAATTAAAAATAATTTTAATTTTTTCCCTGAAAAATTAAAAATAGAATTACCATGCAATCCAGCAATTGTGCTTCAGGGTCTACATCCAAAGAAAATGACAGCTGGGAATCAAACAGATACAAACACTCTCCTGTTCACAGAAGTGTTATTCACAGCAGCCAGAGGTCAAAACAACCCAAATGTCCATCGACAGATGAACCAATCAAGAAATTGTGTAATGCATTTTAGGAAACGGGAAAGCCTGTTACTTGCTGCTACATGGATGAACCCTGAGGACATTATGCTCAGCAAAATAAAACAGACACAGAGAGTCAAACATTATATGATATGATTCCTCTTCTAGGAAGGATCCATGGTCATCAACAGCACAGAAGCCGAGGGACTTTACTGGAGGTCCAGGGGTCAAGACCCTGTGCTTGCAAGGCAGGGGGTGCTGGTTTGATCCCTGGTCCAGGAATTAAGATCCCACATGCTTTGGGGTATGGCCAACATTTTTTTTTTTTTAAATCATAGAAACTGAAAGTGGAGTAGTGGTTGCCCAGAAATGAGATAAAGGGGATGCGGGATTTGTGTTTAATGGAGAGAGTCACTCACCACTCCCTTGGTGAACGATGATTTCCTCTAATGATACCCAGAAGCAGTGCTGCTTGCTAGCCAGCATCTGGGGTCACATGAAACACGTTTCAAGGTTCCAGCGAACGCTCTATGGAAGGTGACACCTGTGCTATCGCACCTTTATTTGCATGCTAAAGAAATATTTTGCTGCTCCTTAGTCTTTAAAATAACTGCCTTTCAAATGTTTGCTGAAAAGGTGAATAGTCTGAGATTTATTTCGAGCATGATATGCTACAATTTTAAGTCTGATCTACCAAATTGCCTCATTCTGTTGACAAACTATAATCAGCCACCAAAATAAATAAGGGCCCACCTGGAACAATGGCATGAGATGCACAGCCTTCATTTCCCACCGTTCGTGGTGAATACAACCATCCCCAGGTATGTCAGTAAAACAGCAGAGCCATTAGAATCTATCATTTTAACTCGAGGAATGCAGACAAATTTCCTGGGAGCAGGACAGTCACCCTTCTGCTCCGTATCCCACCTGTGTTTGCAGATCCCTTTTCCATTCATGGTAGAAAAAAACGTTAATAACTGTTTCTGCAATCTGTGCACCAAGTTCTATAGTCCTCCAAATTCACCCACAGGGCCCTCTCTCAGAGAAATGTGAGCATGAACAGTAACTGGACGACATTCGTGCTGTTGGATGGAGACGTGAGAGGATGCTGATTTCTGCAGTGGGAGCCGGCAGGGATGCAGGCATTGTCCGAGGAGAGGAGGAGATGAGAGGATAACACTGCCCTGGCCATCCATCTCAGAGCTAAAAGCAGGCAGGGTCTAATCTCCATACCGCCAGTCCTTTGGATCATTCCCATTAAGTCAAAATTCCCTTTGAAGAAGCATGTCCTCCAGAACCTGCCATGCCCTTAGGAATTACTCAGAGAATATGATTGCTCTGCAAGTAAGCATCATTCAAAGAAACTAATGGCCAGTCAGAGGGCCCTGCAGTCAGAGACAGGGGATACACACCCCTCTCCTCCTCTGTGAGGCCTGGCAGGCGAAGTGGGAGGGGATGATGTAACATGCTCGGAAAAGTCGCGAACATACTCCATCTTGGTGGTGGTGGTGCTGCTGGGTTGTAAGAACAAGCGCCCAAAAGTCCCTTAGCCCTGCTCTCAGCACACAGTGGGTGTCTTCTGCTACGCTCAGTGCCTTTTGCCTCTTTGGCATGGACAAGAACCCATCAAGATTCGGGAGGATTTATCTCTCATGTAAACAGTGCCTTCTATTTCCAAGCAGTTCTTCCAAGCAAGACACACAGCGCCCACACCGGCCAAAGTGACCAGCAGAGGCCCTTCCTTGCACTTATTCTGTTGACATACACAGATGCTGCTTCCAGTAGGGAAAGGCCACCTGCACATAAACAGTTTATGTACAGTCCGTAATGAAATGAAGGATCCGGCCCGGAGCAAGATGGACTTTCTGCCGCCGCTTCCCTGCAAGGTAACGAGAAACATTAAAAATGCATTTGGCCCTGATAGGATGAATTCATTTTAACTGGCATAAATAGGACAGATGAGCTATTCAAATGTCTTCAGAGCACCATATAATGAAATATTGATCATTTCTCATGGCTCCACCAGGAGGGCAGACTCATTTGTTTTCTCTTGGCATTCGTATTTGGTGGCGCCCACAATGAATTCCACCTTGCGAGCTCGCATCCTGTGCCCATTTTTATTTACCGATACCGTCCAAAGTCTCATGCATCAAAGTTCAAAGGGAGAAAAGATACAGCATTAAATGCATAAGCTTTAATGAACCCTGAATCGATACTGTGTTCATTCTTTGGGTATCAGTGATTAAGAACTCTTTTTTTTTTAAGTCTTCCAGGATTACCGATTGTTAAAAATGTTTATAAATTGTGCTTTTTGTTTTATGAGATCAGGGATATGTGGAAACTAGCTTCTCTATCATTTGCCTTTGAAATATCGTGTGGAGAACTTAGCCCATCCTCTGCTGCAGTGACATTGCTGGGAATTCTGACTGGACCAAAATTCAGCAGCTCTCTCTACGGAGAAGACATGCTTGGTGTGGATTGTATCTCATGAAGTTCCTTCAGAAACCCCAATTTGACGGGTTGTTCTTTTACTTCAGAACCAAAGAAAACGCATCGCTGGATGATAAATCCTCCACATCTCTAAGATAGAATATGTGGATGTGCTTGGGTTTTGTTATTTTTTTCTCCAGAGAACTCTGAAGCTGTCTCTGGCACCTTGAACTTCCTGTTCATGTCAGAGGGGATTCTCAAATAAAAGGGCTGAAATCTCACCCAACACACCATAATCTCCTCTCTTCTGTGGGCTCCTCTCCTCAGATGCCCCCCCACCCCCTGATTCTTCCAGTGCCTCTAGAGGGTCTCTCCAGGGCCCACACACAAGTCACGCTGTGGTCCTGATGGACAGCAGGTCCTAGATACTCTGTAGGTCCAGTTCTGGGACTTGCCTTCTGCACCAATGGGGAGAAGATTTTGATCTCAATGCTCTGAACCTTTAAGAGCACACAGGTGTCGTTCAGAACCCCTGGGTCAATACTGCAAATAGGATCATGCCAACCTCTTGGTCAGCCCACCTGGTGATAATCCAAGAAGAAAGGCATCATTCCCTGTGGTTAGGATTTCCCTGCAATCATTAACAGTCCCCACCCAGGACCTACTGGTAACTGAGAACCTCAGACTGTTCTCTCAAGAACTTTTGAACCTTGTTCTCTACATCTCACTGTAGCCACCAGCCTCCCTCAGCCCCACCTTCCACCCCTGCACAGAGCCTGAAACCCTACCCCATTCTTGGCTCCTCCACCCATTCCTCAATCTAACCAGTATCATCTTTTAGAAGCTTCAACCTGATAAAGACATTGGTCTATAAACCCTTTTAATGATTCCCCAAAGTTTAAAACTCTTACTATGGCACACAGGCTGCTGCCCACCTCTCTGTCCAGGCTTGTCCACCCTCCTTCGGGAATAGCTCCCTCCTCTTCCAGTTCCTCCTATGCGCTGTCAGTGTGGTCCCTTCTGCCTGGCACCCTGTTCCCTGCACCTGCCATCATTCCTGCATCACCTTCACCTCCTCAAGGATGCAGCCTTCTCCAAAGCTCTTAGCATTCTCTGTCCTAAGCTCCTATAGGTCCTGGAACACTTCTCAGGACATATTTACACACCTGGTCAATCCTGGTTCTCCCCTGAGCATTGGCAATTCCATGTGAGGTGAGATGCCCTGTGTGTCCTGTTCAAAGCCCACAGCAGGTGGACTTTGACCCCACCTGGTTGTTCGCCCACAGCAATGCCAGGTTTTCTGCCCACAGCAATGTCAGATGTGTGTTCAGGGCACTTGTGCCAAAGGTAACAAATACACTCACTTTACACTGAACCCTGCCTATCCCAGCTCTAGAGAAACACTCTTGAAAGTATCTAAAGGAACGGAAACACTTTCTTAGACTTCTGCTAAAGTTCTGTTGTTGGCCCAAATACATGGTCAAAACAACTTAGAATCCACCAAAAGTTATTTTCTCCAAAGAGTTATATAAACAATAGATCATCAGCTGAAAAGAGAGTGGCTGCATAGAAAAGAGAATAGAAGTTGTTTTCTCACTCAACGATAACCTACAGATATTTAAAGAAATAGACTGATTCGAGAACCAGACACAAGGAAGGGTGGTTTGAAATGACAGCGAAGGCCCAGATGTCGGCCTTCCGCCATCAAAGTCCTCATGAAACCATTTGAACACTTTTCATTCAACTCACTGAAACCTATGTCTTCAGTCAGAACGTGCTCCCAACCCTGTTTTGCATAGCAGTGTGGAGCCTGGCTGGTGAATTTGCAGCTCATGCTTACCTGGATGCTTTCTCCTTAGGTAGAAGGTGCCAGGTGACTGCATCATCTCTTTGCTCCTGGTCTGTACTCGATACTGACGTCTGATGCTCAGGGTGGGGTAGTCTGCCAGGGACCCCAAGACGACAGATTCCAGAAGGAACATATGTCGGGGGTGGGGACAACTCACAGCAAAAGGAACTCTCAGTCAATGGACTGACATGTAAGGAAGTGAAGCCCTTTGGAGGGACAGGAAAGGAGAGGTCAGGTCAGGGAGATTCCACAGGGAGAGGCCCTTCCTTGGAGGTACAGACAGGACCCGAGGCCACAGAAAGAAATCGGGATTTAATCCTGATGTTGATGGGGCTCTTCGTGATCAGAGAGAGTAACGTGGTCTTAGATTTATCTCAAAAAAAGATGACTTGGGTTGAAATATGAAAAAAGGAGAGCTTCCCAGGTGGCACTAATGGTAAAGAACCCGCCTGCCAATGCAGGAGAGGTAAGAGAGGTTCCAATCCTGCATCAGGAAGATCCCCTGGAGGAGGGCACGGCAACCCACTCCAGTATTCTTGCCTGGGAAATCCCATGGACAGAGGAGCCTAGAGGGCTACACTCCATGGGGTCACATGGAATCAGACACTACTGAAGCAACTTATCATGCACACATGTACACATGTACATGTATCATGTACACAACTTATCATGTAAACTAAGAGTGCAACCATTAATAAAACCCTTAGCAAACGAGTGGCTCAGAAAGATGATAGTTTTGTTGTTGCAAGGCAAAAGGTGAGCTCTGCGTTCACTGAAGCTAAGGCTCTGGAAGAATCTCACACCTCTTACTCTTTCTTTATAAAGAGGTTTTCATCAGGTTGAGGAAGTGTGTTAAAAGTTCACGGAAAGAAAGGGGAAGTGTGTTTCTTAAAAGACCATGTGCACCACCCAAGTCTTTGACTTGCAATTGTGACCGAGGTCTCTGAGGTGGGGAGCTTTGGGACAGCTCTGCCCTTGCACACCGCCCTCTAACACAACCTTCCTGCTACCTGGGGGTGTCACCTGCCCCCTAAATGACCTTTCCAGGGTGCTCTGGAGGGGGTAAGGTTGGCCTGGTATTCAGCCAGAGTCCCAGCAGATGGTGCTGTTCCCTCTGACTTAGTACCGGCCCAGAAGAGGGGTAGGCGGGTGGCAGGGCAGCTCAGTGCTGGGGTGCGCGGGGGGTGCTGGGGCCCTCAAGGGTGCTGTGGCCCTGGCCTCCAGCAGCACAGGGAAAAGATGTGCAGGCTACAGCAGTGCAGAGAGCTGAGCACACACTGAGCTCACAGAGATGATTCTTACCAATTGAACACCTTCACAGCGTCTCGCTTGTATTGCCAACAACTAAGATGGGAGATTTTGCTCCAGGGCAAAAAGGGAAGTTCCACCAAATTCTTTATCTACATCTGTGATTTTCTAGAGTATCCACATTACAAATTAGGACTGGGGCCCCTATTTACAGTTACTGTGAAGGTTAGATGAGACAGCATCCCAGTAAACGCACGCGGGAACCACTTAGACAGCACTTGGCGTTGTTCTCGTCATTGTTATGGTTGATTATCACACCCTTCATGCAAATACCCGTAGATCTGTGGGCACAGGGAATCCCAGGCACTTATGACTCAGCCTCTAACTTCAGAAAATACACAAAGGGCTTTTTGGGGAAAGGCAAGTCAACACAACAAAAAGCATGAAAGAGGCACAGAGTATGAATGAAACAGGAAAGGATGCAGGCCAGATTCCTAGAGAGGTGTGGGGAGGGGTGGGGGTGAGGGCCATGAGACAAACAAGCCGGAGAATCGACCTAAGGCTTGTGCAGAGAAGTAATGGGTGGACAGTGACAAAGGGGGGAAACCCAAGGGGAGGGCGGCCAAAGCAGCCCCCAGATCCAGCCAAGGCGGTGCTGAGCCAGCCCCAGGCTGTGGGTTGGGGGACAGGACATACCCAGGGACTCTGGCATCCCAGCGGTCATCCACATGGGCTTGAGGGAAATATAGCCACCTTCTCCCGGGTGCCTCCTTCTCCCGGGTGCCTCCTCCCTTCCAGATGTTCACCGGTGACCGCCAAGGTCCGCAGGGCCACAGTGTCCTGTTGGCAGGAACAGGGATGGAAGGTGCGGTTTCACCAGTGTGGGACAACCCCAGCGAGGGGCAGAGCGGATCCTGTACACCAGGAGCCTTTCTTCTGCTTCCCCACTCTCTCCTGGTGAATCAGTGTTGACTTACTTCTCAGGGTTCAGGATTCTCTGCCTCTGACAGCAGAAGGCAACAGTGCCTGCCTTGTGACACCAGGGCTCCATAAGACCATTCCTCCAAGTGAGCGCTCCCCACATCTTCCTCCAGCTGCCATGACAGGTGAAGTCTTTTTTTTTTTTTTTAATGTATTTATTTATTTTTTTTGCCTGTGCTGGGTCTTCATTGCTGTCCACAGTTCAGTTCAGTTCAGTCGCTCAGTCGTGTCCAACTCTTTGCGACCCCATGAACCGCAGCACACCAGGCCTCCCTGTCCATCACCAACTCCCGGAGTCTACCCAAACCCACGTCCATTGAGTCGGTGATGCCATCTAACCATCTCACCCTCTGTCGTCCCCTTCTCCTCCTGCCCTCAATCTTTCCCAGCATCAGGGTCTTTTCAAATGAGTCAGCTCTTCGCATCAGGTGACCAAAGTACTGGAGTTTCAGCTTCAAAATCAGTCCTACCAGTGAACACCCAGGACTGACCACGGCTGTTCTTTAGTTATGGTGAGTGGGGGCTGCTCTCTGGTTGTGGTATACGGGCTTCTCACTGCAGCGGCTTCTCTTGTTGTGGAGCATGGGCTCTAGGGCACCTGGGCTTCCGTAGTTGCAGAAAATGGGCTCAGTAGTTTGGCGCATGGACTTAGTTGCTCTGTGGCATGTGGGATCTTCCTGGATCAGGTATCGAACCCGTGTCCCCTGCATTGGCAGGTGGATTCTTAACCACTAGACCTCCAGGGAAGCCTGTGTGGTCTTATTGACTGAACATTTTTTTTTTTCAAATCAACCTTACATTGACTGCTTTTTAAAGATATTTACTATCTAAAGATATTTTCAAAAATAGCCTTAACTCGATAAACAATATACATAAAATAGTGGATTTGGTTGTTTAGTCGCTAAGTCATGTCCAACTCTTGCAACCCTAGGGACTGCAGCCCGCCAGGCTCCTCTGTCCATGGGATTTCCCAGGCATTAATACTGGAGTGGGTTGCCATTTCCTTTTCCAGGAGATCGTCCCAACTCAGGGATTAAACCCTGATCTCCTGCACTGCAGGCAGATTCTTTACCGACTCAGCTAAAAATAACATGTAAAACTTCTTTTCTCATATACAACCGCCACCTAACTCTTCACTTAAAGCTGTTTTCTCACATGCCACCTCTCCCCTCAGCAATAACTTTTAAAAAGGGAGAAGGACCACGAGGGGTGCCTATCCCAGACCCAGGGAATCCACAAGATGCAGCCAGGAGCTGGGGTCCATCTCTGCCTTCAGCCTCCATCAGGATGGAAGCTCAGGAGTTTATGCTACAGAGGAGGATGAGAGGCCTCACCTGTGGTTTCAGCACTTCTTGCGACGGTGGTATGCTCTCACGTTTCAGAGGCTAGGACACCCTGGCCCACTGCAGCTTTGTTTTTCTCGTCAACCTCATCAGACACCACAGGTGCGGAATCCAGGCATCAAGTGATTTGATTTGTCTGGAGCTCTGGAGGGTGGTCCAAGCACACACAAGGCATCATCGGTGGGGAGGAAAAGCATCCATGAGTCCATGCTGGGGTACCAGCCCTGGCGCAGCCAACACCCACTCTTGCCCATTAACCTCTGAGGAAGTGCCTCCCCTCCAACTAGAAACTGCTTTAAAATAATACTCTCAGGGAGAATCTCCAGGAGATAAAATAGATCATATCCAACAAGCCTTCCTTTCATATCTGAGAGAGCTGAGCCCAGGATGGCTACACAGTGAAAGCGTTTGGTCCATGCCTCAGCACTGAAGTAATTGTAATTCTGCACAACCAAATTTAAATGTGCAATCATTTAAAAATAGTTTACATTAAAAAAAAAATAAAGCACTAAGTCCCCGATGCTATTAAGGCTGAAATGAAATGATTTTACCCCTTCAAGGCAAACAGAGAATAAGCCCTTTGGAAAGAAATGGATGCTCAACCCAAGGACTCTCAAGATTATCAAGACCTTGACCCAGAAATCCCAGCCCTCACCAATTATGCTGCATGCATAATTCAACAGCACAACAAAGATATGTACACAAAAGTATGAACTGCAGCATTGTCTTGAAAAGTAAAAATTGTAACTGCTGGATATGGTTAGGGGTATACCTTCAGAAATTACATCCATCAATATGAAAGAATATTATCTATCCATTACCATGATGATTATACAAACTATGAAAAAGCAAAATTACAAAATGACCAGTCTGTGTGGACTGCAGCTCTGAAAACCCCAACTTGTGGTTCGTAACAGGATCAGAATTGGAAACAGAGCGTCTGAGAGCAGACACTGGGCTCTGTGAGCTCTGCTCCACCACCTGGATGAGGCAAGTAGGCTGCCTGAAAGAATGGGAGAATAGTATTGATGTGGGAATAGTTTCACCGCAGATCACTGGTGAGATAAAAAGAGGGTGCAAAGCAGTGTTACACACATCTATAGGAAAATGCACACATACACATGCACACACACACACACACACAGCTGTACTCAATTCCCAGAGACAAGAGCTGTTGACTTGGGCACTTTTATGTTTTTCTTGCGTGTGTGTGTCCTTTCCTGCATTCGATTATCCTTGAATCAAGCCCATGATGATAAAAGTATTGTAAAATAATCAACTGCCACAAGAAAATTTTGGATAGCTATTTATCTTTTAAAATAAGCAGACACAGAGATCTCAAGTTTTAAATGAAAGTATTTGTGCTCCTGTAATTTTTTTACATTGGGAATATGAGATTTAATATTACTTTTTAATGTGAATTTTTAATTAAAAATGGAGAATAGGCATTTTCCCCTCTCTTGGAAAAAAAAAAAAAAAGCCTTCCTAGGAGCTCAGATTATGCATAAGCAGTGTATGTGCATACATGTCAAGTACAGATAATTTTATTTGAATTAATGTAGTTAGGAAGCTTCTTTCACAAACAGTTATCACACCATAGTGAAAACATTCAGAGCATAAACAGCATAAATAAGCAAAATGAAAAAAATATTATTGTACTGTTTACCAACAGATCTATAATTACAAAATAAATTAACCATGAAATGAAACACTTTGGGTTTTCTGCAATATTGTTATGAGAGATCGGGTGGGTTGTTGTTGTTTTTTCAAATTAATTCTGGGAAAGCTTGAAAGTGAAATATTGCAAGGAGCATTGTGATTATTTTTTAAATCTATCAGCACACATCAGTGCTGTTCAGAGACGCCTGCTTTCATTTCCAAAGTCAAGGCTGCGAGCAGGGTGGTCGCTCTGAAGAGGCTGGCCGGACACTGACAGGATGCCTTTCCAGGCAGGGGACATCACAGCTGTCTTCAGGTGACACATCCAGGTCTGAAGAGTGATGCTTTCTTCATTCTCCCATGAAGCCAAGAGCCCTGAGATCTCAGCTCGGTTCCATGGAAATGAGGAGAAGAAAGATTGACCCGCCCTCCTCTCAAACAGTGAATTCCAGCATCCAGCCAACCGAGATCAAGACCAACTTCCAGGGCTGGGTACCCCCGCATGAGGGTGTTTGTCTGTGCGAGACACTGTGGGGATGACAACATGTCTCCTACAGGAGACTCAGAGTGCTTAGGACAGGTCTGTCCCCATGGAGAAATGTGGCCCCTGCTTCTTTGCTTCTAGGAAAGTACACAAAACAAAATTCATGGGGAAAAGATCCAACCTCCTCTAGGAAAACTCACAGTGTGTGCCACACCATTCATCATTTCATTCTCTTCAGTCATCGGCCCATTTCTCTCTCTTCCTACTTGGGTTTAAGGTTTATTTGGTGTCAGGCTTTTGTCTTTATTATGCAGGTGCTTTTTCTTGTGAGTAGTGTGCAGGAAACCCAACTGCACCCTCTATTAGGAAGAAAATCAACCCCTGGGTGATGCTCCTATTTACCAGGGAGGCAGGAACCCTACACTGGAAGCTCTGCTCCAGGGAAACCTCATCCCATTCAGAAAGATGCCAAAGGAACTGACCAGAAGCACAGGCATCTACAGAGAATGGCCACTGGTCACCACCACTGATTCCCAAGTGCTTCTCACTGCCAGGCGCTCAGCTCAGTGCCCCTGGAACATTATCTGACTTAATTTTCCCAAAAGGTCAGCTAAGAACTTGCTTTCTTCACCAACTCTACAAGGCGCTGTTGCAAGTAGGTTCATTGGAAAAGTCAGTTAAAGCAAGAACTTATTAAAAACTGTTGTTTGGTTGCTAAGTCTTTGAGACCAACTCTTTGAGACTCCATGGACTGTATAGCATGCTGGGCTCTCTGTCCTTCACCATCACCCAGGGTTTGCTCAAACTCATGTCCATTGAGTCAGTGATGCCATCCAACCATCTCATCCTCTGTTGCCCCCTTCTCCTCCTGCTTTCAGTCTTTCCCAGCATCAGAGTTTTATTTTGTTTTTGTTTTTTTTCCAATGAGTAGGCTCTTCATATCAGGTGGCCAAAGTATTGGCGCTTCAGCTTCAACATCAGCCCTTTCAATGAGTATTCAGTGTTGATTTCTTTTAGGATTGACTGGGTTGATCTCCTGGCAGTCCAAGGGACTCTCAAGAATCTTCCCCACAGTTCAAAAGCATCAGTTCTTCGGTGCTCTGTCGTCTTTATAGTCCAACTCTCACATCTGAACATAACAACTGGAAAAGCCATAGCTTTGACTAGACAGATTTTTGAGGGCAAAGCGATTTCTCTGATTTGTAATGTCATTTTTAATACTCATTAAAAATTACACAATCTAAAAATATTTAACTGTAAATGCACACTTATTCGGAGAAGGCAATGGCACCCCACTCCAGTACTCTTGCCTGGAAAATCCCATGGACAGAGGAACCTGGTAGGCTGCAGTCCATGGGGTTGCTAAGAGTCAGACACGATTGAGCAACTTCACTTTCACTTTTCACTTTCATGTGTTGGAGAAGGAAATGGCAACCCACTCCAGTGTTCTTGCCTGGAGAATCCCAGGGACCAGGAAGCCTGGGGGGCTGCCATCTATGGGGTCGCACAGAGTCAGACACGACTGAAGCGACTTAGCAGCAGCAGCACACTAACTAGCCAATACTGTGAAATTTAAACCAAAGTCTCTTCTTCAAGTACAGTACCACCAATTGCACTTCTTAAGTGTTTGTCTTCCATAAACCTGTCACTGCCATCATAATGCGTGATTGTATGTGTGTGTGCTAAGTTACTTCAGTCATGTCCAACTCTTTGTGACTTTATGGACTGTAGCCCCCCATACTCCCCTGTCCATGGGATTCTCCAGGCAAGAATACTGGAGTGGATTGCCATGCCCTCTTCCAGGGGATCTTTCTGGCCCAGAGATCAAATCTACATCTCTATGTCTCCTGCATTGGCAGGCAGGTTCTTTACCACTAACTCCACCTGGGAGGCTAATGCATGGTTAATGTTGTCCAATCCCAGTTTCTTTCGATGGCTGAAGATCACTTTTGTGCACAATCCTTCTTTTTAATACATACTCCTACCCAACCCGGTCTTTGACAGCTTCTGCTTCTGTGCCTGACTTGACAGCACTTTCTCTTTGACAACTCAGTCTCCAAAACATTTCCCTTCATTCTCATAAAAACAACCCCTTTTTGTGCTCTCATTTCATTGGCTCACACAGTATTTAGTCAAATTGCATAATTACGATAAGATGTACAATCACATAAATTAATGTTGGAGCAAACACAAACAAATCTTGTTCAGCAGGTGCTTCTGCTGGAAGATCCAGAAGGGCCTGAGTGACTGGGGGGTGGGCTTCAGGCGGTGGGCATTGGGCGGAGCAGGCGGAGCTCTTCCATACTTTTATAGAGAAGAGGAGCGTGCAGGTCACCAGGTGACTCAGTTAAGTGAAGAGCACTTAAAGCAGCACCACTGGAGCTGAAATTTAAAGGACTGCCCATGAACCACTGAGCATCACATTTACATCAGGCCATCTGAATCAGCCCTCCAGCTGCACAGTCGGCTCGGAGTTCCCCTTGCTCTCATCATCACAGCACCAAGTGGGTCCTAGGGGGCAGTAAGAGATTTTGAATAGTAAGTTACTGTCCTGCCATCTGCCGCCCCTGTCTGATCCTTTTCCATGGGGGACAGTGTCCCCCGCCAAATCCACACATTGAGACTCTGGCCCCCAGGACCTCAGACTGTGATTGTCTTTGGAGATTGGACCTTCACAGAGGTGATTAAGTTAAAATGAGGCCATTTGGTGGGCCCTAATCCTACCAGACTTCCCTGATGGCTCAGATGGTAAAGCGTCTGCCTACAATGCGGGAGACCTGGGTTCGATCCCTGAGTCGGGAAGATCCTCTGGAGAAGGATATGGCAACCCACTCCAGTACTCTTGCCTGGAAAATCCCATGGACGGAGGAGTATGGTAGGCTATAGTTCATGGGGTCGCAAACAGTCGGATACTACTGAGAGACTTCACATCAATCCTACCTGACTGGTACCCTTATAAGAAGAGGCAGTTGGGACACACAGACACCAGGGAAGGGCAGGGCCAGGCGAGGACACACCAAGAAGGCAGCCATCTGTAAACTGAGGAGAGAGATCCCAGCAGAAACCAGGCCTGCCCATACCTTGATCTCGGACACCAAGCCTCCAGAGGTGCCAGAAAGTACATTTTTGCTGTTGACGCTGCCCAGACTATGACATTTGATATTGCAGTCCCAGCAAACTCAGACTCCTTCCAGCACATGTCCTAGGTTCTAATCACCTGAGTTCCAGAGCCCCATCCCCTAGCTGAACGGACAGGAGAAACAGGGTTGCTGAGAGTATAACCCTCAAGACCTCCTAAATGAGAACCACCCAGGGAGGGGGTTTAAAATGCAAGTTCCTGGGCTCCACCCTGACCTACCCAGTTGGACTGAAGCTCTGGAGCACTCCCTGTCAGAAGCTCCCAGGAGATTGCTGTGAAGATCGAAATGTGAGAACCGAGGCAGTGTCCTCCACACAGGTGAGCCCACCTCCAGTTCATTCCTGGAGTCGGAGCACATCACCTGCGTGGACCTCACTTTTTCTAAGGAACCACTTGGATCTGACTGTGAAGGTCAGCCTTTACCCAATGAGGCAAGTGAAAGCTGAGTGAATAGAACCGTGCTCAGACCTAAAGCATCCCACTAATTCCAGTTACTGACAATAGTGATCGAAAAGTGGATATAGTGGTGACAGGCTCCAGGCTGAGGTCTGTCTCAGCTTAGATTCCGTTTCTCTGGCTTACCAGCTAGGTGACCTTAGCCAACTTCCTAACCTTTTTCAGTCTCATTTCGTCCATTAAAAAAAAAAAAAAAACTATATCAATGTGATGTGAAGATTGAAACCATAATACATGAGGAGCACCTAGCAGAGTGCCCGCACTTAGTGAAAGTGAAAGTGAAGTCGCTCAGTCGTGTCCAACTCTTTGCAACCCCGTGGACTGCAGCCCACCAGGCTCCTCCATCCATGGGATTCTCCAGGCAAGAGTACTGGAGTGGGCTGCCATTTCCTTCTCCAGGGGATCTTCCCGACCCAGGGATCGAACCCAGGTCTCCCACATTGGAAGCAGATGCTTTAACCTAATAGATGTTATTAGATTACAAGTTAAACAATTTAAAGGATTACAACCACTGATACTGGCATAAGGAAAATTGTGTAAGACATAAATAGCTTATAAACCCTAGTATACAGTGAAAAGATCTTATTTGATAAGAGTAACTGCAAAGCTGTACAGAAAAGAATGGTCTGGAACAAAAGGCTAATTATAGGGGACAAAATGGGACACTTACTCATTTTCACTAAAGGTATTGCAAGGGGAACCAAAAGTAAAGACAGAAAACCGTTAGAGAACCTTAGAAATTATGAGGAGTGAATGTCTGTCTGGGTCAAAACACGATGCCTTGGAGGAGATGAACCTTCTCTTTGGGTGCAACTGTAAACACTTGGATGAATGATTTTAGGGAAGGAGGGAGGGGAGGAGGGAGGGGAGGAGGGAGGAGGGAGGGGAGGAGGGAGGGGAGGAGGGAGGAGGGAGGGGAGGAGGGAGGGAGGGAGAAAGGAAGGATAATGTTTGCTTTTTTCTTTTTAAACTCCCCTGTGTGTTTTCCTAGTTTCTACAATAATATTGCATCCATGATCAGGAAAAAGAAAGTATTTTTAAAGAAGTGAGATTAAAGAACACTTTAAAATCATTATTACCATCCATAGTCTTTACTTTGGGGAAGAAAATGTCTTCATAACCTGAAAGAAAAAATGCAACCATCCCAAGTTCCTTTCAGAAACATAAATTTCAAAAGTAAATTTTAAGCATTTTTGTATACAGAACAAAGCTTCTTATCAGTATCCACTGCTGGCCAAGAAATGTGAATCTGGAGAACATCAACAGAGAATTTTATGGTGAATAAGACAATTCTGTTGATAAATACTTATATAGCGGAGAGATTTTCTTTCAGTAAATATTTGCTTAGCACCTATTCTATGCCTGAGACTTGCTGGCAGCAGGTAAATAGGAGAATAAAAACAGTTCTGTGCCCCAGAGGATCATACAGTCTGTGGGGCATACAAACACCATCGGATAATCACAGGAATAAAAACACAACTCCTGCTCTAATACATGTGGCAAATGAGAAGAGAGTCATTCTGGGAGAAGAAATGACAGGCTTAAAGCCATTTCCCTAAATCCACAAAGCCGTCTTTGAAGTGGCACGTACACCTGCCACCTCTCCAGGAAATCTGACACATATGTTTTACACCTGGTCTCTTCCTGTGTCTCTAGCTGCATCAGGCTGGGGAATGGATTTAATCGCTTCTGTCTCAGAAGCACTAGAATCCAGACCGGAGCTCCGCACCTGCCAGGGGCCCACAAGGGGTGGGTTAGTTTCCTTTTTTAGAGGGCATTTTTAGAGGGTACCTTTTTTAGAGTGACTGTCGCCTCCTGTCCGGGAGGTGGGAGGGGTGATCAGGGCTGGAGTGCTGGCCTGGAGGTGATCCCGTCAGAGAACTGCCAGGCAAC
The DNA here is from genome assembly GCF_027580195.1 of Bos mutus. Classification (NCBI taxonomy): domain Eukaryota; kingdom Metazoa; phylum Chordata; class Mammalia; order Artiodactyla; family Bovidae; genus Bos; species Bos mutus. Next base: position 40,428,106 of record NC_091629.1, on the reverse strand, counting down.
CAAGGTTACTGACATCAACTCTGGATCCAGTAACTAAACTGACATATGTGCGTGTGTGGGTGCTCGGCCACTTCAACCATGTCCAACTGTTTGCAACCATATGGACTGCAGTGCATCAGGCTCCTCTGTCCATAGGATTCTCCAGGCAAGAATACTGGAGTGGGTTGCCATGTCGTCTTCCAGGGGATCTTCCCAAACCAGGGATCAAACCCACATTTCCTGAATCTCCTGCACTGCAGGCAGATTCTTCACCGCCGCGCCATCGGGGAAGCCCAAACAGATGTATATGTTTGACTTAATCTGTTCATTGGTTAAAATCTGCCAGGCCTGGTGCTGAAATGTAGTCTGTGCCCTTCTGGGTCTCACCTTAAGGGAAAGAACCCAAGAACAACAGGACCATGGCAACGACCTGCAGGTGGAGTGGGTGTCTGAGCTGTAGGGACATGACTTGGCAGATTTAGGGCAGAGAGGAGGGCCGGGCTGCATGGAGATGTCACCCTGCACCCTGAAGCCAAGAAACCAGGTGTGACCAGAGCTCTCTGGGTCTGGGGGGAAAGAACGGGTGATGGAGTTCCTCTGTAAGAAATTTGTGGGACAGCTTCAAGGAGAAAGGAGTCTGAGTAGCAGGGTGAGTCCCAGAACCCAAAGGAGGTGGAGAAGCAATGAGAAGACCAGGGGCAGATCATGGGAACGGAAGGGGGCGGTCACTCCCATCCACAGGCCCGGCCACTCACCAAGGTGAAGGTTCCAGTGAGAGACACATCCCTTCTCTTCCAGGCAGCTTTTCCTGACTCTCGCCCAGTTGTATGAGAGCATCCATCCATTCCCCTCCCTGTGGTTCCTTGAGTCAGGTAATCCTTTGTGACTTCAGGTGATGATGCAAGCCACACACCTGCCCTGCACCTCAAGGGGCCTGAGACTTACTCCCCCCACGTAGCAGGGCCTAGAAGATGTCAGAATTGGCCACCCTAGTTACAGAGCCTCCATGCCAGTAACCACGGACCTGCATGCACTGCAGAGGGAACCTGGGATGGCCACATGCCCCAAACCATCTTCTCTGGTGACAGAGAACAGAAGGTGACAAAATTGGAGGTAAATTATTCAGTTTCTTCTCTCGGCCTCTGAGAAGGCTCTGTGCTGCGTGGGAGCTCGGCGCATTTGTCCTGAGTCACTCGCCCCAGGCTGCCACCGCAGGCTGACTGACAGCCGGGTGACAGAGCCCTGATCTGCAGGAACGGCCTCACTGAGCCCTGTGTCGACAAGCGGACTTTGATTCTGAGGCAGCTAATGTATTCTGAGCCTCAGCTGAGCACCGGCCAGGTGCTGGGTGAGTTCTTCCCAGGAGACTGGAGAGGCTCCATGCAATGCTACGGAGCTGGGAGGGTGGCCAGCATGGGAGGAAGGCTGTGTGTGTGCAGGAGCATCAGTGGGTGGTCCAGCACTGGGCGGTGAGATGGAGGAGAACTCATGTCTAAGGCCAGATGTATCTCCAGGCTCCAGTAGCAATGGAGGTGGAGGGCTGGACCTGCAGAGAGAAAGGGGAAGCCCTTTGGTCACACCTGGTCCATCTGGGTTCTAACAAGCACAGAACAACTGAGGCCTCCTGGGCCAGCACACTTGAGCCTCTGCACGTTGAATGCTGAACCCACTCTGCAGGTGCCTCCCCATCCCTCCATCAGCCAGGTGAGCACATCTCAGCCTGGAAACAGGAAGACACCTTCATGAAGACAGTGCTTCCTGAGAGTGAAGCACAGACTCAGGCCTCAGCCTATTTCCTAATAACTGGAATACTCTCCACGAGAACTCAGACACACATGCCTCTGCTGTTGACCGAGGTGACTCCTGGGAGCAGCAAGTACTCAGGTTTGAGAGAGCAGGTGTGGACACCTGTCCAAGCTATCGAGAACTTTACTTAGGAGATTCTGCTGAATAAAAGCTACTGAGCTAAAGGGCCAGTGGAAATGACTTGGGACCCTAAATGATGCCCTGGGATCCTCAAGACCGACTTCTGTGTCACTCACCTGGACAAGCAGAAAAAACCCAGAGCCCGCCTCAGAGGGGGCCGGTGGTGACGTCATGATTTCCTGTATATGCCACACTCCTAAACCACTGATAACCAACTCAAGGGAGCCTGGGGGCAAGAAGAGAGCTCCTGACAAGCACAGGTGGCAGGCTGCTGCTACTGGAGCCTGTTTGTTTTGTTTTTTAATATTCCATTTTTTCCTTGTAAGATCTCTGCATAAAAACACAAAGGTCCCTGTGGTTAACCTGCGTTCCTGCCTGCCAGTCCCTGCTTTGTGTTTCATCCACTCTGGCCACAGTCAGGAGCTCATTTTATCTGGAGGGGTCGCTATAAAAATCTCTTGGAAAGTAACTCAGAAGGGTTTTCACAGTGTGGAAAGTCACTTTATTTCTCTACCCTCAGCTGGGCTCTTGTGTTTTCAGAATAGCCCTTGGGCAAAAGCCCAGTTGTGTTTCCTTAGGAAAAATAGGTTCTAGAGACAGAAATAAGATAAAGATGGGGAGGGCAAAAGGCCTCCAGGGGACCCCACCTGCCTAAAAGGTGTCCCCTTGGGTCTGTTGGGATATCCCTGCATTCCCTTCTAGTCCTTCCAGTCCTGACCACCCCACCCACACCTGACCAGAACCAAACTCAGTTCCAGGCAAAATACCTTGGCATTTATTACCACCTTCACAGAGAGAAGGTGAAGGACAGGTGAGCTTGTCCAGGGCAGTTTCAGAAGACAGGAGTGTCCAGAGAGCAGCCAGGCTGGCAATGAGCCTTGCAAAGTCACTGGGCATTTTGTGAAAGAGAACTCTCTGGAAAGCCCAGAAGATGGACGTTCATGAGAGCTGAGCTCCCCATGAATGGAGGGCTATGCTGTGCTTAGCATCTGTTGCCTTATCTGATCCACACAGGTGTTAACATGCCCACACAGTTACCATCTGCATGCTCTAGATAAGGAAACGGAGGCTTAAAGAAGTCCAGGAGCTTGGCCACGGTCACAGCCAGGAAATGCACGGAGTGTGAGATCCCAGGGTCACGGGACCATGTGCCTCTGGAAGCAAAGTGCACACACCCTGGAGAGTGCTTCGGATAAATTTCATCAACCTTGAATGGATGCAGAGTGGCTGTGAGTTACAGACTGTACAGGGCAGCCCTGACCTAGAATGTTCCCTGCTGTCATCCAACCAGGTGTTCTAATGTTTGGTCTAAAAAATCTGACCAGCATACTGCTGTGTCTTGGACCAGGGAGTCTCCACCGAGGAACTTGGTGCTGACAGCAGGGAGCAGAAAGGCTCCATGTCGTTTGAGGTCCTGACACTCCTTTCCAGAAATTCTACTCTGTGTTCCTGCTGCTCCATTATGACAGCTTTATTCTTCTGAGCCTTGAAGATTGGTGTAAAATCTTCTCCAGAGAATTGCAAATGTCCCATAGAAGGGCCACAGTTTATGTCCCATTGGTTGATAAGATCAGTTAAGCCTCTTAGGGAGAGTGACAAGCTGGGCACTCAGAGGTCACTGGTATGTCCACAGTGGCTCCGGTCATGGTCACTGACATATTGTCTTCTTCAGGCCCTGTATTGGGGTCCACTGCCACCTGACTACCTACTTTTGGGGGATATGTGTTGGTTTCCTGTGGCTGCTGTAAGAAATTACCACAAACGTAGTGGCTTCAGCAACATGAGTTCACAGTCTTACAGTTCTGGAGGTCAAAAGTCTGAAACCGGTCTCACTGGGGTAAAAGCAAGTTGATGGAAAGGTTCTTATCTCCTGGAGGTTCCTGGGAGAATCTGTTTCTTGCCTTTTCAAGGCTTCTAGAAGCCCCCCACCTTCCTTTGCCCAGGGCCCCTCTGTCCATCTCCAAAGTCAGCAAAGGTGGGCTGAGTCCTTCTCACGTCACGTTTGTCCAACCTCTACTTCTGTCTCCCTCTTATAAGGATCCTGTGATGGCACTGGACCCACCCAGATCATCCAGGATAATGTCCTTTCTCAAGGTCATTAACTGAGGCCTCAAAGTCATCTGCAAAGTCCCTGTTGAGCTCTGGGGTTTGGGGTGTGGGCCGTTTCCTGCTGCCTCAATGTTTTGTAGGGGTGTGTGTGTGTGTGTGTGTGTGTATGATGGAGATAGTTAGAGATAACATTCTTTACCTTCTACTTATTTGTTATTAAAATATATACAGTCTTGGCTTTGGTTGATCTCCTGGTTCTGGATATTAAGGAAATGTGTATTATAACTTTTGGGTCAACAAGAGGGGAGATGCTGGCCCAGAAGAGGATCCTCAGCTTCCTCTTAGCTTGGTACTGATGCATCTCCATAGCAAGGCCTTGGGTATTCACTGATGAATTCCATGTGAGGTCTGCATTTGTAGGCTTGAACCTGCAGTGTATTTACCTGGTTAAGACTCCTTTCCTGCTTATCCTGCTGCTGCCATCTCCATAGCAAGGCCTTGGGTATTCACTGATGAATTCCATGTGAGGTCTGCGTTTGTAGGCTTGAACCTGCAGTGTATTTACCTGGTTAAGACTCCTTTCCTGCTTATCCTGCTGCTGCTAAGTCACTTCAGTCATGTCTGACTCTGTGCAAACCCATAGATGGCAGTCCACCAGACTCTTCCGTCCCTGGAATTCTCTTAGAGTGTGGTAAACATGGAGGGGTGCTAAGAACATTCCCAACCCTACTTTTAGGAGCTGGACCTGAGATACTGGGTTAATAATCTCTCTGTGGTGTGTGCACTGGTTGAGGTCACAGCAGGTCCTTGATTCTTAGACAAATCTGATGGCCTCTTATCCTGATAGGCTTCCCCGGTTGCTCAGTGGTTACAAACCCACCTGCCAATGCAGGAGAAGCAGGAGACTTGGGTTCCATCCCTGGATCAGGAGATGGCAACCCACTCCAGTACTCTTGCCTGGAAAATCCCATGGGCGGAGGAGCCTGGTAGGCTGCAGTCCATGGGGTCGCTAAGAGTTGGACACGACTGAGCGACTTCACTTTCACTTTTCACTTTCATGCATTGGAGAAGGAAATGGCAACCCACTCCAGTGTTCTTGCCTGGAGAATCCCAGGGACGGGGGAGCCTGGTGGGCTGCCATCTATGGGGTCGCACAGAGTCGGACACGACTGAAGCAACTTAGCAGCAGCAGCAGTAGCCTGGGTCAGGAAGATCCCCTGGAGGAGGAAATGGCAAACCACTCCAGTATTCTTGCCTGGAGAATTTCATGGACAGAGGAGCCTGGTGGGCTACAATCCATGGGGTCTCAAAAGCATCAGGCACAACTGAGTGATCAAACAACAACAATATCCTTATGAGGCCATCTTGGAGAATCCAATCAGGCTGCTAGAAGCCCTTCTAGTTCTCCTAAAACATATCCTGACATTTAGCAGGACAGAACTAACAAAGAGAGAACATAGAATTGGTTCAAGGGGCCGAAAGGAGATAGGCAGAGGACAGTGGAGGAAGAAAGGGCTGGGGGATAGTTGCATGGGGGAAATCCATGGGATAATTTTGCCATGACTTCATGCTTACAAATCTGCTGGCATCTGCTCCCCAAAGGCTGTCTTACAGGGGAGTAGATGGCAGATGCTGCACACTGAGGCACTTCTCCCCAGCTCTTTGCCCATCAAGGCCTGACCTTCTGGGCCTGGGCTCTGCATTATTTGAGGAAGGTGCTTGATAAATATCTGCACACTTCTCCCAGCCAGCCAGCCACTTATTCAGTCAACAAACTCTTACTGAATAATGCTAAGGAAAGAAACTGCCTGTTGCTGTGGAGATAAATTCACAGCACAGTCTCAGCTCTCGAGTCACTTGCCAAAATGTTCAGTCCTGATCTCACTAAGCATCTCTTTTGGTGAATTTTTATAACACTTATTGTGACTTAAGGAGTTGCTTTTGTGCCCATTTCCCATAATTGTTTTGAGTATTTTATCACTTTTATTCTTAAGAGTATTCTTTAAGGTTTCTAGTTAGAATGTTTGTTTAGATCACTGGGGATTGAGGCAAGCAGTAATAAAATAGTTTCTGGCCCCAGTTCTTTTAAAATGCTCTCTTTTCTTTATCCAATGCAATATTATAGTTTTATGAGGATTAAATAAACACCGTCTTGGATGTTGTTAGAAAATTCGCATTTAAAGCATTAAAATGGGGTTCATCAAAATCACCCAGCCTTTGAGGATTCCATAGAAATTTGGCTGTTTTTCAAATTTTATTGAAATGTAGTTGATTTACAATATTGTGTTAGAAGCGTGGCTGTTTAATTCCAAAACCATGAAGAGGAGAGAGGAAGATTTTGCTTTCTCCAGAGTAAACACCCCAAAATTGTTAGCAGACTAAGGATTCCTTCAAGTCTCAAAATGAAATATGGCTTAAAAATATCGCTGATTCAATACAAATCCCAACCAGCCATATGCATCATTTCATTAAAATATTCATTTTTAAAATAATGCCTTAGCCAAAGGAATTCTGATAGGCATTGTGTCCAGCTGGTCCTGTTTGAACTTAGCAACAGACATGAGGGGCTGGGGATGGGGGTGGCCCCGCCGACACGAGTAAGTGAAGTGGTCTCCAATCCACCATCCCCGTGATGAAGCTAGAGGCTTCTCTGAGTTACGTGCTGCCAGCCAGCCTGGTTGGGAGCTGAAAGATCTGTTTCTACCTTTCCGAACTAATTTTTAGAATTAGGCCATATGCATGGATGTGATGGCTCCTCATCCTCACAATTACTTCTCTAACCTGACAGTGTTCTGCACTTTCATCATCTATCCATTTTTCACTTTTCTGAAAATTTGTCTCCAGATCCCAGCAATGCATTGAAAAGCTAGCTTAAATATTTCAACATTGACATTAAGCAAAATGGTGAGGATGAGCCCAGAGCAAGAACCTCCTCACTGATCTTCATTCTAGAAGGAACAAAGGGGCTTCTTCCTAGGCCAGGGCTTTCTGTCTGCCATGTCTGTCTCAGCCTGTAAAACACAGCCCTCCCCTCATCCCACCAGGCCCCGGCTCCATGGCAGATCCATAGCCCAAGCGTCACCCACCCAGCCAGGGCCCGTGAGTGGCTAGCCTCAACTAGTGCCATGACACCCTCATGTTCCCTAACAGGGACTCCCCTTACTTGTTGTCATTCTTTAGTCCCTAACTTGTGTCCGACTCTTTGCAACTGTAAGGAATGCAGCATGCCAGGCTTCCCTGTTCTTCACTATCTCCCGGAGTTTGCCCAAGTTCATGTCCATTGAATCAGTGATGCCATCCAAACATCTCATCTTCTTTTATCCCTTTCTCCTCCTGCCCTCCCAGCATCAGGGTCTTTTCCAATGAATCTACTCTTTGTATCAGGTAGTCAAAATATCGGAGCATTAGCTTTCAGCATCAGTCCTTCCAATGAGTCTTCAGGCTTGATTTCCTTTAGGATTGACTTGTTTGATCTCCTTGTTGTCCAGGGGACTCTCAAGAATCTTCTCCAGCACCACAACTCAAAAGCATCAGTTCTTTGGCACTCAGCCTTCTTTAGGGTCCAATTCTCACATCTGTACAAAGCTACTGGTAAAACCATAGCTTTGACTATATGGACCTTTGTCAGCAAAGTGATGTCTTTTCTTTTTAAAACAGTCTAGGTTTGTCATAGCTTTTCTCCCAAGGAGCAAGCATCTTTTAATTCCATGGCTGCAGTCACCATCCTCAGTTATTTTGGAGTCCAAGAAAATAAAGTCTGTCACTGTTTTCATTTTTTCCCCCTATTTGCCATGAAATGATGGGACCAGATGCCATGATTTTAGTTTTTTGAATGTTGAGTTTTAAGCCAGTTTTTTCCCTCTCCTCTTTCACCTTCATCAAAAGGCTCTTTAATTCCTCTTCACTTTCTGCCATTGGGATGGTGTCATCTGCATATCTGATGTTATTGATATTTCTCCCGGCAATCTTAATTCCAGCTTGAGCTTCATTCAGCCAGGCATTTCACATGATGTACTCTGTATATAAGTTAAATAAACAGGGTGACAATATATAGTCTTGATGTACTTCTGTCCTAATTTTGAACCAGTTCTTTGTTCCATGTCTGGTTCTAACTGTTGCTTCTTGACCTGCAAACTGGACAATGGGCTGCATTAAACTGCCTCAACATCCGCCTAACTTTCTCCAGTGATGGTTAGAACTCTGACCAATTTCCTAACTTTTCCCCATTGCCATTTTCCCTCCGTGTTGGGTGTGCTTTGTACATGTGGTGAGTAAGTGCACTGCACTGTCTTATAGTGTAAGCATGTGCATATGCGTGGGCTGATAGTTCAGCGTCATATTTAGTCCAGTAAATAAACCTGACGTCAGCAACACTGCCCGGATCACCCCTCTGTCCCCCCAATCACCCAGAACAGTGCCTGGAATGTGACACAAGGATGGCATGTCACCTTCAGAAGCATCATCTTCAGCCTGGTCTCAGGATGAGAAAAAAACATCAATCCAAGCAGCACATGAATCACAGCCCCCAGTGTGTAACTTGATCGTTTTTGTGATTATTGTTTCAGGACTATGTGTTACTGCAGCAAATTCACTACTACAGCCCTGATTCTTCATGAGTCTCAAGAAACGAGCCAAAGCTTCCCATTGCCCAGAAGGAGGTCACAGATGCCCAGTAAAAGTCACCTGAGCCAAAGGAGCTGGCAGTTTGCACATGGAGGGTGCATAGCACCTGGCCAAAGAGCCTTGTGCAGCAGGACAAAGGGATATAGAGGCTGAGAACATCAAGTATTGTGATGAGGTGAGTTATATTTGGGACGGGAAGTGGCAAAAGGCAGTTGCAGAACAAGCACAGAAATCCACACGGGGTCCACTGGGGGGACATTCCGTGGTCCCCAGGGACATAAATTAACCCTAGAAATGAGGAAGACAGAAAAACCTAAGGGGGCAACTTATAACCTTAAATGTGATGATATTTTGCATCTGAATTAACAGAGACATGACAGGGTTGGTTAGAACACCTTGCAAGTGACTCCATTAATTGTCTGTTATTAGAGGAAAATGTGGGCTTTCATAGACTCAAATTGAGTTATGGAAAATGTAATAAAGCTACCTTTTTACACACCTACATTTTAAAAAGTTTTTTTTTTTTTTTTTGCTGTGAGTAACATTCATACCCATGACACACACAGACTGGCATATTTTTTACAAGCCCTTGGTCTGTGGTATTTGAAAAATCAAGGGCTCCAGAGAAGTGAAGACTCCCCCCTGGGAAATTGACACAACACATTAGAGATAAAAATCGAAGTGATTCTTCTTTCGGACCGAGTCTCCCCATGACATAGGTGTGAGCGCTCCACCTCGGAAGGTCCGCTGCCAGGCAGTGGCAGGCGCTGAATCTCCTTTTCTAGGAGTTACACTGATGCTGACAAATGCTCTTTTCAAATGATTGATTCCCCAACATGTGAGAATCTGAGTTAAGTCTGAACCTCAGAGCACGAGTTCAGAGCCGAGATAAAAAGCTTGCCAGCTCGCCCCGCTTGGCCTTCTGCCCGGCTAAAGAAGCTTCCACTCTCGAGAGCTGCCTTTGTGGACATGGGGAAGCAAGGATGGTATTGCTGGCAGCTCACACAGTGGCAGCGGGCCCCGTACCCACCAAGATAAATGATGTTTACGAGCTCTTTCAGCCTCGAGCGTGGGTTTCCAACATGGCAAGCCAGCCATTGGAGAACAACCTGCTTGGACGTAGAGACTGGCCAATGGCTGTAACCAAAGGAACCATCTCACCTGACATAAAAAAGCCTTCAGGGAAGCCACCAAAGAACCACAGGATTGGCTTAGAGCCAAATATTTGCAAAACAAATTTTAGACTTACATGTTTTATTATTTCAGTGATGGTAAACACTTGCTGAGCTTGGGCATTTGAAGGGAATCATTCTTTTTTCTTCTTTTTTACACTTTTTTAATTGGTGGAAAGTGGCTTTATAATTTTGTGTTGTTTCCTGCCATACAGCAACACGAATCAGTGATAACTGTACACATATCCCTTCCCTCCAGAGCCTCCCTCCCGTCCCCACTTGCCACCCCACTAAGTCATTACAGAGTGCCAGGCTGGGCTCCCTGTGTTATTTAGCAATTCCCCACTATCTGTTTTACACGAGATAGTGTTATATATGTCAGTGCTACTTTCTCAATTCGTCCCACCCTCACCTTAACCCACTCTGTCCCTGAATCCCTTCTCTACTACGTTCATCAGTGTCATTTTTCTACATTCCATATATATGCATTAATATATGAAATTTGTTTTTTGCTGTGTCACTTACGCACGTCACTTAAGCAGTTTGGACTGTAGTTTCCTCTGGCAAGCTGGGCTGATTGGCTGGGATCGCCATGGACACCCATACATCAATGCAAAAATGTTTATGTGGCATCTGTTGTGTGGTGGGGACTGTGTAGTCCTTGAGGATGCACAGGTGGGGCAGGAGATTTCTGTCACAGGAAGCTCATTTGAATAGGAAACATCACATAAATAGAAACGTATATCTGTGGAGGCCCTTCCATGCACCAGGCCCTTCTATCTGCAGAGCACAGAGAGGGAATGGTCCCAGACTGCTGATAGGAATGTGTGGATGACAGATGAAAACCAAGTGTAGGGGTGGAAACCAGCCCGATACGTGTGGAGAAGTATACATAGGTCAGGGCTGCTGGGCCATCCGTCACGCTTAATTAAAGGATTCATTCATGGATTCATTCAACAAGTATCTACCTGAACACCTGTTATATGAGGGGCTCTGGGGAGTGAAAAGTCATACAGGGAGGAGGCGGGGGCTTGGAGCCACGTACCCTTCCTTGGGTTGCTGCCTCCATTCCATAATTCACAGGACATTCCTCATCACGCACAGACGTGAGAATTACCTGGGGCAGAGCGAAATACATCAGGTTTCTAGACATCTTCCTTGGAGATTCTGATTCACTCTTTTCTGTGTTGAGACTGAACGGTCTGAACCATTAATGAGTGCCCTGGGGGATTTCCGTTACCTAGAAAGTTTGGAAGCGATTTCAGGGGCAGTGTTGGGGCTGAGATATTTTTAGCTACTAGGAGGCATGTTCCTGGGGGCAGTACAGGGAACAAGGAGAAAAGAAAAGGCTGATGGATACAGAGAGAGGGATGCAGAAAGGGGGACTGATCAGAGAATGGGCAGCAGCTAAATTCACTGGCTTTGATTTCTAAGGCTGGGAGGAGCAGCAGGGGTCAGCTGCTGAGCTGGAGAACTGGGGCACAGAGACGAGTCCTATAGGGCCCCAGGGGGGCACACGTGGGGGCATTCTGGTTTTCAGTTGAGTTTGGGGATATCTTCAAATCAAGGCTGACCCCCAGCCTGTTCTATAGACCACCCTCTAATTATTTAATAATATAAAAGTTCAGGGCAGCAAGAATGAAAGATCACGAAAGACTTCCTATCTCTCTAAGTCCCTTTCGAGCGCAATCGGATAATAAATTCTACTCAGAGAAGATTCTTGAGAATCCCTTGGACAGCAAGGAGATCAAACCAGTCAATCCTAAAAGAAATCAACCCTGAATATTCATTGGAAGGACTGATGCTGAAGCCAGAGCTTCAATATTTTAGCCACCTGATACAAAGGGCTGACTCATTAGAAAAGATCCTGATGCTGTGAAAGATTGAAGGCAGGAGGAGAAGGGGGCTACAGAGGATGAGATGGTTGGATGGCATCACCAACTCAATGGACATGAATTTGAGCAAACTCCAAGAGATAGTGAAGGACAGGGAAGACTGGCATGCTGCAGTCCATGGGGTTGCAAAGAGTTGGCCATGAATTAGCAACTGAACAACAGCAAAAAAGTGTCAAGGGTTACTGTCTTAAAGCATGATAGGAAAAGCTGACTAGAATAGGCATGTACACGTAAGCTTATATATGTATATATGTTCAATAACTAATATATACATATGAACACATATAGTATGTATCAACATATTATCAGTATATTATTGTATTACTTTATTTTTAAATGTATTTATTTTAATTGGAGGCTAATTACTTTACAATATTGTAGTGGTTTTTGCCATACATTGACATGAATCAGCCATGGGTTTACATGTGTTCCCCATCCTGAAACCCCCTCCCCCCACATCCCATCCCATCTCTCTGGGTCATCCCAGTGCACCAGCCCTGAGCACCCTGTCTCATGCATCAAACCTGGACTGGCAATCTGTTTCACATATGATAATATACATGTTTCAATGCTATTCTCTCAGATCATCCCACCCTTGCCTTCTCCCACAGAGTCCAAAAGACTATTCTATACATCTGTGTCTCTTGATGTCTCGTATATAGGGTTATCGTTACCATCTTTCTAAATTCCATATATATGTGTTAGTATACTCTAATGGTGCTTTTCTTTCTGGCTTGCTTCACTCTGTATAATAGGCTCCAGTTTCATCCACCTCATTAGAACTGATTCAAATGTATTCTTTTTAATGGCTGAGTAATACTCCATTGTGTATATGTACCACAGCTTTCTTATCCATTCATCTGCTGATGGACATCTAGGTTGCATCCGTGTCCTGGCTATTATAAACAGTGCTGTGATGAACATTGGGATACACGTGTCTCTCTCAATTCTGGTTTTTGTGGTGTGTATGCCCAGCAGTGGGATTGCTGGGTCATATGGCAGTTCTATTTCCAGGTTTTTTGGGTTTGTTTTTTTCTTCGCACTTTTTTTTTTTTTTACTTTACAATATTGTATTGGTTTTGCCATACATCAACATGCATCCGCCATGGGTGTACACGTGTTCCCCATCCTGAACCCCCCTCCCACCTCCCTCCCCATACCATCCCTCTGGTTCTCCACACTGTTCTCCATAGCGGCTGTACTAGTTTACATTCCCACCAACAGTGTAAGAGGGTTCCCTTTTCTCCACACCCTCTCCAGCATTTATTGTTTGTAGATTTTTGGATAGCAGCCATTCTGACTGGCATGAAATGGTACCTTATTGTGGTTTTGATTTGCATTTCTCTCATAATCAGTGATGTTGAGCATCTTTTCATGTGTTTGTTAGCCATCTGTATGTCTTCTTTGAAGAAATGTCTGTTTAGTTCTTTGGCCCATTTTTTGATTGGGTCGTCTATTTTTCTGGAATTGAGCTGCAAGAGTTGCTTGTATATTTATATATTAATATACCAATATCATTTATTAAGCATTGACTCTGTATCTGGTACCATGATCAGCACATAGGATTATTATTTATTTATAACTATCTTCTATTGGAGAGTTGTTATATGCTCTATTAATGGAAAAACTGAGGATTGGAGAGATCTGAGGACTTGCATAAGATCTCACAATTAGTAGGTATGAACCTTATATGTAAACCTGAATCCAAAAGAGTTCAAAACACAAACTCTAAACCAGTGTGATGATCACCACGGATGATGTTGACAGTGATGGTGATTACAATGGTGATGCTGGTGATGGCAATGTTAGTGATGACAATTCTATCTATTAAGCCTTCACTATATACAACACTTCCTGAGTAGCTCAAAAGGTTGAGAATCTGTCTGTAATGTGGAAGATCTGGGTTTGATCCCTGGGTCAAGAAGACACCCTGGAGAAGGGCATGGCAACCCACTCCAGCATTCCTCGAGTATGCCTGGAGAATCCCATGGACAGAGGAGCCTGGCAAGCTACAGTCTATGGTGTCACAAAGAGTCAGACAGGGTGAGCGACTAACGCTTTGATATACAGAGCACTGTTCTAAGCACTTTAAAAGTAATAACTCATTCATTCTTCACAGTGAGCTATTTTTGCTCCCGCATTAGAGATGAGGAAACTAAGGTATACACAGCACTTATAATCTGTCTAGTTTACACAGCAGGTGAGTGCCAGAGAAGACATTAGAACTTAAGTGACAGGTCCAATATCTGGTTCAAATATCGTGCTTCACTTCCTCTCATAATACAAATTCATATTATATAATGGAAAATAGTACATCATATTATATATTTATAATGGAATGTTATTCAGTCACTAGAAAGAAGAAAATTCTGCCATCTGTGAATGGACTTTGAGGGCATGATAAGTGAAATAAGTCAGACAGAGAAAGACAAATACTGTATAATATCACTTATATGTGGAAATCATAAGAGCTGAACTCATAGAAACAGATTAGAGAGGTAGATACCAGGACTGGGGGCTGGGAATTGGGAAGATGTTTCCAGGTCCAAGCTCAGAGTGAGAAGATGAGTAAGTTCTGGAGATCTAATGCACAGCCTAGTCATTACAGTCATTATAGTCAACAAGACTGTACTGTAAACTGCAAACTTGCTAAGAGACTGGATCCTAATTGTTCTCACCTCAAAAAAGAAATGATAATTATGTGATATGATAGAGGTGTCAGCTAACACCACTATGGTGGTAGTTATACTGCAATGTATAAACACATCCAATCAATACATGGTACACGTGTATGTGTGTGTGTATATTTGTGTGTGCTCAGTCATGTCTGACTCTTTGCAACCATATGAACTGTATCCCACCAGGCTTCTCTGCCCATGGGATTCCCCAGGCAAGAATCCTGGGGTCAGTTGCCATACCCTCCTCCAGGGGATCTTCCTCACCCAGGGATCGAATCCCATCTCTTACGTCTCCTGCATTGGCAGGCAGATCCTTGACTGTTAACACCTCCTGGGAAACCCTGGTTCACCTTAAACTTACATGATGTCATATGTCAATTATATCTCGATTTTTAAAAATCCTGGTAAAATACAACAGGATGAAACAATGACTTGTTGTGAGAGGTTTGTTTACTTTACAAAAAAACTTAGTGAGGGTCTGGACTTGGAGCTCACACACCTAGTGGGGAGGGGGTCTTCCAGGAGAGGTGGAACCTTCAAAGGCTGCCCGTCAGAGGGCACTGTCTGGGTCCACCTGGGAGACTTGGAAGTTTTCCTTTCTGCTGCCCTTCCAAAAGTGGCTTTTGAGACAAAGCCCAAACTGGGGCATTTCCCCTACAGGGCCTCCCACCCAGGCTCCCATGTGCTCTGCAGTGAACGCACCCACCCTGCATCACCAGAGGCAGGAGGTGCCCTGGAGGGGCCAAGCTAGTTACTATCCACTCCCCGAATCCCTGTCTGGGTGGAGGTGATGGAGCATCCACCCTTGCCCAGGTGGAGGTGATGGAGCATAGGCTCCAGTTCAAGAGGAGGGGTGGTATGTGAAGCCACAAGAGACCAATGAAGGAAAAGGTGGAGAAGGTCTGTCACCATGGCAGCCATCCTCCCCATCGCAGTGCTAACAGAACACTGGCCACATAATTCTCCAGGTGGCAAATTGGTGCCTATGTGGCTTAAACTGGAGGGAGCACTGGTGTGTGTTCGTGTGCAATACGCCCTGGAACTCGCATGAGCAGCTTCCCATGGGGATCTCCAGCTGTGTGAAAGGTCCACAAAACTCCTATCGTATCCCTGGCTAACCTAGGCTTTGAGGGACATGATGTGGAATTTTCCAGTTAAAGAATTTCCTGAAAAATATTGCACATTCCTTTGAAAGTTTTCCAGGATTTTATGGCATTTTAAACAAAGTAAAGTAACAAATGGCTAATAAACATATTTCAAAAGTGCAAAGAGGCAGAAAAACAATGAAAAGAGAAACTCACCCCTAGCAGCAGACAGCTAGAAGGGTCACGGGCATCGGGCATTTTCCCTTCCCATCTATTTTCTGTTCATTTTGGTTTAACAACAGTTGTGATCAGAACAAAGACACGACTTTGCAACATGTCTTTCATTAGCATACCGCAAGCACTTTCTCAGTTGTAGGCTCCATAAATGTTATTTAAATATATTCTATTATTATGCCCATAATTGCATATTAACTCTATAGAAAGTAGGAAAATGTTAAGCAAAAGAAAAAAAATAAAATTGAATTATAATTCCAACACTTAAAAATAAGCGCTATTTTCATTTTTGCATATATTCACTTAATATGCACAGAAGAAAGGCTAATACACAGATACACATCTATGGATGCAGTAATGGTTCACTTTACCCATTGTGTGTATTTGGGATGTAGGCAAAATGGAATCCTAAGTGATACACCATCTTTATCCTATTAAAATGTCATTAAATGCTGGTTTTTGTTTATTGCCTAAGTTCACTTCTATTTATATCAGGGAAATACAAAAAAAAAACAAATGAGTAATTATGAAGGAGCTTGTTTGCTCCATTATCTCTCTGTCTATTCTATCATCTATTTATCTATCTATCATCTATCACTATCATCTGTCTATATTATCTATTTATCTATACCACCTACCTTTCTATCATCTATCTCTATCACCTGTCTATATTAACTATCTATTTTTCTATATCATCTATCTATATTCCTACCTATTATCTATGTCTGTAATCTAAATTCTATCAGGTTCCAGGGTTTAAGTACCAGTTCTCTCCCTCCTGCTGTGTAGACATTTTCCCCCTCCAATGTCTCTGACACATAGGCTCTTTACTTACAAGTTTCCCAACCCACACCCTGGGAGACAGATGTTAAAACTCAAGTCATCGGTCAGTACTCCGCCCTGGGTCCCATGACAGGGCAGTGTCAAGCTAGAACTGATTTGTTTTAAAAAAGCCCATTTGGCTTCCAAACTCTGATTTCCCTGTACTTCTTCTTCCTTTATTCTGTTCTTCATCCCCTTTGCTCACTGGGTGAGAAATGCATGGAGTGTGCATTCTGTGTTACACACTCAGGAGATGTAATAAAAGGTGCCTGAGCTTCAAGCCATTGGTGAATGAATACTTGAAGTTGAAATTTACAACATACGTAATTGACAAGGTATTAATATCGAGAGTACAAAAGGAACTTTAGCAAGTCAGCAAGATGATGGAAAGAAGGCTAGTAAGGAAAGGGTGAACACTAGAAACAGCTGACAGGGGTCAGAGAACTGCTCAGACACACCGTTTACGCCCAGATGTCAGAAATAGAATGTAGGTGATTATCAGAACTACAGCAGGAGTGAGCACTGCGGCCACAGTTGTGAAAAACAACTGGGAAGTTTCTAGTGACAAAGAGAATGTTCCTTCATTGTGACTGAAAATTTATCTTCCACTTTTGCTGTCAAGGAGAAAGAGAAACTTTGGCAGAGGCACAAACAAAAAATGAACACCAGAATGTCAATCGCAACATTACTCTGATAACAGAAGTAATCTATGTGACCAGTTGGAGAGTGCATGCTTACTTGTTTTAGTCGTGTCTGACTCTTTGTGACCCCATGGACTATATATAGCCCACCAGGCTTCTCTGTCCATGGGATTCTCCAGGAAAGAATACTGGAGTGGGTAGCCATGTCCTCCTCCAGGGCATCTTCCCAACCCAAGGATCGAAGGCATGTCTCTTTTATCTCCTGGATTAACAGGTGGGTTCTTTACCACTAGCACAACCTGGGAAGCCCAACTAGTTGGAGGGGAGTGGATAAATTAAGTGTGGGGAGACCAAAAGCAGTGTGAATGCTTCCTGTGGGTTAAAAGGAAGGACCACAAAGTGTGAATCCATACGGAGCATCCCCATGATACCAGGAAGAGAGACAGGAGGAACTGGATGGAATCACCACAAAATACACTCGATGGTGTTTAAACACAAGCAGTGACACCTCTTGGGAAGAAGACTGAGACTGAGCACAGAGGATACAGAAATAAAAACAAAGACCTCCTTCCATGGCGGTGATGTCTTATCCAAACTGAGAGTCGTCGTCAATCCAGCCCTGCACATCTGAGGATCAAGGTGGAGGTTCAGTATCGACACAGATTTGTTGCCTCTTTCTTCGCCTCTGCCCACGAAACCCCCCAGGTTTGCAAGTGCTGCCAAGGTCCTAATCATCACCCCACACCTAGGGCTGGATGGTGAATGCTGCTCAGTTGATATTTTTTTCTGCCTCTTTCAACCATCATACTTGAAGTTTCAACTTGACCTGTTATGTTTCCAAAAGAGCAATAGAGAAGAAAGATGGTGGATGAAATCACCGGTAGCTCCCTCAACGGATGCCAGGGTGCTGGCTGCACAGACGCCTAGGCGTCCATCTGAAAAGAGAACTGAGTGCTAACGACTGTGATTTGATCCTGCTCTGCAGGGCCTGCTTATTGGAAGGATCCATCATACATAGAGATTATTTGTGCTTTAGCTGCAGGCCACTCTGCCCTCAGCATCCAGCAAGAAGCCCGGGCCGCCATCTCTTCTCACTTACCCAGGACATAAACGACAGCGTTACCAGGACAGATGAGCTCTGTTTGCCAGTTTCCGTCTGGTTTTTAAATCACTCAAGGAAAGCTCTAAAGACATGTTTTTATGCCGCCTAAAATACACAGAGGAGAAAAAGGGCTTGAGCCTCCACCCATTTGTTATTTCATTATTTGTGTTGCCTCCGCAGAAGAAAGATCACGAAGTCATTCCCCAATTTTTCTGACCTCCAAACAGTCACTGTAACCTCTTAAATTTGATGTCTTCTTCCTAAATGTTCTGTCAGAAATTGCCCGATAATTCACTCTTCAGGCAGCTCTGACAGACTATGGGAACACTTCTGCTCCCAGCAGCTCAGGGCGGCTGAGAATGGAACTCATGGAAACAGGCATTGAATCAGTCTCAAGAAGGACATGTGGGGTCCAGCCTGGATTGCACTGCCCAGTACACAGGGCGCTCTCCCCAGACCCACAGCAGTGACTGTCACATTCTTTGCTCCTGCCCCACATGCTAAATGGCTCTGTGATCTTTGTTCCAGTTCTCCTGCTTGAGCCAGGAGTTAGATGGCCCCCCTCCCAGGGTAAAGCAATTGGAGATTCATTCCCTTTGGACTGCAGCTCCAAGAGGCGAACAGCAGGACAATTAAGGGAGGAGACTGGGCCTTGCCCAGACCACATATTTCTCATTCCCAGAGTCAGGAGACCTCCTCGACCACATGTGTGCAGACAGACTCCTCAGAAGTCAAAGCAGGAGTAATGTCGAGGGATACTCTACCCATAGGCCTTTGCAGTAGAATCCATCTTAGTTAAGAGATGCGTGTCCCCACATGGGAGGATCCTGAGATATGCCAAATATAGACTGTAAACCAGACAAATCAAAATGATTGGCCAAAGGAAAACTGGGAGAAATGCCCCATATGAATGATTTATGATGCCCCATATGACCCTTTGGAGAAGGCAATGGCACCCCACTCCAGTATTCTTGCTTGGAAAATCCCATGGATGGAGGAGCCTGGTAGGCTGCAGTCCATGGGGTCGCTAGGAGTCGGACACGACTGAGAGACTTCACTTTCACTTTTCACTTTCATACATTAGAGAAGGAAATGGCAACCCACTCCAGTGTTCTTGCCTGGAGAATCCCAGGGACAGGGGAGCCTGGTGGGCTGCCGTCTATGGGGTCGCACAGAGTCAGACACGACTGAAGTGACTTAGCATAGCATAGCATATGACCCTTCCACAAGGATGCAATTCAGCAACTCAGGGACTCTCCTTCTGAGTCTGCTCGAGTGTCCATCCACACATATGGTACCCTTTTCTCCTCTCAATAAATACTTCATTTGCTTCACTACCTTCTATGTTTATGGAAATTCTTTTCTGCAAAACTGAGGGCCAGGGCCCTCATCAGTGACCACTAGGATCCTAGTGGCTAGGATCTGGTGCTCTCACCACCAAGACTCAGCTTCAATCTGGGTCAGGGAGCCACCTGAGGTCACCCTAAGCCCCCTACCCACTCCTGCTGATGGTCTAACCCCTTTCCTGGCCACCCTGGTCATGGCTGCTGAGCCTGTTGACAGAGATTCCTGAGTTTCTACTCTGTGTGGGGCAAGATCACAGGGGTGAGGCTCCCACTCTGAACAAAGGCGTCTTCCAGGGCTCCACTCTCTCTGAGTTTCTCTTTGATGGAGGTGAGAGACAAAGAAGGACTAAGCAAATGAAAGGTCAAGATCTTCATCATAAGCCATAAATGCTATGAAGGGAATAAATAAAGCTTTGGGACTCACCAGGAGGAAAGAAATAAGAAGTAAGTGAAGACACTTTAGACTAGTGGCCAGGCAGGAAATATTCAAACTGGAGCCTCAAAGGTGAAAAGAAGCCAGAACTGCAAAAACATGGGGGGAAATAGATTCAGGTAGAAGGCACAGCAAGTGGAACCGGCAAGGTGGAACCAGCATGGTACATTCAAGAAACAAGAAGGTCAAACTGGCCAGAGGGTCCCAAGTCCAGCAGCCCAGTTCCAGCCCCCTTGTGAATCCTCTGAAGCTCCCCAGTCTGGGATTATGACCCCATGTGCGTGCACCAATGGCCTGGTTTGTTGAGAATAATAAAAACCCCCAACATGTATGGGGCAGTTGCCCAGGGCCAGACACCACACCTTTAACACCATTTTCTAATTTCATTCTCACCATCACCTTCTAATCCAAGAAGAGCCAAAGCCAGGGAATGTAAGCCATTGGCCCACAGCGTTGCACAGCTAGAAGGGCTGGAGTCTGGACAGAACCCAGGTTTACCTCATGAGCTGGGTTCTCAGCAGCACTCCATGTGAGGAAGGAACCAGGCAGTCAAGAGGGAGCTGGGGAACACCCAGAGCCAGCAAGAGGGGGTGGTGAGGAAGAACTGATCAATTTGCTGCTCGACCAGTGCATCTTGCTTCCTTGACTTCCACTCCTGGTCCAAAGAGTTCATGTCCCTTGTGAGGTCAGCTCTGACAAATCCTGGGCCCCTGGGCCCTTTGGGTGAATAGGGGGCATGTCCTTGGGGACAAGCCTGGGATCTTGCACTGGGGTGACAGCCAGGCATGTGCAGAAGGCATCCCTCTGAAGACTGAAGCCCTAGACCAGGACTTGTCGGTTTCATTTTCTATAAAGGGCCGGATACACCTTAGATTTTGCAGCCACTTGGTGTCTCCTCTCCATTACATCTACTACTACTGTGGCCAAGAATTCCTTAGAAGAAATGGAGTAGCCATTATAGTCATCAAAAGAGTCCAAAATGCAGTACTTGGATGCAACTTCAAAAATGACAGAATTATCTCTGTTCATTTCCAAGACAAACCATTCGATATCACAGTAATCCAAGTCTATTCCCCCACCAGTAGTGCTGAAGAAGCTGAAGTTGACTGGTGTTCATTGGAAGGACTGATGTTGAAGCTGAAACTCCAATACTTTGGCCACCTGACATGAAGAACTGACTCATTTGAAAAGACCCTGTTGCTGGGAAAGATTGAGGGCAGGAGGAGACGGGGGTGACAGAGGATGAGATGGTTGGACGGCATCACCGACTCAATGGACATGAGTTTGGGTAAACTCCAGGAGTTGGTGATGGGCAGGGAGGCCTGGCATGCTGAGGTTCATGGGGTAGCAAAGAGTCAGACACGATTGAGGGACTGAACTGAATTGACTGACAAGACCTTCTAGAACTAACACCCCCAAAAGATGTCCTTTTCACTATAGGGAACTAGAATGAAAAAGTAGGAAGTCAAGAAATACCTGGAGTAACAGGCAAATTTGGCCTTGGAGTACAGAATGAAGCAGGGCAAAGGCTAAAAGAGTTTTGCCAAGAGAACACACTGGTCATATCAAACAACCTCTGCCAACAATACAAGAGAAGACTCTACACGTGGACATCACCAAAGTCAATACCAAAATCAGATTGATTATATTATTTGCAGCCAAAGATGGAGAAGCTCTATATAGTCAGCAAAAACAAAACCAGGATCTGACTGTGGCTCAGATCATGAACTCCTTATTATCAAATTCAGATTTAAATTGAAGAAAGTAGGGAAAACCACTAGACCATTCAGGTATGACCTAAATCAAATCCCTTACAATTATAGAGTAGAAGTGAGAAATAGATTCAAGAGATTAGATCTGATAGACAGACTGCCTGAAGAATGATGGACGGAGGTTCGTGACATTGTACAGGAGGCAGTGACCAAGACCATCCCCAAGAAAAAGAAATGCAAAAAGGCAAAATGGCTGTCTAAGGAGGCCTTGCAAATAGCTGTAAACAGAAGAGAAGAGAAAGGCAAAGGCGAAAAGAAAAGATATACCCATTTGAATGCACAGTTTCACAGAACAGCAAGGAGAGGTAAGAAAGCCTTCCTCAGTGATCAGTGCAAAAAAACAGAGGAAAACAATAGAATGGGAAAGACTGGAGATCTCTTCAAGAAAATTAGAGATACCGAGGGAACATTTCATGCAAAGATGGGAACAATAAAGGACAGAAATGGTATGGGCCTAACAGAAGCAGAAGATATTAAAGAGAGGTGGCAAGAATACACAGAAGAACTATACAAAAAAGATCCTCATGACCCATATAATCATGATGGTATGCTCACTCACCTAGAGCCTGACATCTTGGAATGTGAAGTCAAGTGGGCCTTAGGAAGCATCACTACAAACAAAGCTAGTGAAGGTGATGGAATTCCAGTGGAGCTATTTCAAATCCTGAAAGATGATGCTGTGAAAGTCATGCACTCACTATGCCAGCAAATTTGGAAAACTCAGCAGTGGCCACAGGACCGGAAAAGATTAGTTTCATTCCAATCCCAAAGAAAGGCAATGCCAAAGAATGCTCAAACTACTGCACAATTGCACTCATCTCACCTGCTAGCAAAGTAATGCTCAAAAATCTCCAAACCAGGCTTCAACAGTACTTGAACCGTGAACTTCCAGATGTTCAAGCTGGATTTAGAGAAGGCAGAGGAACCAGAGATCAAATTGCCAACATCCGCTGGATCATCGAAAAAGCAAAAGAGTTCCAGAAAAACATTTACTTCTGCTTTATTGACTATGCCAAAGCCTTTGACTGTGTGGATAAAAATAAAATGTGGAAAATCCTTCAAGAGTTGGGTACACTAGACCACCTTACCTGCCTCCTGAGAAATCTGTATGCAGGTCAAGAAGCAACAGTTAGAACTGGACATGGAACAACAGACTGGTTCCAAATTGGGAAAGGAGTATGTTAAGGCTGTATATTGTCACCTGCTTATTTAACTTATATGCAGAGTACATTATGAGACACTCTGGGCTGGAGGAAGCACAAGCTGGAGTCAAGACTTCTCAGAGAAATATCAGTAACCTCAGATAGGCAGATGACACCACCGTTATGGCAGAAAGCAAAGAACTAAAGAGCCTCTTGATGAAAATGAAAAAGGAGAGTGAAAAAGCTTGCTTAAAGCTCAATATTCAGAAAACTAAGATCATGGCATTTGATCCCATCACTTCATGGCAAATAGATGGGGAAACAGTGGAAATAGTGACAGACTTTATTTTGGGGGGCTCCAAAATCACTGCAGATGGTGATTTCAGCCATGAAATTAAAAGACACTTGCTTCTTGGAAGATAAGTTATGACCAACCTAGACAATATATTAAAAAGCAGATATTACTTTGCCAAAAAAGGTCCATCCAGCCAAGGCTATGCTTTTTCCAGTAGTCATGTATGGATGTGAGAGTTGGACTATAAAGAAAGCTGAGTGCCAAAGAATTGATGCTTTTGAACTGTGGTATTGGAGAAGACTCTTGAGAGTGCCTTAGACTGCAAGGAGATCTAACCAGTCCATCCTAAAGGAAATCAGTCCTGAATATTCTTTGGAAGGACTGATACTGAAGCTCCAATACTTTGGCCACCTGATGTGAAGAACTGACTCATTTGAAAAGACCCTGATGCTGAAAAATATTGAAGGTGGGTGGAGAAGGGGATGACAGAGAATATTATTGGATGGCATTACCGACTCAATGGACACGAGTTTGAGTAAACTCTGGGAGTTAGAGATAGACAGGGAGTCCTGATGTGCTGCAGTCCATGGGGTCACAAAGGGTAGGACACAACTGAGAGACTGAACTGAACTGGTGTCTCCTCTCAGCTGTGGGTTTGGGAAAGCAGCCAGAGACCCGTAAATGATGGTGTGATGGGGCACCCACAACACTTGACTTGTGCCCAAGGCTATGGGTGGATTTGGCACCCCAGGCCACAACCCTCCAACCCTGAACCCACAAAAGGCTCCCCTTGATGCCAAAGGATTCTGGCCTCCTTAGGACCTCATGGAAGGCCTGCTTCCCAACACCTGCACTGTAAGATTTACTTTCCTGGGGGTAGCTAATAGACAGCAAATGCGTTTGTGTGCTAAGATGCTTCACTTGTGTCCAGCTCTTTGCAGCCCTATGGACTAGAGCCTGCTGGGCTCCTCTGTCCATGATAGTCTCCAAGCAAGAATACTGGAGTGGATTCCTAGGGTTAACACACCGAAATTCACTCTAAAATATCATCTACCCCAATAACAATTTTTTCCCTTTGATGCCTCTTTTACTGTTATGCAGTTTTTTTTAAAAATTTTCCATCACACATGCATTTTTACTAATGTCATCCCTTGAGATCTGTTTGTTTGCTAGAAAGTGGTTTCCATTCTGAATGGCCCCCTTATTAGAAAACCATCGATTACTGGAAGGTTTGAAACAGAAAGAAAGAACATTTGCAACCCTTCTTCCTGCCTCAGCTGATCCATTGGCATGCCCTCTCCTCTGAAACTCACCATGTGTTTTCCTGTGTGACTATGTGCAGCAAATTATTACAATTAGGACCAAAGAGTAAAAAGCATGGCTTCAACTTTAATTAAATTTGAATTAAATGAGTTTGGTTTTTGCTGAGCAGTTCATTTCTGCCGAGGGTCAGGGGGTTTCTGACCCACCAATCTAACAAGCAGCTGAAGAGTCCACGGGGAAGATCTTCTAACGATGTGGGACCATTTCCACCAGCCATAAACATGTCTCCTGGATCAAGAAGGAACTTCTAGTCCCCGGGGAGCTCCCAGGGTACCTCAGGTAGAAAATGTGCTTCTACAAGTGAAAATCCAACAAAATTCAGAGACTCTATCATTTTCCTCATCCTCCAACTCAACTCCCAGAAGAAGCTGTGCAATTTACACCCACTGAAATGCTGGGGCACAGAGAGACCAGGGAGAAAATGAGAAGCTGGGTGCAGGGATGGGGGAGGCTTGCAGGAAATCACTCATTCCTACCTGCATGGATGTGGTCTACATGTGGCCTCTGATCTGGGGACTTCAGGGTTCACTCTTCAGTCCCTCCCCACTCATCTCTGCAGAACCAGGGCAGGTACAGCATGATCCATGTTCCAGTATCCGTACATCAAAGACCCACATCTTATTGTTTGGGGTTATTTTAAGTCTTTTGCAAAGCAGAAGAATTATTACCGCCCCCCTCCCCCCAAAGATAGTCCACATCCTAATCTCTGGAACCTGGGAACATCAAGATATGAGTGAGCTAACAATGCTGAGAGAAGGATGTCTTCCCGGACCATGTGGATGGGCCCTGAGAGCACCACGTGGGTGGGTCCTGAGAGCACACAGAGGAGAAGACAAGGTGAAGAGAGAGGCAGGGACCAGAGTGATGCTCCCTCCAAACCAGAAGCACTGGGCAGCCCCTGGAAGCTGGCAGAGGCAGGAAGGAGCCTCCACTGGGGTCTTCAGAGGGAACTGGGTCCACAGACACCTTGATATTGGACGTCTGGGCCCCAGACATGAGAGATAATACAGTTTTGTTCTTTAAAGTCCCCAGTTTGTGATAATTAATTACAAGACCCTGGAAATGAATGCACTCCTTCTCCAAAAAATGATTTAAAAGTCACTATCATTCAGTCAGTAAATGCGCTGATACCCTCTTCTTAATGAGCCATTGCTCCTTGCTGAGCACTGGCCCATGTACTGTCACATGTGATGGCATTCACCCCCCACATGGTAACCACTTCCAGCACCTCCTGTTTCACAGTCAAGGAAACAGAAGCTCAGAAAGGTTGGGTCACTTGCTCAAGGTCACCCAGCAAGAGTCAGAGCCCAGAGCTGGCTTAGCCTCTCTCCAAAGCCCCAGTGTTAGCCACATCTCTGGGGCTCTGGGCCCATGCTGGGCTCTAGTGTGGGTCCCCAGCAGGGGTCAGAAGACTGTGTACCCTGCCTGGAGCCACATCCAAGTCATTCTAGAACCTTGTTCCTTTATCCCAGTGTGCACCCTACTTGGTTCAGAGAGAAATGTGGAGCAGAACAAGAACAGTCTAGAAAGGCCTGCTGTGGACATGGAGGAGGAGGATGGAGGAGATGGCCTATGACAATCTACTTCTCTTCCTCCTCTTAGCAAATGTCTTATCAAATGTCTTCTGTCTCTTGGGTGCTTTCTTGCCTCTCCAGGAGTCTCATTATAGAAAAAGACTCAGAAGCTGCTCATGATGATTGTGGGTGTCTGGGGATTCTGTCAAGGTAGAAACTGCAGGGGGTTCCAGAGCCACTGGATCACGGTCCCTTCTTGTGAGCTGGGGTCCCCTCAGGGCATGGTGGGGACAAGAAGCTGGGCATAGAGGGGAAGCGTGGACTCTAGGTGAGGCAGGCAGGGTCCTTTCTGGCTCCCCTCCCTACCTGTCCATGTAAACTGCTTAACTTCTGACAGCTTCACAAAAGGGGAAGAAGGACAACCTAATAATGTCATATATAACAAATTATAAGGTGTATTTCAGGAGAAAATATGTGAAAATACAATTGACCCTTGAACACAGTTTGAACTGTGTAAGTCCGCATATATGTGGACTTTTTTCACTAAATGTTAATTTCACTGAAGTGGTGCTACAGTCTTACACAATCTGTGACTGAGTGAATACAGGGATGTGAAGCTGTGGATACAGAGGGTTGACTGTAAACTTGTACAGACATTTTCGACCCTTTGGAGGTTTGGCATCCTAGCCCCTGCATTGTTCAGGGGTGAGCTCGTCTCCACACAATTTCAGGCACAGTGGGTAGTTAAGAAGCACCAGTTTCTTTTGTATTTTGAGCTTCCAGAGAATCAAAGTATTTTACATTTTGTATTGAATTTTAAAGGACCTGTATTCATTTAGAAAGTAACTCCTGAAATAGTGTGTGGTGATGGGAGAGTATGATGGGAACCAAGACCCAATAATCCCCAGATCATTGATTCTCATCCAGTTGTCATGGCAACATAGGGTACCACAGCCCTCTCCAAGGGTGCACTGACAAACTTTGGTGGATACATAAAATTATCCAGATGCATTTTTTTAGAGCAATTTCCATCAGGGCAGCATTGAGCTGAGAGCCAGGCTATATCTGCATAATGATGCCCAAATTGCTGTAAGAATAATGGCGAGAGAACTGTTACATGGGTACCACAGAAAGATTGGAGTTGGAAAACTCTGCCTGGTAAATATATAAATGAACAGAGTCAGGAAAGGCCCTAATTCTATTAAAGCAGTGACAAAACTCGAAGGGCAGTCGATTTATTGCTCAGTGCTGTTACAGACAAGGTGAGGCACTGTGATATCATGGCAGAGATCCCGTTTAATGCTTGCTGACTTCTTTAGTGATGCTTTGAGATTTCAGCTTCTCCAATGAAAGATACCAAAGCTTTTTGGCCCTCAAAAATCGTTCCTGAGAAGAAACCCTTTGAAAGCCTCTAGACTGGATTGTGAGTGTCATCTGAGCTGAGGGAGGTTTCCTCCAGTGATGTGCTGACAAGAGACATGAAAATACTCAGACCCACTCTCTGAGATGGGCCTGGGGGCAGTTGATCCACCTAGAAATACTGCTTGGGCTACTTGAACTAAACTCTTACTTGTTCACTCAAAGACAAGGACAGAATAACTCCTGGAATGGGATGGGGACTAAAGATGGAGGTCATAAACAGAGGCGAGATGACCATGCTCAGGGAGCCCCTCCAAACAATTCAGTTAGAAGGACTTTGACGTGTAGGATCAGAGCATGCTTCCTGTAACAAACAAGTATAAATTCCCTAAGAGTTTTGTGTCAGATCAATCTATGTTTCCTGGATTCAATCTCATGGCCTTGAAGAGATCCCTTCATCTACTCAGAGTGACTGACTAGGATTAGCAATGAAGGACAAACTATTTAAATACCTTAAAAAGGAAGGTGGCAATATTTCAAACTGCTAGAGGAGTGTTCCAAGCAAGTAGAGTAGCAGTGAGCTCTAAGACATGCTAATGCTATTTGCTCCAGTGACCCAGTGATGGTGAGTGTGGATGATAATGGTGGTGATCTTGAAGGTATGATATAATGATGACGTAATGACGGTGATCACGACCATGATGAGAATGCTGGTTTGATGATGGTGGTGGTGAGGGTGATGGTGATGATATTGATGATGTGATATGATGATGATGATAATGGTGATGGTGATGACAGTGGCATGAAGCTAAATCCATGGGAGACAGCCTCTAGAAGAGGGGTTGGCAAACTATGGCCCACGGGCCAGATCTGGCCCACTTCCTGTTTTTGTAGATAAAGTTTTATTAGCATACAGTCATGCTCATTTGCTTACATACTGTCTTTCTCTACCTTCGCCCTAAATAACAATGAAGTTAAGTAGTTACAATAGAGACTATATGACTCACAAAGCCTAAACGATTTACCTTTTGACCCTTTCCAGAGAAGTATGACAACTCCTGCTGTAGAAGGAAGGGGAGTTAGACTTCATGTGTTCACTGGCCCAGTTTTCTTCAATCACTTGTGAGCATAAAAACCTCTTAAGAGCTTCCTATGTAGACTTGTGGGCAGGTGGTTTGTGGACAGTTCATTGATAAACACTTCCTAGGGTCCATATACAGGTCTTTGAAAACCAGACATGTGGTTTTAAGAGAGCTTAAGTGCCTCTAATCCTCTAGTCTATTAAGCAAGGATTATATATGTTATCTAGAGGTGTTGGGAACCTAAAGTGATGAAAAGTAGAAGAGTTCAACATTACATAAAGTTGAGCAGAATTAAACCAGTTCAATCCTCCTGGAACAAATAAACATCTTCAAGCTTCTCACACAGTCGAGGATATAGTCCTTTAAGTTTGTCAGTTGTTAAGTGGACCCACTGGAGAAAATTTTACATTGCCTTTAAATGATCTATCACCATGATTTTGAGGGGAGCTTAAGTACTTACTATTGTCTCAGGGCAGTTAATGCCCCAGTTTTGAAATGCATTCTCTCCAAGACTCACCATTTTCAGTTTGTGATTTTTTTTTCCCTGGGATTTTTCTAAGAAGATAAAGCTAAATTAAATTCTTCTTCATACCGTCCAACATGAGTTATGGCCTCAGTCTCATTTAGCAATGTTCCCAATTTATCACCATTAAAAATGGTCTAAGAGGGCTTAATTTAGATAACATATTCCTTTGCTTCAGAATCCACTCCCCCATGACTCAAATTTCTCCTTCTGGTGCCGCAAAAAGACATAGGTTCTCCCTGAAATAGACATTACTGATTCCTGAATGATGTTCCTGAAGTGTAAGCTGATTTTCACGAAATGAAACAGATGTGTGGAGCTACCACCAGCCACCTGCGATGGCTTCGGATCCACTTTTTATATGAGAGAGGGATGGTATTCAGCAGAAATCCCTAGTTGTTCTTTGGGAAAGAGGAATCTTGGCTGAGAAGGCTACACCAATTCCACATGTTCAGGCTTCTGAAACCCACAGGCAAGGGGGAGATATCATTCTTGGATTAGTTGGCTGTAAATGCAGAGATAATGAGACATGTCTGAGACCAGAGAAGGCTGGTTTTGATACTTGTATCAGAACTGACAGGTGGTGAAAAATGGCAAACACACTTGGGAAAAACATCTCTCAATTAGATAAAGAGCTTTATGGAAAACAAGTTCAGTGTTTGAGGAGGGCAGCACAGTGTAGCCTGCAAGAAACAGGATTCCCACATCATTCACTTGCTCTATTTCCTGATATAATGCCCATCCAAGGGTCTTGTGGACCCCACCCTTGCTAATGCCATTTGGAGATTTATTTTCATTTAAGAGATTTGCCATTTCTGTGTATAAAACTAATGTGTCTTAACGGCAGTGTGTGCATTTATTCAGAAGTGACAAAAAGTTACAAAAAAGAAAATCAACATTAGATCCCCAAACTCTGAAACACAGACATAATCATGTGAACATTTCAATTTTTATACCCATTTTGGCTGTGTCCAACATATGAAGAAATATGGGATGTACGTGAATTACAAAAGTAGATCTTGTGCTTCTTAGCAACTAGCTTTTATCTGAAAACTACTTTGTGAAAACATGTTCTAATCACCAGGCGTAGATATTCACAATCATTTTTGAACATGGAAGTGCTGTCCTATTGCATGAACAAATCCCAGCTTATATAATCGATTGCTTATCAGAGACATTTAGCATGTTTCCAAGTTTTTGTTTTTATTTATAAAGCACTGACAGGCCCCCTGATGTCCACCACCTAGACCCTCTGTCCAGTCCTTTTCATATAAACACACCATCCCCTCCCAGCCCCCTGTGGCAGATGAAGGGTTAAGGTCACACATTTAACAGGTAAAACTGGGAGCCATGCATGCAGCTCTTTCCTTGGTTTCCAACCACCTGCCAAGGTGTGTCTCCTATGCTCCCCAGGAAGGAGAGGAGACAGTGTCTGGTGTCAGACAGGAGCCCAAGGCAGCCGGGCACCCAGGACTCTCCTCCAAAGATCACCAACCTCCTTCCCTCTGACACACTCGCTGTTCTCCAAGGCAAGGCCACTGCCGATGCCCAGCATGGTGATGTTCGTTCCCTTTGATTTTCCGCTTTAGGGACTAAAGGGAGAATGATGGTTGGTGATTTAGACTTTCAGCCCTGGTGCGAGCTCACATTTAGTGAAAACCCAGCGGTCTCTGAGCAATGCTCTTTGACCCGTTTTCAGAAAGCAAACTGAGAACTTTAAAATTAAGTCTTTAAAAAGTGATTCAAATATAATCAAAGACGCTGGATAATGGGAACACAGGGATCGTTGAGCTCGCCTTCTACTTTTTTGTACATTTGAGATTTTCCATAGTAAAAAGTTGACCAAAAAGGAACCCAAATGAACTTGGCTGTGAGGATGCAGTGCCCTCATGGATTTAAGAGCAAGTCTACTTAAATGAATTTAAGTAACAATTCTACTTCCCTTATGGCTCAGAGAGTAAAGAATTTGCCTGCAGTGCAGAAGACCCAGATTCAAACCCTAGGTCAGGAAGACTCCTTGGAGAAGGAAATGGCTGCCCACTCCAATATTTTTGCCTGGAGAATTCCATGGACAGAAGAACCATGGGGTCGCAAAGAGTCAGACACAACTGAGTGACTAACACGTCTACTTAAAAAAAAAAAAAAAACCCTACACACAGTGAATTTCAAGTTGCTTCATAAAGCACATACGCCTTATTTTCTGTTCTCTGTTCCATCACAAAGTTTGCTTTGTAAGTTCCATTTTCCTTTTCCGGCTGGAGAAGATCATTCCGTGGAGAAAAGCCCATTCAGCCATCAGTCCAGGGAATGGGGGATTTTCCAGGCAGTCATATTTCTTGGAGAGGAGGAGAGAAAATACATCTCACTTTTATCTCAGACAAAACCAGGGAGAGCCACATGGAAAGAGAGGAGGAAGGGCCAGGAATGCAGGTGTCCCCTCCTCAGAATACCCTGGCCAACTCAGCCCATGTGACTCTCTCCTCTTGCAAATGGTGCTCGAGTCGAGGTCATTAAAATGCTCCTGATTTATGGCAAGTTCATGGCAACTTTACTGGGGATCTCACAAAAGTTATTGTTGTGATGGTTTGAGCAGAGCGAGGGCAGGGCAACTGCACGGCCGGGCCCCCCACAAGCTGTCACCTCTACCCCCACTCTCTGCTTCCTGGAAGATGGATTATAGTGGTGCTGCTGTGGTTTCCCAGCATGACAGGAGCAAGCCGTGGCCAAGGTGGCCGCCTTCCAGAGCCACCTCATGAGTTAACAGCACACATCAGGCAAGTCTCATCTTGATTTAGCTGGAAATCAGGAAGGCAGGAGCTGAGGGCGTGGCTGACAGCTCCCTCCTCCGTGCTTATCAACAGCCCCAACGCAGTCAGCCCTTGACTTTACTGAGGTTCACTCACCCCAAAGAGGATCCCTTCCCAGATTTCATGCTTGGTAAATATCAGTGAGCCCCAGTTTTCCATAGGTGGTTTACCACACACCTGTGCTATTGGAGAGAAGGTGGGAGGGACATGTGTGGGACAGGAGCAGAGCAGCCCATCACCGTCCATGTATGATGAGGCATTTTCAACCAAAAGAAAGATGGATTGTCAACCAGGCAACAGGATCTGACATGCAATTATGTCTGTGCACCTGCAGCTCGCCCCATATGCAAAATCCACAGGTGCAAACCTTGAGTCCAAAGACAGCCCTTTAAATCACCCGGCTCCAGATTTGCCAGTGGTTCCTGTCAGAGCAGGAAGGCTGCTTTCAGGAAAGGGAAACTGTGGGAGAAGCTCATTCAGGACTTCCTTCTCACACTTGGTTGTGCTTCCTTCATCCAGGGAGAACTTTCACCCTGGAGAAATTACAAGTCCTTCTCTGGATCATTTCTGCGGCTGGTGTCCTGTTCTCCTGCCCGACACCAATGAGGGGAGGAAACAGCTAACACCATGCTGGTTCATCCATCTTCTCTGGGCATCTCACTTGGACACTGGACATCCCCTTGCTTCAGCATCCTTCTGCATTTCCTTTCAGGCACATCACCAAACCACACCTTTAAAACTACAGACGCTCCCACCAGAAGCTTCTGTCCCTCCAGCACCTTCGCTGTCATCATCTTTGCTGCCTTCCAGGGATGAGCCTACACACGACCTCACCCTGAAGGCTATGTCCTCTCTACCCCACACACACTCTCTTCTCTCTCACCTCTCTGAGCCCCAATTGTATTTTGTCCCTCTTTGTCACTTTGATAATTCTTACCATGTGTTAAGGAGAACTGTGTACCTTTCTCAACCACACTAATAACAGTGAAATTAGTGGCTTGAACCCTCAATAAGGGTGGTTGGGCTAACACTCGTGCTTGCCTTTCCTTATTCAGTTCTCAGGAAAACCTGTGTAACAACTGCTATTATTCAGTCCATTTTACAGATGAAGAAACTGAGGCTCAGGAAGATTCATTCCTTTTTAACAAACATTTCTTGACTTCCAGGTATAAGCAGGCTGTCTCAGGCACTGGAGACATAAGAAGTGAAAAAAGAAAAAAACAGACAGAAATGCCGCTCTCATGGAGCACATGGTCTGGTTAGAGAAAAGCTGTCAACAGGGAACACATGACCAAGATAATTTCAGATGACAGTGCATAAAGGAAACAAAATCCATGAATACAATAGAAAGTCACTGGGTAGGGTAGGGGAGTTGGCAGAATAGGGAAAAGGCAGAATTCTAGCAGTGATCTCAAGGAGATGGGGGATGAGCCATTCAAAGATCTTCAGGAGGAATCTCCAGGAAGAAGGAGCAGAAGATGAG
The DNA here is from genome assembly GCF_027580195.1 of Bos mutus. Classification (NCBI taxonomy): domain Eukaryota; kingdom Metazoa; phylum Chordata; class Mammalia; order Artiodactyla; family Bovidae; genus Bos; species Bos mutus. Next base: position 40,394,821 of record NC_091629.1, on the reverse strand, counting down.
AAGGATGAGAGAAGGATGGATATCCAGGGTGAGGGGAGCACAGAAAGCCAGAGAGAGGCAGACAATGGTGGGAAGAGGGGAGGGAGAAGGGAGAGGTCCTGCAGATGCTTGGGTGGCCCCTGTGTTCACAGAGGTGACCAGGCGGAAGTGGCAGTCCTGATACTCCACCCCATCTCCCCAGCACCCCAAGGTAGGGAGCACGCTCTCACTGTCTCCCACAGCTTCACGAAGTCCAGCACCCAGGTAGGCAAACTCCACCAGATGTCTACCTGCACTCCACCTGCTGTGATGCCTGAGTCCTGCCTGCCCTACACATTAACTATTCTTATTATCTGCATTCTGCAGGCAGGAACCCAAGGCCCAGCAAGGTCACCAGGTAGTCATGGGGCCTTGAACACATGCAGTCTGGGTCCCGAGTGCACCTCTTTGGGGCTAGAGGTTGTGAGTGGGTGTGCAGGTAACCTGCCTTGAGTGATGTGTCACTGAGGCCCCTAGGGATGTTCCAGGGTGTGGCTGCTACTCTCCATGGGCAGTGACCATCCTGCATAAGTGTTTCTGGAAAGTCACTCTAAAGGGGATGCTATTTCTGAGAACTGAGCACAAATGGCCCAGGAATGGGAAGCCCTGATCAAGTGTATGATTTCTTCACAGAATTCAACTCCTGCGCTATAGGAGAGACAAACCTCAGCCCAAGCTGGGGCACTGGTGACCTTACCCCCAGCCCCGGGCTTAGCTCTCGTGAACTTTACAGTGACACCAGATCACCCCTGCTTTAGCGTGGCCTGTCCCCAGATGCCCCAGCTGTCTGTCATCAGTAATAGTATCACCACATCAGGAGGGGCAAAGGGTGAGATCTCATGATGTTTTCTACAGATTTTGTTTTCCCAAGACTCTTTGCAAATGAGATGCTCCCATCACTCCTGACAATAGGAAAACAGAACGTCACATGATCATAAGATTTTATTTATGAGGGAAGGCCTGAGCTTGCTAAAGCCGTTGTTGCACATGTATAAATAACAGTGACGTCTCCCCACGTCCACCTCGAGAAGCTGGGCTGGAGAATGAAAGCCGCAAGAATTTAAAAATCATAATAAAGTGATTGACAGAGAGGACACTTCAGGCTCTGAGTCCTAGGGTTTGCTTTTAAATATTTGAAAAAGTATGATTTTATGCATAAAATGGGCTTTCCAGTTGGCGCTAGTGGTAAAGAACCTGCCTGCCAATGCAGAGATGTAAGAGATGTGGGTTTGATCCCTGGGTGGGGAAGATCCCCTGGAGGAGGGCCTGGCAATCCACTTCAATATTCTTGCATGAAGAATCCCATAGACAGAGAAGCCTAGTGAGCTACAGTCCACGGGGTGGCAAAGAGTCAGACATGACTGAAGTGAATAAAAAATAGCCAGGAGGAAATATATCTCAAGAGTCTCAAGGGACCAAGGAGATCAAACCAGTCAATCCTAAAGGAAATCAACCCTGAATATTCATTGGAAGGACTGATGCTGAAGCTGAAATTCCAACACTTTGGCCACCTGATGTGAAGCGACTCATTGGAAAAGACCCTGATGCTGGGAAAGATAGAAAGCAGGAGAAGAAGAAGACAACAGAGGATGAGATGGTTGGACGGCATCACCAACTCAATGGACATGAGTTTGAGCAAGCTCCAGGAGACGGTGAAGGACAGAAAGCCTGGCATGCTGCGGTCCATGGGGTCACAAAGAGTCTGACATGACTAAGCGACTGAGCAACAAAAGTGTTAATATTAGCAATGAGGGATTGTAGGTAGTTATTGGGGATTTTTTCCCCTTTAAAAAGTTGTCTGTGCTTACTAAAATTTGACATGATATTTTCCAAAGAATTCGTGATAGGAGCATAAATGTGTACATTCAACTCAGATGTCCAAGGAGCACATCGAATGGTGTGACAGTCCTCTCTTTCTGCTCCACGCTGTCTTTGGACCCAGAAGGGGCCCTCAGCACACGGGCACTGCCCTTCCTAGAGACACAGTTGTTCCGTTGGTAACTGTTCCAGATGCATGAGTAGGTCTGGGTGTTTATCTGGCTGTCTGTCAAGTTTTGGTGACAAACTGCCCAACCCTTTGAAAGCCCTCCTGAATTCAGCTGAGTGGAACCATTCCCCACTTTTGTGCCATCTTCAGCCAAGATCCAGCAGGAGGTCCAAGTTGAGACAATCACACGCTCTCAACCTAGAATCTGAGCTACAAGCAGAGAAATGACACTCCTGCAGGATCTCACAGACGAGGCTGTTAATTCGCCTCTGCCAGTAGGATGATCTTAGCAAAACACTGTCCCCTGTACTGCAGGCCGTCTTCCAGTCAATTGTCACCATTTGTTACATGAACTCTGATTGGTGTTTTTGTTCTTGCTGTGGTCCTGGATTGAAGGCAGACCCCATTCTACGATCCTAACTTAGGCATGAAGATTTCAAGGCCCCAAAACCCAACCCACACAGCCAGCGGTCAATTTCCTTTGGTAGAGATAAAGACTTAGTGTATCTGTCCAAACACGGTTGCATGCAGAGGGAGTCAGGCTTGCAAAGCAGCACCATGAAGGGATTTGGCTGGAGTTGACCCTTTCAAGGCAAGGGTCCTATAAGGACTTTGTTCCCAGCCCTCCACAATGACCCAGAGGCACTGGCTTCATGCTCTTTGCTGTCCAAATGCAAAGAATCGGTAACACCTGTGCCCTACAATCCACCCTTCATTTTGCTGATGAGATTGAGACTACAGAGAGTCAGTCTGACAGGTATCCCAAGCCCCCCATCCCTGTACGACCAAGTCACAAGCCTGTTTCAGACCTATGTCTGCAGAGAACACAGTGGTCTATACTTGGGAAGAGCCTCTCAGGGTTCATTGTGCTCTGAAACTACCTGGGAGGCTTGACTGTGAACACAGAGAAGGAAGGGGAAGGTGGGATGAACTGAGAGAGGAACACTGACATATACACACTGCTGCTGCTGCTAAGTTGCTTCAGTCGTGTCCGACTCTGTGAGACCCCATAGACTGCAGCCCACCAGGCTCCCCTGTCCCTGGGATTCTCCAGGAAAGAACACTGGAGTGGGTTGCCACTTCCTTCTCCAATGCATGAAAGTAAAGTCGCTCAGTCATGTCTGACTCTATGCCACCCCATGGACTGCAGCCTACCAAGCTCCTCCATCCGTGGGATTTTCCAAGCAAGAGTACTGGAGTGGGGTGCCATTGCCTTCTCTGGACATATACACACTACCATGTGTGAAATAGATAGGTAGTGGGAAGCTGCTATATCCACAGAGAGCTCAGTTAAGTGATTTGTGATGACCTAGAGGGGTAGGATCGAGGTGAGAGAGGCTCAGGAGTGAAGGGATGTATGTATGCATGCAGCTGATTCATTTCGTTGTATAGCAGAACATATCACAACATTGTAAAGCAATTACATTCCAATAAAAAAAATGCCCATAGTGACTCTGTGCTTCTGAGATGAGGCCTGAGACTCAGCATTTACACTAAGATGGTGCTGATGCTGCCAGTTTGGGGACCACAGTCTAAGACACAAAAGCCAAGATCATATTATGATTACAGCTGGCCTTTCTATGAAATCTTAATCCAAATGAGCCAATGATGTTCAAAGTGAGTCATAAAGTCAACAAATAATCCCTTATCCAGTGGATTTAAAGTGATAAGAATCAAGAAACTAAGATCTTCATATAACCTTGAACAATCTTCACCTTTCTGGACTTTGTTTCCTCATCTACAAAATGGGGACAATGTCAGCATTGACCTTGTACATAATTGTGGGGTTTGAATGACATAATGCATGTAATCTCTGAGCAGAAGGTCATACTCAGGATAAGCACGTGGTACATGACAGCTGGGAGGATGACCGTTGATGAGAAAATGATGGTGATGAGGATGATGGCAATGTGGATGGTGGTGCTAATGGTTGGTTAACTGAACATGATTTTGGTGAGGTCTGTAGTTGGGGTCCCTGCTAGAGCCACCATGACAATGACCCTGCAGCCAGGGCTTCAGAGGCAGAAAGGAGTGAGTCTGGGATTTCTCTCCAGAGCTGTTGAGCTTGATTTATCGGTTTGGCTCTTTGAGTAGTACATTTCTTGGAGTCGATTTATTGAAGGTTATTTGTTGTCTTTTGTCAGAGAAGTCACCTTGCAGCAAGTCTCCCTTCCAAGTCAGAGGGGACATTCTGGGCTTCCCTGCCATGTCTGACCCTGCAGAAATGATCTTCTTAGAAATTGAGGCATTAAATAACCTCTACAGGGCTGTTAGGGGAGTTCGACTTCTTTTTGTTCCAACCAGGTGCCTTTTTGAATTGAAAAAGAATTGGATGTCTTTCATGGAAGTGAAAATTAAAGAAATTGCACAAAAATTACTACAAGACCCAAAGAAAACAGAACACTTACCTGCAGGTGACAGCAAAGTGATGTTCACATGTATGAAAACTATTTGATTACACTGATGGTTAAATACTGCTTGAAACATACGCATCGTTGTTTGGAGACAGGAAAAAATTGGAGGTCTGTCAATAAGAAAACAGCTGATTTAAAACCTGTCTGTTTTTCTCAACGGAAGACCAATTTTCCTAAGAACTGCTTTGGTTTTGTCCTGTGGTTTTGGCATGGAAAACCAATTCAAATGGAACACCAGTTCAAAACTAAGACCAACTCAAATGGTCTTTTTCTCAATTGAAAAACCGATTCAAATGGAAGACCAATTCAAAATGAAAAAACATCTGTCTGAGATATATTCTAATGTCATGTAAATAGTATGGTAAAGATTGTACTGATGAAAAGAATTCTGGAGATGTTTGGAGATAATGGTTCCACAGCAATGTGAAACATGCCACTTAACTGTTTTTTAAATGGTTACGATGGTACATTTTATGTTATATGTATTTCATCACAAGACAAACAAAATTGTGGCCAAGGTATCAAGATATATATAGAGAGAGAGAGAGAGAGAGAGACTAACAGAATAAGAATCTATTTCAGCATAATAGAATTTAATTTATAAGAAATTGATTTAACAGCCATGTTAACATAGGAGGCCTCATTACATTAATGGTGAGGGGATGAAGCAAGCCAAGCATTTAAGAAGAAAGAAACTCATTTCAGAATCTCATCCAGATTACAAACATTTTAATGTAAAAAAGAACAATCAAAGTACGAGAAGAAAATTCAATTGCATCACATGCAGTCTTGCCGAGAGGGGGCATTTTACTAAGGATGACATTAGAAATCCCAAACATAAAATATTGACAGATTTGACAAAGTAAAAGCACATATCACACACGCACAAATACCCCAAATTGTAAAAGTTATAAGACAAATTTGGAACACATTTTGCATTGTATATAACAAAGGGTTAACAACCTTCTAATAGAAATATGCTTAACGTATGTTGTCCAATAGAAAAATGGGCAATGAACTCAAACATTTGTTTTACAAAAGAGGAAATACATTTAAACTATCAATCAAAATTAATCAGGGAAATGTAATGTCAAAGTAAGGAAACCCTTTTCACTGTATCAGATTGGACAAATTAAAAATGAATGAAAATAAGCTGGCACGCTTCCTTGAATGTGGTTTTGTAATATGCTATCAACATTGTAAAACATGCACGTTTTTAAATAATCACATTCTGCATAGTCAAGGACAGATACAGAAAGAGATGGAGATGAAAAGTGACAAATGGAAACGATCAGAAAGAACATATGGCATTTTGATCCAAAGTTTCTGAAGTCCCTGAAGAATTTTGCCAAGAGAAAATTCCTTTTGCTGCATGTGCTTGTCTCCACGAACACAGGCTTGTTCTCTCCACATGTGCACGAGAAGAAACAGAAAAAAAAAAAAAGATCTTTCATGCCAGTTTTTGTAGTGAATTCCTTTGAGGCATGTAGAATCTCTGAAAACTTCCTTGTGTATGCACATTCTCAAAGACAGATTTCCATGAAACAAGCCTAAATTAAACACTGCCATACCACTATAGGATTTTCAGGGTAATCTTCCCACTTCACTCTTGTCCAGTTTCTCTATTGTTTCTATAGTCTCTATTTCATTTATTTCCACTCTAATCTCTCTTTTTTTTTAATATTTTTTATTTTTAAAGTCCTTATTGAATTTGTTACCATTTTGCTTCTGTTTCACGCTTTGCTGTTTTTGGCCAGGAGGCACATGGAGTCCCAGTTCCCTGATGAGGGATCCAACCTGCATCCCTGCACTGGAAGAGGAAATCTTAACCACTGGGCCACCGCGGAAGTCCCTCCACTCTAATCTCGATCATGTCCTTCCTTCTTTTTGCTTTGGGATTAGTTAACTTTCTTTTTTCTAGTTTCTTAAGGTGAAAGATTAGGTTATTGATTGAAAATCTTTCTCATGCAAAACGACCCTATTCACAAGTTGAATTTTCTCCTAAAAATTGCTTTGTTTGTATCCTCTGGTTTTGATATTTTGATTTCCACAAAAATTGAAAAAAGTTCCTCCTCAAAAGACACTAGCTACTGCGTATCAATTAACCTGAAGAATAGGATAAAATACTTACAATTCACACACCTGATAGAGGACTAACACTCAGGATATATATAGAGAACTGAAACTCAAGAACAACAACTCTATTCAGTAATAGACAAAGGGTTTGAGTAGACATCTCTCCAAAGATATACAAATAAACAGTAAGTACATGAAAAGTGTTTTTTAGCTGGCCAGTTAGTAGTTGAGCAGGTGTTCATAATTATTTTATTTTATTTTTTTTTTGGTGTGTTGAGATGGGCTTCCCTGGTGGCTCAGTCGGTAAAGAATCTTGCAAAGAGGGCGACCTGAGTTCGATCCCTGGGTCAGGAAGTTCCCCTAAAGGAGGACATGGCAACCCACTCCAATTCTTGAGATGCGTGTCACTTGCATCTGAGACTTGACTTCCCATACCCGTGCTCTTGCTGACAGCTTACCTGGCTCAGAAAAATCAGTTACCCAAAAAAATTTACCATCACCACCCAGGACCTGCTTTTCTGGAGTCTAAGGGATAAGTCCATGCCTAGTACTCTGTAGGAAGTAGAGACAAAAGGCCAAGAATGTTCTGGAAGCTGTGGGGTGGTCTCCACCAAGACAGCATCAGCATGCAACCATTAAAAATGGCTTGTTCACAAAACACTACACAATAACGCTTCATCTACAAAGTCGCCGTGGCAAATATCTCCCCAGTGAATTAGGTGTTTCTGTGTTTTGCTGAAAACGGTATCTTTTCTAAAAGATTGCTACCTAAATAGGAATGCTCTGGAGATCCTAATACGGAAATAAAAGGATGGTTCTGTCAACTCTGGTGTCTCTTTTAAGGAAGAGAAATGTGACGCTCTGAGCCACCTGCCTCCCATACATCTTTCTCCAGTCCTCTCCCCCTACTTCTCTCCCCTCCTCACTCCCTCCCTCTCCCTCCCCGGCCTTGTTTCCAGCACTCAAACTGTCAGAAAGCCCTCAAATCTGTGCACTCATCCCAGAGAGCTCCAGGCTGTGCGTTCTGCACAGAGGCTGTGTCATATTTACATATTTTAAGGGGGATGAACCACCAGTGCTCTCAATAGGGATGTGGTGGGGCTTTTAGCTTTCTAAGGCAACATCACCTATTCCTGGAAACAATTAGAGTCCTTCACAAAAGCCCCGATGCACACTGAACAGGTACGGGAAAATGAAAGGAAGCACAATACTGCCCTGGAGAGACAGTCTCTGACTCATTGCCGACCGTGGGGATGGTGGAACAAGCACCACAGTGATCACCTCCGAGGACTCGCCACGGGGAAGCTGGCGGCCTCTTCTCTTACAGAGATGGACAGAGCCCTAGAAAGGCAGTGCTGTGCGGTGTGCTTTGTGTATTAATTATGTGTGTTGATCAGGCGGGCTGGCTTGACCTGCTGCCTCCCACGTAGCAGCTGTGCCAAGTTCCGTGCAGCAGGTTAGGAAACAGAGGAGTGTGTTTTTGTGTTTGGATGCAGACGCATTCTGTGGGCACCACCCATGCAATAAAATCAAACTCATGTTTCCTTTTTGTGCAGTGCCCAGAGAATGGGACATATTTGGTTCTTTCAGCAAGAAGGGCAAGAGGGCTTGCAAGCTGATGACCCCTCCCCAGTTCTCATACTCATCAATTTACAGGGTAGCATCTAGCTGCCAGGGGCTTCCCAGGTGGCGCTAGTGGTAAAGAATCCACCTGCAAAGGAGGAAACATAAGAGACATGGGTTCGATCCTTGGGTCGGGAAGATCCCCTGGAGGAGGGCATGGCAACCCACTCCAGTCTTCTTGCCTGGAGAATCCCATGGACAGAGGAGCCTGGCGGGCTACAGTCCATGGGGTCGCCAAGAGTCAGACACGACTTAGCTAATAAGCACACACACATGCGTCTAGCTATCAAGCACCATCCTGGACCCTTCGTGAGCATTGTTTTTGTCTTTTTCACAATCCAACCATTTAGCAGAATGATGGATTTAAAACGGGGAGGTTAACTTTTTAAATTTTTCTTTATTTGCTTACATACTTACTTACCTATTTGGTTAGCCAGGTCTTAGCTGCGGCAGGCAGTCACACAGGATCTTTGATCACGCGTGATCTTTCACTGTGGTATTGTTGTCGTTCAGTCGTGTCCGACTCTTTGCGTGGCAGCATATGGAATCTAGTTCTGTGACCACAGATGGAATCCAAGCCTCTGGCATTGGGCACACAGAGTCTTAACTACTGGACGACCAGGAAAGTCCTGGGAGCTTTTTACCTGCCTGTTTTTATTAGTTTTTATTTTATTTTTACCTCAAAGCTGTATAACTTGTGAGAGGCAGAGCTGAGGTAGGATCTAAGTCTCCTACCTCCAAAGGCATCTTCCCCAAGGAATCAGGGTACCAAGCACAGAATGGCACCTGCACCAGCCCTGAGGGATGCCCTCATCCCACCCTGACACAGGCATCCTGTGCACCCTGCATCTCACAAAATCTCCCCTGGCCCAGTCGTGGGCTCTCAGAGAATAGCAAGAGAATGGGTAAATGGTGCTACCTGTGTCAGAAACCAAGAGCTCAGAGTGGGCTGGAGATTGTTACTCCTGGAGTCTGCATTTTATCCCAGAGGTGGATGCTACTCCTTTGAAAATGGAGAGAATGGTCCTTTCACAGCTGTTCAGGCCCTTGGCTTCCTGAGAGCTGCCCTGTTTACCATGGATTGTTTTCATGACTGTGTTCATCCCATGGGAAGAAGGTGGGGTTCTCTCTTCAATGTCTTTTGACCATGAGCTCTGACCTAGGATGGTGCTCAGCAGAGAGCAAATATATAATAAGCATTTGACAAATAAAATAGGGAATTTATTACTTACATGTTCTTTGCATAACATTTCACTAGGCATTGGGACTTTTTTTTTATATATATAATATAACTTATTTATTTGACCATGCTGGGTCTTCATTGCTACACAGGCTTTCTCCAGCTGCAATGAATGAGGGCTACTGTCTAGCCGCAGTACATGGGCTTTCCATCGTGGTGGCTTCTCTTTTTGCAGAGTGTGGGCTCTCGGGTACACGGGCTTCAGTAGTTGCGGTTCCCAGGCTCTAGAGCACAGGCTCAGTAGCTGTAATGTATAGGCTTGGTTGCTCCCAGGCATGCAGGATCTTCTCAGATCAGGGATCAAACCCATTCTCCTGCATTGGCAGGTGTATTCTTTATCACTGGGCCACCAGGGAAGCCTGTATTGGGACTTTGAAGCCCTCAAAATGGGTAATGATCAGTAGGAGAGGGTAAAACAAACTCACTCACAAATGAAACACCAGGCAGAATAATAGAAGTGTCACAAAACAAAAAAGTGCCCACAGCACAAAGCAAAGACCGCAAGTGTCATGACAACCTCATCTCATTGTTCTTTGCTCCACTCTCAAAGCTGGGAAAAGTGTGTGGCGTGTTTGTGGGCATCCAATAAATGCCAGCTGCATGATTAATAATCAAAATTATCATTTGTCTGAAAACTCTACCCAGCATTTGAGCAAAGTCTGTCTTGACTGTTTCAAATACAGAACATTTTTTAAATTATTTTTTTAACCATTTATCATTTCTTTATTATTATTATTATTTTTTTACTTTACAATATTGTATTGGTTTTGCCATACATCAACATGAATCTGCCATGGGTGTACACGTGCTCCCCATCCTGAACCCCTCTCCCAGCTCCCTCCCCATCCCATCCCTCTGGGTCATCCCAGTGCACCAGCCCCTAGCATCCTGTATCCTGCATCGAACCTGGACTGGCGATTCGTTTCTTATATGATATTATACATGTTTCAATGCCATTCTCCCAAATCATCCCACCCTCTCTCTCTCCCACAGAGTCCAAAAGACTGTTCTATACATCTGTGTCTCTTTTGCTCTCTTGCATACAGGGTTATCGTTACCATCTTTCTAAATTCCATATATATGTGTTAGTATACTGTATTGGTGCTTTTCTTTCTGGCTCACTTCACTCTGTATAGTAGAACATTTTTTAAAAACATAGTAGACTTTCAGATTTAAGGGGAAACTGAGAAAATACTACAGAGAGTTCCCAAAAGCCCCATATCCAGTTTTCTCTTTTATAAGCATCTTATATTACATTGTACACTTGTCACAATTAGCAACCAATATTGATGTATCATTAAAGTTTATGACTTATCCAGATTTCCCGAGTTTCTAGCAAACATCTCTTCTTTCTTGCTCAGGATCCCACTCAGGGCGCCTTGTTGCATTCAGCTTCTGGTCTCCTGATGCTCTTTCTGGTCGTGGCAGCGCCTCCAGAAGACTGCCTTGATTGTGATGACCTTGGCAGCTTTGAGGTGTGTTGGTCAGGTATGTTGTGAGATGCCCCTCAACTGGAATTTGTCTGATGTTTTCTCCTGTTTATACTGGAGTGATGGGTTTTTGGAAGGTCGCACAGGCCAAGTGCCCTTCTCATCACATCCTGTAAAGGGCATGTGAAATCAGCATGACCTCACTGTCTGGACCTTAATCATCTGACTGAGGTCATGCTTGACAGATTTCTCTGCTGAAAAGTTATTCTTTCCTCCATGTTTCCATATTGTGGGTTTTTGGGAAAGAAGTCCCTGTGTGTAGCCAACAGGCAAGTAGAGGGAGTTACGCATCTACCCATGAGGGCAGAGTATCTATTGTACATATGTTACTTGAAATTCTGCTGCACAGATCTGTCTCATTTATTTAATCATTAATTTACATCAATATGGGCTGACAGATATTCATTTTGTAACTGGTATTATAATCCAATATTCCCTTATTTATTATGTTGCTTGTATTGTCCCAACTTTAGCCCCTGGGAGTTTTTCAGTTGGCTCCTGTGGTATTTGACATACTTTGATCAATGTGATTTTTTAAAATATTTTTTCAAGATATTTTGATGTGGACCATTTTTAAAGTCTTTATTAAATTTGTTACAATATTGCTCCTGGTTTTTCAGCTGTGAGGCATGTGGAGTCTTAGCTCCCCGACCAGGGATAAAACCTGCACCCCTTGCCGTGGGAGGTAAATCTGAACCACCAGACCACCAGAGAAGTCCCCACCAGTGTGATTTTTTTGAGCACTCCCTTCTTTTCTGGCATTGCAAGATTCTCTAGGCATGTCTTGTATTGATACATTACCTATTCCATCCCTAGGATGAGCCACTTTCCCCAGAAGAACAGTGTGGAAACTAAGATCTGGCACAAGGAATGCTCGTTTCTCCTGTGGCCATTGTTTCCAGGTCTTCTCACCTGACCAAACAAGGAAATATGAGTATAGACACCAACTGATGCATATGGGTTTATCTCTAAATGTTTCCCAGAGTATTGGTTAGTATCTACATTAAGCTACAATGAGTTCACACTGGTGTCTCTAAGCCATGACCACATGGCTCATTCTGACCTTCCCTATCTGCAATCTCCTGCCTTTGCAGTAAGCCACCTGGTTCCCATCAGCTGATACCCATTTACGTACATTGCGTACAGCCGATACCCATTGTTAGTTTTAGTATAGGGATAGCATCTCATATCCTCTTGGGAAACAATCAATAGGAACAGACTTCTTCACCCCCATGTCCATCAGGAAACCTGTTTCCTGTAGCTGTAATTCACTTAGATTCTCCTGTAACAGTCTTCATTCCTTTCTGGAGTCCTTTAAAATGATCTCAAACAGGGGCTCTGTATCAATCTAGAGGGTGGGAGATGAGAGGGAGGTTCAAACAGGAGGGGATATATGTATACCTATGGATGATTCATGTTGAAGTTTGACAGAAAACAACAAAATTCTGTAAAGCAATTATCCTTCAATAAAAAAATAAATTAAAAAGAAAAAAATAAAATGATTTTTAAACATTTGCATATTAAGGTTTACTCTCTGCTTTGTTAAGTTCTATTTCTTTTGACAAATTCAAAATGTCCTGTATCCACCATTACAGTATCACACAGCATGGTTTATTCCTCTAAAATACTCAGACTTCATCTCTTCCTTTCTCCTCCTCTTGAACCCCTGATTAATATTCTGTCGATGTGGTTTTGCCTCTCTGTAAAACATTGTATAATGGGAACCGCACAGTCTGTTGTGTTTGCAGACTGGTTCCTTCCACTTAGCATTAGCATTTAAGTTTCTTCCATGACTTTTCACAGCTTGAGAGCTTATTTCTTTTGATCACTGAGTAATATTCCACTGAATGCCACCGTCTGTTTGTCCATTGATGTTATGAGGAACGTCTTGATTGCTTTCAGTTTTCAGTGACTATGCATAAAGCTCTTGTAAACATTAACCATGCCCAAGTGTCTTCCAACAATTGGGTAAATAAGAGTATAGTTTCTGGGTTGCATGGTAAGACTTTCTCTAGCTACCAGGCTGCCTCTCAAAGTGGCTCTAACATTTTGCATCCCCACCAGGAATGAATGAGAGGTTATGCTATTCTACATCCTTGACACATTTGTCATTGTCTGTTATTTTGGAATTCAGTCATTTTAATAGGTGTGTGGTGGCATCTCCCTGTTTTAACTTGTAATTCCCAGATGAAAACTGACATTGAGTGTGATATTTTTATATGCTCATTGGCCGTCCATATATCTTTACTTGTGAAGTGTCTGTTACAATCCTTTACCCATTTTTTAGAATTATTTCCTTATTGTTGTAAGAGCTTTTTACATATTTTGGGTACAAGTTCTTCATCAGATATGTGGCTTGCAGTTGTCTCTCCCAACACTTGGCTTGTCTTTTTATCTGAACAGTTGTTTTCACACAGCACATGGTTTTAATTTTAAGAAAGTTGCTGCTATGTAAAAAAAAAGCTCAATGCCAAATCCAAGGTCACCTAGCTTTTCTCCAATATTTTCTCCTAGTTTTATGGCAATCTGTTTTATTCTTACCTTTAATTCATTTTATTTTTAGACCTATGATCCATCCTGAGTTAATTTTTGTGAAAGATGTAATGTAAGGCCTGTGTCTAGACTTATTTACTTTTTTAATGTTCACATACAGACATCCAATTGTTCCAGCACCATTTGTTGGAATGTCTAGCCTCCCTCCATCACATTGCCTTTGCTTCTTTGCTAAAGATCAGTTGACCGTATTTTGTGGGTCTCTTTCTGGGCTCTCCTATCTGTGTCACTGGCCCCGCATCCGTGCTTCCGTCAACACTACTCTGTCTTGATCTTTGTAGCTTATGGAACAACTGGAAGTGGGTACATCAGGTCTCAGCTCTCTTCTTCCTCAGCACTGGGTGTAGGAAGCAGAAGTGTAGGTCTTCTGCTTTCTACATAAACTTTAAAATCAGTTTGCCAGTTTTTACAAAATGAAGAAGTATAAATTAACGGTTGAATAAGGAAAGAAAGATGTGAGGAAGGAAAGATAAATGTGCAGTGCAGAAGAAATGACATAGAGAAAGATTGATAATAGATAAATATATAGAGAGATGGAGATGGAGATATTTCGCCCTCAGGTAAGTGGAGCATAACCCCGTACTCCTTAAGTATGAGCCGTGCGTAATGACTGTCTTCTAAAGACTATGAAAAGCTGAAGGAAAAGTAATTTTGTGATGGAGAAACCCAACGAACACTAACTAAAACCCAACGAACACTACCACAGTTAACAGAAAGAGTAATAAAAGTCAGGTTGACAGCATGTGCCCTTGATAAGATGTGATGAGAATGACATTTTACCTCTGTGGTCTTCTTTCTCAAGACCCATAACCCCATTTTCACCCTGTGAAAATAAAAGCAGCAGACAGATCCAGATTGAAGGACTTTCTATAAAATACCTGACCAGCATTTCTCACTCTGTCGAGTTAATAAAATATAAGTCTGAGAAACTATCTGTCTAAAGGAACTTAAGGAGCTACGATGACTAAATGTTATGTGTTGTCCTAGATGGTACCTTGAGACAGAAAGAAGGACATTGGGTCAAAACCAAAGAAGGCTAGCTAAAATCTGGGTACAAATTGATGCTATAAATGCATCAATACCAGTCGACTAGTTGTGATAAATAAAACAAACTGATGGAAGAGGTTAACTAGGAGTGGGATGTATGAGAACTTTTCTACTATCTTTGTCATTTTTCTGTAAATACAAAAGCATCATAAAATGAAGACTTTATTGAATAATAAATGGGTGAGCAGCTGAGACTCAATTCTGCTGTGAATTCTAGGACTGAGTAGAGAACACAGCTCAGAATGACAATGACATCACCTGAGGGATTAGGAAGCTGGGATGTTCACCCTCCAGTTCACACCAGTTGTGGCTGAGGGCTACTCCTTAAAACCCCATGCATATGGGGGATGCAGGCAGGGGTCAACAATCTCAGCACCCACCTGCCAGGAGAGGATCTAGGTTCTTTTTTTTAATCAAGGGGCAACCTTGCTGTTTCTAAAATCTCTACAGGGAACTTCCTGAAGATTAAAAAAAAAAAAAAAGTTAAAAACAGCATATCCATTGAGAAAAGGTGAACAGAATTATACATCAAGGTTTACAACTTGTGGAAACCTTATTGTCGTGTTAATTTCAAGCCCAAGTTGTTCAACTCTCTCCTAGGAATTTGAAATAACTCTTGTGCCCCCTTAGCAAACAACTGGCCTTTCCACCCTGCCCAGGGCTGGGGAATGACAGCCTTCCAGCACAGCTGAGGAAGCTTTCCAAAGGGGAGCTAGGTCCCGCCCCTGTAACCACCTGGCATCTTTACTTGCTCAAGCAGGGGCTTCCCAGAGGGGCTACTGGGTTCCCAGCCGTCACAGGGCAACATTTAGTGCAGCGGAGGTGACGTCCCTGCTTTCTTTTACAGGAATAGCACTGACCGGCCTGCTTCTGAGCAAACCTTAGCAAGGCCGTGGTGAAAAGGGCACCTCTAGCTCTTTGGGAACATCTTCGTTGAGGGAAGAGCAGCCCCACTCTCAGGGAAATGTCAAGTGACTGATTTGAAAGCAAAATGGAAGCAAACTTTAATTCTCAGGAAAATGAGACATTTGGTGTGGAAATGCTATTTTCTTTAGAATAGGCAAGTCTTTTCCCCTAAAATGCCTGCTCGATCTGAATCCATGTGACAGCAAGCCTACTCATCCAGCCACCAAAGCAGTTTCCTCCCAAACCATCACTTTCTGCTCCCTTTTAAATTTTCTAACTTTATTCCTCTTCTGTGTATGCGTGTGTTAGTCACTCATTTGTATCCGAACCTTTTGCAGCCCCATGGACTGTGACTCACCAGGCTCCTCTGTCTTTGCTATCTCCCAGAATTTGACCAAATTCATGTCCATTGGGTCAGTGATACTATCTAACCACCTCATCCTCTGCCACCCTCTTCTCCTTTTGCCTTCAGTCTTTCCCAGCATCAGGGTCTTTTCCAATGAGTGGTCTCTTTTCAGGTGGCCAAAGTATTGGAGCTTCAGCATCAGTCATTCCAATGAATATTCAGGGTTGATTTTCTTTACTATTGACTGGTATGATCTCCTTGCAGTCCAAGAGACTCTCAAGAGTCTTCTCTAGCACCATAATTCAAAGGCATAAAGAAAACATCAAGCTTTGGCACTCAGCATTCTTTATGGTCCAGCTCTCACATCTGTACATCACTCCTGAAAAGACTGCAGCCCTGACTGTACAGACCTTTATCAGCATAGTGGTATCTCTGCTTAATACACTGTCTAGGTTTGTCATAGCTTTCAGGGACCCTCCAAAATCCCCCTCATGTCATGTCAGCACCACACTGTCACCCAAACATGGCTCCTGTCTTCCTCATGCATTGATTCTTCTCTGAGCTCCCAGGTTATCCCTTATCAGGTCCAACACATCTCTGAATTGCCCAATCCATAACACATCTGAACTCTTCTCAGCTGGATCCTGCAGGCCGTTTTCTCTTCCTTTGGTGACTGTGCTCCCATTAGTCTTACCTGCAGAAAACCCCACCCTCCCCACCATCCACATGCACCTGCCCTTCCTCCAGGTTCAGCTCCACCCTTCCCTAGTCAACCCTCCTCCACTCAGTGACTCAGCCTCCAAGCTTCTACGGAACTGACTTGGCACTGGAAGTCTTGATGCCCAGTGATCTACGGGTCGTTCCTTTAACTTACTGGCTTGATTTTGATCTCTGGAGGTAAATATGGGGAGAAGAACTCTAAGATCACCTTTGAGCTTACTGGTGCCAGTCAAGTGTCTGACACTCGTGAGCAGTGGTCCAAAGGGCAGGTGTCATTGATGTCTCTGATGAAATTGTTTCATATGCCTAAATCTTAAGTCTCATTCAATTATAAGCTCCTTAAGTTGGTCATTTTGTAATACATATTTTTTCCTCCTTCAGCCTCAACTTGGATTCATTAATCTAAACTTAAAGTGACTTATGAGGTTCGATTTCATACGTATTTGGGGAGTTCATGAACCAACACCACTGCATCCTCTAGATCAGCTGGGAACGTGCCTGTATCTGCTGGTGGCTTACAGATGGTGAGGTTTGCCCCTAGAAATACAGGACTCAAACCATTTTCCATTCTGGTCTTTGAACCTTTGGCTCTGTAGACCTTCATCTCCTGCCACATCACATTTTATTATTGACCCTCTAGCCAATTTTCTTTAGAATCACAGAATAAATCAAGAGGGAATGAGCATGTGCACTTGATCCTTCTGGCATATAATTTGAGCTGTTCTGGTAATATATGAACTGAAGTTGTCCTCTGTGCCTTGGACTAAATCCAGCAACATCAGTGGTCAATGAGATTTTATTTTTGTAATAGAGTAGAATAAAATGCAACTGACTCCATGCTTTATGGAAGGGAAGGTTTTAATGGAAGAAAAATCATCACCATCACCATCTCTAGCAGATTCTTAAACCTCTCGTGGTTTATGAAAATGTGATTCATGATGATGTATTAAATATTAAAACCAATGTAAGACTTAATCCAAATTTATGGGGCAGCTTTGGTTAATTTACTGTCTTTTGCACAATTTTCTTTACAGATAACTTTTTGCACACTGCATCAATTATAAAACGGTGTCCATATCCTTGCACTGTTTGTACCGAGACCAGGATTAAAAGTGAACTTGGTGACACTTAATTCTCTCCAAAATCATGTCTCTTTCTTTCTTCCTCCATCACTTCAACGGGGCTACCCGGTAATTCTGTCATGATTTTATGGATTCCTGTTTGGAAGCTGGAGACATTTTTCAAGGGTCAAAAGAGTGTTTCACTTAATATCTGGCTTACCCTTGAATACTTTTTTGGTGGTAAAAGTGGAAGTATTCATCAAGGCCATGTTTCTAGGAAGACTCACAGAGAAGGTGGCAGAGAAGTGAGAATCTGGTCCTTCTCAAATTCTTCAAGACCCGTGCCTCTATTAATGAACTAAATTCAGTTCCATTTCAAATTTCCTTTGTCTCAGGTCCGCGTGTCAGGCTCCAGGAGGATGGAGGAGAGACACAACCCCAAGGGTCTCTCTGCTGGGGAGTGATGACACTCACTTGAACTTTTCCTCTTATTTAGAGGGTTGTAAGATGCCGGAAGCCAGGAAGTCTCCTTGACTTGGGTTTTCCAATGGGGTTTTCTTATCAGCTGGGATGATGACTGCTGGGAGAGGGTAATGATAAGCATTATTGATGCTCTGATGAGCATTATGGTGCTCTGATGAGTATTTTCAGAGCATGAGCTATGATGGGGTTCAGCCGCCCTGTAAACTTAGCTAGACATCAAAGGAAAGAGAGGGTCACAGGACTGGGAGGAGGTCCCAGAGAGATGGAGAGCCACCAAGACAGCCTTGAGTGAGAGTGAAAGGAACCGAAGCTGGGTCCAGAGGGCGCCGAGGGCTCCGAAAGGCTGCGGTGGTGGTGGCCAGAGTGGGAGGTGGGGGATTCCAGCCAACCATCAGCTCACCTGCAGACTGGGTGTGAGAGAGAGCAGGTCAGGTGGCTCTGGTTATGGGAGAAAGAGCAGGAACAGGGTAGGGGAGGCCCTGGGACAAAGCAGAGGGAGCGGTTGGGGCAGGCTGACCCCTCCTAAAGCCTCAAGCGAGAGTGAGCTCAGCACGTTCTGGAAACACCCTCTGCAGGGTGATTCTTCAGGAGGCCAGCAGCCAGCACTCCCAAGGCCCCCTCGATTTCGGGCCCGTCCTTCGCATGTCTGTTCCCATCCGCCCTGACCCTGAACCTGTCTCAGCTGCTGTCCTCATCGTCCCTCCTGAGGCAGGAAGACCCGCAAGTGCAGGAAGACCCGCAGGTGCAGGAAGCTGAGCCCTGCCCTGGAGGCCGAGGAGCAACTGGACTCTTTCCAGGAACTGAGAACGCCACGTCTTGTGTTCGCTTGTTTTTGTTCCTCTTAAGAAAGTGGAGTTCTTGGAACACTTTTTTTTCCTATTTACAGTGAAGTGCAGGGATTGTAGGCCTGGCCTCCAGGCCAGCCATCTGGGTCCTAATTCAGCTCTGCTGCTGATCAGCTGTGATGTGTGTTGGGGACTCATCTAACATCTCCTGTCCACATGGTGCAGGGGTCACAGTGAGTCCTACTTGACAAGGATTTCATGAGAGTTAAAAGTGTGAACCTAAACACACTTTAAAGAGTGCCTGATATAAAACCAACCAGCCAGGAGTGTCTGCAACGGTGATTTTCATGAGCTCAGGGACCAACTCTGAGGTCTCCATGTCAGCCACTCCACCTCATGGCGTCATCCAGGCCCATGTCACACACAGAGCAGCACATGTGTGTGAGACGGAGCAGGGCTGAGAGAATGAGACACCCCACCACAATAAGACTCTCCTATCAGAGGAGAGGATGTCCAGGCATACAGGCATGAGGAGGTCCCTTCATACCGGCTCCACGTCTGAGGAGGGCTCTGTGCACGTGCGTGAATCGGGGGAAGTACAGTGTCCTTCACAAACAAACCAGAATCAGGCCTCTTCTGTTCCCCGCCCCCCGATCTGCTCCTCCACAAACCCCCTTCTCTTCTTCTCAGGACTCATAAGCCTTCCCACAGAGATGAGATAACACAGGGGCATGCAAGACCAGTGCTGGGCGGCCTTCTCCACACATCCCCACGTATCAGGGACCACCTGTAAACCAACTGCTTGACAAGCTGTTGCTCTGGTTTTGTCTCTAATCAGATTGTACTTCTCGCCTCTATTCCCCAAAGGACTACGATTCATGAGCTTTCTGATAGAATAGGATAATCCTTTCTTGTTGATTCAAAGTAGGAAAACAGAATGGAGGACTTCTCACACCCAAGCCAGAGAACTCAAAGGAAGGAGGAAGCAGTAGGTGCAAGGAGGATGTTCCTAGTTGTTGTTGCACATTCCCTCTTGCATGGTGCTCGCATCTGCACCCTGATCTGAGGCCCAATTCCAGCTTCATTAACCTTCCACGAACAACTCACAGGAATAATAATCTATCCTATCACTGGAGCCCAGAGTATCTGAGCCCTCAGCACACAGTCTAGGAAATGCCTTTCATGCACGGCTGACCAGATTTTAGGCTCTTCAGGATAGGAACAAAGATTTCTTATATATGGTCTACTGATAAAGGACCCACCTGTAAATGAAGGAGACACAAGAGATGCCGGTTCAATCCCTGGTTTGGGAAGATCCCCTGGAGAAGGAAATGGCAAACCCACTCCAGTATTTGTGCCTGGAAAATCCCATGGACAGAGGAGTCTGGTGGCTATAGCCCATGGGGTCACAAAGAGTCAGAAATGATGGAGTACAGCAACAACATTAATTACAAATCATATTTAGCCTAAGAATTTTCAAGGAGATGGCCCTTCCAACACCTCATAACTTTGCATTCTTTTTCTTTTTTAAAAAGAAATATGTATATATTTATGTGGCTGTGCTGGGTTTTATTTGCAGAATACAAACTGTTAGTTATGGCACATGGGATCTAGTTCTCTGACCAGGGATCGAACCCAGGCCCCCTGCATTGGGAGTGTGGAGTCTCAGCCACTGGATCACCAGGGGAGTCCCCTCCATGAACTTTATTAATGAAGTTCCATCAAGGAGGAGATAATTAAACAGGGAAAATGGCTTTGGCTTTTTCCCTTCTCACTGCAAATTGTATTCCATACTGGATGATTAAATCCTGTATGAACTGTTACAGCATATGGTCTATGGTGTATGTTCTGGTGAAAAACAATTTGGGGGTAATGGGTGCTGTTGGACCCCATCCAGACCACTGTAATGGGCCGGTGCACACCCCAGTGCTGGAACAGTGGCTGCTGCCGGCCTCAGACACCCTCTCTCAGAAGGCTTGGTCTTGGCAATGGCAGCTACCTGACATCGGCCTCCTTGCCTCCCAGGAGCAGAGATACAGACTGACAGGAGGTCCCTGACCATGGGCCAGGTCCAGGGTGCATGTCCTGCTTGAGGGCTCAGGTGAGAGCATACTGTCTCCAGAGTCTCCAGCTAAGACCACATCCCCATCTGCACCTTCTCCAGCCCTTCTGGCTCCAGCCTCACCTTCCTGACTGCCCTGAGGACAGGCTCCAAGATGAACAGACCTGGAATCCGGACTGGTTTCTAGCCCTGAGTAGCTCTTTAATCTTGGGCAGATCTGTCAAACTGGAAGGATATTCTTATTTCACATTTGTATAATATTTATAATCTCTGAACCTGCATCTCTTGTGTCTCCTGTGTTGGCAGGCAGATTCTTTCCTGGTGGCTCAGAGGTAAAGAATCCACCTGCCAGTACAGGAGATGCAAGAGACTCAGGTTCGATCCCTGGGCCTGGAAGATCCCCTGGAGAAGGAAATGGCAACCCATACCAATACTCTTGCCTGGATAATCCCATGGACAGAGGAGCCTGGAGGGCCACAGTTCATGGGGCAGCACAGAGTCGGGCACAATTGAGCAACTAAGCACTCACTGAACTTTCTGCACACATCCTGGCTCCCTGGTTATCATGATGAAGATAACAGAGCAGGAAAATCACAACCTCCAGTACAGAGAGGTCACAGGACCTTGGGCTGGCCACTGTGGAGCTGGGGGTCTACCTCCATCCTCCAGCTGCAAGTCCAGGGTGCCCACCTCCTGCTGTTGGGGGTCCTGAGAGTCCTGGATGGCCAACCTCAGCACGTGAGACACATCGCATAGCAGGATCATTGGCATAAAATTTTAAATACATGGTAACAAGAGCAGAGGCACAACTGCAGACCTTGAGGGAAGAGCTTCAAAGAAAGGATCCAATGTGAAGAGGCCAGGAACCCAGGGGCTGCAGGCTCTGTGCCACACTCCCCCATCGTCCCAAGTGCCTCCAACGTCTCCCGAAAAGGTTCCTCCTGCTTGCTTCCCCAGATGAAAGATCCTGAAAATTATATAAACGATCAGCTTGGCGATGATGGAAACATCTCTGGCACTTGCTTCTCTCCTGAGCTCTGTAAAAAAAAATACCCTGAAGCAAAGAGATCCAAATTTGGGTAATTACTCACAAGGCTAAAAGGGATCCTCTGGCAATCCACCCCCAGCTTTCAGAATAGGCCGAGGAGGATTCAGTCAGGGCATCTCCATACTTTGTAAATGCGCCTCTCCCTCTCCAGGCGCTTCTGTGTTTCCTGTTGTTTCCAGGACTGGCCCTAACTCACATCATTAAGAGCCTGACTCTAATGAGGCCACAGACGGACAGACGTCTTGCTCCTGGGCTTGCAGGTTGTTTCTGTGTGAACAAGGCCTGCCACAGCATCCTTGACCCTGGCCCTCCTCCATCCTTCCACCCCCTCCTCCCACAGCATCAGCATTTTCTTCAGCATCCCTTTTACCATCATCCTCCTACTCTATTTTTCCTAAGGCTCATATATGGTCATTCCAATTACCCTTTATAGTTAATTAAATTGCATCTATTTTTCAGAAGATTGATCTGCTATTCCAGTCATACAACCACCAAGTAGATGCATCTAGGGTCACACTGGGTCCCCACTTCCATGCAGGTGCTTAATTTTGCAGCTTCTGGGACCCTCCCCAAGTTGTGCCAGAGAACATGCCCCTAGGCTGGGAAACAGCTAGGGTTGGCTGGGGACAGGCTGGTGACACCAGCAAGCAACCTGAACATGATTCCTTTCCAGCTCTTCTACAAAGACTTTGCCAAGAACCCTAGGTTCCTTCACAGTTAGGAGCTCCCCCAAAGGGAAATCAACCGTGAATATTCACTGGAAGGACTGATGCTGAAGCTGAATGCCAATACTTTGGCCACCTGATATGAAGAGCCAACTAAGTGGAAAACGCCATGACACTGGGAAAGATTAAAGGTAAAAGGAGAAGGGGGCGACAGAGGATGAGATGGTTGGATAGCATCTCCGACTCAATGGACATGAATATAAGCAAACTCTGGGAGATGGTGAAGGACAAGGAAGCCTGGCATGCTACAGTCCATGGGATTGTGAAGAGTCAGACATGATTGAGTGACTGAATAACAACCTCCTGAGCCCAGGCACAGGAGCCCCACACACACCTCACCTGGCATCTCTACTATGTTAATCCACACAAATCCTCTGATACATCCAGCCCCTTGCAAGGACTCTTTCCTGGCAACTGTCCACCAGGGAAGTTTAGGCAGCATCCTTACAGCCACGAGACACGGAATAATCCCTCGGAGCTTGTCAGTAACAGACTGGAGAAGTGCAGCTGTGAGCATGGACACTCCACAGCCCTTAGCAATGAAAAGAGATATTGACATGGGATATGGGATACTCTCCAGGCACGGTTTTGAAAAAAAGAAAAATATATATCGACATTAATTTCTAGAAGGAACTACTAAAACAAACCAAAAACACCCAAGCTCTTAATAAGAGTCCCACTTAGGGAGAAGGATTTTAGGCAAGCAGGGGACGTGAACTTTGCATTGTGTGTCTTATGTGCATTTGTCTTTCTGAGAAAGTATTTCCTTTGCTGTTTCCCAATGGTGAAAAGTAGGGCAACTGGATTATGAACAGCTTATCATGTGTTTTCTTCTGTCACAATAAAACAAGAGTAAAATGCCCTGATAAAATGATTCTCTTTGTTTGATCTCTAACCACTGCTCCTCGCATACAGGCTGCTGCTGCTGCTAAGTCACTTCAGTCGTGTCCGACTCTGTGCGACCCCATAGACAGCAGCCACCAGGCTCCCCTGTCCCTGGGATTCTCCAGGCAAGAACACTGGAGTGGGTTGCCATTTCCTTCTCCAATGCACGAAAGTGAAAAGTCAAAGTGAAGTCACTCAGTCGTGTCTGACTCTTAGCGACCCCATGGACTGCAGCCTACCAGGCTCCTCCATCCATGGGATTTTCCAGGCAAGAATACTGGAGTGGGGTGCCATTGCCTTCTTCTGCATACAGGCAGGTGGTTTCAACTTGGAGGTGCAGGACTGGATGGGCAGGTCAAGCCCTTCACTTTGATGTTAAATTCTATTATAAGCTGCCCTGCAGCAGTGGGGCAGGCAGGGTAGCCCCCTTGGCATAACCTATGTTCCTGATCCTGACTCAAGAACCACATCCACCTGGAGCTATAAGAGCAAGTTGCTGGCATTTGAAAGTTTAGATACTTAACTGCATTGCCTTGTGAAACTCACATTTCCAAATGATTCACATTTTAACCATGTCCAGAAGTTCCATCTTAAACCCATTTTCACATTTGTCTTGATGGTCAAGATAATTTTTCAGGCAATCTCAGTGTCAGTTGTAACATGGATGCCTCTGCAAAACTGAAAGGAGAGAAAAAAAAATCTTTAAGGGAAGAGAACGTTTCAGAGATGAGAAAGAAAGGCGTATCACTCAGGAAAGGAAGGGTCACAGATTCCCATTTATCACATCCTCACTGCACACCTTCCATGAGCTTCTCCACACTTGGAAGACGTCTTAGAAACGTACAGGGATCATTGTAGCTTTGTGTGGGTCCCATGAGAGCAGCAGGGATTCTCGAAGGACCAGGAGAGTGCTAATGTGCATGAGCCACCACAAAGCCCCTATCATCATTTAATTTACAGATTAAAACAGAGACCCTAAATTAAATCTGCATTGCAGGCCCGAGACATAAATTAAATATGTGTTGTAGGCTGGAGACTCTGATTAAGAGATTTGTCATAATTGAAAATTGTGTGGGAACTTCCCTGGTGGCTCAGTGGTAAACAGTCCACCTACCAACGTAAAGAATCTGGGTGTGATCCCTGGTCCGGGAAGATTCCACATGCCGCAGAGCAATTGAACCTGTGCTCTAGAGCCTGAGAGCTGCATTACTGAGCCCACCTGCGGCAACCACTGAAGCCCAGATGCCCTAGAGCCTCTGTTCCACAGCAAAAGAAGCCACCGTAATGAGAGGCTCATGCACCACAACTACAGTAGCCCCTGCTTGCCACAACTAGGGAAAACACCCTCACAGCAATGAAGACCCAGCACAGTCAAAAATAAATAAATAAACAAAATTATTTAAAAAACAAAGAAAATTGGCCGTATGGTGTGACATTCCATTAGGGATCCCCCAAAAGTTACACTTCCCCATCACACTTGTCAATTCTGAACAGCGCGGCATAACAAGAGGAAGGATTTTTTTTTTTTTTTTTTGCTCAAATTGGAAAAGACCACAGCAAGAGCGACTTAAGGCACTGGGGTCTGATTTTGTAGATTTGACGAGTTTGGATATTTTGGGAAAATAAATACAATTCCAGAAGTGTTTCCACTCTGAAGATAAGCCCTGAAAAACCATCTCCTTTCACCACTTCTGTGCTTCAGACCCCACCCAGACCCTGATGGGACCGTGGGCTACACCACGGGGTGCTGTGTTTGACTTCCCACTTGTGCAAGTTCCCTGAAGTCAGGAAATTCTCCAACCAGCAGATGGGGATCCCCCAAGCCTGGCACATCAGTGCTTAACTATAAATAGAGAGAAGAATATAATGTGGATCCAGGTTTGATACAGACTCAGATACTGATGTAGATAAAGGTAAGGATATAGACATCTAGTATAGATCATGTATGGGTATGAATCCAAAGAAAGATATATGTACACAGAAGTTGTAGCTTGAATGAATGCATGAGTGAATGAGCACCCCTCAGCATGCACCTGCTTGCACACTTCCTCTCACATCCATCCCCACAGGGGCCTTGCCTAGAGATCCACCAGGAAGCCTCTATTTCCTTCTTTCTAAGGAGGGTGCTACCCCTCCTTAGAGGGTAGATGGGCTATGAGGCGAGCACAGAAAATATGTCAGCTGGCCTTATGATTCACTGGGCTTCCCTGCTGGCTCAGATGGTAAAGAATCTGCCTGCAATGCAGGAGACCCAGGTTCGATCCCTGGGCCAGGAAGATCCCCTGATGGAAGGAACGGCTACCCACTCCAGTCTTCTTGCCTGGAGAATCCCATGGACAGAGGAGCCTGGCGGGCTACAGTCCATGGGGTCACAAAGGGTTGGACCAGACTGAGTGACTAACACTTCCACTTTCACCCCAAACCTGCCACATCATAAAAATTCCCAGAAATGTGGAATGAAATGCAGGCTCCAGAGCCCCCGACCCAGACCGATTCAGACTCTCCAGGCAGGGGCCCATACAGGTTTCACCTACATTCCAAATGATTCTCATAATAAGGTGAGTTTGGGACACACTGACCTGGCTCTTCATAGCTCAAGACCACTGGGAGGATGGGCTCCAGACCAAGAAACTGC
This sequence comes from Bos mutus, assembly GCF_027580195.1. Taxonomy (NCBI): domain Eukaryota; kingdom Metazoa; phylum Chordata; class Mammalia; order Artiodactyla; family Bovidae; genus Bos; species Bos mutus. The sequence goes on along the minus strand of NC_091629.1, from coordinate 40,368,717 downwards.
CTGTGATTGGGGTGGTCTGAGAATCTCCCTGACCTGTGTGCCCTTCACTCACCTCGGTGGGACAGGGGAAAGGAATCAGTCAGCATGAGCAGAAATGAGGGCTGCCTTTGGAATAGAAATGACCTGCTCCAAACCACCTCTTCCTTTCCCAATTAAGCCTCTCCATGTGGAGGCTGCCGGATCACCGGGCAATGGAATGAGACAGAGCAGAAGCAGGCTGCCCGGAAAACTGCTGCGCTTCACTGTGGTGACTGCACACCCCCTCCAGCTGTAGCTGGCTTACCTGCAAAAATCATTAAATTCAAAATCACCATATATATATATAAACAGACACACAAATACGCTGTACCTGCGGATAGCCAGCAGCGGAGCTAATCACACGCACTACACATTTCATGCAATTTCACACTATTATGAATCTCACAAGGATGCAAATAAAGAGAAAGCCAGGAGCCTGGGGGGAGGGGGGGTTACAGGGGAGGCATCACAGGGTGAGGAGGTCTCTGGTTCTTCCTAAGAACCTTTAAACCCCAAGAAACTTCCCAAAGGCCCTCAGCCATCACTTACCCAGGTGACATGCGCATCGGGAAAAATCATAGGTAGCACGCATTTAGAACAGAGTGATCCGGGATCCAGAGGCACCACGGAGATGAGATGGAGCAAAGCCCCACCTGGTCCGCTAAGCCCCCACCTAGAGCCCGCCAGCCCTTCCCCCACCAAGGTGGGCGTGCACAGAGCTCCTGAAGGTGGAGCTCTGAACATCAGCCACAGTCAGGTGTTCCTGCTGTCTGAAGCACCTCATCTGCAAAACAAGCATTGGGTGGATTTGATCTGAGCATCATTGTTTGCCAAGTACTGGTCTAAGGGAGCTTTGGAAGGGTGTTCTAGAAACACATGATCACGTTGACTGTGGGATGCAGAGTCAAGTGGAAAAACCATGACGTCCCAAAGACGACCTCAGTGGGATTCATGGGGCCAGTTAAAGGAGTGACTTCCCAGACCTCTGTCTGAGGCAAAGGTCAACATGGAAGGCTGGACATAGGGACAGCCAGCCAGCTCTGAAACTCCCACTGCACAACTACAGAAGCCCGCACAGATGGTTATGCCGCAGGTGACGGGCTGAGAGTGTTAGTCACTCAGTCATGTCCGACTCTTTGTGATCCCATGAACTGTAGCCAGGGTTCATTTGTCCATGGAATTCTCCTGGCAAGAATACTGGAGTGAGTTTCCATTCTCTTCTCCCAGGGGATCTTCCCAACCCAGGAATCGAATCTGCATCTCCTACACTGAAAGCAGATTCTTTACTGTCTGAGCCACCAGGTTTAATGGATTAGTCCTTTAGAAATATAAATGATAGTGGTTCCCTGAAGCATGAATTTTAAGAGCTCCAGAAATACCCTCAGAAACTTCCCTCGGTTTGAATCTGTTCCATGTCTGTGTTTTCATTTCTGGGTGCATATGTACTTAATTGTGTCCAGCTCTTTGTGACCCCATGGACTGTAGCCCACCAGGCTCCTCTGTCCATGGGATTTCCCAGGCAAGAATACTGGAATGGGTTGCCACTTCCTCCCAAAGGGATCTTCCTGACCCAGGGATTGATCTTGCATCTCCTGCACTGGCAGGCAGGTTCTTTACCACTGAGCCACCTGGGAAGCCCCTTCATTTCTGGGACCCAGAGTAATAATTCAACTATAAGACTATCCTTGTAAGCCAGTGTCCAGAGCCAGCTGGGTCTGTCTTGTGTTGGGCTTCTAGGGATCTCAGGAAGCAAAGCTTTCAATGTGACCTCAGAATGGGTGCAAGGAGCCCAGAAGCCCACTGAACCCACGGAAGGCAAATATCCTGTGACCACAGCATGCTAACACCCCAGGATCCCATGAACCACAGGACAGGGGAATGAGGTTGCAGTGGTTTTACTAGTGGAGCTTGGGGCAAGAGTCAATGTTGTGCCTCATTTCTGGCCCTGTTCTTATGTGTTTCTCGATTGTGCAGACTGGGTGACAACAGGTAAACACCCCGCCACAGACTTATTCACAAATCCCTCACAGAGAGACTCCCAGGAGACTTCGTCACCAGCTAGACCATGGATTGAGTCTTGACAAATAGATTTTGTTTCCACCACCCACTTGAAAGTAGCACTGTTTCTGCTGCAATTGAATCAATGCACATATGGATCGCTTGTTCAATAAAAGAAACTAAGGAGGAGGTATTTCAGGAACTAGAGAAGTGGCCAAAAAGTATAAAGGAAAAATGATTTAACTGCAACATATTGGAATGAACGTCTTAAAGCATGCATATAAGGAAAAGTTCTACAATAGTTATATCAATGAATGGGAGTTCCGTGTTAAAGCCACTTTACTGGTTAAGCCTGGAAAATTTTCCTCTTTTTTTGCCTGACATCGCAAAATTTTTGGTTTGAACTGATTTATCTGATGAAATGCTAGATGTTTCCTGTTGGAATGATGTCTGCCTACTACTAGAAATCTGACAGCTGGGCACGTTATCCACTAGATGTATTTTCTGAGATGATCCCTGTGACGTCAGCCAGTCTGTTACCAAAACCGGTACGAGACTTGGAGAGTATGAACCTGATCAAACTGAGACCAGTTCTCTGCTTCTGGAGACAGGGAACCCCTATCACTCAGCCTTCCTCTCTCCTCCCTTTCTAATTTCAGCTGCCCAGCCTCCTCCACATGCTGCTAGGGCCACCTGGTTTCCCCCAGCTTGTCTCCCTAATGTATCTTGTCCACACCCGCCCTCCTCAGCTTGGATTTTCTGCCCACTTTCTGGCTACACCCAGCTCAAGCCCTGTCTCCCCCAAGTAGATCCTCGTGACCTCCATAAACCCCTACCACCTGTAGAACTCTAACTGGTGCACTTTCCACAGTCGGTGTCACAGATCTTGGTTTTAATTCTCTGAATACATGGAGGTTGACTTTCCAAACCCAACACATGTCCTAGAGGGAAGAGACAGAGTTTTATATATATGCAACAAGTGTTTATTAACCAACAAATACAGCTATTTGCTGATAGCATAAATATTATGAAGTCAGTTGGCATGATTAAAGCTCTGTCGTCTGCTGCACAGACATCTAGCAGGGGTCAGACACTGGTGACTTACTCTAAACACAATGCAGAGAACAGAGTTGACAGTGGCCCCCATCTGGGTCTTTGTTGGGGGAGCTGCCTGTCCACCATCGCTGTTACCCTAAAAGGAACTGGAGACAGACCTGAATCCACAATTTTGGAAAAACTACCAAACGCAACATTGAAAGGTCCCCTTTTACCTGTCCTCCCATCTGTATCATCAGGATATGTCATTTTCCTTTTATTTTTTTCCTCCACCATAAAACCTTTGGAGGCCCTTCAAAACAGAAGGCAGATAGAAGCCAGCAAAACAAAAGCTTAAATGGAACCTCAGGTACTTCCCCGGCGGTCCAGCGGTTGAGACGTCACCTCCTAGTGCAGGAAGTGAGGCTTCAATCCTCGTTTCAGGAGGCAGGGGAGTTCAAAAATCAAAAATCAAAACAGAAACAACAGAAGCAATATTGTAACAAATTCAATACAGACTTTAAAAAATGGTCCACATTAAAAAAATTATTTTAAAAAATAAGTGGAAACTCATGGAAGAATATCTGCAAAGAGAAGATGAGCATCTAAAAGATGCTCAGCATCATTAGTCATTAGGAAATGAAAATTACAAACCAGGACAACACCACCACATCCTACTAGAACTGTCAGATTGCTTAAAACTGGCAACGCTAGACGCTGGCAAGGACGTGGAGCAACAGGAACTCTCATCTTTCGCCAGCAGGATGAAGAATGATGCAAGCGCCCTGGACCTCACATGCGTGCTTCTTATAAATTTAAACTTACCATACAAGTCGGACTGAGCAACTGAACTGAACCATGCTCCCCAACCCCAACCCCAACCCTAGAAACTTAGCAAAGTGAAAATAGAGACCTCTGTTCACACAAAGATCAAATCCATGAAAACAGGGATGGAAGTTTCATCTAAAAATCACCCCAAACTGGAAACAAACCCAATGTCCCTGAACTGGGCAATTGGTAGACAAATTGATGGAATGTTCATCAGCCTAAAAAGAAAGAATTCTTGATGTATTCAACCACACAGAAGAATCTCAGATGGCTGGTGCTCCCTGGAAAAATCCAGCCTCAAAACACTGCAAACAGTGTGATTCAATTTATATGAAGAGGAAAACCATTAGGGACAGGAAATAGACCAGAGCCATGGTTGCCAGGGGCTGGGGAGGGAGGGGGTAGGAATATCCCATATCTTGATTGTGCTTCTTATATGACTGTAGGCATTTGTCAGAACTCACAGAACTGCATACCAAAAAGGTTGTGATTTACTGTATCTAAATTAGAGCTTAAGAAAAAATATCTCCAAGTTGGCAGCTCTAACTTCAGGCCTGGACTCATCCCGCCCCAGAATCCCTAAACTGTTCCAGGTAGTTCCAGTGGCCATCAGGGATGCTCAGAGCCCTCAGAGCATAGCCAGGGGTTGCATCACAAGCCAGACCTTCACTGGGCTCCCCCTCACTCTCCAAATCTCTGCCATCTCTTGGGCCCTCACAGCGAGTAGATGGTGCAGATTTGGGGGACCACTCACAAATGCCATCACTTTAATCAGCAAAACCATCCCCAGACTGCTGGTGTGTCCACCGGCCAGCCCCCCAGCTGAGGCCAGGCACCCTCCAGGGTGATAGACCACCCCAGCTGACCTGCTGGGCTGTTGTCCGCTGCCAGCCTGAGAGGAGGGTGTGCACGGGTGGGCTTGTCCTGCCTCTTGTCCAGGAGGCTACAGCTCCACGGCACTTCCTACCCATCACCCTGGTACTGCACTGTACCCGGAAGTCAGCGCTCAGATGACTCACTCCATATGGAGCTGCCTTTATATTAAAATTAACCCTAGACACCCAGTGTTTATTGCACCACTATTTACAATAGGCAAGACATGGAAGCAACCCAAGTGTCCATCAAAAGAAGAAATGGATAAAGAAGACCTAAGGTATATAAGGAGTACGTCAAGGCTGTATATTGTCACCCTGCTTATTTAACTTATATGCAGAGCATCATGAGAAGCGCTGGGCTGGAAGAAGCACAAGCTGGAATCAAGATTGCTGGGAGAAATATCAATAACCTCAGATATGCAGATGACACCACCCTTATGGCAGAAAGTGAAGAGGAACTAAAAAGCCTCTTGATGAAAGTGAAAGTGGAGAGTGAAAAAGTTGGCTTAAAGCTCAACATTCAGAAAACGAAGATCAAGGCATCTGGTCCCATCACTTCATGGGAAATAGATGGGGAAACAGTGTCAGACTCTTTTTGGGGGGCTCTAGAATCACTGCAGATGGTGATTGTAGCCATGAAATTAAAAGATGCTTACTCCTTGGAAGGAAAGTTATGACCAACCTAGATAGCATATTCAAAAGCAGAGACATTACTTTGCCAACAAAGGTCCGTCTAGTCAAGGCTATGGTTTTTCCTGTGGTCATGTATGGATGTGAGAGTTGGACTGTGAAGAAAGCTGAGTGCCGAAGTATTGATGCTTTTGAACTGTGGTGTTGGAGAAGACTCTTGAGAGTCCCTTGGACTGCAAGGAGATCCAACCAGTCCATTCTGAAGGAGATCAGCCCTGGGATTTCTTTGGAAGGACTAAATGCTAAAGCTGAAACTCCAGTACTTTGGCCACCTCATGGGAAGAGTTGACTCATTGGAAAAGACTCTGATGCTGGGAGGTATTAGGGGCAGGAGGAGAAGGGGACAGCAGAGGATGAGATAGCTGGATGGCATCACCAACTCAATGGATGTGAGTTTGAGTGAACTCCGGGAGTTGGTGATGGACAGGGAGGCCTGGCGTGCTGCGATTCATGGGGTTGCAAAGACTGAGCGACTGAACTGAACTGAAGGTATATATGGTGGTGGTGGTGCACAGTTGCTCAGCTGTGTCCAATGCTTTTGTGACCCCATGGACTAGAGCCCACAGGTTCCTCTGTCCCTGGAATTTCCCAGGCAAGAATATTGGAGTGCATTGCCACGTCCTACCCCAGGAGATCTTCCTGACCCAGGGATCAAACCTGCATCCCCTGCGTCTCCTGTGTTGGCGGGCATATTCTTTACCAGTGTGTGACCAGGAAGACCCAAGTGTACATATACAATGAATAATTTCTCACCCATAAAAAAGAATGAAATAATGCCATTTGCAGCAACATGGATGAATCTAGAGACTGTTATACTGAGTGAAGTAAGTTAGAGAAAGACAAATACCATATGATATCGTTTATATGTGGAGTCAAAAAAATGATGCAGGCAAACTTGTTTACAGAATAGAAAAAGACACATAGAATTAGAGGATGGACTGTGGTTGCCGTGGGGGAAAGGAGGGGATGGGGAGGGATGAAATGGGAGGTTGCGGTTAACATGCACACATTACTATACGTGCAACAGATAATCAACAAAGACCCACTGTATCGCACAGGGAATTCTACTTAATACTCTATAATAATCTATATGGGAAAAGAAGCTGAAAAAGAATAGATGTATGTATATGCATAACTAAATCACTTTGCTGTAAACCTGAGACTAACACAATACTGTGAATCAACTATAATATAAAATTTAAAAATTAAAGAAAAATGAGCCCCAGGCACAGAGCTAAAAGTCAAATGTGTATGATCCCTCAGAATGTTTTTAACATTTTCTTTTCTCTCTAATAAAGGATGGCTTCATCGTGAAAGCCATCAGCTGATGCAGCTGGAGCACTGCTTTCCAGGCAGCACGCAGAAATATTCCTATGTGAGGTGGGGAGCAGTATCTATGGTAACAGGATGCAGAGGCCTTCAGCACCTGATGGACCGATGAGGACCCGTGGCTGTGGCTTGTTCCTGAGAGCTTGTGCCCAGCTCCAGGTCCCTGGAGCAGCATCAGCTGGGAACTTGCTCCTTCTTGGGAGGAATACCACACATGGGCGAGGACTCAGTGAGCCAGGGTCTCAGAGAAGACTGTCAAGATTTGACTCCTGACACTTAACCCCCTTGAAATCATCTCTGAATGTGGAGTACAGCTCCTACCCTTTCTCTGTGTGGAGATGAAACCACAGATGTGTGCACCGCACTTGGTCCCCTGCGGGCATGGCGAGAGCTCCATCAGTGACAGTTATGATCTTCTCATTTTTTATCATGTAAGAGACTTCAGCTTTATGGGCAGGAAAGGCCATTCTTGGCTTCACTAACAAAGACCCTCAAGACAGGTTCCCAGGATGAGATTCCAGTCCTTCAGTTCAATCAGGGTTCAGAGCTGAGCCTTGAGGCAACCAGCCCTGAGCAGGTGGTTGTTCCTGATATCTGCTCTTCTCACCTGTGTGCCCTGACCTGTCATCTCTGTAATTACACTGGAATACACTTCTCATCACAGGCACCAGGAGAACCCACAAGTGAGCAGGCAGCTGGTTAAGGAAGAGAAAAGCAAAGGTTGACCTCATTTGGATAAAAAGGATCCACCCGAACCTCTCCCAGGCAAAGGTCTTACCACACCAGTGCTCAACAGCTTAGCACAGACATGTTCTTTCCTTTCCTCTTTTTTTTTATTATGAGGATTTTTGTGAGTTTTGTTCTTTTCTGAATTCAGTAGAATTACACAGCTTGGAAATAACTGCAAGAATCTGAATGTTCAGCAGGAAGAGAGCCTCAGGCATTGAGCACTCTTGAAGCCTCTGCTCCTAAGTACAGGCCTGAACCCAACAAATCAGCAACTTCAGAGGAGCTGAGATTAGTGCATGTGAACCAAGCAGGGTCCAGCGATGACTGAGAAAGTAAGAGGAAGGGTGAGCACGCGTCCAGACAGCGCCTTCCGACAGGAATAGTGAGGACAGTGACCAGTTCAGGGTCACCAGCTGGAAAGGAGCAGCGAGAGTAGCAAGATGCCAGAACACCAGCTGGAATATTTGCAGGACTGAGAAAAGGGCTCACTGGGCAGGGGTGTGCATTTACTTGAACAGCAACAATGTGGAGGAGAAGAGCCCTCTGTGGCTGCAGAGAATAGAACTCAGACTAAAGTGATAAACATTTCACAGAAAGGCCACTGTGCATGTTTAAAATAAAATCTAAATTTGTCGACACCGCCTACATGGTCCTGTCTAATCTGACCTCTTCCCCTCTCTCTGATCTCGCCTCCCTCCACCCGCTCTTTGTTCCCTGTGCCCAGTCGGCCTTGCAGGACTTCCTCCAGCAGGCCACAGGACTTTGGCACTTGCCATCCTCTCTTTCTGACATTAAGTGGCCTTTCCCTTCCTTGAGTTGGATCCAGTTTAAATACCATTTATTCAGAGAAGTCTTCCTGGACCTTCCCGGCTGACGTCAACACCCAGAATCACTTTTTGCTGCAATAATTATCCAGTTTGATTTATTAATAAACCCTGGTGCTCATCATTCTCTAAAAGTAGTTTGTGTATTTGTCTGCGGATAAGGACTGTGTCTTTCTCTTACATTTGCCACCTATGCTCAGCTCCTGGGTGGGTATCTGATGAATAGGAGGGCTCGGCAGTGATTTATCAGGTGAGTGCACGAGTGCGAGAAGAACAAGACGCTCTGCTGGGTCTGAGGGGCTCTGTCCCTCAAGGAGAGGTAGAAGGGCCAGCAGTTCTGTCTTCATGCAAAGGAGACCATCTCTCCCACACCAAAGAGACAGCAGCCCTTCCCTCCCCACTTCCTATGCCTCACCCTAGTCTCCAGCATGTGGAAGCCAAATGGTGTTTTTTTCAATCACAGCTTTTGTTTTTGAAAATCCTGAGATTTCTGGTAATTTGATGTATCAAGCAATAATCAATATCTCTCTTTAGGGCACTTTTAGCCCAACTGTATTTTTAACCTATTTTTCTCCAAACACAGGTTTTTCTCTGGACTGAAAATCCATAGCATTTCTAAATTCAGATCTCCCAGGGTCCATGTTTTCAACGCTATGAACTCTAATTAACTGTGAGTTTATAAAGTGATAATTGCCTGGCACATCTTGGGAGGGTCCAAGAAAGTGTGTCTCCAAGGGCTTGTGCCCAGCAGTCCTCAAGATCACCCATGGACAAGGCTGCCCTCAATGTTAATCTGGTGCTGGAGGGAGAAAAAAGCTTATTTAATTGGGGAGTAGTTAATATATCATTTTCGTATTAAAACAAACACAGCCTTGTAGAGTAAATTCACTAGATTTTTAAAGACAAGGCTTCAATAGTCAAGGGTGAGGGGGTCACTTTTATGCTAAGTTCAGTTTTCCAGAACTCCGTGCAGCCAGAAGAGACCAGGTGACATAATTCTAGCCAAGGGGTTTTGCTCACAAATCCAGTCTGTAGGAAGTATGTCACTTCTCGAATAAAATGACAAAGCTGTACCCTGCCTGGAATACAAGGATGATGGACACATGTGCCAGAAGAATTTTCCTGCCATGAAGGCGAAGGTCATGCCCAGAAGGAAAAGTGGGGAAGTGGACAGGCTCTGGTTCCTGGACCTCAGAACCCGCCCCCTAGATCCCCAAGACCTGTTGTATTGGAGAGAAGCAAAACCTTGACCAGTGCTAGAGTTAATGAAACCCTAAGTGTGAACTCCTGGTTTGGCCTCTGTAACAGAGATGGTTAAACCTCTTTCTCCCTGGTCCCTGCCCGACCCTCAGCCTGACATGGCACAAGGCCCTGCTTGACCACTAGAGATACATTCCTGCATGTGCAGCTTATCCCACCCCATCTGTCCAACCTCTGAGAAGCCTTCAGGGATTACCACCAGACCATCTTCCTCTTTTTTGCAATTGTCTTTTCAAATTAAATCTCTCCTAAGCAAAGCTCAGCTTTGTTTTTGTTTGACAGAGGAAACAAACATGTGGGGAGAGAGCATGGAATCTTACAGTCTCTGGGCTGTCAGGGTGACCAGAGGCTGCCAGAAGTCAGAGGTCCAACCTTTTGACTTGGTTGTGAGCAAATTCAGTCCAGGGCAGAGGAAGTCATTGTCCAGGTCTGTGCCTGTGGTCTGTGGTAGTGATGGGTTTCAGGCCACGTCTAACTCCCATGTCCACAGTCTTTGCAGAGCTTCCCACCCTAAAGGGCAACCCTAGGTGAGTCCTGTGCTTGACATTGACCCAGACCCCCCATCCCATGCACACAGCGTCCTGTATACACACATGCACAGGAAGCCACACACATGTCCACATATCCTGGTCAATCAGATTGCTGCTGAGTTTTGCTTTCTTCACACCCCATTCTGAAGTTCAGTTGACAGATCAAAATGGAAATTAACCAGGAGGCCTCACAGTGGATGTGCTCAGACAGGCACCAAATCACGAGGCCTTGTGGAGGCCGCCTTTCTGTGTCTCCTTCCCTGGAAAATCGTGCCACCTCTCCATGGCCACTCCCACCAGAGGCTGCCTTTCTTCTGCCCTGCCACCCATCAAGGTGATGTTGGAGCTGTTGGTAGTGACCACACAGAGTGCAGACAAAGCATCCACTCTTCCTGGAGGAAGGAGGGAGAGGGGTTTTATTCTGAGAATAGATGTCTTAATGTACACAGTGAAACTCTCCTCCCATTGAAGAAAATCCTCCCAATAAACAGTTGCTGAGAACTTGCTTTGGGTCAAGTCACATATCAGGCACCTAAGACATGTTTCCACCTTCCAGAACCTCACCATGAAAGGGTACAGAAGTAATTACAGTGATGCAAACGTTGACAATGACAGTCATGTAAACGTTGTTGTTGTTCAGTCACTCAGTCATGTCCAGCTGTTTGCGACTCCATGGACTGCAACACGCCAGGCTTCCCTATCCTTCACTATCTCCCAGAGTTTGTTTAAACTCATGTCCATCGAGTCAATGATGCCATCCACCCATCTCATCCTCTGTCACCTCTTAAATGTAAAGTGTGTGATATATGCACATAAACACATAAATATATGTAAAATGTACATAAATAAATACATAAACATACATACTTCATGGGGATATATATATATTTTGTTTATAGGCTTCACCACACCAAAACCTTGGGACAGGACTACTGGTCAGGTCAGTCACCATTCCCTTTTTTACAAACGGAGAAACTAGGCTTAGAGCTTAAGTAAAGCAGAAAAAGACTCCTTCTTGAACAGAAGTCATGACTGAATGTTTCAAAATTTAACTCTAACTATCTTATTCCAGGGCTTCCCTGGTGGCTCAGTAGTAAAGAATCCTCCTGACAATGAAGGAGACATGCGTTCAATTCCTGGTCTGGGAAGACCCTCTGGAGAAGGAAACAGTAGTCAATTTCAGTATTCTTGCCTGGGAAATACCATAGACAGAGGAGCATGGCAGGCTACAGTCTGTGGAGTCACAAACAGTTGGAGACAACTGAGCCACTAAGCATATGCATACACATCTTATTCCAAAGCCAGAAAACTCAATCATCTCCCAACTTCACATAAGGTGGCAATTCCAGTGGACAGAAACTGTTATGAAGGAGGTGTGCAAAGGTCCTAAATCCATCCTGAAAGCTTACTGTGAAATCACAATGCTATAATTGAATGACTCTCAGATGTAGGCCCAGCTGACTCATCCTGGAAGAAACAGTGTGAACTTTGCAGGTATGGTATGTTCAGTTCATGTATGAACTGACAGATAATAGCCTAGAGTTCACTCTGTCTTACCCTTTGAAAATCTGATCTAAACAAATAAGTCTTAGGTGACTTTGTAGAAAGTGTCAGGCATTGGAGTGACTTGACTTCCGTTCACGGTTTTCAAAGCAACCCTATCAGAAAGAGACAACTGTGGACCAAGCTGGCTCAAGTGAAAGGCCGACTTTGAAAAGGGTAATACTGCGTCATAAGAGAGGCAGTCATCTAATAGTGGGGAATTTGCATCTGCGCGGCATTCAGCTTGTTGTGAGATGTTACTCTGGGAGAGATACATGAAAAAAAGGCACCCTTACACAGATATTTAGTTGGAAAAGGGAGAGGTATTTTAATAGTCTCTTTGGGTGGTTGTGGACATTCTTCTCTGATACTAAACCAAAAATCAGTAAGTGCTGGTTTCCCAAAGGTAAGGTACAGTGCAAGTCTGAAATTTGAGCAAACTGTGGGAGATACTGTAGGATAGGGAAGCCTAGTGTGCTGAAGTTCATGGTGTTGCAGAGTCCGACATGACTTAGAGCTTGAGCAACAACAACTCTACGTGATACCTAGGTCTGAAAAACTATGGTTGACCTGTCAGATAGTCATTCAAGGAAAAATGCTGTTTCTCTGAAAAAAAGGAAGACAGTACATCTGGCAACTCAAACATCCTCAAGAAACTTTCCTCGAGAAAACCCTCAAGCTCTGGTTTGAGCACAAGTGTTTTGTGCTTCCCAAGTCATCACACACAATATTTTTATCAGAGCATGCAGAAGTCACAATGTAATAAAATTAACACTTTTACTGCTCCCTCAAGGAAATCCTTAAGTGAAACTGGCATAGCTTCACTTCGCAGAAGTGCCTGGAGATGAAGATAGTAACTTCAGTACTCCCTGCCAGAGGTCCAGAATGCTCACCACCACAGCTCCTGACCATCAATGCAAACGTCATCCCAAGGCAAGATAAACACTGTCTTAGTGTAATTATGAAAATAGTTTTGACTTTATAGACCCCTTAAAGGAGACTGAGGGTCCCCCAGATGTCTGTGGAGTTCATGGCATGAAATTTTGTAGTCAAGGACAAACTTAGCTTCCTCCTTCCCCAGCTGACCTTGATTCCCCAGCTCTCAGAGAGACCCAAGGTCAACCTGCTCCATTAATCCCTTGGCTCTGCTTCAGCTCGTCCCATATCTGACACCCCCTGTCCTGGAACAATGGTCAATACACAAAGGGTATTGATGATGAGAGCCCCAGTGCCACCCCAGGCCCCAAGTTGGGAAACCTCCTGGTTTCTTTTTTCATTAATTGTCTCCATATCTTGAAAATGTGTCTATCTTGCTACTCATTAATTCATGAAGCACTTATTAAGCACCCTAATGAGCTGATCCCTGGGCTACTCATCTTTACTGTCCTCTTCTTTAGAAAAGAGGAGATGCACCCAGACTTCCCGGGTAAAGCAAAAAATTAACCCTTCCCCTGAGTCTCAAAAAATTTATTTTCAGCTAAAGTTTATTTATTAGCACATATACGCCTAGCTATTAGTCACATTATTTTTAATTAAGGAATTTTCCAGGGTCAAGTTGCCAACTGAAGTTGCTAGGCAGTTTGCCCAAGTAAGGACTTCATTAAGAACAAGGCAAAAATCAAAAAGGTGCAGAGAGTTCAACTGGGAAGAAATCGCCTAGAGAAGCAGGACTAGCTGAGTTTTCTTAATTTACTTTCTCACCCCTGACTCTGTCTTTCACCCTCCTGGCCCCCAGTTATTGTGGATGAACAGGGGCCTGCTCTGTAGGAACCACAATCTTATCTCTCTGGCTTTGCACATAGAAGTAATTCCAGGAGGTCAAAGGGGAAATGAGAAAGGGCTGCCTGGGTACAGAACTAAGGGTTAGTTGTGCGATTCTATCCATTAAGACATATTCAGATGTAAGCAACAGAATCACCAGCTAAGAATTTGTCAAACAGAAAAGATATGTAGTTTTCTCCTGTAGCAGGGAGTTTGGAAAGAGAGACTCTCAGATGTGGTGCAGTGGTCCACCAGGGACCCAGACTCATCCTCTTCTCTTCCTCTGTCATCTTTGCCACTTTGGGGCTGTTAATCCTGGGCTTATAGCCCTGTGTTTGCATGTCCTTGAGTGACACTTCCACCCATAACCATATTCAAGACAGAAGGAAGGAAGGATTAGCTTTGCCGTCTATCTTTCAACCAGGACATAAACACCTTTCAACCTTCTGCAGTCTCCCCATCATGTGTTACTGGCCAGGAATGACTTCATGCCCATGAGTCACCTAGCCTGCAGCAAATGGGTGGCATGAGACCAAGATGGTGATGCTTGGCTGCTCAAGGCATGAAGCTGCCTGAACAGGAATGAGGTTTCCTAAAGTCAGAAGAGGAGTAACCATGCCCTTAGGAAGACAACCAATGGCACATTATGGGTTGTTAGTCTCAAAGCCCATTTCTTAGGGCAGCATGATTCTCCCACCCAGCTGACCATTATGAGTGGCACCTAAGGGGCAACAGTCACTCGTGTTCTCTGGGAGTGAAGGACGGCTTTCAACTCTATCTAACAGTAGTAGGAGTCCCAGAGAAACAAAAAGACCCCGTCCATCAGTTGGGAGATTCCCTGGTAGCTCAGATGGTAAAGAATCTGCCTGCAATACAGGAGACCCAGGTTCAGTCCCTGAGTCAGGAAGATCCCCTGGAGAAGGGAATGGCTACGCCTTCCAGTATTCTTGCCTGGAGAATCCCATGGACAGAGGAGACAGGCGGGCTACAGTCTCAGTTTAGTTCAGTTCAGTCACTCAGTCGTGTCTGACTCTTTGTAACTCCGTGAATCACAGCACACCAGGCCTCCCTGTCCATCACCAACTCCCGGAGTTCACTCAAACTCATGTCCATTGAGTTGGTGATGCCATCCAGCCATCTCATCCTCTGTCGTCCCCTTCTCCTCCTGCCCCCAATCCCTCCCAGTGTCAGAGTCTTTTCCAATGAGTCAACTCTTCGCATGAGGTGGCCAAAGTACTGGAGTTTCAGCCTCAGCATCAGTCCTTCCAATGAACACCCAGGACTGATCTCCTTTAGGATGGACCGATTGGATCTCCTTGCAGTCCAAGGGACTCTCAAGAGTCTTCTCCAACACCACAGTTCAAAAGCATCAATTCTTCGGCGCTCAGCTTTCTTTATAGTCCAACTCTCACATCCATACATGACTACTGGAAAAACCATAGCCTTGACTAGACGGACCTTTGTTGGCAAAGTGATGTCTCTGCTTCTGAATATGCTATCTAGGTTGGACATAACTTTCCTTCCAAGGAGTAAGCGTTTTTTAATTTCATGGCTGCAATCACCATCTGCAGTGATATGAGGTTGTGAAAAGTTAGATCCGACTGAGCAACTAACACATTCATCACAAGCTAAGACTCAAAGCCAAGTTGTCCTGAAACCAACACCCATGCTCTTGGCTCATCCTGAGGATGTGGACATTCCATGGACAGAGGAGCCTGGCAGGCTATAGTCTATGGGGTCACAAAAGAGTCGACCATGACTTGGTGACTAAACAACAACAATGTACAACAAAGAAGCAAAGACCTTTTACAAATAGGATAATTTAAACAAATTCATGGCATTTTGGAGGATCAAGGGCGAGCACAACCCACTGTCTGGAAATGTCAATCTTCTGGCAACATTAGGTGAGGGAGAAAACCTCCCTACAAAGGAAAAAGCAGTGGGAAAAACATGCCAAGGAATCCCCTTCATAGCCCGCTGGAAAATTTGCTAAATATCTGACCGGTTCTCAGTTTCATTGGTCTGATCCTTGGCACAGAGAAGAAAAAGGACAGAAGAACCCCCACTGGCTTGTGTAACAGGTACTGAGGCTCAGCAGATAGCGCCTTTGGGACATACTGAGGAGTAGCCTCTCCAGAGTCCCTCAGTTGTGCCCCTGCCACCCGCCTGTTTGCGGGAGGTTCGAGGAAAGAAGAAACGAGAGATTGTAAAGGTCCCTCCAGCCATAGGAGCCAAGACCTCTTACCTTAACCGGAGGTCTTCTGGAATCTGAGACTGGGCCGCATGAGCTTTCTGCTGAGTTCGTTTTTCACTGTCCCGGTTTCCAGCACGATGGGCCTTCCCCTGTGCTGGGTTTCTTCACCTTCCGCTTCTAGCATGGGAGCTTCGCTGAGTTGGGCTCCTGCTGTGCTTGGCCTCTTCCACGCAGAGGTTGTTTCAGCCAGGTTAAATCCGAGTCATGGCACCATAGATGTCACGCGAGTGTATGTTCCTCGATTCTTTGTCTTGTCACAACAAAGATTTGAAGCGACGGACATTAAAGCCCTCGGCGCGTCACAGCTCTTGGGTCTTGGACAAACTGTGTTACAGCTCTTAGGCAAATCAGTGTTACAGCTCTATTTTATTTAGAAGATAGCAGGAAAGTGAGAGAGAGAGAAAGAGAGAGAAAGAAAAGAGCGCACGCACGTGAGAGAGAGAGTCCGAGAGAAAGCGCTTTGGCTCCTGAGAGACAACCAGAAAATAGTTGGCCTTGGAAGGGAAATACTCTATAATATCCAACCCCCTAATTCTACCCAGCACTGGTCACACTGGAGATCTTGGGGATGCCCAAACTCCAGTCCGGGAGGTCCCAGGAGGTCATCACACCTTGACCTGCCTAGGGATCGGTCTTCAAAAGGTTGTCACGCCTCAACCTGTTCGGGGATCCTCTAGTCCCAGGGGTCCCAGGAGGTCGTCATGCCTCGACCTGCCCAGGGACCCAATCCTCGGGAGGCCGTCATGCCTCGACCTGCCTGGGGATTTGATCTCTAGGAGGCTGTCACGCCTCAGTCTGCCTGGGGATCTGCACCCTGACCCGGGGACGCCTGGCTCTCAGGTTGCAACAGTTCTGGGTAGGATGAACTTACATCATATCTATTCCCGTCCACAGTGGGCAAAACAAACCTCTTAATTCTACCCAGCATTGGTAACACTGGAGATCTTGGGGATGCCCAAACTCCAGTCCAGGGGGTCCCAGGAGGTCATCACGCCTTGACCTGCCTAGGGATCGGTCTTCGAGAGGTTGTCACGCCTCAAACTGCTCGGGGATCCTCTAGTCCCAGGGGTCCCAGGAGGTCGTCACGCCTCGACCTGCCCAGGGACCCAATCCTCGGGAGGCTGTCACGCCTCGACCTGCCTGGGGATTTGATCTCTAGGAGGCTGTCATGCCTCAGTCTGTCTGGGGATCTGCACCCTGACCCGGGGACGCCTGGCTCTCAGGTTGTAACAGTTCTGGGTAGGATGAACTTGTATCTATTCCTGTCCACGGTGGGCAAACCAGCAATGAGTTACAAATCTCTTAACTCTACCCAGCATTGGTAACACTAGAGATCTTGGGGATGCCCAAACTCCAGTCTGGGGGGTCCCAGGAGGTCATCACGCCTTGACCTGCCTAGGGATCCGTCTTTGAGAGGTTGTCACGCCTCAACCTGCTCAGGGATCCTCTAGTCCCAGGGGTCCCAGGAGGTCGTCACGCCTCGACCTGCCCAGGGACCCAATTCTCGGGAGGCCGTCACACCTCGACCTGCCCGGGGATTCGATCTCTAGGAGGCTGTCATGCCTCAGCCTGCCTGGGGATCTGCACCCTGACCCGGGGACGCCTGGCTCTCAGGTTGCAACAGTTCTGGGTAGGATAAGCTTTAGAAAGACTCACCCCTAAGAAAGTCCACCCATGAATACATAAAAAAAAGCTTATTACTTGTGGGGCTGTGCCCAGTCTCAGCAATAACTCAGGAGCCCAGTGAGAACCCCATTGCCTTTCTGGAGAGACTAAAAGAGGCCATCCAAAAGTTTACCAACCTAGACTTAGACTCTTACAAGAGACGGGTGATTTTAAAAGACAAATTCCTGTCCCAATGTGCATCAGATATCAGAATTAAGTTACAGTAGCTACAACAGCAGGACCCTGCTGCCTCTTTAGATGAGATGGTCCAGACAGCCACCAATACCTTTTGCAACAGAACAGGAGAAAGAGGCCAAGGCCCAGGAGAAAGAGAGAAAGAAAGAGACAAGGCATGCTCAGATGCTGGCCACCCTCCAGAGAAGCCCTATGGCAAACCCCAAGTCCTTGAGGGACAAGGCACGAGACAGATGCCTGATCTGTAGACAGGTGGGGCATTGGGCCAAAGAGTGTCCAAACCGTGACAAGTCTCCTAGAACAGCTTGCCACAAATGCCATCACCTGGGACATTGGGCGGCACTCTGCCCTCAGGACCCAAGAGCCTCAAGGTCAAGTGCCAAGCCTACCCTCACGATGGTTCAAGAGGACTGAAGCAGCCCGCTCCAGCCAGCCCGCCTGTCACAGATAACCATCATGGGGCTGGAGCCAAGGGTGCAACTGGATGTGGCAGGTAGGTCCAAGAATTTCTTGGTTGACACAGGGGCTACCTACTCTGTCTTGATCTCTTACTCCAGAGCCTTCTCCTCCCAAACCTGTACCATTTTGGCTGCTACAGGAGAAGCAACTACTAAAAGATTCACCCGAGCACTTCTTTGTTGCTGGGATGGACAAATATTTTCCCACCAGTTTCTGGTGGTCCCTGAGTGTCCTACCCCCTTATTGGGAAGAGATATACTCACTAAACTGGGGACCACCCTTGTGATGGGACGTTTTTCAGCCCCTAGAGCTCTACACCTCCTGGTTACTACTGAAGAACCCATTACACCTTCAATAGAGAGGGGCCAAAAACTATGGGAAGACACAATTAACCCCCAGGTGTGGGATCAGGGGATTCCTGGACGAGCCCACCAAGCTGAACCGGTCATCATTGTCCTCCAAGATCCCACTCGGTTTCCTAACCGGAAACAATATCCTCTCAAAAGAGAGGCTCGGGAGGGACTACAGCCTTTAATAAATTAATTCCTTACTTGTGGGCTACTGGTCCCTACCAGTTCGCCATGTAACACCCCAATCCTTTCAGTAAAGAAAAAAGACAGAACCTGGCGAATGGTTCAAGATCTCCGGATCATAAATGAAGCTGTAGTCCCCCTCCATCCCACAGTACCCAATCCCTATGTAATCTTGGGAGAAATCCCACCCAGTGCCAAATGGTTTACTGTCTTGGATCTCAAAGGTGCATTTTTTTGCATACCACTGGCTAAGGAATCCCAGTACCTTTTTGCCTTTGAGTGGGAGGCCCCAGGAGGAAAACACCAACAGATGACTTGGACAGTATTACCTCAGGGGTTCAGAGATAGCCCCCACCTGTTTGGACAGGCCCGTAGCCGGGATCTCCTAGATCTGGACCTGGGACCTAATGGGAAAATATTACAATATGTAGATGACCTACTAATCTGCTCTCCAGATGAGAAAAGTGCCCAACAACATGCAATTCAGGCTCTAAACTTCTTGGCAGAAAGGGGATATAAAGTCTCCGGTGCTAAGGCACAGATGGTCGAGACAAAGGTCACTTACCTGGGAGTTCAGATTACACACGGGTCCAGGAGGCTGTCCTCTGATCGGGTACAAGGAATTCTCCAGTTGCCCTCCCCCACGACTCGAAAACAATTGCAAGCTTTCCTGGGACTAACTGGTTATTGTAGAATCTGGATACCCAATTATGGTCTAATTGCCCAGCCCTTATATGAAAGCTTAAAGGGATGAGATGATTCAATCCCACTGATGTGGGGAACTCCTCAAAAAGAGGCAGAGGCTACACTAAAACAGGCCTTAATTCAGGCACCTGCCTTGAGGTTGCCAGACCCAGAGAAAGCATTCCAACTTTATGTCCATAAAAGAGAGGGAATAGCCTTGGGGGTGTTAACTCAAAGGTTGGGATCTGAGCCTCAGCCTGTAGCTTACTTATCCAAGAGGCTTGATCCAACGTCCCGAGGTTGGCCCCCCTGCCTTCGAAATCTTGCAGCTATTGCAATCATGATAGAAGATGCTTTAAAACTCTCCTTTGGGGGCAAACTAACTATTTTTACCAGCCACCAAGTGAAACAACTCCTAAATGGGAGAGGCCACTTATGGATGTCTGATCAAAGAATCCTCAGATATCAAGTAATGCTGATGGAAAATCCAGGCCTCACTATATCCCCTTGTGAGGTTCTTAACCCAGCCACCCTCCTCCCTACCCCCGAGGGCTCTCTCCCCTTTCACTCTTGTCTAGAAACCTTGGACCACTGGAAAAAACCCTGAGAGGGATTGTCAGAAGATCCTCTGACCAATCCTGAGGAAATCTGGTACACTGATGGAAACAGCTTTGTCTTGAATGGAAAAAGAAGAGCCAGGTATGCAGTAATCTCCAATTTTGAGACCATAGAGGCTAAGCCTCTGCCACCAGGTACTTCAGCCCAATTAGCTGAGCTCATAGCCCTGACTTGAGCTTTAGAGCTGGGAAAAGGAAAAAGAATAGCCATTTACACTGACTCCAAGTATGCTTTTCTGGTGCTACATGCACATGTGGCTGTTTGGAAAGAAAGGGGCCACTTGACCACTTGAGGGTCCCCAATCAAATATGGTGATCAGATTCTTCGACTCTTGGAGGCAGTCCATCTGCCCACTGAGGTTTCAGTCTCCCACTGTAAAGGACACCAAAAAGGGAACACGGAAGTGGCAAGAGGGAACCAAGCAGCTGATCAGGCAGCTAGGAGAGCAGCATTACAGAACCATGACCTAATAGGGATTGCCACCTTAGTTCCACAGACTAATTTGCCAGAAACTCCTTCATATACTGAAGGTGAGACTCTTAAAGCTAAGAGCGAGGGCTTTCAAGAAGATCATATGGGGTGGTTCCAAAAGGAGGGACTCCTTTTTCTGCCTGGAAACCTCCAATGGAAGTTGGTTAACTCCTTACATGCCACCACTCATTTAGGAGAAAAGGCCCTCCAAAGATTACTAGGAAGGTCCTTCAGAGGAACAGGCCTCCGAACAACTATAAGACAGGTGGTCTCCTCTTGTCCCACTTGCCAAATAAACAACCCCCAAGGAGCTCAAAGACCCCAGCTGGCCCAGCCCATCCAACGACGTGGGGCCTACCCAGGAGAGGACTGGCAGATGGACTTCACCCAGATGCCAGTTTCTCAAGGGTATAAATACCTATTAGTTATGATAGATACATTCATAGGATGGATTGAAGGCTTTCCCACCCGGACTGAGAAGGCTAAGGAGGTGGTAAAAAATCTGCTCCATGAAATCATTCCAAGATTTGGTCTGCCCAGGTCATTACAAAGTGACAATGGGGCATCATTTACTTCTAAGGTCACCCAAGGGGTCTCTAAAGCATTGGGCATTACTTATTATCTCCATTGTGCCTGGAGGCCTCAGTCTTCAGGAAAAGTAGAAAGAGCCAATCAATTCTTAAAATCAGCGATAAAAAAGATAACCCAGGAGACCTCCCTGGGATGGAAGGAGGCTTTACCAATAGCTCTCCTCCGCACCCGCATTGCCCCTAAGGAACAGGTTGGTCTTAGTCCTTATGAGATGCTATATGGGAGACCTTTTGTTTATGTCAATGACCTCTTCCTAGATCCAGAGGTTCAGACCCTCCAATCTTATACCATGGCCATTGGGCAATTCCAACAGGATATACGCTTGTGGGGTATGAACCAGGACCCAAAAGATTCTAAAGAGTCACCACTATATGCTCCAGGGACTCAAGTCCTAATTAAAGTCTGGAAAGATGGGTCCCCAAAGGCTCAACTCCAGCCCACATGGAAGAGCCCCTACCCTGTAATACTTTCTAGCCCCACAGCAGTCAAGGTACCAGGACATGACTCCTGGATTCAATACTCACAAGTCAAGCCATGGAAAAAAACATAAGAGGACACTTGATACACCTGTGAGCCCCTGGGAGATCTCAGATACCTATTCAGAAATACCAATGAGTGTCATTCTAATGAACACCCCAAAACCTGGTTTCTGGGGGTAAGATTTCTCAGGATAACTCTAAGGAGCCAACACAGCTTGACAGAGACTGTACTCCAAGACAGACAGTAGATAGATCTTCTGATTCCTGAACAAGGAGGGACTTGAGCTATCCTGGCAATGTGAATTTAAAATTGACCAATGTCTCTACTAGTCCTTGTTATGCTATATTGATGATGCTTATGATTATTCCATGTACTGTCAATTGTCTAACCTGTTTTGTCTCTGCCCAGGTCAACCAGCTACAACATGCAGTGCCAGTTCAACAAAGATATAAAACTACAGCTGACCACGGAAAATATCACACACCCTTGGACACCGCTATAAGGACTCTGAGGCTTGAGACTAGCAAGAGGGGGAGGCCCAATACCCCTCGCCGCCCCAGTTCAGCAGAAAGTAGCCAGAAAGACCTTGACACCCCTATTCCCAAAGAATTGGGCCTCCCATCTCTTGAGAGGGGAATGTTAGGTAGGTAGAATAGGGAAAAGGAGTCCAAAATGGCGGTGGCTAAAAGACAAGGAAGGTCCGAGGACCAGAGTGAAAACTTCAGGCAGAACAAACAGCACTCCTGGCTAAGCCCAATTTGCATAGGGCAGGCCCAGGTGGAGGAAAAAACATATAAAAGGAGGAGCCAAAGCGCTTTCTCTCGGACTCTCTCTCCCACGTGCGTGCGCTCTTTTCTTTCTCTCTCTCTCTCACTTTCCTGCTATCTTCTAAATAAAATAGAGCTGTAACACTGAAAAAAAAATAGAATATTAACCTCATTGCATGTATACCTACTCACAATATTGGATAATAATAACATTCAGGAAATTTCTTGGCATTCCAGAGTTAGGACTCCGAGCTTCTACTGCAGGAGGCACAGTTTCGATCCCTAGTTGGCGAACTAAGATCCTGCAAGCCATGTGGCTCAGCCAAAAAAATAAACCAAATTGCAAAAATAAAATAACATTCAGATGGAAAACTGAGTTACCAGGAAACTTGAGAGTATCCGAACTTTTCTAAGGGCCCTAAGCTAGTCTCTGTGAGAGGTTTTCTTGGGTCAGCTCATTAGTGAGGCTCTTGGTCATTTCTGACTGTTCCCACACAGGTTTGAATCGCAGGGCATAACGAGATGGAATGTGAGTGAACAGTCTCATCTGCAAATGGGAACATAACTGAAGCCGCTTCGCTTGGGAACCCACCAGCCTCTGAGAAAGTAGCATCAGAGGTCAGAGTGGCACCTGTACTTGTCACCACCCAGAGGTGCCTGAGCTCACTGACAGCCTTTAAGTCACTGACTCTTGGGGGAGAAATCAAGACCTCCAGCCTTTTTAGTAAATCACTGCAGAGAATGGCAGAGGAAAAGAAATGAAAATCTGTTCCTTTAGTTCCTCATAGCTTCAGAAATCACTCAGGGGGCTGGGGACATACCTAGACTGGTATATGATTAATAATTCAGGGGTCTCATTTGTGTAGAAGCGAAGATCCCCTGGAGGAGGTCATGGCAAGCCACTCCAGAATTCTTGCCTGGGAGATCCCATGGACAGAGGAGCCTGGTGGGCTACAATCTATGGGGTCGCACAGAGTCAGACACAACTGAAGCAACATGGCATGAACTCATACTTGTGTAGAAAGAATAGACATAAAGGAAGGTCGCTCCATCTTCTTTCCCATCTCATGCATTTTTCTTATCATGTATTCACTCTCTAGTGAAGGTAATTTGATAAATCTGTGTTTTGTTTTCCGTGTCCTGGCCCAAAGCGGTCTGGGTCCGGGCCCCACTCCGCTCTGAGCACAGATGCCTGGATTCCATCACTGATCTGGTTGACTCTGACCCGGGCTCACACCCCTGGCTCTGCCACCCTGGGCAACGGGTCTCTTCTGGGGAAGCATCACTGTCTCAGGGCACAAGGCAACCAGGCTCCTTGTCTGCAAGAGTGATGGCTAATTTCATGTGCCAATTTAACCAGCCCACCACAGGCCCAGATGGTTGGTTAAAAGCCGTCTCTGGGTGTTTCCAAAAGATTAGCATTTCAATCTGCAGACTCTCCCCAGTGTGGATGGACCGTATCCTGAAACACAAAAATGTTGAGGAACCAGGAATTCACTGCTGCCTGACTGTCTGAGTGGGACTGGGGTCTTCTGCTACCCTTGGGCTGAGACTCATCACCTGGTCTCAGGGCTTCCAGGTCAGCCAACATCACCACCAGCTTTCCTGGGCCTCCAGCTGGTGGGTGGTGGACCATGTAATTTCTCAGCCTTTTTAACTCCATGAGCCAATGGTTCATAACAAATCTCTTTATATTTAAATATATAAATCTCATATAGAAAATGCCTAGTAGCTATAATATATACCCTTTGTGTATAAGTCTCATACGAAAGAAAAGTGAAAGTGTTAGTCACTTGGTCGTGTCTGACTCTTTGTGACCCCATGGACTGTAGCCCTCCAGGATTCTCTATCCATGGGATTCTCCAGACAAGAATACTGGAGTGGATAGACATTCTCTTCTTCAGGAGATCCTCCTGACCCAAGGATCGAACGCAGGTCTCCCACACTGCAGGCAGATTCTTTATGGTCTGAGCCACTGGGGAAACCCACAAGTTTCATATCAAATCAGATCAGATCAGTGCTCAGTCATGTCCGACTCTTTGTGACCCCATGAATTGCAGCATGCCAGGCCTCCCTGTCCATCACCAACTCCCGGAGTTCACCCAGACTCACGTCCATCGAGTCAGTGATGCCATCCAGCCATCTCATCCTCTGTCATCCCCTCCTCCTCCTGCCCCTAATCCCTCCCAGCATCAGAGTCTTTTCCAATGAGTCAACTCTTCGCATGAGGTGGCCAAAGTACTGGAGTTTCAGCTTTAGCATCATTCCTTCCAAAGAAATCCCAGGGCTGATCTCCTTCAGAATGGACTGGTTGGATCTCCTTGCAGTCCAAAGGACTCTCAAGAGTCTTCTCCAACACCACAGCTCAAAAGCATCAATTCTTTGGCGCTCAGCTTTCTTCACAGTCCAACTCTCACATCCATACATGACCACAGGAAAAACCATAGCCTTGACTAGACAGACCTTTTTTGGCAAAGTTATGTCTCTGCTTTTGAATATGCTATCTAGGTTGGTCATAACTTTCCTTCCAAGGAGTAAGCGTCTTTTAATTTCATGGCTGCAGTCACCATCTGCAGTGATTTTGGAGCCCGAAAAAATAAAGTCTGACAAGGTTTCCACTGTTTCCCAATCTATTTCCCATGAAGTGATGGGACCAGATGCCATGATTTTCATTTTCTGAATTTTGAGCTTTAAGCCAACCTTTTCACTCTCCTTTTTCACTTTCATCAAGAGGCTTTTTAGTTCCTCTTCACTTTCTGCCATAAGGGTGGTGTCATCTGCATATCTGAGGTTATTGATATTTCTCCCAGCAATCTTGATTCCAGCTTGTGCTTCTTCCAGCCCAGCGTTTCTCATGATGTACTCTGCATATAAGTTAAATAAGCAGGGTGACAGTATACAGCCTTGATGTACTCCTTTTCCTATCTGGAACCAGTCTGCTGTTCCATGTGCAGTTCTAACTGTTGCTTCCTGACCTGCATATAGGTTTGTCAAGAGGCAGGTCAGGTGGTCTGGTATTCCCATCTCTTTCAGAATTTTCCACAGTTTATTGTGATCCACACAGTCAAAGGCTTTGGCATAGTCAATAAAGCAGAAATAGATGTTTTTCTGGAACTCTCTTGCTTTTTCCATGATCCAGCAGATGTTGGCAATTTGATCTCTGGTTCCCCTGCCTTTTTTAAAACCAGCTTGAACATCTGGAAGTTCACGGTTCACATATTGCTGAAGCCTAGCTTGGAGAATTTTGAGCATTACTTTACTAGCGTGTGAGATGAGTGCAATTGTGCGGTAGTTTGAGCATTCTTTGGCATTGCCTTTCTTTGGGATTGGAATGAACACTGACCTTTTCCAGTCCTGTGGCCACTGCTGAGTTTTCCAAATTTGCTGGCATATTGAGTGCAGCACTTTCACAGCATCATCTTTCAGGATTTGAAATAGCTCAACTGGAATTCCATCACCTCCACTAGCTTTGTTCCTAGTGATGTTTTCTAAGGCCCACTTGACTTCACATTCCAGGATGTCTGGCTCTAGGTCAGTGATCACACCATCGTGATATCTTGGTTGTGAAGCTCTTTTTTGTACAGTTCTTCTGTGTATTCTTGCCACCTCTTCTTAATATCTTCTGCTTCTGTTAGGTCCATACCATTTCTGTCCTTTATCGAGCCCATCTTTGCATGACATGTTCCATTGGTATCTCTAATTTTCTTGAAGAGATCTCTAGTCTTTCCCATTCTGTTATTTTCCTCTGTTTCTTTGCACTGATCACTGAGGAAGGCTTTCTTATCTCTCCTTGCTATTCTTTGAAGCTCTGCATTCAGATGCTTATATCTTTCCTTTTCTCCTTTGCTTTTCACTTCTCTTCTTTTCACAGCTATTTGTAAGGCCTCCCCAGACAGCCATTTTGCTTTTTTGCATTTCTTTTCCATGGGGATGGTCTTGATCCCTGTCTCCTGTACAATGTCATGAACCTCATTCCATAGTTCATCAGGCACTCTATGTATCAGATCTAGGCCCTTAAATCTATTTCTCACTTCCACTGTATAATCATAAGGGATATGATTTAGGTCATAAGTGAATGGTCTAGTGGTTTCCCCTACTTTCTTCAATTTTAGTCTGAATTTGGCAATAAGGAGCTCATGATCTGAGCCACAGTCAGCTCCCGGTCTTGTTTTTGCTGACTGTATAGAGCCTCTCCATCTTTGGCTGAAAAGAATATAATCAATCTGATTTCAGTGTTCACCATCTGGTGATGTCCATGTGTAGAGTCTTCTCTTGTGCTGTTGGAAGAGGGTATGTAATGACCAGTGTGTTCTCTTGGCAAAACTCTATTAGCCTTTGCCCTGCTTCATTCTGTGTTCCAAGGCCAAATTTGCCTGTTACTCCAGGTGTTTCTTGACATCCTGCTTTTGCATTCCAGTCCCCTCTAATGAAAAAGATATCTTTTTTGGGTGTTAGTTCTAAAAGGTCTTGTAGGTCTTCCTAAAACCATTCAACTTCAGCTTCTTCAGCATTGCTGGTTGGGACATAGACTTCGATTACTGCGATATTGAATGGTTTGCCTTGGAAACGAACAGAGATCATTCTGTCGTTTTTGAGATTGCATCCAAGTACTGCATTTTGGACTCTTTTGTTGACCATGATGGCTACTCCATTTCTTCTAAGGGATTCCTGCCCACAGTAGTAGATATAATGGTCATCTGAGTTAAATTCACCCATTCCAGTCCATTTTAGTTCACTGATTCCTAGAATGTCGACGTTCACTCTTGCCATCTCCTGTTTGACCACTTCCAATTTGCCTTGATTCATGGACCTAACATTCCAGGTCTCTATGCAATATTGCTCTTTACAGCATCGGACCTTGCTTCTATCACCAGTCACATCCACAACTGGGTATTGTTTTTGCTTTGGCTCCATCCCTTCATTCTTTCTGGAGTTATTTCTCCACTGATCTCCAGTAGCATATTGGGCACCTACTGACCTGGGGAGTTCCTCTTTCAGTATCCTATCATTTTGCCTTTTCATAGTGTTCATGGGGTTCTCAAGGCAAGAATACTGAAGTGGTTTGCCATTCCCTTCTCCAGTGGACCACATTCTGTCATGACCCGGCCATCTTGGGTGGCCCCACACAGCATGGCTTAGTTTCATTGAGTTAGACAAGGCTGTGGTCCTAGTGTGATTAGATTGACTAGTTTTCTGTGATTATATATATATACATACACACATATGAAATATATGTTTGAATGTTTGATTCTCTTCCCCCTGGAGTACCCTGACTGATACCTCCCAGTAGCCACAGAACATAAGTTGACTCCATGCAGCAGTTCTCAAAATGTGGTCTCAGACCAGCACCAGAAGCATCTGGGAACTTGTGAGAAATACAGATACTCAGACTCCACCCAGATAATAAGCTGAATCAGAACCCCTGTATGTGGAGCTGAATCAGAACCCCTGGGGAAAAGGCTACCACTCCAGTATTCTGGCCTGGAGAATTCCATGGACTATGTAGTCCATGGGGTGGCAAAGAGTCAGATACAACTGAACGACTTTCACTTTCACCTTTCTTTCACTTTCAGGGTCCCCTGGAGGCTTCCTTAAGTGCACACCACAGGCTCCGTGTCCAGGGGTTCTCCAAGTTGGGCATTGCTCAGAGTCTATACATATATATTATATATATATATATATATATAATGACCACTAGCAATGATTCAGAATCATTCTTTAAAGTTGCAGGTGATGGGAACCAAACGGAAACTCACTAGGGCACAAAACAGTAGAAAAATGTGGAGGGATCTGGCTTCAGGCTCCACTGGATCCAGATGTCCAGTGTCATTCACTGACTCTAATTGGCCAGACCAAGGTCAAGTGATTACCAGGACCCTTGAGGACAGAGAGTCAAGGGAGGTGCGGTGTGTTAGAGAAAACCACAGCCAGGAAGAAAAGGGGAGAGCAACAGGAAAAAACAGAAATTGCAGGCACTCCTTTCACAGGTAACAGTATTTGCCATCCCCACATTTCAAATGAGCAAACAGAGGACCAGGGACATCAGGCAATGTTCTGAAGTTCCAGCCTGCTCCAGCTGACTCTGCATCTGCACAATGAGTCACCAAGGATGTCCTAGAGAATAATAAAGTGTGTGTGACCTCAGAGAGGGGCCCCAGGATGTCCTGGCTCAGCCCCTTATCATTCAAATGACAAGCTGTGCTTTTCCCAGTTCTCTATGAATAAGAACTCTGGCCAAGCATCATTCATGTTCAGCCAACCCTCATAGTTTTAGGGGGCCTCTGGAGACAAGTCTGTCTTTGGGCATCAGCACGTGTGGTCCAGGTTATCCACTTCCCCACACAAGCTCCTCCATGTGGAACTGCAGAGCCTGGTACAGACCCAAGCATCGCTAGCTCTGGTCATGGAGGAATGGGGCCCCTTCCGAGGGCAGCCTGTAGAAATGGCAGCAGCCTGGGAACCAACTTCTCTTGAATCAGTTGTTCACCCCAGCTCCCATACATCACGGGAGATTATCGGAGGGTCCATAATGAAGCCAGTGATTTTCATAATAAAGAGGTTCTCAGGAGCAGAGTGGAGGAGAGCACTCAGAAAAAAGTGCAGAAACGAGCTCTTGGTCAAGTGAGTGAGTCAGGACAGAAGCCAATTAAAGCCAGAGCCGCTCAGGGGCCCCAAACTGAAATGTCAGCGGATTCCATGTAACTTGTTAATATAAAGGATCTAATTTAAGGCTAGAGACTTTTTCTCTCTTGGTTTCATTCTCTACAGAAACAATCATTCACTCAAAGCCACCAACAAGAAAAACTCTGTCCTGTCCTCTCCATCCCAGAAATGTACACAGTGATTCAAATATATATAAAAAAAAATAGATGTTTAAGAGACATTTACAGCTTCCCAGGTAGTGCTAGTGGTCAAGAACCCGCCTGCCAATGCAGGAGACATAAGAGTTGCAGGTTCGATCCCTGGATGGGGAAGATTCCCTAGAGGAGGGCATGGCAACCCACTCCAGTATTCTTGCCTGGAGAATCCCATGAACAGAGGAGTCTGGTGGGCTACAGTCCATGGGGTTGCACAGAGTCAGACATGACTGAAGTGACTTAGCTACACACACACAAGAGATACTTACAAAAAGGAGCTTCAAATATTTTTAGATATCACGCAAGGCTGAGGAAGGGGGAGTGTTGAGAAAAGCAACTGTCTTGTGATAAATCCAATGAAAACATGCTTAAAATAAGAAGTCCAGGGGGAACTCTGTCATGAGCAAACAGGCACCAGAACACCTGCAGAAATATTGAATTCAACATATTTGTAGAGGCATAGCCAAAATTTCTGTTAGAAAAGTTACTAAGTATCTGACTCACATGTTTATATTTAAACTTTTCTGGAAGAATCTGAATCAGTTTCATCCATTGTTTCTCTGCCCAGTTTTTGTGGGGAACATGAAAATTTTTTACCTAGTTCTGGTGATGTGTCTGGACTCTGGTCCTCAGAAGCGAGAGAAAACTATCCTTTATTGAGAAACCCTATCTGGTGAAAACAGTGATTACAGAATTAAAATGTGGTGCAAATAGTAAAGAATCTGCCTGCCGGTGCAGGAGATGCAGAAGATGTGGGTTCAGTCCCTTGTTTTGGAAGATCCCTGGGGAAGGAAACAGCAACCCACTCCTGTATTTTTGCTTGGAAACCCCCATGGACAGAGGAGCCCGGCAGGCTACAGTCCATGGGGTTGCAAAGAGTCAGACATGACTAAAGTGACTTAGAACACTCCACTGTTTTCATTGAAAAGCAGAGCACACAGATTCTGAAGCACTATTTACCTTGCTGAAAATAAGCTGTGTGGTTTCCAGGTATGTTAGGGCTTGCCTTATGTATGTAGGAGGTTTGCTGTCGTGACTTTTAAATGTTAGAACATTTCGTAAGTCAGCTCTTCTCAACCCTGTTTCAACACACACACACACACACACACACTATAGCAGTGTGATTATATTATCCTTCTGTCATGATTCTGATTTTACATATACAATGCGCTGGGTAGACACTAACATCTCCAGCTTCTCAGGATTAGTTTTGAAAGTTGCATCTCATTTCAAATGGAAATGACAAAAGGCTCATTTGGCTCCAGTTTTCTGCCCAGAGGTTAGTTATCAGCAGAGGAGGCCTAGAGAAAATCCTCCTGATTTCTCTCCGGTTCCCGTGGAAGGATTACGAAAAGTCACGTTTGCTCCTGGAGCTTCCAGAAGCTGCTTGGCACGAGGTCTCATTACCGTGTCCCGGGACCAAGCAGGGTCTTCTCCGGGAGGCACAGAAGGGCCTCTGCACAAGGATTGTGCTAGAAGGTTAAACCAATAATACTGATTTTCTTTAAAGAGGAATTTACCTTTACCGATGCAGAGATGCAAGTGAGTCGTGAGGATTTAGAATAATCTCCCTGAGAAACAAAAGCAAATACTGTACAAACACAAACAGGTGACACGTGCTCTGCAGGCCGCCCTTGAGCTGCTTCATTTTTCCCGATCCCTTTAATCCTGCGAGGGAATCTCGCCCAGTTCTAGAGCCTATTTGAATGTGGCAGTGACAATTTCCCCGCCAGGCAGCAGCAATAAGTCTTCTGTCTTCTTGTCCTTTTTCTCTGCTTTAAAATGTTAATACACACTCTCTGAACGCATTGCCAATGAAATGTAGATTCTGGAGTGAAATGCATTTGGCATGTGACTTCAAAAATAATTAATCTTGGATTATACTTACCACAGAAATAATTGACCGGCCCTAGATCATCCCCACCACTTACCTACATTAAGGTTTTGTGAAAATAAGTACTAAGACTAATTGATATTGGGGATAAAAGCACAGCCCAAGGAAAAAAAAATGTAAAAAATCACCAGATGAAAACAAAGCGGGAGTTCCCAATGCGGCCACGTAGTTGTGTTTGAAACACTTATGTGACAGAGTGGGCCCTTTTGTGTAATGGGACTCAGGGAGGAAGCTTTTGTGCAAAAGCCTCAGTCTGTACATCTTAATATTCCTTATTTTGATAGAACGTTCAGTGTGACACTCACTGCTACTGGTTAATCCCTTTGGTTGCATTGACAGCTGTTGTTCAGTTGCTAAATTGTGTCTGACTCTGTGACTTTACGGACTGCAGCATGCCAGGCTTCCCTGTCCTTCACTATCTCCTGGAGTTTAATCAGATTCATGTCCACTGAGTTGGTGATGCTATCCAACCATCTCATCTTCTGCAGTGACAGAAACTGAAGGAACCATTGACTCAAGTTCCTAGGGAGATGCAGAGATGGAGCCACCTTCAGGTACCACTGGATCCAGGGGCTGCATTGATGGCATGCCCTCCCCTCTGCACTTCCAGCTTGTTTCACCTCCTCTTGCTGTCAAGTTTCCTGGGCTTCCTGTATGTTAGGGACTAAACGACCAACAGCAACCCAAGCCCCATCACCTCCTTCCTTTTAGTTCCAGCAGGAAAGGCTTAGTCTGTTTCCAGCTGAAGGACACTACCCTTTCTGTGGCCCCCAGCAGGGACTCAAGGCCCCTGGGAGCATTTTGCATCTTTGTAATTTTATTTACAAAATACTGCACTGTCTCATCTCTGGTTGTAGTGAGTGGGGGCTAGTCTCTAGTTGTGGTGTACAGGCTTCTCATTGTGGTAGCTTCTCTTGTTGCAGGGTCTTCCCTGGTAGCTCATCTGGTAAAAAATCCACTTGCAATGGGGGAGACCTGGGTTCAATCTCTAGGTTGGGAAGATCCCCTGGAGAAGGGAATGGCTACCCACTCCAGTATTCTTGCTTGGAGAATCCCATGGAAAGAGAAAGCCTGACAGGCTACAGTCCATGGGGTGGCAAAGGGTCTGACACGACCGAGAGACTAACACTTTCGCTTTCTCCTGTTGTGGAGATGAAGCTCCAGGGCACACGGGCTTCTGTAGTTGCAAATGTGGGCTCAGCAGTTGCAGTTCCCAGCCTCTAGAGCACAGGCTCAGTAGTTGTGTTGCACAGGCTTAGTTGCTCCGTGGCATGTGGAATCATCATAGACTGAAGATAGAAGCTATCTCCTGCATTGGCAGGCAGATTCTTTACCACTGAGCCACCAGGGAAGCCTTAATTTGCACCTTGGACATCACAGCAATTGGAGGGTACTGCTGACACTGGAAGGGCAGTGGAGGGGTGCGGTGGCATGCAGGACTCAGGGATGTCCAGCATCATGCTGTGTGCCTGGGTGCTGGGCCACCCTGCACAGTGAAGGCCTGTGCACTATCCTCCACAGTGTTCATACGTCCAGCCAGATACTGAGCCTTGTGTCTTCATACCAGTTTGCAAGGAGCACAGACATTTGTAAGACACACTGAGTTTTCCAGGAGCATAACTTCCATGTGTTGAAAGTTATGCTTCTCACCTAGAGAAGATGGCACGGTTTTTCATCAGGGTGGGGGAAGCGTCACCAGGAGTTTCTCTCCATTTTACAGACTCCTGTCTCCGACACCCACAACACTGACAGGTTTGCATTTCCAAATAGCTAGTTTGCATCTGTTCAGCTTTTTTAGATGCTGTGTTCACCCATGGGAAGAACCAACTAACTATCCACGGTGTTCCCCAGGGCAGTTTCTCCTGCACATTTACATTTAGAAATACGCATTTTATTATAAATTGCTTTCCTTTCCCTTGACCTTTATATTACAGTTAGGGCATAAAATTGATTTCTTATTCAATTATATGTGTAGGTAGGTTCTATTATTCCATTTCGGGAGTAGCACATAGACTCTTAACTAATCACCGTGTGATGCTACAGATGAAAGGGTAGGTGGGAAATAACTGAGTCCTCTCCCCAAAGCACAGTGAGTGGATGGTGATTGAGCTAAGTTGCTTGAGTCGTGTCTGTAGCCCACCAGGCTCCCCTGTCCATGGGATTCTCCAGAAGAGAATACTGGAGTGGGTTGCCATTTCCTTCTCCAGGGGATATTCCAGACCCAGGGGTCAAATCTGTGTCTCTCATATCTCCTGTATCAGCAGAAGGGTTTTTTACCACTAGCACCACCTGGAAGCTCCTGAGTGGCCCAGAAAAGTGATCTTGGCCAACAAAAGCAAAAAACAGACACAAAATCTACTGCAATGGTCAGGGCGAAAGTGAAATGAAAAGAAAAAACTAACAAAGAAGAAGCCTATGCAGAAATAAAAACAGGTTTAAAAATCAATCCCTGTGTATTAGTCAGGGCTCTCCAGAGAAATGGGACCAATAGAATCTGTATACAGAGAGAGAGATTTATTATACAAGATTTATTCCCGGGATTACGGAGGCTGACAAGTCCCAGGGTGTGTGGCCAACAAGCTGGGGACCCAGGAAAGCCTGTGCAGTGGGTCCCGGCTAACAGTCAGGTAGCCTGACACCCAAGAAGTGAAGCTCCTATTCAACAACAATGGTAGAAAAAGACTGATTTTTCTAGTTCAAGGGAAGTCAGGCAACAGGCATTCCCTCTTCCTTGATGAATGTCAACCTTTTGGTCTATTCAGGCCTTCAGCTGATTGGACAAAGCCCACCCACATTGGGGAGAGCAATCTGCTTTCCTCCATCAATTGGTTCAAATGTTAATCTCATCCAGAAACACCCACACAGACACATCCAGAAGAATGTCTGACCCAATATCAGGCACTCTGTAACCCAGTCAAGCTGAGATGGAGAATTAACTCTCACAACAGGTAAAACTAAAGTTGCAGTATAGAGGTGGGGGAACAAAGCTTCTCCTTATGAGAATCTGTACAACTTCACAAGAGATCCCACTGTCACATCATCCAGGACCTTGATACTCAAATCAGACTTTCCAGGAAATTTTTCTGGAGTTTAGGTTTTTTAGTCATAAAGAGTACCAAGGGAACATTTCCTTGATATAGTGATTCTGAAGCCTGAATTTGACTCTCAGGATGGATGTTCTGAGTCATATCTGTTCCAGTAAAATGTAGTCAGTTACTATAAGCTTGAGTTTCTCTTCCTCAGCACCACTGACATCCTGGAGCAGATCACTGTCAGTGGCAGGGCTGCTGTGTGCACTAAGGGATGTCTATCAGCATCCACTATACATCAGTACCGTCCCCTCCCAGGTGTGACAACACAAATGTCTCCAGACATTGACACATGTCCCCTGGGGGCAAACATACTCCCTGCCTACCTGAAGCCAAGTGCCATAAAGGGAGCCCAACAAAGCACACAGTACCAGCTTCTGATATCATTTTAATTTAATGGGAACCATGGACCCCAAGTACCCTTAAAGACAGGCAGAGAGACCGTGGATACTCTGCCCAAGAGACCCATTTCATGCCCAGGAAGCTTTAGCATCATTGTGCAGGAGACCCAGGCTAACTCATTCATCCTGCACATTTCCACGAGGGTATCAGAATCAGCTCATCCTTCCCATGGGCTCAATGCCAGCTCCATGTGCAAGGAGGAACAGTATCTCTAGGAACAGGATGACTCATTCAGCCTCCAGGGCAGGAAGAACACATGTCCTTAAACCCACCTGAAGGCATTTCCAAGAGCAAGTTTGATGGATGCTCACACATTCAACGTGAGAGATTTAAGACTCATGATTAAATCCAATCACATTAAAAGATTAATATAAAATTAGATTCAAAAATAGCTTTAAAGGACTTTTACATCCAAAAGAGTTAAGCAGAGGCTTAACAGCAGAATTTCCTCCAAGGGTAGTAACTGCTCTCCTTCTGTTTCTCCTTGGGCATGAAGTTCCCACCAAAAGCTGAAAACCTCTGACAAGGACAGACATCTCCTGGAGGATGCTAGAGGATGAAGAGGAGTCCGGGGGCCACAACAGAACAAAGAATATTTCCTAAGGGGTAGTGTGAGCTTCCTTGTTGAAAGCTTCTGCTCTTTCCGCTAGTCTAGGACACCACCTCTCCCTCTGTTTCCTTCTTTTCTTCTGCTGCAAGTACTGAAAACTCCCTGGATAGGAGGCCCTCAACATGAATGATATTGCTTACTGAAGGCTCACTGTCTGCCCAACACTCAGAGCAAAACATTATTTGGATGATTTCATTTAATCCTCAGAAGAACCCCACACCTTGGGTTTGCGTGTGTGTGTGCTAAATTGATTCAGTCGTGTCCAACTCTGTAGTCCCATGGACTATAGCCCACCAGGCTCCTGTGTCCATGAGATTCTCAGGTAAGAATACTGGAGTGGGTTGCTATTTCCTTCTCCAGGGGATCTTCCCGACCATGGGATCGAACCTGCGTTGCCTGGTTGGCAGGCAGAGTTTTTACCACTGAGCCACCAGGGAAGCCCACACAGCCCACGGCTATTAACTAAGCTGCATCTCTAGTGATGTGAAGAATGTGCCCTGGAAGCTCACCTGAAACACACATGACTCAGCTCTGGCTTTGCTTTCTCTTAAGCCCAAAGCCCAGAGTGATCTTGTTTACCATAACAGGAAAAACGCTCTTTCCAGCTGACACATCCTAGCCCAGAGGATCATGCATCCCCTTTCCAGCCCCTCAGGGTCCCCCAAGCTGCTTCCTAGACCCTTAACTGTGCCAGAGGATAAAGGTGATGACATATTGTGAGGTGAGAGAGATGGGTGTGAGCAGAACCGGTTAGAGTGGGAACTGGCAATCCTTTTCTGTAAAGAACCAGAAAGTAAATATGTGTGCCTTGTGGGCCATATGGTCTCTTTCACAACTGCTCAACTCTGTCCTGCAGCACAAGAAAGTGGCACAGATAATGTATAAAAGGGTGGGCATAGCTGGGTTCCATCTAAACTTGACTTACAAAAGCCATCTTCCCCAAAGCAGGTGTGGCCGGGCAGTAGCCACCCTGGAGCGCATCAAGGGAGGCCTCTTTTGGGTGGACCCTCCCCTTTGCTGACAAAGCACCTGGGCCTCCTTGGGTTTGCAGGAATGAGCCCTGAACTAGGAGAGGGTAAATCCTTACCCACTGAAGATGCTGTTAATGTTGGTTTTCTGACACAAGCAGCTGGACCTAAGTCGGGCCGGTGCAAACCATTTTCCACCCCAAATCAAGAGTTCCTGGGACACAAGGGCTGTGTCCTACTCATCTTGGCAGGTCCCAACCCCACAGTTTGCAGCTCAGCGCTCAGTGAATTTTGTCAGCTCGCAATGAGATATGACATCCTTTTCAGTCCTGCGGGCAAACAGTCCCAGCAGTCTCTTCTGTCTCCTCTGTGATGCCCACATGCAAACTGGCCCAGGTGCTATGAACACCGTCAATTGTTGTCAGCTCCCTGCAAAGGGATGAACCCAGTGATGACTGCCAGCAAGTAACCTTCTGCTCCGCATGAGTGTATTTCAGTCAGGTTCCCTCTACTAACAAACAGGAGACCATCGTCACAGGTGAATCCTGAGACCCCGCTAGCCCCTAAAGGCAGCGAGGATGTGAAATCAGGGCACAAACATGGTGCCCCCAGGCCCGTGGCTGCTGTCTGAGCCAATGACCATCAGCCCATCCTTGTTGGCATCTTTGATGTGTAGCTTTTCAGAAGGTAATTGACACATAGGACATCATCGGTGTTGGAACTGCAGGCAGAAACAGAAGACACGTAGCCAAGCATTTTCTGCCTTCTCTTCGGCACAATGGGAATCAAATTGTGGCATTACCTGATGTATCAAAATTAAAAAAAAAAAAAATAGTAACAAGGAGCTACCAAAAACAGTTCTGCCATTGGCTCCTTGTTGAAACAAATGCCCTAAAAAATGTACCCCCCTTTCAGGGTAGAAGCAGTATTCATGCTCACTGGGTTGCAAAAGGCCCCCACCCTAAACCCTCACTCAGCTCTCTCTGTTGTCTCAGTGGGGCTTCAATCCTCCTGCTCTTTCGTGAACTGAAATGTGCTCATGGGTCCACCTTTTCCAAAAGAGCATCACTTATGTAGGACGAGCATCTGAGGGAGACCCGTGAGGAGCTGACACTGCACTGGCTTGTGGACAGTGGGCAGTGGACAGTGTGCTCACAGCCAAGGTGGGGAGAGAACGCGGGGCATGGTGGGACAGTAAGAGTCAGAGAGCAGTCCAGCAGTGCGGGATGGTGTCCCGGACATTAGGTTGTAGACCGCTGGACGGCTGTGGGTCCCAGGGGTGTGGGGGGAAGCATGGCAGTGCCAGGGTCATTTTCCAGCCAGAATGACTGTGTGTAGATCTGAGAAATTGGTGTGGAGTTTGGGGAGGAGGGGAGGAATGAGGTGGGGCCAGTGGATCCCTTCTGTCCTGTCTGCTCTTTGGTCCCCTAGAGTAGGCAGCTGGCTGGATTTCCATATAATAGACATTCTTGAAAGTGCTAGAGCACTGCCCTGATTTTATGCTTCCTGGAGGCTTTTTAATCTATAAACTTATCTCCATGACAGACAGGGACTCAACTCCAGGCCACAGTGAATTTCCAGGACCAACATCCTGACAGAGGGTCTCACTCTGACATCACCCGAGGGTGTGGGAGAGAAAAGGTCACCTCCTTAGGAGACCACAGCAGCCTGTCTTCCTCAAGGACAGGCCCCAAATCCATCCTCAAGCCCACCCATGGTGGACAATGGCCCCACATGGGGTCAGTGGCTTTTGACTGCCCAGCGTCCCTGCCACTTTCTTTCACTAAGGTTCCAGTAGACGCTATCCTTAGGCCTTGCGCAGCCTCTGAGATCTGTGGGGAGCCCAGGCCTGTCACTCTCTTTTCTGCAGTCCCCCAGGGAAGACCCTGCATGGCACAGCCTTCCTGGAGCACAGCCAAAGATGGGTTGTCCTGGGACTTTAACAGGAAGTCAATTCCAAAAGATTCCCCATCCTTCCACACTGCCTGACAGTATAATGCTAAAGAGGAAAAGTTAAAATTTTACATAACCTCCTGCTCCTTCTGCCTCTGAAACTCAGCTTGCTCCTTGCAAAGTCTGGATCACATGGGTCTCAGAAAGTGGGGACTCACAATAGTAGGAACTGGAGCTTATCTCACTCACCCTTGTCCTGCTCTTTGCAATCACCGAGCCCCTGCAAACCCGCAAACCCGCTTAATCATGCCTGTGCATGTATAAAAACTCTGTAACCCCTTTGTTGGGGCTCAGAGCTTGGAGTGTTAACTCCTCTGGGCCCGCCTGTGTAATAAACCTGAGTTCTCCAACTCTCCAAGTGTGGTGCTTGTTTTCTCGAGTACTGGTTTCTGCAACAATGCCATCAGCCTGCTTCCCGAGGCAGCCCTCTACATCACCCCTGGAGAAGAGTTGAGGGAGGGGTGCCCACCTATAGCAAACAAAGCTTCAAGCCTTGACATCTTTGAGCCCCCAGGTGGGGTGCAGTGGAAGGTTTTTTGTTTGGACTCTTCAGTGAGAAGAATCCACGAGTTCCTATAATTCTCTCACGGTCACCACGGTCACTTGCCACAGAAAGAGTGCCATCTGGTTCAATCAGGCTCAGCTCACCCCCTCGGTTTGTGTTCAATGGTGTCACTATAGTGCCCTGCCAGCCATCTGCTTAGGAGAACAGAGAACGTGGATTTCAGCATCTGGACAGTTCCTACAAGGGGGACAGAGGATGCCCAGGACCTGGGGAGGGGGACCCATAGCCTGCCGTCTCATTCCCAGCTCCAGGAACTGCTGGAGTCAGGGAGAGTGTGGGTGGATCTGAGTGGAAGAGAAAGAGACCCGAGGCCCCTACTTCAAACAAACAAGATGCAATTTCTCACTTACTCACCCTTCTCCAGCTATTTCAGAGGACCAGGGCTTCCCCAGTGACTCAGAGGTCAAGAATCCACCTGCAATGCAGGAGCCTCAGGAGATGCACCTTCGGTCCCTGTGTCTGAAAGATCCCCTGGAGAAGGGCACGGCAACCGACTCCAGTATACTTGCCTAGAGAATCCAGTGGGCAGAGGATCCTAGCAAGTTACGGTCCATGGGGATCACAAAGAGTTGGATGCAACTGAATTGACTTAGCACACACACACACATGCGTTGGGGCCCAGCAACAATTAGACACTGTTTAGCCAGATGCTGCCAGAAATCCAGTGTGTCCACTATTTTACAAGCAGCTGAGACTGAGTCAGAAAGCACAGACCCAGAGCCTTAGCGAGAGCCCAGTCCACGGGGCTGACACCTCCATGGGCCACGGAGCTGATTTTGACAGTTCAGCCCTTCCCTGGGCCAGGCTGTCTTATCATGTGGGTCTTTCTAGCTTTCTGCTCCCCAGCATGTCACAGAGAACATTGCATGGAAGGAGCTCAATGTTTTATTCATTTTCTGGGAACATTCTCCAAATGATCAGGGAACTGCCAATGCCCCCCCCGCCGCCTCATTTTTGAAGAAGGAGAATCACCCAAGACAACAAAACAGTGCTGCTTTTTATTTTCCTTCAGCTGCTTGATGAAGATAGATCTACATATCACACTTGCCCAGGTCAAGTGCACAGTTCAGCGATTTTCAGCGACTTTCCCGAGGGGTGCAACTGTCACCATTAGTCATTTCAGATGTTTTCATCCCCCCAGGAAGACCCTCCTATCCATTTGCAATCAACCTCTTCCTACCCCTGGCCCCAGAACACCACTTAATCCTATCTCTGACTCTATAAATTTGCCTTTTCTGCACATTTCATCTAAGTTGAATTGTATACTATGTGGTCCTTTGTATATGGCTTCTATCACCTGCCATAATGTCTCCAAGGTTTATCCAAGCTGAGCTCGTATCAGAGTGTCATTCCTGTTTGTGGAAGAATGAAACCCTGCTGTGTGAGTGTCCATCCCTCATCCACTGATGGGCAGTTGCAATGTTTTCAGTGGAGGTTATTTCAAAGGTGGCTCAGTGGTAAAAGAATCTGCCTGCCAATGAGGAAGATGCAACAGATACAGGTTCAATCTCTGGGTCGGGAAGATCCCCTGGAGGAGGGCATGGCAACCTGCTCCAGTATTCTTCCCTGGAGAATCCTATGGACAGAGGAGCCTGGCTGGCTATAATCTGTGGGGTCACAAAAGAGTCAGACATGACTGAGCATGCCCAGCACTTACCTTTATGTAGACACCTGCTTTTGTGTGTCTTGAGCAAATGCCGAGCACTGGAATTTCTGGATCCTACCAAGCATTGCAAATAGAAACTCCTCGTATTTAAGGCCTTGACATTCACAGCAGACACACAATTTGGGGCACAAGCTTTGAGTCTGAATCCTGTCTTGACCACTGTGTAAGCAAGTGTTATTTCAAGCAAGTCACTCAAACCTCAGTGTCCTCATCTATAAAATGGGGGAGATATCAGCTTTGAGATATGAAATAAAGATGCTCCGGTTCCTTGTGGAGAGTAAGGGGACAGAGGGTGACCAGCAGCTGGTACCTGATCCCACAGCACGCGTCCAGGACCTAGTGCCATTTCGATGACCAGACAGATCAGGGACAGAAGAGGGGGTGGAAGAGAAGACAGGGAGGGAGGAAGACGGTGCTTCCACCTCCTTTGTCACTTACACAACCTGCTGCTGGGCTGGCAAATGTCATGGCCACACCAGAAATACACTGCCCACTGAGTCAGGAAAGGGCACTTCCGAGCCATGGCTATTTTATTCTTTTATTTTATGGCTCATTCCTGCTTTGCCTGTCATCATTTTGGAGGTTCCCAGATCTTTGGAAGCCCCCAGGTTCTCGCCCCTCACCTCCTCTCCTGCATCTCTGCCCCACCCCATCCAAGCCCTCACTCCAGCCGCCTCCCCATTGC
Source organism: Bos mutus (assembly GCF_027580195.1). Lineage (NCBI taxonomy): Eukaryota > Metazoa > Chordata > Mammalia > Artiodactyla > Bovidae > Bos > Bos mutus. Next base: position 40,327,892 of record NC_091629.1, on the reverse strand, counting down.
CTCTCTGGGCTTGCACTTGGCTACCTTCAGCGGTGGTGTTGGGGGGAGACCTTGGCTTCCTCCTCAGCTGTTTTGCCAGTTGTCACGTTGTTGTCACTTCCCATTAGTCCCCTCCCTTTGCTAATATCCAGCCTGCATTCCATGTGATGCTTAAAAAGAAACCCTCATTCTCCTGCAGCCATTTCCCCTGCTGTTCTGTCTTTTGCCAGAGAATACCTCCCTGGCTTTTTTTTTTTAATCTTCTTTGTATTTTTTAATTTTCAGTAACTGAATTTCAACCTCTATCTGTGTCAAAAGCAATACTGCATAAAAACGATAAGTACATGAAGATCTTAAAACTTAACATTCCAAATACATTTGATGGAGCTGACCTACTGAGAGAAGAAACAAGGAGATGGTCAATGGGGACGTTGACAGAGAACCCTGTGTTCTCAGACACACAGGAAAGTGTTTACATTCTTGAGTCAATCAGAAGCTGCTCAGATAAACAGCAATATGAACAACAAAGGGCAGGAGAAGGGGACGACAGAGGATGAGATGGTTGGGTGGCATCACCGACTCAATGGACATGAGTTTGAGCAAGCTCCGGGAGACAGCAAAGGACAGGGAAGCCTGGCTTGTGGGAGTCCATAGGGTCACAAAGAATCAGACACAACTTAGTGACTTAACAACAACAGCACAACCAACAACAAAAACTATTTCTGAGCTTGTGCTGCATGCCCCACCCTGTTCTAAGCACCATATTCATTTTCACACTCATCCTGTGACTCTTTGAGATAAGGACACTCATTATTCCCATTTTACAGATGACAAAACTAAGGCCCAGAGAGGCTAAGGAATTTGCCCAAAGTTGCACAGCTTCACAGTCATGAAACCAGGACCCAAAGGCCAGCTGTCCCAGCCTGGAGCCCACTGCCTCACACCACCTGGAGCTCCCACACCCAGGTACCTCATATGCAGACAGAGGTATGGATATTTATGGACTGGAGTCTGGCTAACACTCCAGCAACCCATTCCTAGCAAATGGTTAGCTTTTGTCAGAAAGTCATCATCTTACAACTGTTTTTAACTTAGTTTCTAGTTTTGTTGAAAAGCCCGCATATAAAATAAACATGACTTTGGACAGACTAAACACTGCTGCACAATACATGTGTATTCACTCAGAAAATATAATTTCATACACAGGTTAATTTCAGAAGACCAACAGCGTGACGGGGACTTCAGCTCTGATCTGAATCACGGGCCATTTTCCTATATCTATCCAGCCGTTCTTCCCTTGAATCAACAACAGCAGAGGTTTACTGAATGGCTCCCACGTGCCAGGAGCTGAAAAATGTCCTCTATTCCTTACACCACCCCAGCCCCTTCTATAAACAGAAAATGGAAACTCCGTGCTAAGTGGGGAGTCAGGGGTTCAAACCAGGAGCCTTGGGTCAGGGCCCTTCCCTTCCTCAGGCAGCTGAATTGTTCCACGGGAACATGGCACCTCCTTTACTGTCACTTTTCCACTCAACACATACTTTTCGTTTCCCTGTAGGAGCCAGGCCTGTTGCCGGGGACACAGTGGTGGACAGGCCAGCACTTTCCAAGTTTCCTGGGTGCCACAGCTGAGCAGGGGAATGGATTCTTTGTGTTTATCACAGCACAGCCTGTATGATGGGAGCTGCAAGGGGGCCCTGGTGCTGAGAACACACGGCCGGGTCTTGGGAGACCTGCTGGGGACTTGGGGACCTGATGGAGATGCCAGCTGGGGAAAGACGCTCAAGAAGAAGGAAGTGGAGCGAGATCCAGTTGTCTGCAAAGTGCCCAAGACCAGGCGAGATCAGCAAGCAGAAGGAACCACCGAGGGGCCAGGGCTGGAAGCCTGGAGATGGCAGTGGGGAAGCGTGGGGTGGGGTTGGGGGGGTGAACATGGGTGGGAGGTGGTGAGTGTAGGGTTGGGGGGCGGTGAGCATGGGGTGGGGGAGTCATGAGCAGGGGTAGCTGGTGGTGAGCAGGGTGAGGGTCAGGCTGGCTGCCTTGCAGAGGATGAATCAGGGAGCAAGAGCCTTGAAAGAATGGCCAGTTGGAGGCAGCCGATGCCTCAGGTAGAGAAGATGGGGGCTCAGAGGCCCACGGCAGGGGAGGGTACCGCTCCAGGGGCAGGTGGGAAACAGACTTGGCAGGAACTGGGGGGTTGGGTGGGCAAGGAGGAGGGAGTGAGGAGAACTGGACTTGGAAAGACAGAGACTTGCAAAGATGGAGAGCAAGCAAACTGCCCATTCCTCTTCCAGCTGTGCTCGGGTGTAACTTCTGCCGTCTTGGATCCCAAGCCCAACTGGTCTTCTAAACTCAACCCATAGCATAGCCCAGCCCTAGGTCCTGGGATGACCTGGCATTGACCCCCAGAGCCCACATTCCTTACATGTCCTTCCAGACCCTCCACACATTGCCCGTACCCTTGCCTTCTGTTCATCCATCTCTCCCTCCATCCGTCCATCCCACCAAATGTGTATACCTTATGTCACAGGTCTGCTAAGTGCTGGCCATCCTGACTGGCCTAAGTGACATAGTCCCGGCCATATTAATTACACAAGCCGATGTGCAAGTTCCGTAACGGCAAGAGCTGAGAACAAAGTGACGGTGTCTTGGTAGTGGGGTGACTGGTCCAAAGGCCACTCCCACCAAGTCGCTCCTCACCCGCTGGCCCCAGAGACACTGGGCTCTGTCCCTCAAGGCCTTGTGCGTTTCTCATCCGTGTTCTGCCTGTGATAAAAGGCCTGCTCTCATTCACTGGTAGATCTTTATTTCCCGGTCTGAAAACCCATCCTGGCTGATAGCATCCATCTCCACACCCGAGGGATATTGCAGTCACGTGTCCGAAACGGGTGACCTTGGGCTAGGAATAGCTTAGTCTGAAGCTCCATTTCCTTATCTACAAAATGGAAAAAGCAAAAGGAACTTCCTCTCTTGAGTTGCTGTGATAAAAATTAAAAGGGAGAATGCACGTCCGATAACGCAAGTGCTCAGAAGACACGCGCTCTCGTTCTTTATTATGAATCTGCCTCCAAGTGGCGCACAGGGCTGACGCCTTCAAAGCTCTGTTTCCTGTTTAGGGCACGTGAAAGCCCAAAAGGCAGGCACAGTGAGGGGATCTGGTTCATAAGAGAGGCCATTACAGACAGAGATGGTGTCCTGAGTCTTGGAAGCAGTCAGCGGGCAGCTTTCTCTTCGGAGGCAATCGATCACAGGGTTTGTGGATGCATCACGCTCTTCTCCTAACAGAGACTCCCATCACCTACACTAGATTAAACACTTTTAATTTACAGAGGGAGAAGGGCCCATTTCAATTCTATCTTCCAGACTTCAGCTGGAGTTGTGATGCTTCCTGCCAGGACTCCTAGGAAATGACGTGGTGGTTTTCCTCCTGAATCTCCCCACCTGCAGGAGCAGTGGGGAGGGAGCAGGCTGCCTCTCCCTCCCCAGGGAGCCTGGATGCCGCTCACCTCCCCCAGGCAGCCCCTCACCCTCCTGAGCATCGGAGCTTGTGGTCAGAGAGGCAGGTCCACAGCCTAGGTTGAGGGCGAGGCATGGGCGGGGTGGGGATGGAGCAGAAGTGGCAGGTGCCACCCCTGAGACCCAAGGCACATCCCATAGAGGACTCCACCACCTCGTGGGGCAGGGGTGTGCTCTGGTGGGGGCCCAGATTAGACATTATACGGCAGTGTTTGTGGAGAGGTGAGGAGAACAGTTCCCAGGAAGATGAGCATTTAAATTGCAGACTCAGTAGAGCAGATGGTCATCCCAGTGTGGGTGGGTCCCGTCCAATCAGCTGAGGATCTGGACAGAACAAAGACAGAGGAAGGGACAATCAGTCCCTTCTGTAAGCTGGACCCCTCGTCCTCTCCCACCCTGAGCCTGGACTTACATCACCAGCTCCTCTGAGTCTCCAGTTCCAGGCAGCAGAGTGTGGGACCCCTCAGCCTCCATAATCATGTGAACTATTCCTTATAATAGATCTCCCTAGATAGATGATAGATAGGTACGTAAGTAGGTAGAGAGAGAGAGATTTAGATAGGTAAGTACATATGTAACAGGTAGAGAGAGCTAGAGAGGTAAGTACATATGTAACAGGTAGATAGATGATAGATAGATAAGGTAGATACAAGGCTAGACATGGATAGGTAGATAGATGAAAAATGATATGTTGATCAATCTATCTTACTATGTTTCTTTGCAAAACACAGATTAATACAATACTCAACTCACATTCAGCTTTCCTTGGATTGGTCCATCCATCCATCCATTCATTCAACAGGTAGTCATGGGTGCCTGCTATATGCTCAATTCTGCAAGGAGATGCAGGAAAAAAAAAATAGTGAAGAAACATCAGATTCAAATCCTGCCCTCATAGAGAAGACTCTGTAGATTGTGGGGAAAGATGTGGATCCAACAAGCACAGTGACAGAGCTACCAAGGAGAGGAATGCGGGGCCCCCTAGAACACATAAAGTGGAATTGACCTTGTCAGGGAGATCAGGAAGGGCTTCCTGGAGGAAGTGAAATTTGAACTGAGATTTGAAGAATCAGGAAGTATGAAAAAGATGAAGAGGGGAAAACATTCTTAGACCAGTTTATTCAAAGGTCCTAAGCAGGTATACAGAGGGGCTGACCATAGTCATGGCTGGAAGGTGAGCTGGAGCAGCGGGCTAGTTACTGGACGCTTCCTGGTGGGTTGTGGAGATCCGGGCACTGGTGAGACTGGGGAGGATGTGCTAAGCAAGGAGGAGACATGAAGCGTGTTTATTCAGCAAACATGCCAAGTGCTGCAGCTGTGTACCATAAACTTTAGTGAGTCGAGAACCCAGGCTAGATTTAGTCTGCTTAAACCATCTTAAGAGTAGATTAATGTGCCTTCTAGTGACCCAGGTTAATAATACTGGATCTTATATTTTAAATCTGCGTAGAGAATAGGTCTCATCACAAGAAAAAATACTTTGTGGCTGTCTGAGATGATGATGTTAACTAAACTTACTATGCTCATCATTTTGAAATACATACGTATATTCAATTATCAGGTGGTACACCTGAAACTATATGTCAGAAATAACTCAATAAAATTGCATAGGGCTGATAGATTAATTAATGAGCTAATTTTATAGACAACGAACCAGAGATTTGGGCTAAGTAATCTGTCCCAGTTTTCACAGATAGAATGTGACCAACTTCAGGCACAAACGAAGGACCCCCATCACCAAGCAGGTGCCTCCAGCACTTTGTCAGACTGTGTCCCTGGGCTCTGGGTGGAACAGGTGAAAGTGAGATGATGCTCCTTTACCTGGGCTCCCAGGGCAGCCATGGAGGCAGAAGCAGGTAGAGAAGCGAGCCTGTACGGTTGAATGGGGTGTCCCCTGGGTCCTGGGAAGCTGGGCTGAGACCCAGTCTGCACACAGGATGCAAACAGGCAGGTGGACTCACCTTTTGCATCCCGAGGCCACCCAACCCTCCCCCTGACATCAGTCCCTCCAGGGAGGAGGCAGGAAGTGATGTCAGGAAAGGACCAGGCCTTGGATGAGAGGCCTGTCTATTAGCCCATTGCTTGCTGGAGGATTTTTATCTCTAAAATATAGTGTTTCTGTTAGAAGGTACACATTTTCACATCTATTAAATTGCTTTGCATGAAAGTGTACTTTCCTGGTACCATAGCAACCGCGCTTCCTAATCTGATTTAAATTTTTTACCTTGTGCCGCAGAAGCTAATGCCACTTTTCTGAAGTCAGGGGCTGTGCTCCGCTCATGATGTACAATTTTAGCGAAGAAAAATAATCAGTGGCTAAAAACCACTCCACTCTGCCCTGTCGGTGGGTGTTCCACACTGACGGTTACAGACATGGGTGCCAGCTACTCATCACTTCCTAGCTGGGAGATTCTGAGCAGCTTATTGAACCCTCCTGAAGCTCAGCTTCTTCATCTGGAAATCAGAAATTATAATATTCTGTCTCAAAGGGCTGCTGAAAGGATTAAATGACATAAAGCACATAAAGAGCTTAGTTCTGCATCTGACATTTATTAAGTGCAAAGTAAACATTAACCAGGGATCTCGCCTCACACAATTCCGTTCCTTTATTATCAGTAATTGCAAGTTTGAATCTCCCGGTAGCAACTGGAAGGCAGTTTTCCACTGACAGCTTGTCTTCTTCTCTGGGATGCTCCAAGGAGGGGCTCAGCAGTTCCGGGAGGAAGGGGTGAAAGTCAAGACGCAGCCTCAAGTTGCACCATGCTATCGCATGTGTCAGGCAAGGCTTCCTCTCCCCAGATCTGCACAATTGGTCCAGCTTTCTTGGTCTGACACTGCGCTGAATACAGAGCCTGTGGGAGGCATATACCACGATCCTCCCTCCCAGGAGAGCAGCCCAGTCCTGGGAAACCCTTGGAAATGTTCCTGAAAAGGAAGATGTCACTACGGGGAGGATCAGGTGCACATCATGCCCCATCTCATAGATGAGTGTTACATCCTTCACACTCAAAAAGGACAAGCAGCTTAGACAACTCACAGCTCCCCCAGACCTGGGGCCAGGATGGTGGGCTCCATGAGGAGGGCTGAGAGCAAGGCACTCCTGGGGTTTCTAGACTGGCTGGTACATCAGACTCAAGGTGAGGCGAGTTAAATGCATGTCCCAGGTGTCATGACTGAAACTGATTCTGAGTTCAGCACGGGGCCCTGGAACCAGTGTTTTAATCAATTACCCCAGAGGTTCTCACACAGGCACCTTGGGAAATGCTGCCAGGCATTTACACAGTCTAATGCTGTTGGAGTCATTTCAGAAAGTGTCCTGTATCTCTGAGTATTTAAAGGCAAATTATCTTGGGGCTTGGGATGTACCTTAACATACCACAGAGGGGCAGAGGGACAGTGACTCTAGGAACAAAATGATCACCTGGGGACCTCTGATTGGCAATCCACGATACCACTTCTCTACTTTTCTGCACATTTGTAATTTTTTCATAAAAATGGATTTTTTTAATGCTGTTATCAGCTCAAGATCTAAGAAAGTTGAGAATCCCTCTTATTTTTTCCAGTTTTCAGCTCCAGCCAGAAAATCTGGAGTGTTGAAATATCCGTGTTCACCTTCTTTAATACATGAAGAGAACTCCGTATCTGAGAAATCTTCCCTCCCACCCACTCCTGGAGCTGCTGTGGATAATTCGTCCTCCCTTCCCGTTCCTGTCTCTCTGGCTGACACGGCAGGTCACATCTGCCCAGGGGGATGGCAGCTTGTAATGGGACTTGACCGATGTCAGCTGACATCACACGCCTGGATGTGGTTCTGCCACTGAGAGTTTTCGGGCTTTTTCTTCCTTCTCTTTCCATAAGCTGTGGCTTCTGGCCCCTCCGGGAGAACGTGGAGGAGGAGCACAGCCTCCTCCAACTGGCCGGGAGCTGCGGCTGCTGCCCCTACACTGGCTGTCCTGGCCTTCCCCACCCACTCCTGCTCCCAGCTGAGAGGCTAGGCGGAAGGCCTCCCACCATTTCGAGGCACAGAGGTCGCAGAAGGAGGAGAAGGAGGTACAGATGATGTTCCCCTCTGGATGGAAAAGAAGCACAGTCAATCTGAGTTAAGAGCATTCAAATATTGAAATGTTAACAAATTTAAACCACCCAAACCAAAGCAAACCCTTCCTGGTCAGTTCACAACAGCCTCAATAGCCTGCAAAACCCTCTTGCTTTCATCTTATTGTGAGTTTCGTATTCATAGTGCCTAAGTATTTATGAAGATACCCCAGTTCTCTGTACTAAGAAGCAGATTTCACAGCCTCCCTGTTCAAACCCCGTATCTGTCAACAATAATCTGTCTGGAAACTCAGACGCTGGAATTCAAGCATAGATTTGGTTGGAACTGGATATCAGCTGACAGGCTGGCGGTGAGGGTACCCCCAGATACATCTCCATCCTCTGGGGTCCAGACCTGGCAAGTCATTCCGCAGGGACAGGGGAACCTCAGCAAACACACTCCACTCTAAACAGCCCCAGCTGCAGTCGGGTCCTGTTCATTCGCCTCTCACTGGCCACAGCAAGTCCCACGTTGTGAGTCTGGATCAGGAGCTGCAAACTGGGCACTGACTCATCCAAGGTGGGAAGTCCAGCCACGGGAGGGATGAGGAATTAGGGCCACCCTTCCCCCAACACCCAGTGGGTACTCATCAAAATCTGTATTGATTTGGGATCTAAACCTTGTGTGATCAGATCCACACATACTCCACATTTTGGAAAACTCTACTCAGTGTAGCCACAGAATGGAGCCCTTCATTCTGTCTTTAATTGCAACATAGACTCCTGCCTGCCTCACAAGAGCATCTCAGGGAGGGCAGGGACCATGCCTGTCCTATCTACATTCCCTTCTTCCATCAGGAGAGAGAGAACCCTAAATATCTGCTGATCAACAGGAATGGCGGCATGCTGCCGGGCTTGAAATATCTGTAAGTTCCCTCACGAGGAACTTTCCATATAGTGCTGTTTTTCACCTTTGCATTGTGAAAATTCTAACGCACTAAAATAAAGAGAATGGCATCATAAACCCCCATATAGCATCAATTGCTATTTAGCCATATTTGCTTCAACTGTTTTGGGCTTCAGCACTTTAAAAAAGGAATTCCTGACATTTCATCAGCGAGTGTGTGCTCTGTCGTGTCTGACTCTTTGAGACCCTAAGGACTGTAGCCCACCAGCCTCCTCTGTCTATGGGATTCTCCAGGCAAGAATACTGGAGTGAGTTCCCATTTCCTTCTCCAGGGTATCTTCCTGACCCAGGGATCGAAACAGCATCTCTTGTATCTGGCAGGTGAATTCCTTACCACTGTGCTACCTGGGAAGCCTAACACTTCAGTACTGCTCTCTTAACAGGAGACGTTTACTTATAAACCACAGGACATTCTTAGATGTAGAAAAGCAAATGTCCTCTTCTAACATCATCAAAAAACATTAATATCTAAATTTTTCCAATTGCCCCAATAATGTTTTCTTATAATTGGTGTGTTCAGATCGAATGCAGACAATGTGCACAAATCACATTTGGTTGTTTGTTATGTCACTTAAGAATCTTTTAATCAAGAAAAATCCACATTTTTCTATGTCTGTCATGGATGTAGGGATGTATCTCATCGTAATCTGCTCAACAGCCCTACAGCATAATTGTAATTATCCCCATTTTCCAGTGAAAACACTGAGGCTCAAAGAGTTGGTATAGCTCAAAGCAGCAGCTGATATTTATTGAGTTACTGGCATTAAAAGGACATTTGTTTTCATCTCAAAACCGTGCTCTTTTTTTGTCATTTCCGTGTGAAGGGAGGAGGAGGAAAGATCCTAAAACTTTTTCTTTAACTTTTTAAAAAGCACCTTTAATATTGATTTTCAACACTTTCTGACAGAGCTCGGCTGTTTCTGCAAGCAAAAGAGGATCGGCAGAGAAAACGGTGACAATCCTACCCTAAGGGCAAAGCAGTGATATTTTCCCAGCTGAGATCTGTGCCAGGTAGGAACCAGTCACGAAGTAAATAAGGCTGAGGTTTTTAATCTTCAAAAGTATAGGAGTTTTCAGACTATGCCAACGATCAAAACCAAAAGCCAGTCCATCTTCACTATTTACAAAATTGGAACACCTATGGAATAAGTGAAAATCTTTCAGTCATGTCCGACTCTTTGCGACCCCATGAACTGTAGCCCACCAGGCTCCTCTGTCCATGGAATTCTCCAGGCTAAAATACTGGAATGGGCAGCCATTCTCCAGGGAATCTTCCCAATCCAGAGACCAAACCCAGGTTTCCCACATGGAAGGCAAATTCTTTACTGTCTGAGCCACGAGGGAAGCCCTATGGGATAAATGATCTGCAAAAAACAACAGAGCTGCCTAAGGTCCACTTTGATATGTAAATGTGTCCCTGAGGTTTAGTCACTAAGCCCTGTCTGACTCTGCAACCCCATGGACTGTAGCCCACCAGGGTCCTCTGTCCATGGGATTTTCTTGGCAAGACTATGGAGTGGGTTGCCATTTCCTTCTCCGAGGGATGACCTTGACCCAGGGATCAAGCCTGGGTCTCCTGCATTGCAAGTGAATTCTTTACCAACTGGGTCACCAGGGAAAACCCCAAATGTGTTCCTGCTTCTCTCCAACCCACTCCCTCAAAAGAGCATGTGTCTTTGGAAATCCTTTGAAATGTAGGGAATCATTATGAAGATTGTTACCAGGAGTATTAAGGTTTACAAGGGCGAGTCCTTCCTTCCAGTTCTCTTAGGCAAGCTTGCTTTGCAGAGAGAGATTTGCTGAGCAGTTTCTCTATCAGCAAACGCTGACTGATAAAAGCTCAATAGCTCTGAGAATTGGGTTACAGGCTCTTTCCCTCTGCACTCACCAGGAGCACAATTGAGTTTCAAAATTTATTTCCTTCCAGATTGCCACAACTTAGGAGATCATGTCTGAAATGTTGATGCCTGGCAAATGTTTTTTTTAAATGCATGTTCCCAGAATATTCCATGGGTATTTAATAGAAGAAACAAAAAATTCCAAATCTCTGAAAGTTTTCTTTTAGCTCTGGTGGCAGGCTATGGTCTGTGGGGTGGCAAAGAGTAGGACATGACTGAGCGAGTAACACACTCCTTACACTGTACTCAGTTAAGTTGTGCAGAAAGTCAGTCCACAGAAAGACCTCAGAAAGGTAGGATGGAAGACCTGTGTACCAAGGAAGCAGCCTCAGGAACCTCGGTGATCTGAAGCAGATCGTGTGAACCCCTGAGAAATCAGGCTGAGAATTCCAAAATCTCCCTGCTGAAAAGACACTTTTAAACTATTCTTCAATTTTAGTTCAGATTTTCAAAATTCTTCCAAAGATATAGATTTTCTTTTATAAGCAGAAACAAGAATGTCATGAAAATCTGCTAAATAAAACTATAGAAGGGAGAAGGATAAATCAGGAGGTTGGAATTGACACATACACACACTGCTGCTGCTGCTAAGTCATTTCAGTTGTGTCTGACTCTGTGTGACCCCACAGACTGTAGCCTGCCACCAGAGCTCCGCCGTCCCTGGAATTCTCCAGGCAAGAACACTGGAGTGGGTTGCCATTTCCTTCTCCAATGCATGAAAGTGAAAAGTGAAAGTGAAGTCACTCATTGTATCTGACTCTTCAGACTCTGAGACCCTATGGACTACAGCCTACCAGGCTCCTCCATCCATGGGATTTTCCAGGCAAGAGTACTGGAGTGGGGTGCCATGGCCTTCTCCAATACACACACTGCTATGTACAAAATAGATAACTAATAAGGACTTACTGCACAGCACAGGGAACTCTACTCAATACTCTGTAATGAATAGAATCTAAAAAAGAGTGGATGTAGGTATATGTGTAACTGATTCACTTTGCTGTATACCTGAAACAAACACACCATTGCAAATCAACTATACCCCAATAAAAATTAAATTTAAAAATATGGAAAATAAGGGAAAATGTGTTGGGACCAACAGAAGTCTAATACGAAGGAACAGGTGTGAGTGGACATTCTGATGAGCAAAGCAGGGAGTCGCCAAGACAGAGCTCACCTGTGAGAGTGGTTCCCTTCAACTGGTAATGGTGCAGCCGTGCATGTCCAATCATATGAGGGGACCTGACTTTAACTTCTTAAGTTTCTGTTGAAGTTGGAAGATCCATTTCATTCTTCTCCCAACTTTACACCACAACCCATTTCCAAACAAGATCCAAAGACTAATATTCCCTTCACCAAAGTCTAAAAATTTCAGCCAGGAAATTTTTCCAGAACAGAATCTAAGAAAAGCTGAGTCAAGCCTTTAGATGCTCTGGGACAATTCCAGCTTTCCCTAACACCCACTCCATGGGAGATGGAGAGCTTATGTGTTGGAATTTTTCACTGATGAGACCTTAGCTGGCAATGACCTAAGTTTGCGTGCTAAGTTGCTTCAGTTGTGTGTCTGACTCTTTGTAACCCAATGGACCATAGCCTGCCAGGTTCCTCTGTCCATGGCATTCTCCAGGGAAGAATACTGGAGTGGGTTGCCATCTCCAAATCTAAGTTTGGGAAAAATCAATAATACTTGTGAATAATATGGAAAAAGCTTTGAGAATGCCCTTCATCTGTGTTCACACTCCTAACATCAGAGTCAAAGCCTGACCTTGCTCTGGGCTGGAGCCAGGCTTCCCTACTCTACTTGACACATAACCTTTTCCTCCTCCCAACAGCTGCACCAACATTCAGTCAGCTTTGATAGTGCGGGCTTCATCAGGAAGAGGAAGGGACCCCTCGAGTCTCCCCAGATTGGCTAAGCATTCCCTTCACACTATATTCCCATTCTGAAGACCAATCACTGGAAACACAACCTCAGATCCATCCGGGGAGAATTGATAACAAATCAGCAGCTATTCACTCAGCTTTATTGGCGTAACCAAGTGAGGCAGCCAAAAATCACCAAGAGTGGGCCAGGCAGTAGGAAACAAGCCACCTCTGGACTTCATACTCATGTGATAAATCCACAGACAACCAAGGATAGGACAAGTAGTAGCTCAGAAGGATGCTTCCTCAAGATGCAAAGTCATGTTTCACTTCACTTACAACTGATGCAGATGATCAGTCTTAATCTCACCATAACCGGGGAGCCCCGGAGAACCTTCCAGAAAGCACAGGCACAACTGTCTTTTGAACAGACTTGTGATTTCTGGGCACTAAAATCCTTTGGAGACTCTGCTTTGATTTGTGGGTTTGAGAAGTGGTTCATTTTCCAGGATCCTTTTTCTGGACTCTCCTAATGATGCTTCAGTAATGGCATCCACATTGCTATCAGCGGCACCCAGGGTGCTTGTTGGAGCTCAGTGATCGCTCAGAATGGCTTTGGGGTTTATACTCTCCAGCATCCTGGAAAGGGAAAAAAGCTTTTGATGTGAGCTCACCATATGGTGTCATTGCAAATGCTAACATTTATTTAAAAACTCAAACATCGAAATTTCAAAAAAAACAACAACCCAGAATACAGAGAAAGAATGAAATTAAATCATTTCCTTTCCTTGAAATTCTGTATTTTCTGGCCACAGAATCACACTAACACTTTGGGTTTTATCATCAAGTTTAGAACAAATGCCTCCTGCAGCATGGAGATTACCTTTAAATGCCCACTTTGATGCTGAGATAAAGAACCATCCAGCTACTCAAAGGTTTTCCCCCTACATTTCCAGCTGTGTTTTATGCATTACAATTATTTGAAAACGACTGATGAGAGTCAGACATCATTCCGATTCTACTCTGAGGACCTCCCTGTCAAAAGCTGTGAAGTAGTACCCACAGGTGCCCATTTCTGGGTCAAGTCCAAACTATATCAACACAATGCATATTTCAGAAGATGGTCTAAGGAACCTGAATTGTCCTTGATTCTGAGAAAAATAGGTTATAATTCCAAACATCTGTTTCTTACAAATAACACCACTTAAATAAGTACAGAGTTCACCTTCTGAAGACAAAGTTGTATGATTTTGCCTAAAACAACTGGTGGACACAGAAGCTAGCCATCAGGGGACATGACCATCCGACTGCACCCCTTGGGACAGCCAGGTTGACAGCTGAGTGCACAGGAGGCTCCAGTGTGACAACAGAGAGTGAGGGCCAGTGGTGGACAGTTTGCAAAAGCAGTCCCACTTGGTGCTGTCAGGACACTCTCTGTGGGAACTTGGCCTCCCCTCCAGTGGACATAGGGAGCCTCTATTCTCAGCCCTTGAGAGTATACTGGAACTATGGCTGGCTGGGCCAAGAGGGATTACACTCAGAAGCCTCTGAAGCCTTGAGAGACTCTGATCGATCTTCTGGAACCTGGCCTGGCTAACAGAGCAAGCCTGTCTGGCTTACCAGAGGAGGAGAGATTGCATGGAGAAGATCCCAGGTACCACAGCAGATACGAGCCACCCAAAAGAAGGGGTTGCCTAGGCAACTGCAGTGGACCTCAGAGAGAAGAGAGAGCCCAGCTGAGAACATGTGAATCACCTAACTCAGCCCAGCCCCACAGCTGAGCCTCAAAATCAAGAGTTAAATATTATTTTTATGCTTTGAGGCAATTATTTTAAGTCACTAATTTCTAGAATGGTTTGTTATACGGGACGAATTGACCAGTGCAGACCCAGTAATACTCACCTCTCTCTCCATCTCCCTGTCACCTCTCTGTCTTGGTCTCTCTTATCCCCCACCTCTCTCATCTATATCTCTCCATCAGCACCTCCATCTCCATCTCTCTCCACAGTCTTCTAAACCCACTGCTGTACCTCCAGGACAGAGGAGGTATCTGATCTGGGCATGAGATTGGAGGACACAATTTAGATCATGTTTGTCAAACATTAGAGTCTATGGAACTGTTTTTCCCCTTAGAAATGAGCAAAAAGACCCAAGCTCTTCTGTGTGTCTATATGCATTTACCATATAAGAAATTAAAGCTGTTTGTTGTTGTTCAGTTGCTCAGTACTGTCTGCCTTTTTGCAACCCCATGGACTGCAGCACACCAGGCTTCCTTGTCCTTTACTATCTCCTAGAGTTTACTCAAATTCATGTCCATTGAGTCAATGATACCATCCAACTGTCTCATCCTCTTCTCCCCAAGCCTTCAATCTTTCCCAGCATCAGGGTCTTTTCCAAAGTAAAGCTGAGAAGATTTTAAAACTCCAGAAAAAGCAATCACCCCTTAGCCGTCAGATGACATCACTCTAGTTGTGGTACACCCCCAAACCTCACTGTTCACTTTAAAAAGAAAACTTAGAGTAAGGGAGACAAATAATCTTTAGTGTTGTTATGAAAATAAGGCTTTCTTCACAGATTCTGGAGAACCTCTGAGCTAAACTGAAATAAAAATGAATCAGTGAGACCATCATCAAGGACATTCCCAAGATGTCACACTGCTTCCCAATTCTGTCTGCAGGATTGTGCTTGTGAAGATAATAATCAGAATATAAACATGAAAAGACTTGCTCATTAGAAAGCTCAGACATTTACTACACAATAGTAAATGCATACTGTTAATAAGCATTCATATAGGGTAAACACTCTAAAATTATTATAATCATGGCATCTCCATGGTAATATTTATTTATAATGAATTATATGCTTACAGGGAATTTATTGAGCTAAGTGGAGAACTAATTATGGGAAGCATATTTAGATCTTAAATAAAGTAGCTCTTGCTTGCTCTAAATGACAATTGTTTGAAGATCATCTGCTATTCTTTTAAGTTATGGCTGGCACCCAGGTGTCTTCCCTGGGAAATGCCATGTCGTTCCTTTCCTGTTCATCTTTCACTTGGTACCTCCCTGTCGTCTATCATTCACACCCCCACCATCAGCACCCTCTCACGTCCAGGTCACAGCCACCCCGCACTTCCGCTATTGTAGGCGCTCTGCATAGGTCACCACCTTGAGTCTTCACTCAGCTTGTGATTCAGACATTATCCTCTCAGTTGTACAGATGAGGAAACTGGCGATCAAGGTCATTGAACAACATTCTCAAAGTCACGCAATTGGAAAAAAAGAGAAAGAAGACATGTTTCATTAATTTATTCAAATATCCCTTCACTGATCAAAAATGTTCTGTTTACTTGTTCTTTCAGGTACAGTGCTAATAAGTAGGAGTGTAGAAATGAATTGATTGTCTGCAAAGCCTGAAACTGCTTATAGCCTGGAGCTTCCCAGGTAGCCAACCCACCTGCCAATACAGGAGGCATAAGAGACATAGGCTCAATCCCTGGGTGGAGAAGATTCTCTGGAGGAAGACGGGCAACCCTACTGTAGTATTCTTGGACTTCCCTGGTGGCTCAGACAGTAAAGAATTTGCTTGCAGCACAGGAAACCCGGGTTTGACCCCTGGGTTGGGAAGATACCGTGGAGAAGGCAATGGCTATCCACTCCAATATTCTTGCCTGGAGAAGTCCATGGACAGAGGAGGCTGGAGGGTTACAGACCCTTGGGTTGCAAAGAGCTGGACATGATTGAGTGACTAACACTTTCAGTTTCCACAGCCTGGGAGAAGGAGCAGGGCAGGGTGAGATATCAATACAGAGAGATGATTCCATTGTGCCATACAAAGATGCAGACGGGTCTCCTGGAGCCCCAAGAAGGTGCCTTACCTGCTTGTGAGAATGCACTTCCTGGAAGACTGAGGCAGATGGCACCTTCCATAAGTGGCTGCAGTAATAGCTCCATGTGTTCTTCTCTAAGAGAATTGGGGTGAGGGGGGAGCTTTATTTGTTTGAAGGTTAATGTTTGAATAATGGTGTGTGTATAAATAAGTTAAAATCACCTTTGAAAATACATTTTAAAATTCTTTCAAGATAATATTTGAAACAAAGCCATTTCATAAAATTCATCATAATAGATAATCTTCATCATGAAACTATTTGTAAACTGATTCAAACAGTTATATATTGTCTTTGTTTCTGTAAAGTGAAAGTCACTCAGTCATGTCCAACTCTTTGCAACCCCATGGACTACACAGTCCGTAGAATTCTCTAGGCCAGAACACTGGAGTGGGTAGCCTTTCCCTTCTCCAGTGGATCTTCCCAACCCAGGAATCAAACTGGGGTCTCCTACATTGCAGGCAGATTCTTCACCAACTGAGCCATCAGGGAAGCCCTCGGTTTCCATAACTCAGCGTCAATAGAACTGTAGCTTTATGCTTGGAAAACTGTTTAGCCCAGGGCTGAGATGAGTGTCTTGTACAAACTGTCCACAAACCACCCCCACCCTGTAGAACTGCTTTTCTTAAAGTCTTCCTTTGCAAGATAACATCTATTTACTATGGACAGAGGAGCCTGGCAGGCTACCGTCTACAGGGTCGAAAAGAGTGGAACATGACTGAGCAACTAACACTTTCACTTTTCTTTCACCATTAAAAATGTCTCCATTAAACTAATTACAAGACTATTCCAGATGGCATGCACCACATTTGTCTTTTGAGCTGTCTGACTTCTGGCAACGATTC
This sequence comes from Bos mutus, assembly GCF_027580195.1. NCBI lineage: Eukaryota > Metazoa > Chordata > Mammalia > Artiodactyla > Bovidae > Bos > Bos mutus. Next base: position 40,310,906 of record NC_091629.1, on the reverse strand, counting down.
GTGGAAGTCCTTTGTATTCTTTGAGTATGTGACCCTTGTCTGTTAAATATATTGTACATATCTTTTCTGTCTCTGTGGCTTGCCCTTGCAGGGTTTTAGACTTGCATTTTTATTAAGATACTTTCTTAATTTTAATATTTGTTTTATCAAGCTAAGGAGATTTTAAGGCTCCTCCCCACAAGTAGAAGGGGCTACGTTTCCTCCGTTTGAATCTGGGCAGACAGGTAGCAACAAAGAAGGAATGATCTGTGAAGTCAGAGCCAGGCCTCAGAGGCAGTTTCCACCCTGTCCTTGGGAGAGGCCCTCCCTGAGCCCAGCTGCCATGCTGTCGGAAGCCCAGGTTGTCCATTGGAGGGCCCAGAGGTAAGACGCCTAGACCAGGAAATTCGTTTAATAATCTTGAGCCAATTTGTCTTTTAATTATATTAATAGCATAGAGGCAAATGCTGAAATAATTAAAAACTAAGACGCATGTGTTGAATGGACTTGTGTTTGCATTATGGCATCGCCATTACCCCCAAGGACCTTGAAAATTATTGAACATCACTCTGCCTCCTTATGTTCCACTGTGCAGTGATTCTGTTATTATTCAAGATTCCTTAAGGAGAGTTTTAGGTGAGTAGTGAGCCTTCAATAAAGATAGACAATCATCTTCATCATCGTCATCTATATTTTACTCCTGAGAAAACATATTGTGTATTTAGGATTACGTTCACCAAGAGAAAGCATTGTTTTCGAAATAATAGGAACTGAGTGACCCTCGTTCACTCTCTGTCCCCAAGACACTGCTGACATTAACAACTTCGCTAAGACAACAAATTTGGGTGCTAACCCTTACTGTGAAGGGAATCTATTTTCATGGCGCTTCTATACCCAGGATGCAAGTTTCCACCATTCATTTAATTAGAGCCCTAAATAATTAGGATGTTAGAAATCCATTTGTACCATTAGCTTTTATGGTGGATTTTTATATTTTTCCCCTAGTCCCCATTTCAATTAAGAAATTTCAAGTTTTACAATAGATCAATGGGTGGGTCCCACATCATTAATTTAACGGGCAAGTTTATGTGAGCTTGCAATTTCTTTGTCAATTCCCTTTCCTTTAATTTGTAAAATTATTAGGGAAAAAAGTAAAACTCAAATGGAGATATAACATTTAAAATATAAAGAATTAAACTCTGGAGAATTAAACACACACACAGCGGAGTGAGTACAGGTAAAATTGGAGAAGTCAGGTGAGATTAGTGGATTTATATATATCCTTGTTGATGTCTTGGCTGTGATCTTCTGCTTGAGTTTTGCAAAATGTTACCATCAGGGAAAGTTGGTGAAGGGCATATGGGATCTCTCTGTGGTATTTCTTATAATTGCTTATGAAGATACACATATGCATATATAGGAATATAAATGTGTTAGCCATTCAGTCGTGTCCAACTCTTTGAGACTCCATGGACTATAGCCTGCAGGTTCCTCTGTCCATGGGATTCTCCAGGCAAGAATATTAGAGTGGATTGCCCTGCTGTCCTCCAGAGGATCTTCCCCACCCAGGGATTGAACTCCAGTCTCTTATGTATCCTGCATTGATAGGTGGGTTCTTTAAAACCAGTGCAAGCTGGGAAGCCCTTACCCCCTCACCCTGTTCTTAAGAGAGAGTTTTCACCAAAATCCTGGATGGGCACAGGCATCTGTTCTCTCCCCAAACACTGAAACATCCCTGGATGAGACTTCAGACCTGCCCTTACCACCTCTGCGAATTAAGGTCTATCCTTCCTTCATGTCTCAGTACAAAGGTTGTTTGTGCAGGGAACAGAGGACCAGATTCCTCTGCTAAAAGTTTCCAGGGTCATAGAACTTCCCTGCAGAATCCCACATAGACACCTTTATCTATGTGACTGTCATTTTAATTGGGGTATAAATTACGGGCATTAACATGCACAGATCTTAAGTGTCCATTCAATACATCTGACAATTACACACACCAATCAATTGTATATGCCTTCCCAGGTAGCCCTGCTGCTGCTGCTAAGTCGCTTCAGTCGTGTCCGACTCTGTGCAACCCCATAGACGGAAGCCCACCAGGCTCCCCCATCCCTGGGATTCTCCAGACAAGAACACTGGAGTGGGTTGCCATTTCCTTCTTCAGTGTATGAAAGTGAAAAGTGAAAGTGAAGTCACTCAGTTGTGTCCGACTCTTAGCGACCCCATAGACTGCATGCAGCCTACCAGGCTCCTCCATCCATGGGATTTTCCAGGCAAGAGTACTGGAGTGGGGTGCCATTGCCTTCTCTCTAGTGGTATAGAATCTGCCTGCCAATGCAGCAGATGCAGGTTCAATCCATGGGTTGGGAAGATCCCTTAGAGTAGGAAAAGGCAACCCACTCCAGTATTCCTGTCTGGAAAATCTCATGGACAGAGAGCCTGGTGAGCTACAGGCCATGGGGTCACAAAGAAGTGGACACTACTGAGCAACTAAGCACATAACAACACATCAACTGCATATACCATCCCAAACCAGCTGGAACGCATCAGCCACTCAAAAAGTTTCTCCCTTTCTCTTTTCAGGAGGCAAGCCCCACCCTTAGAAGCAACGGTTCTTCTGATTTCTGCGGATGAGTTTCATGTAGTCTCAAATTTCATGCAAGTGGAACATCTCAGCCTACATTCCATTGTGTCTGGCTTTATCAATGCTGTTGCATATACCAGCAGATTCTTCCTCTTGAGAGTAGCATTCAGCTATACAATACAGCAGAATTCAGGTTTCCACCCTCCAACTGATGAACATTCAGATGCCCCTAGTTCCTGGTTTTTATGAATAAGCCTGCTATAGAAATTGTTGTAAAAGTCATCTTGTGGACATAGGTTTTCATTCCTCTTGTGTAAATAATCTAAAAGTGGAATTGCTGGGTCATACAGATGACATATATTTAACTTTACAAGAAACTGACAAACTCTTCTCCAAAGTGCTGTGTTATTTTGCACACCTGCCAGCTGTGTAGGAGAACTCTGTTCGCCCCACATACCCTCCAACATTTGGCACTTTTTAAAAAATTTTTTACACTTTAACCATTCTGATGAATGGTATCTCACTGTGGCTTTCATTTGCATTTTCCTGATGGCTGATGATGTTGGGCACCCTCTTCTCTGCTTACCACCCATGTGTACAGCTTCGTCTATGAAGTGGGTGTTAAACAGTCTTTCCCATTTTTATTGGGTTGGTTCTCTTTTGATTGCTGATTTGTAAGAATTCTGTAGGTAGTCTGGATATGAGTCCTTTGTCGGCTGGATGTATTGCAAATGATTGTTTTTCTATCTTTGTGAATTACCTATTTAATCTGTTAAAATTGTTTTTCTTTACTGAAGTATAGCTAACTTACAATATCCTGTTAGTTTCTGGTGTACAGGAATGTATATAAGAATATATATATATATTCTCTTTCAAATGCTTTTCCCTTATAGGTTATTACAAAATACTGAGTATAGTTCCCTCAGCCATATAATAGATATGCCTATTTATTCTCTAGAGAATGCTTTTGATAGGCAAATTTATCATTTTGATGACATTTTTAAAAATCAAGCTTCTATTCAGTGGTCAGTGCTCTTTGTGTCCTGCATCCAACCGGTGTCCCAGAGCCACTCTCCCAGGTTTTCTTCTAGAATCGTGCTGCCCAATGTGATAGCCACTGGGCACAGGCAACACCAGTGCCCAAAACCTGATGACTTAACCCAAGCACTGTGCTTCACCGATGCTTTCAGTGAGGAAGGGCTTCACCCTCGCTGATCCACCTGGTGTCAGCTCAGACCCCCTTGCTCATCTGGCTTGTGAGGGCTCCTGGGCTCCCTTCCCTTCTCTTTCTCCCCTTCCACAATGTCTCATCCTCCATGTAGCATCTCCATGGGCTTTTCAGAGCATGGTAGCCTCAGAGTATGTGGATATTTCACATAGTGGCTGGACATCTCCCCTGAGAAAGGGTTCTTCTTATAACCTGGCCCCAAATTGTCCTGTCCATATCATCTTACTGGTCAACCAAATCACAAACTCCCCGCAACATTCAAGGGGTGGAGATCCATAGACTTGACCTCTCAGTGGAGCCATGCCATAACACATGGTCGGGGGTGGGGGGGGTGCGAAAATGGATGGAGTCATCTCAGAATGTCCCCACATCAACCTTGCATCCCAGGACCACGTGAAATTCACTTATCAGTTCTGCTGCTGCTGCTGCTAAGTTGCTTCAGTATGAGTTCTAGTCGTCATTATGTAGACACCGTATTTTTTCAGTGTGCACAATGATGTCAACTGCTAACAGCAACAGTTTTGTTTCTTTATTTTCACTCTGTGTGTGTGGCCATATTTGTTTGTTTTTCTTGCCTTGCTTTACTGGCCAGGACTTTCAGTTGGATGGACGTGGTGGTGAGGGACACACCATAGCCCAGTTCCCATCCAAGAGGGAGAATGTGTAGTGTCTCACCATTTGTGTGACTATCTGATTCAGGATCAACCCCACTAGGCTAAAAACCTCAGGACTATGAAAGAAAGTGAAAGTATTAGTTGCTCAGTCATGTCAATGCTTTGTCATCCTATAGACTGTAACCTGACAAGCTCTTTTGTCCATGGGATTCTCCAGGCAAGAATACTAGAGTGGGTAGCCTTCTCCAGGAGATCTTCCTGACCCAGGGATTGAACTCAGGTCTCCTGCATTGTAGGCTGGTTCTTTGCCAACTGAGCCACCTGGGAACCTCATGATTATGAGAACCATGCCAATTTTGGCCCACCTGCACATCTCCAGAACTTAGCCAAATGCCTGGCCACAGTAAGCTCTCAAAAAAAAAAAAAAAAAAAAAAAAAAAACTACCAAAAAGTAATAATAAAATAAAAAAGAATCATAAATGAAAAAGAAACATGTTCTGAATAAATAGTCTTGATGTTAATCTAGTCTATTGTTGAATATTTTTAAGCTATTTAACTATCAATTTGAGATTTTGGAGGCTTTTTTCTATAAACCAGGGGCTTTGATAGCCTGCATTTCTAAGGCACAAATTGACAAAGAAATATACCCATATTCTAAATGTTTTGTTTTTTTCCACTTGAAAAGATACATCTAAGAAGATTTTGTCTGCTCTTGCCTACCGCTGAGGAGGACAGACACTGCTTTCCGTCCCTGCTATGTCTAAACACCAACCCCAGAGAAAGTATCCCCAGAGAAGGTCTCCCACTGTGAAGATAAATGTCTTTATACCTGGGCCTTGTTGAGACAGGCACTCGTCTTAACAGGTGGGCGTTGGAGGAAATGAGATGGCTCCCTGCTCACTTGAGCCCAGTAGCCACATCAAATGAGGTTTGAGATGATGATGGAGTATGATGCCTTTTCTCATCACTTTTTTTTTTTTTGATGTATTAAGATGTGAAAGTTATAAACCTGGTTGTAGACCCTGAGATGTCTATCAAGTGGGCACAAGACCCTCTTGCCCAGGCAGCCTTGGACATCTGGACTTCATCCTCAGGAAGTACATCAGGAGAGAGGCATGAGCTGTCTTCCTAAAGGAGAAGGGGGCAGCAGAGGACATGAGTTTGAGCAAACTCCTGGAGACAGTGAAAGACAGCCTGGCGTGCTACAGTCCATGCGATCACAAAGAGTTGGACATAACTCAGCTACTGAACAGCAACAACAGCAGTCTTGTTACTTCATGCAAGTTAACGAACCTTTTTGAGCTTCCAGGTCCTTACCTTAAAATAAGGACATTTAGTCCTGCCTCAGCGGATTTTGTAGGGATTAAATGGCACCACCTTTGTTAAAAAACAAGCAAACAAACAAAATTCCAGCAATCACATAGAATATGTAGCAGGTATTCAATTTTGCTATCATTGTCATTATCAATATTAATTTACAAGTTGACCTTGGAGTCTCCTGCTAGGATTACATTTTTTTCTTCTTTCAATATCTCTTTGATGTGGAGATATTGGCAATCTGTGCTTTGAATTAGTTATGAGCCCAATTACCTTGGCTTCCCAGGTGGCTTAGTGTAAAGAACCCGCCTACCAATGCAAGAGATGTGGGTTCCACCCCTGTGTTGGCAAGATATCCTAGAGGAGGAAATGGCAACCCACCCCAGAATTCTTGCCTGAAAAATTCTATGGACAAAGGAGTTTAGTGGGTTACAGTCCACGGGGTTGCAAAGAATTGGACACAACTGAGTAACTTACACATGCACGTACACAGAGTATTGAGTAGAGTTCCTTGTGCTGTACAGTAGGTCCTTGTTGATAATCTATTTTATATATAGCAATGTGTATATGTTCAGTTCAGTTCAGTTGCTCAGTCCTGTCTAACTCTTTGTGACCCCATGAATTGCAGCACACCAGGCCTCCCTGTCCATCACCAACTCCCGGAGTTCATTCAGACTCACATCCATCGAGTCAGTGATGCCATCCAGCTATCTCATCCTCTGTCGTCCCCTTCTCCTCCTGCCCTCAATCCCTCCCAGCATCAGAGTCTTTTCCAATGAGTCAACTCTTCCCATGAGGTGGCCAAAGTACTGGAGTTTCAGCTTTAGCATCATTCCTTCCAAAGAAATCCCAGGGCTGATCTCCTTCAGAATGGACTGGTTGGATCTCCTTGCAGTTCAAGGAACTCTCAAGAGTCTTCTCCAACACCACAGTTCAAAAGCATCAATTCTTCGGTGCTTGGCTTTCTTTATAGTCCAACTCTCACATCCATACATGACCACTGGAAAAACCATAGCCTTGACTAGACAAACCTTTGTTGGCAAAGTAATGTCTCTGCTTTTAAATATGCTATCTAGGTTGGTCATAACTTTCCTTCCAAGGAGTAAGCATCTTTTAATTTCATGGCTGCAGTCACCATCTGCAGTGATTTTGGAGCCCAGAAAAATAAAGTCTGACACTGTTTCCACTGTTTCCCCATCTATTTCCCATGAAGTGATGGGACCAGATGCCATGATCTTTGTTTTCTGAATGTTGAGCTTTAAGCCAACTTTTTCACTCTCCACTTTCACTTTCATCAAGAGGCTTTTTAGTTCCTCTTCACTTTCTGCCATAAGGGTGGTGTCATCTGCATATCTTAATCCCAATTAAATCTCCTCATTTATTCCTCCTCCTCCCCAACAGTCCTCATCTTTATGGGTCATTTTTTCTCAGTCTTTTGTCTTTCGAGGTGATAATTGACTAGTTATTCCATGTAAGCTCTGAAAATGTGGCCAGCGGCTTTCAACTCAAGTGCTTAATGTGTTCCCTTGCCCCTCACACTCTCTCAAGCACCCGCTCTATTCTTGGGGAGCAATGTTCAGCCTCACAGGCCTCCTGTCTGGCATTGAAATATAAAGTAAATGCAAGTCCTCATCCAAGTCCCGGCAGCCAGGGATGGTAGGGAAAGGGGGGACCACCTTCCCTGCAAAATCAGGGGCCAATGCCAGACAGGCCGTTGGGGAAGTTCTGTCAATATCTCTGTGGAACATGCCCACTTTTCCCCTGTGATGCCCACTGACACCTCCACTACCTGTATCACCCCCAAGGCTGATCCCCAGCAGCAACCCCCCACCACAAGGACCTTTGTGAGAGAAGCAGGTGCAATTCCCAAAGAAGGGATCTCTCATGAATCCTGAATGCTGTTAACACAGGAACCTGGCATCAAGCCCGGGCATATCCCCACCTGATCACAGGCCATGCAGCTTACTGCAGATCCAGTCACCACCCTGCAGCCCTCCAAAGTCCAACTCCATGACCCCACAGTGCCCCAAAGTGCCAGAGCCCCCTATTTCCCCGGGTCAGCCAAGCAGGAAGCAGAGCTCCCCAAGGCTGAGTCATTTCTAGGAGGGGTTACTGATTTGTGTCTTCCCTCAGCTATGTTCCTGGGCAGAGAGATCACTTGGAATCATACCTGCCTCTTAAATATTTTACAATACTGACAGCCACCCAGTCAGACCCCTGCAGACATCCTTGCCAGCCTCTGTGCCCACAGGTCTCTGGCAGACGCTACCCTGAAAAGATTTGTCTTGAGATGTGTCTCTGTCACAGGGGGTTATTTATCAGCCACCAAGCAGCTGTCAAGACAGCCCAAATGGCCACTTGTGAGCCCAATATTCTTTGAGGTTATAACCTATTTATGTCCCAGTCTGTCATCTTGAGGGTGGGCATCTCTGGCTCTATGGGAATGTCAGGGGGTGCGGGGGACCAGGGGCATCTTTTTAAAAAAGTGGCAAACATTTCTCCCCAACTGACCCCTGCTTGTCAGAGCCTCACTCAAGACTTGTGGAGTCGGCCTTGCCAGCAACTTGATGAACAAGCCACCCAGCTCAGTCTGACTTTTCAAGTGAACAGGAAAGACTTTTTCAGTGACTGTAGGACCCAACTGTAGGACTCATGGAACAGAGCCCTACAGATCCTCCAGCAAAACCTAGAACGTCCACGAGACCTTACCTGACACACACCACTCCCTCTTCCTTCATTATTTCTTCTTAGTGTATAAAGGTATGTTAATCCCAATTAAATCTCCTCATTTATTCCTCCTCCTCCCCAACAGTCCTCATCTTTATGGGTCATTTTTTCTCAGTCTTTTGTCTTTCGAGGTGATAATTGACTAGTTATTCCATGTAAGCTCTGAAAATGTGGCCAGCGCTTTCAACTCAAGTGCTTAATGTGTTCCTTGCCCTCACACTCTCTCAAGCACCCGCTCTATTCTTGGGGAGCAATGTTCAGCCTCACAGGCCTCCTGTCTGGCATTGAAATATAAAGTAAATGCAAGTCCTCATCCAAGTCCCGGCAGCCAGGGATGGTAGGGAAAGGGGGGACCACCTTCCCTGCAAAATCAGGGGCCAATGCCAGACAGGCCGTTGGGGAAGTTCTGTCAATATCTCTGTGGAACATGCCCACTTTTCCCCTGTGATGCCCACTGACACCTCCACTACCTGTATCACCCCCAAGGCTGATCCCCAGCAGCAACCCCCCACCACAAGGACCTTTGTGAGAGAAGCAGGTGCAATTCCCAAAGAAGGGATCTCTCATGAATCCTGAATGCTGTTAACACAGGAACCTGGCATCAAGCCCGGGCATATCCCCACCTGATCACAGGCCATGCAGCTTACTGCAGATCCAGTCACCACCCTGCAGCCCTCCAAAGTCCAACTCCATGACCCCACAGTGCCCCAAAGTGCCAGAGCCCCCTATTTCCCGGGTCAGCCAAGCAGGAAGCAGAGCTCCCAAGGCTGAGTCATTTCTAGGAGGGGTTACTGATTTGTGTCTTCCCTCAGCTATGTTCCTGGGCAGAGAGATCACTTGGAATCATACCTGCCTCTTAAATATTTTACAATACTGACAGCCACCCAGTCAGACCCCTGCAGACATCCTTGCCAGCCTCTGTGCCCACAGGTCTCTGGCAGACGCTACCCTGAAAAGATTTGTCTTGAGATGTGTCTCTGTCACAGGGGGTTATTTATCAGCCACCAAGCAGCTGTCAAGACAGCCCAAATGGCCACTTGTGAGCCCAATATTCTTTGAGGTTATAACCTATTTATGTCCCAGTCTGTCATCTTGAGGGTGGGCATCTCTGGCTCTATGGGAATGTCAGGGGGTGCGGGGGACCAGGGGCATCTTTTTAAAAAAGTGGCAAACATTTCTCCCCAACTGACCCCTGCTTGTCAGAGCCTCACTCAAGACTTGTGGAGTCGGCCTTGCCAGCAACTTGATGAACAAGCCACCCAGCTCAGTCTGACTTTTCAAGTGAACAGGAAAGACTTTTTCAGTGACTGTAGGACCCAACTGTAGGACTCATGGAACAGAGCCCTACAGATCCTCCAGCAAAACCTAGAACGTCCACGAGACCTTACCTGACACACACCACTCCCTCTTCCTTCATTATTTCTTCTTAGTGTATAAAGGTATGTGTAATAAGTAGGTACAGCTTACATCAGATCAGATCAGATCAGTCGCTCAGCCGTGTCCAACTCTTTGTGACCCCATGAATCGCAGCACGCCAGGCCTCCCTGTCCATCACCAACTCCCGGAGTTCACCCAGACTCACGTCCATCGAGTCAGTGATGCCATCCAGCCATCTCATCCTCTGTCGTCCCCTTCTCCTCCTGCCCCCAATCCCTCCCAGTGTCAGAGTCTTTTCCAATGAGTCAACTCTTCCCATGAGGTGGCCAAAGTACTGGAGTTTCAGCTTTAGCATCATTCCTTCCAAAGAAATCCCAGGGCTGATCTCCTTCAGAATGGACTGGTTGGATCTCCTTGCAGTCCAAGGGACTCTCAAGAGTCTTCTCCAACACCACAGTTCAAAAGCATCAATTCTTTGGTGCTCAGCCTTCTTCACAGTCCAACTCTCACATCCATACATGACCACAGGAAAAACCATAGCCTTGACTAGACAAACCTTTGTTGGCAAAGTAATGTCTCTGCTTTTAAATATGCTATCTAGGTTGGTCATAACTTTTCTTCCAAGGAGTAAGCGTCTTTTAATTTCATGGCTGCAGTCACCATCTGCAGTGATTTTGGAGCCCAGAAAAATAAAGTCTGACACTGTTTCCACTGTTTCCCCATCTATTTCCCATGAAGTGATGGGACCAGATGCCATGATCTTTGTTTTCTGAATGTTGAGCTTTAAGCCAACTTTTTCACTCTCCACTTTCACTTTCATCAAGAGGCTTTTGAGTTCCTCTTCACTTTCTGCCATGGAGAAGGCAATGGCACCCCACTCCAGTACTCTTGCCTGGAAAATCCCATGGATGGAGGAGCCTGGTAGGCTGTAGTCCATGGGGTCACTAAGAGTCGGACACAACTGAGCGACTTCACTTTCACTTTTCACTTTCATGCATTGGAGAAGGAAATGGCAACCCATTCCAGTGTTCTTGCCTGGAGAATCCCAGGGACGGGGGAGCCTGGTGGGCTGCCGTCTATGGGGTCACACAGAGTCGGACACAACTGAAGTGACTTAGCAGTCACTTTCTGCCATAAGGGTGGTGTCATCTGCATATCTGAGGTTATTGATATTTCTCCCGGCAATCTTGATTCCAGCTTGTGTTTCTTCCAGTCCGACGTTTCTCATGTATGTTTCTCTGCATGTAAGTTAAATAAACAGGGTGACAATATACAGCCTTGACAAACTCCTTTTCCTATTTGGAGCCAGTCTGTTTGTTGTTCCATGTCCAGTTCTAACTGTTGTTTCCTGACCTGCATACAAATTTCTCAAGAGGCAGATCAGGTGGTCTGGTATTCCCATCTCTTGAAGAGTTTTCCACAGTTTCTTGTGATCCACAGTCAAAGGCTTTGGCATAGTCAATAAAGCAGAAATAGATGTTTTTCTGGAACTCTCTTGCTTTTTCCATGATCCAGCGGATGTTGGCAATTTGATCTCTGGTTCCCCTGCCTTTTTTAAAACCAGCTTGAACATCTGGAAGTTCACGGTTCACATATTGCTGAAACCTGGCTTGGAGAATTTTGAGCATTACTTTACTAGTGTGTGAGATGAGTGCAATTGTGCGGTAGTTTGAGCATTCTTTGGCATTGCCTTTCTTTGGGATTGGAATGAACACTGACCTTTTCCAGTCCTGTGGCCACTGCTGAGTTTTCCAAATTTGCTGGCATATTGAGTGCAGCACTTTCACAGCATCAATAATGAGTAGTGATATGACGCCTGGGCTTTCATGGTAGCTCAGATAGTAAAGAATCCACCAGCAATGCAAGAGACCCCAGTTTGATTCCTGGGTAGGGAAGGTTCCCTGGAGAAGGGACAGGCTACCCACTCCAGTATTCTTGGGCTTTCCTATGGCTCAGATAATAAAAAATCTGCCTGCAATGCAGGAGACCTGGGTTCAATTCCTGGGTAGGGAAGATCCACTGGAAGAGGGCATGGCAGCCCACTCCAGTATTCTTGCCTAGAGAATTACATGGACAGAGGAGCCTGGCAGGCTACAGTCCATGGGGTCGCAAAGAGTCGGACACAACTGAGCACAGCATATGACACCCATAGCAACTCCTCCAATAATGGGAAAGCCAGCCTGCTCACAACTGCCCACAGGCTGCTCTGCTCTCAGCCCCCTCCTCCCAGAAGAAACCACCAACCTAAGATGCACTTCTCAGGAGCACTTCTCTGTTTAGGAGATCAGACGCTGCCCCATTCATGCAGCACTCAATACAGTCAACTAGATTTTCAATTTAAAAATAGTAATGAACATAACAGCAAAATAAGAAAGATAAAAATTAAATAAAGCCAATTAGATCTTCCAAGTTAAAAAATAATAATAATAAATGAAATGAAATGTGTGTTTCTCATTCTCTTCTCTTTTTAACCTTGCTGTGTCTGGATGGATCCCTTGGTGTTTGCACAACCTTGTATGCTGTTGAACTTTCTACTAAAAAGCACATGTCATTTCTTCTGTGACTTATGGATGTCTCCCTCTGGGCGCCGCCATGTTGGGGGTCCCCTGTGGGTCACACCACATATCTGTTCATTTTGCTGCTGATGAACATCATCTCCAGTGTTCCTGTTGTCATTGATGCCCCAGAACATCTGCCAAGTTCATCAAGGTCACTGTGCCCCTCCTGTCACATGTGAGCAGGTGTTTGTTCCCTCCATCCAGGAGGGAACTGGGGCCTCAGTGGGGGGCAGGGAGCCTCCACCACCCAGCTGTCCGCACAGTCTGGCCAACATCACAGCCACCATCCTCGTCAGCCACGGGGAGAAGAGGATGTGAAGTTAGATCTCACGGCCCCAGTCTTACTCTGCATTCCTTTTGATTTTTCAGTAATCAGTAATTTTCTAGGCATTTTCCCATGATTAAAGATTCCAAGAAAGATAAAAATGTTTTTAACTTTGTTCCATGAAAAGACAATGCTAGCTTGGTAAAGAACGACAAAATACAATAAAGTCATTGATAACATTAAGAATTGAACAGGAGACAGAACTTGAACCACAAGTTTAAAAGAAAAGAAGAAAATAATGCAATGATTGTCCCGACACTGCTGAGCCCAGGTGGGCTTAAAGATGCAGCTGTGGTCCAGACCCCCAGGGTCCTCTTCCCCAGGTTCCCTCCATGCAGTTCTACAGCCTGGATGGCAGCTCTTTGTCTCCCCCCATAACTCCCCAGCAAAGTCGGTCTTCTTCAGTTTCATCTCTGAGGATGAGGTCTTCCAGGGTCCAGCTGGAGGTTAGTCTCCAAGGTGCCATCTCCCATTCTGTGCACCCAAATTATAAAACTCTCACACACACACACACACACACACACACACACGTAATCTTCCCTACCATCAAACTCACTTGACCTCTGTCATCCTTTAACCTTAACTTGACTGATATCATTTAATCCTCAAAACAATGCTCTAAGGATCTATTACATTTACAAATAGAAAGATAGGAAGAAAATAACTCGGACAAAAGATTGGTGAAAAGCAAAACAGTCACTTAGGGGAGAGTGGACAGCCTGGTTCATCCAGCTTCCTGAAGGTCAGCTCTTCCAGACACACAGGTGCAGCTACAGGTGGCCTGGAATCTATCCAGCCAGTGGGAAAGAAAGGAGGAGATATAAGACAACAAAATCGGGAGCTCTCTCAGCAAAGAGACAGAGCCCAGGTTTTAACAGAAGAGTAGTTTGAGTAGGGTTTTCGCTGTTTTCAGGTCAGACCAAGTGTGCAGGAGCCAGTGGCTCCAGTGAAGTGAAACTGACATGCAGTGTGGATCCCGGAGACAATGGATGGGAAGGAGACATCTCGGGCATGGGACCCAAGGATGCAGCAAGTTTAGGACTGGAGGGCGGGCAGGCCCACAGGAGAGAGATGAAACCCAAAGCTTTGAAACCCTCCTCTTACCCGCTCTCTGTGATCAGTGGGCATTGAGCCATGTGGCCAGTAAAGGATGTATTGTGATCTCCAGGTGAGGATTAGCGTTTGGCATCTCTCTCTGCTTCATCCTGTTCTCTGAGGGGGTCCTTGGCTTTGCCAGGTTTTCATCGCTCTGGTACTGATGGCCCACACTCTAAAGAGGGATGTTTCATGGGAAGATTCCCTGGAATTTCACATCCTAGGCCAAGTGTAAGTTCAAAACCCCCATGTTTAACACAAAAGCTCTTCCTGGTTTTGTTTAAAACCAAGCAAATGCCACAACACACGACGGTTGCTTTTCTCAGAAGCCGTGGTTTTATTTACTGGTGAACCTTGCAACATCTATTTCTTTCTTTCCTGTCCTTTTCCATTTTTAACATTTAACGTTTTTTAACCTTGTTCTCTTGGTGTCCTCGCAAAATCCCATAACAAAGAATTACAGCTGTATTTCATCCTTTTATCTGCACCTAAGTACTTTTGATCTGTTACCTCAGAGGGGCTATTTATCCGCCACGAGGGCTCCTTGCGGGAGAAACATTCTAAGGAACTGGACTGTACCTTCTGGAAGGAGCCTGGCTCTCACCTGACTCCCCGAACAATTTGTGTGTTCTTTACCCTTCACTCTGCAGCAAAAAACTATTTCCTTCAAATGTTAGCACATTTTATCTCAAGAGAATATTTATCTTCAGGACTTCTGGGTACCTCTGTTCCCTGGCTTTGGTTTTAAGAATGCACAGGATGTAACTCCTTTCTTGTTGACAATAAGGATACCTGCTACCTCCAGGAGATGAAGGGGACGACATTCCCAAGGTCTTGTTCCTGGGCCCATCCCAGTTCCTCAAGCTACCGCAGCAAGTCTATGGTGAGGCCGAAACCAGCATCACCAGCAGCCCCCTCTCAGGGCATCTGATGGACATGGTGCTGGGGTCAGCTGGTCAATGAGTCCGTTTGAGAGACTCTGGCCTGAGCACCCCCCACCACCTCCGCAACAGACACTTGTCTGGTCTCTTTATCTCACTAAAGGAGTTCTTTTCTCCCTTGCACTTACTTAAGTATCAATGGTAAATTGTCACTGAGTGCCTTTTGGGAATCTAGCCCTGGAGAGAGTTGCATGGGTCCAAAATGCGAAAACCTCATACCCATCAATGCAAACTTTGGGGGGTCATGCCTTGGTGGGTGGGGTTGGACCACAGCCTCAGTGCTCGGCTAAAATAGGTTGGGATCCTGAGGCCTCTGCCTGCTGGCTGTGAAATGCTTCTGAGGGGGCACTTCATCTCCCTGTACCTCGGTTTCTGCAGTGTCGGGGGAATCATTGTATTATTTTCTTCTTTTCTTTTAAACTTGTGTTGTGGTTCAAGTTCTGTCTCCTGTTCAATTCTTAATGTTATCAATGACTTTATTGTATTTTGTCATTCTTTACCAAGCTTGCATTGTCTTTTCATGGAACAAAGTTTAAAACATTTTTATCTTTCTTGGAATCTTTAATCATGGGAAAATGCCTAGAAAAATATCAATTACTGAAAAATCAAAAGAATGGGTATCAAGGCAGGACCTGCCCCAGTGCTTCTATAAAGAAGATGCAATGGGACAGGCCTTGCCCAGCACACCTCACAGCCTCGCGGCGCAGAGGGGTTGGAAAGGAAGGGGGTTCAAAGTCACAGGGTCCTGAGAACTCCCTGGATGACTTAACAGCAGGCTGTGGAAGTCACTCTTAGGACCAGGCAGAGAAAAGATGCTGGTACACTCTGAAAGTCTGGGAGCCCTTCACAGGCTCCAGTAAACCCAGGATGTGGAAGGGCTTTGCTCCCCGACAACCTCAGAGAGGGGACCATTACTGAGCTTCCTCTGCCAGGGCTGGAAGGAGCCCACCCGGGGGAGACACCCCCTGCCACAGTCTCAGCTGGTAGCTGCCAGACAAGGTAAGCAGTTAGGGAAACTTGAGTAGTTAGGGAATGTGCGTCCTCATTTCCATCTGTCTGATCTCCTGTACCATTTACATCCTTTGCCTTAGGGTAGTGCCTGATTCCTAGTTAGCACTCAGGTGAATAGCTTTTGTCCTTGTGATGGATTCCTAGGGCCCCTCGTGAACTTCCTAGCTCAGCAGAAAATCAAAGACTAAGGTATCCACCACTCCAATATAAGGACTTCCTTGGTGGCTCAGTGGTAAAGAATCTGCCTGTGATGCAGAAGACAAGGGTTTGATCCCTGGGTCAGGACGATCCCCTGGAGAAGGGGATGGCAACCCACTCCAGTATTCTTGCCTGGAGAAGCCCATGGACAGAGGAGCCTGGCAGGCTACAATCCATGGGGTCACAAAGAATCAGACAGACTGAGCAGCTAACCAACAATAACACCCCAATATAAAGCTCCAAGAATGGATTATTTCACGCTACAGTTTTTGTTTGTTTCTGTGGTAGCGAACTCAAATGCTTTTTAAAATTCTCTTAAAGAAAGAGTTTATTCTGGGTCATTGCTTTTGCAAGAATTTAAAAGAAAAGTGACACCTTCATGTATTTATTTATTTGACTTGACTTTTTATGAAAGACCACCCACTACGACCAATAACAGTGCTGATGGCTGGAGTTCTGTTTCTTTCCTCAGGACCATTGCTTCCCATGAAGAAAAACATGCCTTCCCTGCTGGGTGTTCTGGGTTTGGGCACCTGTCTGGCAGGTTAAACACACCTTTTACCTGAGCCCAGCACACCTGAGGAGCATTGTCTTCCCAAAACCCTGGAGCAGGATGGACTGACATCCTCTTAGACTCAGAGCTGAGCATCTGGTCAACGTGATCGAATGTCAAAAGTTTTAAATAGTTCATTGCATGTAACCCGTCTGATTCCTTGCATCATTAAACACATTATAGTCAGACTTTGTGCTATTTCAGTATTTTGGTTACTGTTGGAATGTCTTATACCTCGAATAGTGAAAGGCTGGGGTTTTTCACTACCTTCATCATTTGTCTCTTGATGAAAATTTTCAGGCTTTATCTCCTTCTCAAAGGAACATAATTTAAATATGAATAATGAAAAGTACTTTCAGAAACATAAATCCAATAATGTTTTCTGAGGTGCAAACTGCTTAATGTGAAACTCAGATGCAACACAAAAGAACTGAATGTTAGCAAATTATGCTTTCTAACTCTTCCTGGCATGAAATTCTCCATGGGCCTGGCATCTGGTGCCAGGAGGGTAGGTGTGGATGGAGGAGGCATGTTTTCAGGCTGCAGGTGCGGCTAAGCACAGGCAAATTGTTCTGGCCAGACTTGGAGTTGAAAATGGCAATTCTAAGTACCTTTTAATGACAATGTACCTTTTAATATCTTTAATATTAATATTGGGCTTCCCTGGTGGCTCAGATGGTAAAGAATCTGCCTGCAATTCAGGAGACCTGGGTTCGATCCCGGGGTCAGGAAGAGCCCTTGGAGAAGGGAATAGCAACCCACCCCAGTATCCATGCTTGGAGAATTCCATGGAGTAGAAGAGCCTGGCAGGCTACAGTCCATGGGGTCTCAAAGAGTTGGACACAACTGAGCAGCTAACACTTTCACTTTTCACTTTAATATTATACACATGCTTACTCTTGTAGAGATGAATTTTCAGAGAGAATGAATGTGTTTAAAAGTCAAAGTGTAAATTTATTCCTTTGCCATGAAAAAAAAAACTTCACTTGCATATTAGTTTTTATGGGGAAATAAGGAATTCTGATGTAAGTGAAGCTTTTGTGTCTCAGCTGGCATCTCTCTCTCTTATCCCCCAAAATAATAAACACACTTGTGCTTTTCAAGCACACTATTTAATTCTACATAGAATGGAGGAAATGGTCTCCTTTATAAGATCTTTTGCTTGTCAGGTTGCTGGTGTTATAAGACATTCCTGATAGAAAATGTTCAGGTCTTTAGCAGCTTGGCTGTGAACCAGACCTCATATGGCACACGGGACGTCCCTCAGGTGCTATGACATCCCCAGATTCCTGGGTCATTTGTCCTTTTTACACTAAAAGCAGAATAAGCTTAGACTGAACCCTAGTAAGTCCACCAATCAAAATATGTTTGCCATCACCATCTTCTGAATTCAAGCAAAGAGAAGAAAACCCACGCTCCAAATATGAAACTGCCTGGCCTAAGTAGATTTAAGTGGCTGAGCAGAAGCCTTTAGGGCTTTATCTTAACAAATCTGCACGATCCTTCAGGCTCTTTGTCTGTCCCTGGTTATACGCAATCCCACTGTTTACTTAACAATTACGGCGAGAGGGTTTGTCTGGTGCTAAGTGTTTCACACCTTGGGTAAAGCAGTTAATGTTCAAATTCTATTTTGGGCTTTATTTATGAATTTGCAGCTTTCAAAGGGTTTGGCTAGGAGAGCAAGCTATGGGCCTCTTCTTAAAGAGGCAAGCCTCTTGTTGACAAGAAAGGTTTATTGGGCTCACACTGACTGTTTTCATTTTGTGTTGAGCAGCACAACTAACCACACTGCAGATGCACAATTCCCGCTCCTCGCCACACACACACGTTTTCAGCTGGTGCAAGATGTTTGCTCAGAAGATGGATTAATTGTGAGACTTAAAGACTGAGTCAAAACAGTTTTGACAAGTTGGGAAAAGAGTTCAGTCTTTCCCAGCACAGAGCCAGGGTTTCTACTCTGAAAGGTGGCAGCTCCGCGGATGATTGGTTCTGTCAGCTCTCTGAGCTGCTCCAAGAGCTGCCACTTGGAGGGCAGTCGCACTTGGAAGCCGCAAACTTGGGTATGTACGAAGCTCAGCTGTTTTGTGCCCTCTTGCCAATCCCCAGGGTCCTTTGAATTTCACAGGGATCCTAAGTGAAGCAAAGAAACTGGAGAGACCACCTGGCTTCAGTCTTTGCTGGCTACGGCTGGCATGCTCTCTGTCCAAGCCGGGAGATGAAATCCTGGGTACCACTACTTCTGTGCATCACACGGGACACAGGCACTGGGGCTTTGGACCAGGATGACAGCTCACACCCCCCAGAGGTCCAGCGGTCAGTACTGCCCATGAGCTACAGCCCAGGGCCCTTGGTCTGTGCCCCTCCCCAGGGTAAGGTGGCTCTGTCTCTCTCTCTCCCTCCAGCTTAGCTCTCTCCCACTGTGTATCTCTCTTTAACCTCCTCCTCCCTTTCTTTCTTCCCCTCTTTGCTCATCACTGGGCCACCCTCAAGCCTGATCGAGATCTTCAGACTTTGATGCTGCAACATAAGCTGAATTGTCCTCAAATTCCTTCTGCTTTCGGCAGGGCTCATGGCCCTGGGTGAGCTGGACCAACAGGCCAGCTCTCCTCCAGGCCTGGGGATGTGATGTCCCAGTCATGTCCACAGAGGAACCTGCTGGCTTGTCACCTGCTACAGCAAGGGAGATCGCACACCCAGAGGGTACACACCCGCTAAGGAAGTGGGGTCTCACTCTGGATTACGGGCAGTCAGAAAGGGGCGCTTCTGTGATGCGGGGTCTCAGGTGGTTGTTTCTATGGGAGGAAAGTCCAGGCAAGGATGAAGCTGTGCGTGGAGAGTGGCAGTCGCCCCTCAGTCACAAGGCCTCTGCCCTGTCACCCTCTGCAGCGTGTCCATGCCCATGCCTGTGTTCATGTCCATGACCACGCCTGTGTTCACACCTGTGTTCATGCCCGTGTTCACATCTGTGTTTGACAGAACAACATTGCCGGGCTGTAAGCATCTTACCAGTTTGTCACAGTATTGAGGTCAGATCCACTGGGAACTCAGCACCTGCTATTTTCCTTTTCCAGACTCAGGGAGAGAAAATTCCAGAAACCAACACACACATTAACATCCCACCAAGAATCCCTGCTTTTACCTCTAGTAACCACTTTGCACGTTGAGGGTGAGCAACCTTCAAAAACCTTCTTCAGTCCCCTTGGCTGATTTTCGTGCAGCCAGAGAAAGGCCCAGAAACTTCCAGAAAAGGCCCGTGCTGGTATGTTTAACCCGATCTACCTTTGGTTCTGTTTTCATCATAAGGATGAACAGTGATAACTATTGTAATAACATGTAATGATTTATAGTTACTATTGTAAAAATACGTAGTTATATTAATACATGGTTACTATTGTAATCATTTAGGATGAGATGGTTGGATGGCATCATTGACTCAATGGACATGAGTTTGAGCAAATGGGGAGATAGGGAAGGACAGGGAAGCCCAATGTACTGCAGTCCACAGGGTCACAAAGAGTCAGACACAACTTAGCAACTCAGCAACAGCGACAGCATTGTAATAATTTAGTTGAATAACATGGCTTGACGTTCCCACTCACAGAGGCCGCAGTGGGCACCAGTGGCATTTGATGAATGTTGAAGTAGTTAAAAGTTATGGCTGATACTTCAGAGAAAATATTTTGGTTTTAGGATAATATATGGACACTTCCTTTGTTTCTCTGTTGCTTTGCTGCTGCTGCTGCTGCTGCTAAGTCGCTTCAGTCATGTCCGACTCTGTGCGACCCCATAGCGGCAGTGAAAATAAAAAGACAAATGCGCCTGAACCCACTGTGTTAGGTTAGAGTGGATGAGTTTTGAGAATGTATAGCTGATTTTGGCTTTTAGTCTCACATCCTGAGACTATTATTTTGATGCCTCTTTAGGTCTCTATTCCCAGCTTTACATGTTTTTGTTCCTGACTTGAGTCCTTTGCATTCTTGTGCTCCCCAAGTGTGGTTAGTTATAAGAACTGTCTGTCCTGAGTGAAAGCATGCATTCCCTGACCCAGCCCAGACCCACCACAGAGCTAGGGTTTTCCTGGGTAATGTTCTGCGCGGCTCTCACGTTCCTGGTATTCATTCCAGGACACTGGCCACTGCCTCCAGCATGTGGACAGGCTGCCATTTTCGCAGGACCCCAGCCACCTCAGTGAGTGTGGCCCTTACCCCAGCCAAGGCTGAAGTGTGTCAACAAGCACTGTGACCCCCAATTCTCAGAGACAATCCTTACTATTCTTCGGTGGCTTTAAATCCTCCTCCCATCAGAGAAAATAGCAGATTTTTACTCAGACTCATGAGTAAAGTCGATGAGTCGATGATACCATCTAACCATCTCATCCTCTGTCATCCCCTTCTCCTGCCATCTTTCCCAGCATTGGGGTCTTTTCCAATGACTCGGTTCTTTGCATCAGATGGCCAAAGGATTCAGCTTTAGCATCGGTTCTTCCAATGAATATTCAGAGTTGATTTCCTTTAGGAGTGACTGGTTGGATCTCCTTGCTGTCCAAGGGACTCTCAAGAGCCTTCTCCAGCACCACAGTTCAAAGTCATCAATTCTTCAGCGCTCAGCCTTTTTTATTGTCTAGCTCTCGCATCCGTACATGACTACTGGAAAAACCAAACCTTTGACTATACGGACATTTGTCAGCAAAATGATGTCTCTGAGTACACCTTTTAAAAATTTATTTGGCTGCACCGGGTCTTACTTGGGGCATGCAGGATCTAGTTTCCTGACAAGGGATCAAACCTGGGCCCCCTGCATCGGGAGTGCAGAGCCTCAACCACAGGACCACCAAGTAGGTCCCTCCCTTTTTTATTAGCCAGTGCATTTTTCACATGATAACCATTCTTTGCTTTTCTTTAAAAAGGCAGAATGAAGGGTTCCCACCCCGAGGGGCCAGGAGGACACAGGTCTGGGGCTCTGGTCTCCCTCAGGTCCTCACCACAGCCAGAATCCCCCTTTTCAGACTCTACCTCCTACCCCCATGACTCCCAGGGTAAATCAGCCCCTTGCCTAAGAGCCCCTATCTCCACGCAGACCCTGAATCCCACCAGGGAGGCACCTCCATTTCCCTGTGAGTTCTGGGCCCACTGTCCTTTCCCAGCAGTGACATGACAGGTGCAGACTCGAGTGTCATCGTCCAGAGTGGCGCCCTAGGCTTCTTCAGGACAGCACGGCCGATGCCCGGGGCAGCGAGCATCCACCTAGTGTCAGATTGGAGTCATCTGTCGAAAATAGTGGGACTGAACTGTGAGGTTGTTTGTTTAAACCTGGCTGGGAAGAAGGCCAGATCAGAGTGGATTTATTCCCCAACAACGAGACGCTGCGTGCAGCTGGCAAATTTTTATGTACATATTCTTCCCTGCTTGGCCAGCTCCAAGTCAATAAAGCAGACCTGGTATCTGAAAAGAAAAATGTATATACAGGCATGTAAGGAGGAGGAGGCTGAACCTACAGAGCTTGGCTGTGTCTGAGTTTATCCCACCAGGCTGAGCAAGCTGGTCTCGCATCTCGGGTTTCAGACATCCCTGCAAAGCTTATCATAGTGCCAAGTGGAGGTGCAGGCTTTGCTCATCCTGGAAGGGGCCCTGTGCATCCTCACAGCCCCAGCCAGGCTGCAGCCTCCTGTGCGGGACCCACCAGCAGCCCAGACCCACGGTGTGGCAGCAGGTCATATGGGCTGGAGTTGGGGACGGGGCAACACCTTCCAGAATGGCAGAGCCTACCCCAGCTCAGGGGGCTGGCTCTCCTGGAGGACAGGAAGCCAAAAGGCAGAGGGAGGAGTGGGAAGGGGCCCTAATGCTGGGAACTGGATGAGCCCCCTTGACATGTATTATTATACATCTTACGTATCTGAGTCCTGCAGGATTGAGTTACAGCTTCACTCTGACACCGCTCTGTGTGTGACCAAGAACAAGGACACCCCCACACGCACACACTGGAGTCCCATCACCCATATCTGGACCAACCTAGGAGTGTTGGTGGGCAGGGCTGGCTTTGTGACTCATCTGCTCCCCCCAAATCCACCGGCTGAAGTCCTGCCCCCCAGTACCACTGGGAGTGACTGTGTTAGGAGCTAGGGTTTTCAGACAGGAAACTGGGGTCAAAAGAGGTCTCTAGGGTAGACCATCACCTCTTTGACTGGTGTCCTCATAGGAAGAGGGGACAAAGACACAGAGCGATGAGGGATTCTGGTGCCTGAGGACACAGTGAGAAGACAGCTGCCTGCAAGCTGGGGAGAGAGGCCTCAGGAGAATCTGACCCTCAGACACCCTGATCTGGGATGTCCAGCCTCTGGAGTGTGAGTAGTAAACGTCTGATGTCTCAGCTGCCCAGTCTGTGGCATGTTGTTGTAGCACCTGGATCCAGGAATGCAGGTACTCAGAACATGGCTCAACGCCTAATCCAGAGCCTTTCTCCTATCATACCCCAGCAGTCAGTGTTCTCCTGTGGTTATAACCATGCACCATGGACAAGGTCACACCGTCCATTCTCAAAATCATGAACTGACCCTCTGCAGTGATGGGTGCATTCCTTTCATTCATCGTTTCTGAGTACCTAGCAACTGCCCAGCAGTGTCCCAGATGGCAGGATGCCCACAGATGAGTAGACACTGGCAAATCACAGACAGAAGGGAAGAGCTCGGCTGGACAGTCCGTGCAGATGCTCTGGGCTAATTTCTGACGTCAACCTGTTGGGGCCCTGGCTTTCCAGCCCCAGATGATCCTGCACAAGCAGAACAAGCCCTTCTTTCTGCGTTTGGCTCCTGGAATACTTGGTCTCCACAAAGACTTTTCTCTCATCTGAAAACAAAACCGCCCTGCAGCTGCCAGGAATCTTAGCAGCGCTGCTTCTCTAAACAGGGTGGTCTGTTTGGCTCCTGTGCCCCTGAGTCCACTCCCACACCCACCCCCCAGGTTCTGTGTGCCATCTTTTTTCACTTTGGCTCTTCTACTCTTGTGTGTTTGCCCAGCAGACCATCAGGTACAGAGGGCGTGTGCAAATGTAGTTGAGAAAAGAGCCTCTAGTGAATGACAGCCCTGGGGACACACTGCACCCCAACACAGCCCACCTCACCTGGACGATTAGTGATGCTCATGTTGGCTTGAGAAATATTCTGAGAAGTCCTATAGAAAACAGAGCTGCTTTACACTTAGTTTATACAAATACATTCGACCAAAAGGTTGTTATTAAGACAGAAGCCTCTCTTTCTGCCTCACAGGCTGGTGATGGCAGTGTCCACTTGGGATGCGGTGTTTGCAGCGACTGAGTGTGACGCTGGAACCAGGAGGTGAGAATCAGAATGCTCTTCCTTCCCAGAGTCCAGCAGCCACCCTTGGTACCAGGCCCATCTGCGGCAAAGTGCTGCCTCTCAGCCTCCTGGGGATCTGCATCCAGTAACCACATCTCTTTCCTGACTGACAGTAAACTGTATGAGGTCGGCAAGCTCAGCTTACCCTCCAGCCCCAAGCTGAGTGTAAAAATGAAACATAATTGTTTAAGAAAGAACAGAAAAGTGGGGGATGGGGCACCCTGTTGGTGCTGCTCCCTGAGAGGCTGCAATAGCATCAGTTCTCACAATGCTGCGTATTCCGAATAGGGTCCCTGGGAATTCCATCAACGAGATTTCCATACAGCAGAATATGCTGGAGAAGCGGTTTCATCGGCGGAGGGGGCAGGCTCTTTCTGAATGTTTTTCAACAGAGCGCTGGTTTTCTGTCCCTGGAGACCTTGGCAATTTAAAGAGGCAATTGCTTCTCGGGCTCACCCTGCAAAATTGGAACTAATAGAGCCGCCGTCTCCATCAAAGTTGCTCTTGGGAACTGGATACAATCCAAGAAAGACTTATTCTGGACAACATCAATATTTGTCCCATTAAAAAGTGTGGTATAAAAATCAGTTACATTGTTGACAAGCTGGTCGGGTCCTCCCAGGCTAAGCCTGTTATGAAAGCTGGTCCCTCGCTCTAGCAAAGTGAACTGCAGGGAGGTTTTTGAAAGCCCGTGCCTTGGCCTGTGGGCCTCTTCCAGGGTTCCATGTAGAAGTCCCGAAATGACAATGTCTCGGACTGACCTCATTTCAGCATTTTCTCCCCCCGCAGCATCGTTAAGTCTTCCCAGCACACTCGCCAATGCAAATCATCCACTTATGTTCTCACACAAAATCCAATTGCCAATTTGTCTTTTTATTCTTACACTTAAAGTGATTTGCCTTCAAATAATCTACGATGAATTGTTCATTTTACTACCGCAGGAAGCGATTGGTTCGTCCAGGGAGCCACTAAGATCGCAATCATCACCAAAGAACTTGTACTTTTCCCGCATAACTATGCAGCAGCCAAGAGATGCCTGTGGGGGCCACAGGGCCGGTTACTACCGTGGTTCCCCGTTTGCTGCCCCGCATCCACCACAAGGCCCTGACCCAGCCAGATCCACCCTGGCCTCCAGGTGGGGCTGAAGACGAGAGTCTAAGCTGGCTTTGAAGGTGCTTTGGGGACACCGGATGCTCTCCAGGAAGTCATTAATTAGCTCTAATCGCTTTGCGGGCACTGGCGTTTGGCCATAATGGAGATGGATTTGGGCTTCATAATCCCTGGTGGAACTAGACATGAATGAGACCCAGAGGGAAGGCGGTGGTTTAGAAAACACAAGCCATCAAATGCAGGTTGGAATACTCCTCCCCCACTGAGCTCCGGTCCGCCCATCACCTGTCCTTCTCAACCCCTGCTTCTCCAGGAAACTCTGACCAACTTTTGCATGGATCCGGGGTGGGACCTTGGGCAGACCCTCACTCCCAGGTGTCACCCTGCCAGACCTTGGGAACCAATGCTTCTCCCTTTGCAAGAGATTCCTACCTTGATTCTTCACGCCCCAACAAGCAGAGAATCTCATAGCCTCAGAAATCAAGAGAAATCCTGGGTTCAGCCGGAGATGGGACTGGTGAGGCACTGGTAGGAAAGAGCCTTCCTTCTCGGGGGAGCACCTCCTCCTCTGTGGGCTCAGCCATCACTTATCTTCCCAGAAAACTTGTGGCCTTCCAACAACCATAGCTTTCCCTCCTGCGGGGACGTCAGGCACAGGATGAAGGTCAGAACAGTGTGAAAACTTCTGGTCAAGGTGTGGGGCTGCTCTTTCCCCGGATGACAGAGGTCCTTCAGCTGAGAAGATATTGTACAAAAATGCAAGCAGTGGAATTTAATTGCCAATTAGAGATGGTGGTTTCCAGCTGGCCATGGCTCATCTTTCAAAAAGAGAAAATTGATCTTAACTCTGGAAGCTGGCGACTTATAGGGGGACAGGATCTCCTGGAAACCTGAAGCCGGAGTTGGCTCGGACCTCACGTGGACTCAGGAACCCTCAGAAAGCCCAATGCATTATTTATTGTCATAAAACGCAAGTCTGAAGTTTTATCATAAAACGTATGTCTGCATAAAAGAACCTGACATGGTAAATCAATAAACAAGAGGATTGCTTGCCGGAATGGCCTTTTTTATTGTTTTTGTTTTTTTATCAGCATCAAGATCACATAAGAAACGATGACCCCCTAGAAGGCAGCTTGGGGAAGGCAGCCAAATGTGCTAAAAAGGGAGAGAAAGTGGGAGTGACTCGCCAAAATTAAAAAGCATAAAATAAGTGTTCCACTCTCCCTGTGGGGAGAGAGCAAGGGCAGGGGGACCTGCTTCCTTTCTGCCTTGGTGGGCGCTGCCAGCCGGTTTATGCAGACTGAAGATGTACAGCAGAGGAGTGCTCGGACCCGCAGGAGATTTGCAAAACAAAAAACAAACAAACCGAACAAAGCACACACACACTCTCTCTTAAGCAACCACCCTGGGCCTGTCCTTGGCTTGGTTCCTGGAATTTTCACATACTCATTGCTTCATTGACACTTCACAGAAATTCCCAGGAGGCAATGGCCTGACACCCATTTGACAAATAGGAGCTGAGACCACATGACTGCAGGAAACCTCCCCCCTGCTCCTCTGGTCTGTGGAGACAACTGTGAGGGCCAATTTTTCTTCCTGCCTAGGATATCACAGGACACAGCAGTTTTGATGGAGAAACCTGAACCCAACCTGGCAGTGGCCTTGATCATGGACTTCAGAATCAGCCCCCTTGCTTCAGGACCCGGTCTCTGATGGCCAGTTGAGTTTCTGCCTCCACCTAGCCTTGCTTCCTGATTTAGAGAAAGGAGAGACAATGGGTCGGCAAGAGCATGAAATAAAGAGCCTCATGGTGCAGGCACTTAGTAACCACTAAATAAACCATGGGTCAAGTGTGTTCCGAGCACCCTTGAGCCTGGGCTGGTCCACTGCTCAGACCAGGTCTTCACTAGCCCCTCAGGGGCTCCCGGGATGCTTTTCACAGATACGTTCGTTTTCCACTGTTCGTTCTCTACCACCCCCATTTGACCACAACTTTTGTGAATGGAGGAAACTGATAGATCTATAACAGATTTGTTCAATAGCACTTGCTGAATAAATGAGCGAATAAATGCATGAAGATGGGCCTTCTGTCTGACTACATGCTGCCAACACAGCTGGAAGGGAAACACCTAAGCCTGTACTTGTGGGGTTACATGACAAAAGGGAATTGTAAGGTCTGATCAAGTGCATGCGGGCAGGGGCTGGAGGGAGCTGGTCTGGGGGCTCAGGACCTGGAGCTGGACTTTGAGAAGCAGCAGGAAGGGCAGGGAGGAAGGGTAGCCTCCGCTGTAGGGGGTGGCAACTTCACCAGGGCTGTTCTGCAGAGATGTGTGACAGGATGGCTCTAGCATCTTTAACTGAATATAAACGGGCTTCCCAGGTGGCTCAGTGGAAGAGAGTCTGCCTGCCATTGCAGGAGACACAGGAGACATGGGTTTGATCCCTGAATCAGGAAGATCCCCTGGAGGGAGAAATGGCAACTCACTCCAATATTCTTGCCTGGGAAATCCCATGGACAGAGGAGCCTGATGGGCTACAGTCCCTGGAGTTGCAAAGAATCGGATACGGCTAAGCAACTGAGCATGCACAAATATTGCCATCAGATCAGCTGGGGTAGATCATGTGCCTCCCCATCACTCCAGTCTTGACCAACAAGGACCTCAGTGCCTCTGAATAAATCCAGAAACAATGCAAAGGAGCACAGGACCACCGTGCCAGGCATTTTGACAGTCTAGCAACATCTTCAGCCAAAAGAGGCACCAGCCAGAAGCCTCAGTGGCCCGTCACTAATAATCATTGAATATATTTGATATCTGCTGTGTGTATACACACTCCCAAAGTAAATTGCATGTGGGTGTTTACATTGAGAGAGACTTTCTATGTTATAATTGATAGAACTTTAATTTCCATGTGGTTTCAACAGTAGACACTGTTGAAAAGAGCAAATGGCTCTTTTCAGTATTACTGAGCCTTAGTTATTTTTAGGGAAGCAAAATGTTTTCCTTTGACCACCCTGGTCTGAAGTGGCTGCTGCTGCTGCTAAGTCGCTTCAGTCGTGTCCGACTCTGTGCGACCCCATAGACAGCAGCCCACTGGGCTCCCCTATCCCTGGGATTCTCCAGGCAAGAACACTGGAGTGGGTTGCCATTTCCTTCTCCAATGCATGAAAGTGAAAAGTGAAAGTGAAGTCGCTCAGTCGTGTCCGACTTTCAGCGACCCCATGGACTACAGCCTACCAGGCTCCTCCATCCATGGGATTTTCCAGGCAAGAAGAGTACTGGAGTGGGGTGCCATTGCCTTCTCCGGGTCTGAAGTGGAGGGAGAAGCAAATCAGATGGAACCAGGACTGGAGAAGCAGTGATACAGGTGCAGCTGATTGCACCTCCCTGGATCCCGCCTGCTCCCACGGCCAAGGCTGAAAGGAGGAGACCATGCTGGCCCTGCCGTGTTTCTTGGTGTAAGTGTGAGTGCCTGTGAACTCAGTTGCTAAGTCATGTCTGACACTTTGTGACCCCCCTGGACTGTAGCCCTCCCGGGTCTTCTGTCCATGGGATTTCACAGGCAAAAATACTGGAGTGGGTTGCCATTTCTTTCTCCAGGGAATCTTCTCAACCCAGAGACTAGATGTGTGTCTCTTGAATTGGCAAGTGGATTCTTTACCACAGAGCCACCAGGGAGGCTGGTAAGTGTGCGTGCTCTGTGCTAAATGAGGGTTCACTTCCTGGGAGATGCTGAGGTTTGTGTCTCTAGCGGGAATCAGGAGGAAGAGGACAGAGGAAGAGGCAGAGGTCTTCCAATCCCCTTGAACTTGCCCAGCAGTGGGGCGTGGGGTGGCATGAGACATAGCTCTGTGTGTGGGCCTGAACCCTGAGTCCCTGAACTCTGGGCCACATGATCACCCTGCTTGGACCAGGTTCTGGAAAGCAGGGGATTGGATCTCCCACAGGACTGTGGGAAGGAGATGATGTGTAGAGACCATCCAGACCAGTACTCCCCCAGGGGGCAGAGGGAGGCCTGGGATCCCCACCAAAGGGCATGAAGACCAGTGTGCCAGAAGTTGGTACTGTTCACCCAAGAGCCAGTCATGACCTTAAGATTGTCCAAAAGCCTCGGCTAGTTCAGGACAGGGGAGCCAGGATCTTGGGCTCTAGAAATGGTGCCTGAGTCTCAGAACTGTCTGCTTCTCTCCACTGTTGACCTCGTTTCCCACCCGCCAGGAGGATGACCCCAAGACCCGTGTCCTCATCCTTGAATGACTACAAGAGGCACTGAATGAGCTGGCTGGGCAGCTCTAATTCACAAAGGGCCACAGAGGCCTCCGAATGAAGCTACCCGAGGCCAGACCCAAATTCTCTGTGCATGTCCACTCCCAGAACAAGAAAGTGACCAAAGGGATCCTGAGAAATTCTGGGAGACATGAATCCCTGAAGATCTTACACAGAGAGCTGACATGGCAGCCCTCTCTTGTCAGCTTGAAAAAAGAGAGAAGAAAAAAGAAAAGATGAAGGCGATGGCTGTCACTTACCTGCAGGCAGGTAGAAGGAGGTGATCATATTTATCCCTCTCACTCCCTGCCAAGAGCTCAGGATTCATGGGGAGTGTGTGAAAAATACAGATAAGCTGTGCTGATCAGTGAGGCTGTTTTAAACATCAATTTTTTAGAAACAAAAATAATCAGGCTTGGGGTCATGCATGGTACGTCACTTCAAAAGAATCAGGCTTGGGGTCAGACTGGCCTAAATCCAGCCTCCTGATGATGCTAAGATCTTAGAGCTCTTTTATCTCCTAAGTTTCCACATTTTCATATGTGCAAGGGGATTAACAACACTGATAGGACCTGGTGGCTGCACGAAAGCTGATCCTTTCCCTTCATGGAATGGTCAACCCCTCTGCTCGACCCAAAAAGCCAGGGGTTATGGATGGCAGTGTCAGTTAAGGCAGGTGCATGCAGATGGGGCAGGGAATGGCAACCCACTCCAGTATTCTTGCCTGGAGAATCCCATGGACAGAGGGATCCGGTGGGTTACAGTCCATGAAGTAGAAAGAATTGGACAAGACTGTGGAACTGAGCTGGAGAAGGAAATGGCAACCCACTCCAGTGTTCTTGCCTGGAGAATCCCAGGGATGGGGGAGCCTGGTGGGCTGCTGTCTATGGGGTTGCACAGAGTCAGACATGACTGAAGCGACTTAGCAGTAGAACTGAGCACACACACACATAGAGAAGGGGCTGTATATCCTGTTTGTTGTTTTCCAAAGTTTGTTTGTGTTTTACACAGGCGGACAGAGTGGTCCAGAAGACGTGTCCAGGGGGACAGCTGGGCCTCCATCTCACTGCAAAATGGAGCATTTCCCAGACTGATGGGAGGAGGTGAGCTGGGGAAGCATGGGGGAGTTTGGCGGGACTGCAGTGCAATGAGAAACGTTTGCAGTAGCCACATCAAAACAGGTGAAAAGAAACAGGTGGCACTAATTTTAATAATGCATTTCATCTAACCCAATAGATCCCAATGCTACTAGTTCAAGATGTAATCAACATGAAACATCTTCATGAGACATTTTGCAGGCTTTTTTTTGCCCACCAAGTCTTCAAAATATGGTGTGTGCTTTGCTCTCACAGCATCTCTCATTCCAAATGAGTCACATCTCAAGGGCCCCATAGTCACCCATGGCCATTGGCCACCAGATAGGACTGCTCAGGGGTGCCCAGGCCCTGGCTCTGTTGCCTACAAGTCAGGAAGGACCTGGACTGAGCTTGGGGGTGGGCCAGCCAAGGCCAAAGGAGCTGGGTCTCCTTGGAGTCAATTCCTGCCATGATGACCTCATGGATGTCCTTGGGATCCCACCACTGCCGGACTCTGCAGTTGATTTCAGTTTGAGGTGATATTGTAGGTGTCCGATGCCCTTGTTCCACATGGCAGAAGTCACATAAAGTGGTTTAAAATTTCTGTAGCACAGTTAGCATTTTTAACATATCTGCAGTGAACTTTAATGGGATTCCCATAAAAATTGAACAGACCTCCTAACTAGCTGGAATAGTCAGTGAATGACCTTGGTGTTTTTAATTAAATCCAAAGTGAAATTTAAGACCGTGAGAGTTTTATGTGGCCATCTACGCAAGATGGGACCAGGGAACGAATGGACCTCTCTACCTGCCCAACTGACACTGGGTTGATCCAGACTAGCTCATTCCCAGGTGTGGGGTCAAGTGATTACTCAGTGTGTGACACCTGATAGCTCGAAAGTTTTCCATAATGGCAGGAAGGACTTCTGGATAACTAACTCACACTTGACCTTCTGCCTTCACCTACGAGATCTTTTCTTGTTTGTGCTGGTGAAGGCAACACATATATTACTATAATAATTTGTTAAATCAGGTGCTTCCCGTGGAATGGTGAGCCCAGGTGAACTAGAGATGTATGTGTTCCTGGGACGAGGAGGAGGATGAATGCTAAGCAATAAGGACCAGTGGGAGCAGGTTGTCAATCAAATCTGTGAGTGGTCTATTTAAGGCAGAACCCAACCTGGTTTATAAAAGGATACAACCTGATTCCTTCTTGTAGTAACTCTATCTCATCATCCCCCTCCATCCCAGGAAATATCCACAACTCTCCCACATTCATTCATTGGAGGTTAATCAGAACAACTGTGTACAAACCAAATGTGGCTCACACCCCAACCCCTCAGAAGCCTCCCTCCACCCCTAGGCAAGGATGTGCTCTTAGTTCTCTGAAGCTACAGGTCATTGCTTCCTGATGTTTTCCAACTACCTATCACAAATATAAAGCATTATGATTCTAAGTGTACTTGTATTATCTCCCTGATGGATGAGAAGATTTTAGAACACAAGATCCGGTTCATTTTCTTCCTGTCTCCCAGAAGTGCCCAGCACAGGATCACCCATGTACTTGCCTGCCCATCACTCCTGGTGTTCCCCCGCCCCCCGCCACCCACCAGCAGCCCTCTGTCTCTTGGGTCTAGTTCTGTCAGACTATGTCATCTTTCTCTCTCACATTCCTTTTCCCTCTTTTCCTGCTTTTCAAAAAGCACCATGGAAGGCCTCAATTAACTGCTGGGCTGGGGCAAGATATTCTCGTTAACTGAATGAATGAATGATTAAAGTTAACTGAAGAGTCATCGCCAAACATTTTTCTGGTTGCCATGAAAATCCTCATTGTTGAACATATTTCTAAATATAGAAGTGCCCATCTGTCTTAGGAGCAGCCACGTAAAACGTAACAGAACTTCTTAGTGGTTGAAGATCATTATTCGATCATCATTTCTCATGATGAGTCCTTTCCCAGGGTGCCCTCACCACCCTCAATGCCCCCTCAACCTCCTACAAATTCTTCTCCTAAAGGATCATACGGCTGTCAGATGCCTCTTATTCTCAATCTAAGGCAAAAGTCACCTTCTTATTTTAATCCAAAACGCTATGAAGATGTGGAGTAGTGTGTTCCAAATTAAAGGACAAAATAATTCTATGAGATTTACTCTGTAAAAGCCAAAAAAGAAGTTGGCAGATACCTCTGACCCAAAGCAGATATCTCTGCTTCCTTGCTTAGAGAAAAAAAATATCTGTTTTGTTCATGCATAAGATGACTATTAATTTAAAGACATTGGGGACCACGCTCCAGCCCAGAGGGATGGGGTGGTTAAATCTTGATTAGTTAAACCATTCCTCTGGATGGTGATCAGTTTAAGAGTTCCTATAACAATTGGCCTGTGACCACAGGGATTGAGAGTGAGGCATGAAGGACAGTCTGCTGAGGGACTCCTGGAGAAGGTTTTCTACCTCTTAAAAGGAGGCACAGGACTATCCTCTCTTCCTGCCCTGGGGTTGTGTTTTCTGAGAATGAGAAGCTGGGTGCTACTGCAGCCACATTGTGACCATGAGGGGCAGGTCCAGGAACGAATGCCAACACAATGGCAGAGCAGAAAGGTGAAAAAATCTTGTCCTTAAGTACACCAACGGTCACCAGATCAGCCATCCTGGAATCTCCAGAATTTCCCACTTTGGTTTAAGATATTGAGTTA
Source organism: Bos mutus (assembly GCF_027580195.1). Taxonomy (NCBI): domain Eukaryota; kingdom Metazoa; phylum Chordata; class Mammalia; order Artiodactyla; family Bovidae; genus Bos; species Bos mutus. The sequence goes on along the minus strand of NC_091629.1, from coordinate 40,277,904 downwards.
GTCTTTTGTGTCTCAGTACTATAACTGTAACTGATGTGCACAACTCTTACCTTCTAGTCTTCGAGCAGAGGGTGGTGGAAAATAAAGAGAAATGCACAATCTGAATAATTAAAGTGTTCTAACTGGCATGGTTCTGGTTAGTTATCATTTATTTATATTTTTAATATTTTTTATTTTCTAGGGGGACTCACAGCCACGGATCCGTACCTGCAGGAAGCCTCCTGTACCTCCACAGGCATCTGCCTGGTTCTGCATTTTCTTAGCCTATTTTCTTCATCCCTAGACCTCTGAGCTGAAAGCTTCCTCGCAGAGGCTCACACCTGGATCCTGAACAAGCACATCTGTCTGCGCAGACCTCCACTCTCATCACAAGCTGGTAATTCCGTGCTGACTGTGAACATCCAAACAATCTCAGAGCCAGAAAGACAGCCTTGCAGGACGGTTACAGCAGGGAGTGAGGAGGCTGCTCCCCAAGGGTGGACGTCTCTACCAGTCACTCTGCTTAAACAGAAGGAGTTGGAAGTCCAACCAATCATAAATATTTCTTTCCCCTTTGTTCTTCAGTTTAATTTTGTTTAATTTGCATACAGTAAAATTCACCTTTCTGTGTCGGATTCAATGAGCTTTTCCACGTGCATCACCTCTCAGTCAGGACGCAGGCAAATCCATCACCCTCAGGACCATTTGTCCTCAGGACCTCCTCCTCCTAATCTATGGCACCTCTTCATTCCTACAGTTTCACCATGAGAGTGATGTTTTATAGGACGAAGCCTTTGAGTCTGGCCTCTTTCATTAACTACAATGTATCTGAGGTTCACCCCTGTTGTTGTATCAGTTTAATCCTTTTAATTGCTGAGTAATATTCCACCATTTGGATGTATCACAGTGTGTTCATCCACCCACTCCCTCAGTGAAGGTCATCTGGACTATCTCTAGTTTGGGGTAATCCCTGCTATAAACATTCATGTACAAGTTTGACATGAACATTCATTTATATTTGTCCAGGGTGATACCAAGAACTAGGAGTCCTGGATCAGTACTCATTGGGTGTGTAACTTTTTGATGAAACTGCCAATCAGCTCTCCACCATGGCTGTTCCATTCTGTGTTCCCACCAGCAATGAACAGTGCCCCTGTGGCCCCAGACTCTTGGCAACACATTATTTCATCAGTGGTTTTCACTGTGTCCATCTGAATAGGTTAATGCTATTTCATCAGGGACTTAAAGGGTGTTTAACATAGGAGGTTAAAGGGAGGGATGGTTGTAGAGAGCAGAGGGCCCTGGGCACTTCCCCATGGTGGTAGCACCATGATTGGTGGTGTCCCCTCGGAGCCTTTGACCAGCATCTTCTGGGTCCTGTCCTTGCCCCCCTGTCCTTCTGGGAGACACACACATGCACACACACACACTCCCAGGGCCACACTCCCATGCCATGCTTCCCTCTGAATGCAGAGGAGACCTCATTTCTCTGCACCTTCCATGCTCTCGCAGACAGACGTGATTTATGGTGCGTGCCAGCACAGTCTCTCTGTGCATGGCTGGAGGAAACCGAATTGATGAGAGAATTGTCAGAAATGATTCCGCATGTGTTGTGGGGTGGATTTTAAAGGCAGATCAAACGGGAAAGAACCATTTCTCTGAAATAAAATGTTCTCCCATTGTGATGTGTAATATTTCCCCAAGAAATAATCTCCCTAATTTTTCCAAATGAGATTTTGGAAATAAATCTCAGTTAGGTGACCAGGCAGTTCTAGGTAAGTAAGATATTTCAAGAAGATGAGTTTCTAATATCCGAGGACAAGAATGTGGTGTGAGAGCTCGAGGGAGGGCAGGCCCTGGCGGATGGCATTCCAGTTTTCAGAAAGCAGATGGGCTTGTAAGGGACTCCGTCAGGCACTGAGGGCTGGATATGATGAAGGGACTGGTGTGGGCGCACTATGGACCCATTGCCTGGATGTTTACACGGTCCCAGTGCCTGACCTCACAGTGGGTGTCTGGGAGGTGCACACCGTGATGGTTAGAGGACATGTCAGGTGTCTCCATGGCCTCCTCCAACTCAGCGTCTGTTCAGCAAAGTGGCTCCATCTCTTGGGGGACAGCAGGCAGAGCTGACTTCCCCAGGGGGAGGGAGGGTTCACCCCGGCGCGCAGAGCCCTCTGGCTACTTCAAAGCTCCAGCAAACGTGCCAGCATCTACTTGCAGAAGCCATGGGGTCCACTCGGAAACCCACCTTCCCGGTGTGGTGTTGGGGCCAGTGAACCAGGACCTCTGGGTCTTGGGGAAGGACTCATTTCACATGTACATGGTAATGGGGTACTTTGAGAGTGTGGCTAATCCATGAATATTAAAAATAAAAAATGGCTGATCAATGAGAACTTTGTTTGCAGCAGGAGAGTGCTGGGTTCAGCCAGACCAACTCTCACAGCTTAATTACCATCATCAGAGTTGGTTTCACGACGGAGCAGGAGGTTTTGACATCATTGATCCACCATCAAGGTCCAAGGCTTGTACCCACCCATCGCCTTTCAGGGCTGTATTGGGAACACGTCAGCGCCACTTCATATTGATACTCAGGGGAGATAAAAATGCCCGTGATGGTGTGATTGATCATCGCATACTAACTAAGGTTATTAGAAAAGGAAAATACAATGCTTCCCTCGTCTCCTCTTGGAGCTTTATCTGACAATCTATCTTCTTCCTGTCCCTGGGTCTCTGTTCTCTCTGGGCACGTTTTCTTCTTTTCTTTTCCTTTTTTTTCCATCCTCAATGAATTTCAGTCAATTAGATGATGAACAAAATGACCTTCCCAGGGTCTCCCAGGACAATTCCTCTTGGGGAGAGCTGTTCCAAAGAAAACCATAGCAGATTCACTTAGGAAAACCTCAGAGAACCAGCAGAGGAGCCAGAGATGTCCCAGCCCCTTCTCAGGGGGTTCAGACTCTCACCCATTCCCGTGCCTGGACAAGGGTGTCTTTCACCTCCACTTGGTTTGAGCAAAGACAGGTCTTGAAACTGATCCCGTCTTCTGAATGTTTCTCTTGGTTTCTGGGATGGAGTTTCCTGGGCCCTAGAGGAAAGACAGGAGAAAACTCTCCACCCACAGGGCAGACAGAGGACAAGAAGCCTGAGTGTCACTATTAGAGTTCCCACCTTGCTAGCCTTGCTGTGTACCACATGTTCAGCGTCCCTGGGACATAGCACCGCCCTGTGTTCTAGGAAGACTCCCCTGAAACAAAATGAAAGAACTCCACTGACACCTCATGTAGGACTCATTCTTCCCCGTGGTGAGCATTTAATGAATACCTGCTGTGTGCACGGGGCTGCAGGCCGGGCTGCAGGAATCTATTCCACACACACCCCCCACCCCCATCAAAGTAGTGGATGCAGGCTTGGGCACAGGAAGGAGATTTGCTGCCCTGGGCCTCAGGCTCCTCACCTGTCACATGGGAACAGGGACATCCAAGCCTCTTATGGGTGTGCACTTGATAAGAAACTCTGCACGTAGAAGCCCAGCAATTGTCTTGGCCACGACAGTGATCTGGCCATTGAGCTGACAAAGTAGATGATCAGTAAGATGTCAGCTTGGTTTCTGCCACCTGGACACCCTGCCACATGCCTTGGGGGCCAGGTGGTCTCAGGTGAGCATCCTTGGACCCTGCCTCTCCCTTCTTGGCCAGATCTCAGGATGCCTGCAAGGCCAAAATTGTCTGGAAGCAAAGCCTACTCATGACCTGTGTGTATCCTGGGACTGCAGTGACCAAGGGCCACAAGCTGGGGGCTCACACAGTAGAAATGAATTCCCCCATCGTTCTAGAGAATGAACATCTGAAATCAGGGTATGGGCAGAGCCGAGCTCTCAGGTAGGGGGGCTAGAATCCTTCCTGCCTCTTCCAGCCTCTTACGGTTGCATCTACACAGGGTCTTCCTTTCTTCCCTGTCTCTCCTCTGCAAAGGTGTAAAGAAAACTATGACTAGTGGCCCACCGACTCAAGAGAAAGAAACACTTGTTCCAAGTTCTGGGTTCGGTGAAGGTTCGTTACTTGAGACTAGTGTAGCAGGTGCTGATGGATACACACGAGTCGAAGCCTCGGTAGGCTCACTGACTACCAATGGGCATGAGTTTGAGAAAACTCTGGGAGATAGTGAAGGACAGTGCTGCAGTCCACGGGGTCGCCAAGAGTCAGACACGAATGAGAGACTGAGCAACAACAAGCCTGGGTAGTTCATAGGTATGGAATACACCTCAAAAATAGCATTGATGGAGTGTTCTCTGATCTAGAAAGAGTGCAGAGTGAAATTGAAATTCAAGCTAGGTGATGCCATGCTGACCAGAAACCAGCTCCTAAACTGGCTCTTTACAATGTGGGGGAGATCTGAATTTGAGACAGGACAGAAGGCAGAACAGTCTTCTGATGAAGTCTTTTGAATGAAATACCAGGATGCCTATAAACACATTTACTTCTCAACTTAACTTTTGAAAGATTTTTGCTTACACCTAATGCTTAACTGACATTCAATTGTTTATATCAATTCATAATCTGATAGGGTTGTTGAAGAATATTCATCTTACATGTAAATCAATTGACGAAGTGGAGTCCTTCCATTCTCGTGTGTCTGCACCAAAAACTATCTTTCCAAATTTAGCTCAAATTTGTGGATTAATTTTACTAGTGACAGCTCATCTGCTTTCTCTTTGTAATAAAATAATTAAATTATTTTTGCTCCCCTTCAGTTGTGTTTTTTCAGGGTAATCCTTTCATTGAAAGCCATTTAATGTTTTTGTTCTATTATCTGCTATATTTCAACTTTTGTATTTTCTCTGCTCGCCTGTCATGTTTCTCATTAAATTTCCCCCCCTTTATTCTCTCGTTGTGATGGCTTTTAAAAGAATTTCCCCCCTAACACCAGCTTTGAACTTAAAAACCTGAAAACCATGTTATTTGGAATAAAAGAATCTGGAGTGTCACACACTTGCCAGCTAATGTGTTACTCATGTTTTGTTTTAATTTTCAGACCAATTGTTTATGAACAGGGTCTTTTGTTTCTTCGAGGTTGGTCTGGTTCTCTGGACTCATCCTTCACAGGAAATGATAATCCTCTGACAACATAATCATCACCATGGCAACTGGAGGCGATGTCTCCAACAGGATTATGACTTCAAGGGCCCGGATTTGCATTTTTACCCACTCCTGGAGCGGCAGGCGTGCACCTCTGCTGGCCCCACTCCACAGCATGGTGTATGAGAGGCTCCGGAGGGCTGAAGGACAGGTTTCCATGCTGAGAACAGGCAGTTGGGAAAAGCATTGTAGATTCAGAACCTGCTGCTGCTCCATCAGCATCAGACGCACTTACCAGGCAAAACAAACAGCTTTTCAATTTTTTTAAATCTGTGTTTTGCTATGTTATGCTGCCTTTTCCCACCACGCCCACTGAGGAGTGATGTTTTAAAGCACAGATGAGCAATCCTTGGGTGATGGGCAGATAGCAGCTCAATTCCTAGAGCTTGTAACTCTTCTAACGCATAGTTAGCTGATCAATCTACAGTTAGGGGAGAAATGATAGACAAATTGATGCAATTCTAGGGTGAGAAAAGGATAGCCTTGCCCCTCTAGCTCAGCAGTCAATGGCGTAGGGCTGACCATCTGCATTAAAAGCCCAAACTCTTGCATTAGACCAAGTGGGTTCCAACTTCTGCTTTTGAACTTTATAAGTTACATAGCTGAGTATTGGTCAGTCATTAAGTTGTGTTCAACTCTTTGTAACCCCACGGACTGCAGCATGCCGGGCTTTCCTGTCCTTTGTCATCTCCCAGAGTTTGCTCAAACTCATGCCCAATGATGCCATCCAACCATCTCATTCTTTGTTGTCCCCTTCTCCTCCTGACTTCAATCTTCCCCAGCACCATGGTGTTTTACAATGAGTCGGCTCTTCGCATCAGGTGGCCAAAGTATTGGAGCTTCAGCTTCATCATCAGTCCTTCCAATGAATATTCAGGGTTGATTTCCTATAGGACTGACTGGTTTGATCTCCTTGCTGTCCAATGGACTCTCAGGAATCTTCAATTCCACAATTTGAAAGCATCAATTCTTCAGCCTCAGTTTTGGCCACTGTTCAAAAAAAGAAATTGAGCTATCCAGCACTTTCAGGAGACCAGCAAAGGAAGCCCAGGGCTTGTACCAGGGTCCAATAGGCATAAGTGCTCAGGAGGTCCACAGACATGGTCCACCTTCTCAGAAGCCCTGTCTTGGTCTTCCAGGTATTGCTAGCAGGAGAGGCAAATGCTCATTTCACAGATGTTGAAACTGAGGCTTAAGGAATTTCCATGGAGCTCCAGGTCAGAGAGCAAAAAGCAGCAGGTAGTGGCTTAAATACAGACTCTTCCACTCAGTCACTGGCCATGGCAAGAGACTCAGCAGACCCTGAAGGGCCACGAAACTGCAGGGCACAGGACCTGGAGGACTGGTTGGCTGAGTGAAAGTGGGCATAAAGGAGATAATTCCCCATTTCCCACCCCTTGGGGGCACTTAGTTCCCCCTCCGCCCCCACCCCCACCTTTCTTCTCTTTTCCCAGAACCATCGTGACACAGACAGAGCTGCCAGGTTGGGGTGGCGGGGGGTGGGGGGTGGCAGGGGGCTTTTGCATCACCCAGAAAGATGGCCAGGGACTAATACACTCCACTCTGCACAGAATCCAAGAACTATAATTGGTAGTCCCCACATGCAAAATAAAAATAATCACTCCATCAGCATTTCATGATGCATGTGTAATTTTTTTTTATTTAAACATTTAATGTCATAAAACAAGTGTGGCATGCAGAGGAAACTGTTGATTTTTTCCAAAGAAATGGTTCCCTTTTAAGTGAAAGTAGATATGAGTTAGGGCATCCCAGGGGAGGAAGTCAAGATTTGGGAGGCTGGTCCCCAGTTAGTTAAACCCAGCGATGATGCTCTCAAAATCAGCAGCAAAGGAGAGTTCCTTCAAGGGATAAGGAAGACTGATTTGTGGGCAAAAAGTCAACACGTCATCCCCCCAAGCCACCCCTAGGTTAGTGACTTTCTGGGAAGGAAGAGGGAAGCTCGGAGTCCAGAGAAGCTCTGAGAAGGACCCCCCCACCACCTTTTCTCAGGATCCTCCTCTTTTTAGGGGTTTGTCCATCACCCACAAGTACCACTCAGCCTTTGTTCAATTAGCCTTTCAGTCCTGGGAGGGGGCTGCCCGGGAAGACCCACTGTTTAGACTCTGAAATGAAGCAATTAACATCTTGGCAGTGGGCAGCATTAATCATTTGTGACCATTTTTATTGAACTTCTCCCCCAAACACAAGATGGAAAGACATTTATTAGTTCACACAAAAGGCATCTCTGAACAGCAAATGCTCAATTATTTTGATGTTTACTGCTGAGAAAACTGCAGAAGAAAAATGTACATTCAACAGACACATTGTGAAAGGTCTTATATAAAGGAGGCTTTTCTGCCATTTCTAAGGCACATTCTATCATTTTGCTTGTTTTTGAGTCATTGCAGCCTTCTGGACTCCATATTCTATTCTGGTTTCCACCTCTTCAGGCTTACCTAGTCATCACGGTCTTCTGGTCACATTCATCAACTGCATGACTTGCATGTGCTCCCTTTCATCAAACTGGTTATCACAGAACCTCAGATCAGGATAAGGAGAAAGGACATGAAATTTGTAGAATATCTCCTAGTTCCAAGCTTTTCTCCCACAAACTCCATGACAATGTGGTTGCCTCCATAGCCCTAAAGTGGCTGCCTGTGCACCACCCCATACTCTGTCCCAGGACTGTTCCTTCCTGTGAATGCTGGGCTCAGTCAAGTGACCTTTGGTCAACAGGATGTTAGTATCCATGAGTCAAGCAGAGACTGGAAAAGTCATCTGAGCATCTCCCTTCATGGTTTGACCCTGCTACTCCCTAGAGAACGTATTCAGGGTAACTTGTCAGAAAAAAAAGTGAGTGGAGACTGGTCCAGCTGCCCCCAGCCACCTGCAGCCAACTTCAGAACAAGCCAAGTCCAGTGAGTCCACCGAGCCTGACTCATATCAGCAGAGCAACCCAGTCAACCTGTACCCAGGTGGAAAAAGACTGTAGAGTAGTTCCCTGGAGCTGTTACCTTTGTGATGGTTTGTTACACAGCATTGAGGCAGTAGGTAGCTGACACAAACCCAGCATGCTTACAGTTCATTAAGCACCTCTTGTGCATCAGCTGTGGCACCTGGTACTTTACAGGCTCAGCTCTGGTCTGACTGTGATGCCAAGATGCAGTTGTCAGAATTCTTACTGGTGCAGATAAGGGTGTGTGCCTTACATGGGAGAGTCTAAAAGCAGGACGAACTGGGTTTGAACCCAGGGCCATCTGCCTCCAGTCTTTTCTCTTCCTCCAAGCCATCTGTCCCCCTACTGCCAGGTGCTGCCTCCAAGCATGAACAGGTTGGTCAGCCTCCATCCATTTGATTCCACAGGCTCTGCAATATGCCTTTAAATTGCCAGTGCATCATGCCGTGTCCCCTGGAAATTCACTAGGAATGAAATGAATCTGAGTGTCTAAAAGAAAACACGCAGGCTGGCGTTCTATTTGCAGCTGCCCATTCAGGTCTTATCAACCTGGCTCATCTTCCCATTAGGCTGTATAATGGGATCACTCCAAACAACCCGACATGTGGGAGGCTTAACCCACCATGCCTCCTTCGGAATTTCTGGGTTCCCACTACAAGCAGTGACTATCATTCTCCATTGCAAAATTCCCAAGCTGAAATCTCTCACCTTGTGGCCCAAACGGAACATGCCTGCCCTGAATCAAAATCATCCAGCTCCTCCCATTCTCAGTAGCCTCCTTGGCAAATGCCAGTCCCTTCTGGATGTATATGAAGGTGTCTAGATCTGCCCTGTTCCTCGATGAGCCACTGGCCTGATGTTGGTCTTCTCTGTCACCATATGGAGCATGGTAATAAATAGGAGGAGTAAATATTTGTGGATGAGTGAATAAAAAATTGTACACATGGGGAGATTTTTGAGTACAAGCTTATTTGTGTGTACCAGGGCTTCTCAACTTGGACTGAGTATTAGAATAACCCAGGGTGTTCTGAAAAATACAAACGATAGGGCCCCACCCTGGACCAATTAAATAGAGACCCTGCAAGATGCCTGGGTTCTTGTTTTAAAACTCTCTGGGTGAACTGAATGTGCACCCCAACCACACACACATACCTATTTTATTTTAAACACAAAGATTCAACCAATTCTAACACTGGTGATATCATCCCCCCAAGAGGCTCTTGCAGAGTGTTCCCAGAAGAGGGTCCAGTGAAGTGTTCTGTGAGTGGATGTAAGAGTTCCTCCCCATCCTCCATCCTGCCCAGAGTGACCTTCAGGGTCACCAGGAAGCTGGAACCATCAGATGTGAATTGAGGGACAGGCTTCCTGCTCACCTCTCAGCCGGGAAATGTCCCCCTAGGGTCGTACACTGACTTGGCTTCTCACTGGCCTCGAAGGCCATCTCAAGATGCTGGATTGTCACCTCCAAGCTCAAGAGCTGCCACCCTTGCATGCCATCTATTCATCCTTCTGCTAGTCTCAGAGCGCAACTATGGCCAATGGGACTTACCTGCGTGACTGCATGTCGGTGACAGATATTGTCCCTTTCAGCCTAGTTAATGAAAGATCTGAGTCATGCCAGCTTTTATCTGTCAGAGAAACACCAGCAAGCAGGATACAGAGACCAAACCAAACCCCGTTTGGAAGCATGAACTTCACGCAAATCAGGAAAAAAATATTGTTGGGTTCCTCTAGTGAAGACTCATCACAGGAAACCAGCTGACCCTCTGCCTGAGTTTCAAGGATCTTAGTTTCAGATCCAGGGCTATTGGGGGCAGAGGTCAAGACATGGGTATTTCCTTGATCAAGGAGCCAGGGACTTCTGTGAACACCAGCCATACGTGTGCCCAGGTAATCAGGCTATAGAGGGGAGTGTGTCTCCCATAATTCGTCAACATGCAGTGCTTTTAAAGCACTAAAACCCAGTCTCGTATGTTCCAACCTAAACAGGGGAAAGGATTGTCTATTTTATTTAGAAACATCTCTCCTGAGGATGATGGAAAGATGGTTGCAGGTTTGGCTTCTGGACTCACCATCACCACTAACTAACCAGCCACATGACCATTCGGCTACTGAAAACCTTTGAAGTCAAGTTAGCCCTCTGGCCCAGTCTCCTCATCTGGGGAAAGAGGGCATCTGGCTGAAAAATAAAAATAGCTGATGTTTTTTGAGTATTTACCATGCTCTGGAAAATGTGCTAAGTGCTCAATTATTTTAAAAACATTAATAATTCTATGGTTATCAGCTCTTCACCACACTGGGAGATACAGACCATCATGATCCCGTTTATCAGATCAGGATCCTGGGGCCAGAGAAATGAGTGATGTCCAGGTGGAGACTCCAGGACTGGACAGAGGGGCTGTGGGTTGCTGCTGTATTACTGATTCTAATATGCTGTCTTCTTCTGTGAGCAGAAGGCTCCTTCCAGCTATAGGATGTGGCCTTACCTCATTGACCTGGCTCATCTGCAGGGGCATTTATAGAAAGTGGCCTCTGAGCCACCGCTTGACCTGCAAAGACCTGCTAGTCACCAGACAGGCAGGTAGGGAAGGCTGTTTGCCAGACTAGATCCACTGAAGGTCTTTGTTGTTGTGCTGGGTGTTGTTTAATTTCCTCCTGCCCACTGATCGGTCAGTTGGAACTTCGTATCCATTCACACTTCCTTCTTGAGTGCTTCCTATCCTGCTGATGTGGATCAGCCAAAAGCTATATTTTCCGGACTCACTTCTGCAGTAAGCTGACACTCAGGTGGCCCCAACAATCCCTTGAGCATGGCCTCCAGCCAACAGCCTGTAAGAAGCCAAGACCTCAGTCCAACAGCCCTGGAGGAATGGACTTGGCCAGCAGTTAAGTGAGCTTAAGAGCAGGTCCTTCCTCAGAAGAGCTTTCAGATGAGACCCCAGTCCTGGCCAGCATGTTCTTTGCAGCCTCTAAGAAACTCCAAGGCAGAGAACAAAGCCAAGCCCCCTGACCCACAGAGCCTACAAGATAATTAACATGTGCTAAATTTATGATAACCTGTTAAACAGCAACAGGTGACAAGTGTTTAGTTCTGCCTATCAGACATTCTCCTTGGGATGTAGAATACGGAAGGGAAGCATCTTCTTGCTCCTTCTGTCTGGTTTCAACCAGTCTGTGTGAGGTCACCAGCCTGCATTCCAGGAAGTGGTGGCCAGGATGAAGCCTGAGAATCTTTGTGGTTATATTCACAGCCTGGCACCCAGATGGGCAGATTACACTCCCAAATGTCATCAGTAGATCAGTGGGTCTCCCGATTTCCCACCTTCCCAAAGGTAGGCGAAGTGGTAGCCCCCTGGCAGGTTGTTTCTGCAGGACATGTGGTCTAGGTTGGCTGGCTGGTCTGTGCATCACTAGCATTCACTTCCCTACCTGTCCGGCCAGTTCACCAACACCTGACTCCTCACATTAAGTCACTGTGTCCTTCTACCCCCTCAAGTGGTCTTTATTTCCTGCCCTGAGCCCTAGAAGATCCACCTTGCTCACATATTGTTTCCTAGAAAGTAAGGAGAGCCCTTCAATACTCTCACCATGCTCCTGAGTGCTTTTTCTCTGTGCAAATTCTAGATGCCTTGAATGTTGGCCAAACATGAATTAGACAACATAATCCTACCTCAAGTACATATGGGACATAGAAGTTTACAAGCAGCACTACAGAAATCATGGCCTTTGTCTCTCAGAACAGCTCTCTGAAGAGGGTGTGCATCCCCCACCTGTTTTATAAACAAGGAAACCAAGACTGGGGGGAGTAAACATGTGGCCAAAGCGAGCAGGGGTGGAGCCAGGACCCCACCAGGTCCCAAGGCAGTTGTGGCCCCTTCCTCCCCAGGATGGCACTTCCCATGACTTATTGTTCTCCTGACTTCCTCATCCTTCAGGTTCTACAAACATGAACCCCAAGGTGAAATGGCCATTAGATGCCATTTCCTCATGTGTGTCCCTGTGATGCTTGCTTGTCCAATGAGTGTCCATCCCTGTTGTGTGAGAATCAGCCCTTCCACTTGTTAATTTCCAGAACATGAGTGCCTGCTCTCGGTGAGATCACAGCATCATCCCAAGACCCTGACCATCAGGATGAATGGGGGTTGAATTTCCCCATGTCCTTGGTCTCCTTCTTGCTCAGCACAGAAATGCCTTTAGCTCAGCCAGACGCCCACAGGCACCTCCCAGAAGAAGTGCCTTTGCTTAGCTCACCCACCTGGATGGATGCTTTTCCCTTGGCACAAAGCCACTGTATTTGCTGGTGGATTCCCGGCAAAGCAGGGGACACAGGTGTGAACAGAATCTTTGGAGGACCTAGGAGTGTGTGACCAGCAACAAGAAGGCATCTCAAGGTCACAGATGTCCCTTCAAGTGCTTGAAATGCTCCCACTCTATAGAGCTTCTTCCCAGACTGTGTGTTGTAGAGAACTGAGTTAAGAGCAATGAACAGAAATGTCTGGGAGAGAGAGGTGGGGATGCCTGACAGTTCAGGGACTCTGCAAAGATCCTTCTCTGCATTAATATGAACCATGTCTCTGAAGGTGGTGACCTCGGTAGGAAGTGGGGTCTTAGCAAGTGATGTCATGGGAATTTTCATGAGTCCCTCTTCTTTGACCCCTAAGGTCATCTTTCCATGCAGTTTGTGACCATTGGGTGGTGAAATCTTTCTAAGACAACCCTCCTCATCTTCATTGCCTTCCCCTTTGTGAAATGTATGACCCAAGCTGCCAAAGCAGCACCCTCAGTTCCCCACCCTGCAGCTGACCCGTGATAGGATACAGGGTGGTCAGGAGATATTTTTGTATTTTGTTGTTGTTCAGTTCCTCAGTCGTGTCTGACTCTTTGTGATTCCATGTATTGAAGCACACCAGGTTTTCCTGTCCTTCATTATCTCCCAGAGTTTGCTCTAACTCATGTTCACTGAATCAGTGATGCCATCCAACAATCTCGTCCTCTGTTGCCCCCCTCTCCTCCTGCCCTCAATGTTTCCCAGCATCAGGGTCTTTCCCAATGAGTTGGCTCTTCGCATCAGGTGGCCAAAGTGTTGAAGCATCAGCTTTTAAGTCCTTATAAGCAGGCAAATGTTGAATAACAAAGATAGGGAAGAGATTCATTGTTAAAGCTAACGGCAAGAAGCCTCATTAGAACATATTGTGAGTGTTTTGGAAGCTCCTGGAATGTAATTGGGTTTTCTAAACACCATACCATTTGATTCAGGTTTGGGAGAGGTGATACAAAGTGGACTTGAAGTAAAAATCGTCGATTATGTCCTGCAGCTCAAGCCCAGTGCCAGCAAAGAAGCCTAATTACCCACTGAAGCTAATTGCTCCCATTTGAGCCGGCTGCTAGGACTCTGCACAAAGGACTTGGAAATGAGATGGATCAGAGAGTTGCAGGCCAGAGCCAGGAGCCCAGGAAAGCAGGCCGCGCTCACGGAAGCAGTACACAGGCGAGGAAGCTTTCAAAGACACTTCTCTTTGAGCTGCTCCATATGAGCCAGCCAGAGCGAGAGCTCTGCTTCCTCTGAAGGTACCCAGAACGACTCGGAAATCTTGTTGAAAGTGGCAGGGGGGAGACAGGCTCCAGGATAACAGGATGCACACACAAGCTTTGATCTCCATCAAGCGCTCTGCAAGGAGAGTCCTGGTGTCAGGGCTCCAAGGAGCTGACACAAGGGAAGCCAGCCTGCTTCAGAAAGGGAGCCCCTCCCCTCCTCTTCCCACCCCCTCCCCACAGATGCTGCAGAAGGCTGATGTCAAAGGGACCATGTCTGCACTCAGGAGCCTCCAGGGCTCCTCCAGGGGTCCATGACAGCTCCTCTTAGAGACCGAAGCCAGCTTCCCCATGGACACGCCCACCCACTCTTCTTCTCAGTTCCGGCTGTCCTGGAGATTGTCGTCATCTGAGGAGGAGCTGCACTTACCAGGGTTTGGAAACTCAGAGGCCAACATGCTCTTGACACTGGGTAAGAGGAAATGGATGTCTACTGCAGAACAAGCCCCCCAGGCCAGCACTGACTCTGTCCCCTTCCCACTCAACTCCTGTGAATCAGCTAATCTGGCCAGAATTATCTGAGAGACACGTAGAGACTGAACACTTCTCATTTTCACTATCACTGCCCGGGTCCAGGCCACCATCACCTTGGCCAGGCCCAGAGCAGGCAGGAATGCAGTAAGATTTCATGGGCCCTAACTGATCGCTTTTGCCTCTCTGGTCCATTCTTCCATTGTATCTATCTACAGAGGATGAGGTGGTTGGATGGCATCACTGACTGAATGGACATGAATTTGAGCAAACTCTGGGAGATAGTGAAGGACAGGGAAGCCTGGCATGCTGCAATCCATGGGGAGGCAGAGTCTGACACAACTGAGCAACTGGATAACAATAATCTGTCCATCTATCATCTATTGATCATCTATCTATCTGACATTTATCTAACTATGGCTTATCTATCTACAGTTGGATCTTTAATAATGTGGGTTTGAACTGTGCACGTCCACTTATATTGAGTTTTTTTTTTTTTCAATGAACACATTTATTCCTACAGGATCTACGGCTGGTTGATTCCACAGAGAATCCAATATAGAGGCCCCATGATGGGACATGAGCATCTTGGGTCTTGGGTCTGTGGCAGGTTCTGGAACCACACCCCTGAGGTTGGAGAGATCTCTAGAAAGTCCTGCCCCCTTGTCTCCCCCAAGGTAGCCAACTAGACCCAACCCAGAGGGGAGAATCTCTGATTTTGCCAAGGGCCCAAACCAAATTACTCTGTTTTAGGCAAGGGACTTTGGGTCTCCTTTTTCTTTTAAACTGAGGGACAACTTACTAAGAGGGAGTCCAGAGTGCTTAAGAGTCCCAAAACCTCGCTGGTGTACCCACCCCCCGCCCCCAGCCCCCAGGTGCAGACAGAGCATTTCCAGCACTCCTCATGCTCCTCTGTGCTCTGGGTGGTCAGCCCTCCAGCCCTAACCTGTTCTTGAACTTCGCATCCGCAGAACCACACAGGCTGTGTGCTTTCACATCTGGCTTCTTTTGCTCCATGTTCATCATCCAGGAGTGACCGTGTGTTGTACACTTAAAGTTCACTCTCTATTCTTGTATGGTTTGCCTCACTTATTTTATATCTGTCTGCATTTCTAGAAAGTGAACTGCTGTGTCTTGAAGTGGAACAAGCTGTGGTAGGTGGATGTGATGGAAACCACAAAGGCGGTGGATGCGTCATTCACATTGGAGGAAAAAATCATTCCCGGGGAAGGCAGCTGGTGACCAAGAATCAGACTAGGAAGTCCCCAGATGAGGGTATAGAATCTCCAGCTGGAGGGAATTACAACTGAGAAACAATGGAGAACTTCCCTCAGACGCCCTCAGACAAGTACAGCCAGTGTTGCACAGGAGCCGGATCAGCCTCCAAGGATTTCCAGGCACAGAGATGGCCAGGTCAGAGCAGCGACTCAGAGGGGACAAGGTAGTGCTGATGGGACCTGACCAATCGACTTTCCAGGTACCACTGAGGGAGACTGAGTGGGTCCAGGCCCCTGGTGGTCAGTTCACTGCTGTGGTTGGCCTGGGGCTTCAGGTCCACCCTCTTCTCAGGTCTCCATGGAGTCCTGAGGCAGGACTTCCCTTCAGCTTTGAGTGGCCAAGGCTGAACTGGACACAACCATCCCCACAAAGACATGCACACCCACCCTTTGATGTTACCATTTTGCAGCAAAAAAACAGACCATACAGAGCGGCTCTGTGGTGTGTGAAAACACATCTGTTCATTATTTATAATACTTTTAACCTCATCCCCTGTCCGCCCCCCCAACCCAGTCCCATCTTGAACATCAGGCAGGCCCCGCCCCAGTCAGAGCCTAGGTGCCACTCAGCGACCACTGGCTGGAAGGTCTCCGCGTCCATCACTCCTGAATTCGCACCACTGCAGACCTGCTTTGTTGCTTGGTAACAATTTTCACGGGCACATGAAAAGGAGAGTTCTGAAAAGAGGCTTGCTTAAAGCCTGACAGCAATTACAGGCAAAGCAGTCAGCGTCTTTCATTTCAGAAACCAATACACAAATGGGTCTTCCCATTCAGTTAGTGTTTTATTATTATTTAAACAGCCTCCCCACTCCACTCGAAGCCAGCTCTGTGTCAACACTGACTCCACACCCCTCACTTCTGAGCCTCTTCAGTCACTAAAGAGAGAAGATTCTTTTTTGCGGGTGTTTGACTTCCTCTTGGCTTCAGCGTTTGTGGTGAACAACAAGGAACATGTCACACTCAGGTCGCAGCCCCAAGAGGAGGAGAGGTCTTATGCCCCCATGGAGAGAAACCATGCCCACAGCCACTTCTCCTTCTCCATCTCCTTACAAACAAGCCACCACTGAACTGCTAATTAACTGGCTCATGCATGAACATAGTGGGCTAATCTGAGACTCCTAAGGTCAACAACCAAGTGTGAGCTGATATTTTTTTCTCGAGGAAGCCTAAAGGAGTCCTAGGTAAAGAATTCTGAATAAATGCTTCCCCTCTTTCATGATCCTTGGTTCTTATACACAGAAGTGGTCGCAACCTTGGTTAATTTCAACGTCTCCAAAGGGAGGTTTTGATGACATCATCAAACTCACAGAAAGACTTGGGCAGGCTCAGTTTGACATTAGAAAGTTCCCCACCATGTCCCCATTTTTTTATTATTCAACTAAATGAACTCAGGCTTCCCTGGTGGTAAAGAATTCGCCTGCAATGAGGGAGACCTGGGTTCAATCCCGGTGTTGGAAAGATCCCCTGGAGAAGGAAACAGCTACCCACTCCAGTATTCTGGCCTGGAGAACTCCATGGACTATCTATGGGGTTACAAAGAGTCAGACATGACTCAACGACTTTCACTCACTTCACAACTGAACTCATTTAATAGAGTCTAATAGAAGTATGTTGAAGCCCATGTCTTACTTTTTTTTAATTTTATTTATTTTATTTTTTTATTTATGGCTGTGCTGGGTCTTCATGGCTTCATGGGTTTTTCTCTAGCTGCAGTGCACAGACTTCTCGTTGCAGCGGCTTCTCTTGTAAGGAAGCTCTGGCTCTAGGGTGCACGATCTTCAGTAACTATAGTACTTTGGCTCAGTAGTTGCAACTCCCAGGCTCTAGGGCACAGACTTAGTAGTTGTGGCTCCCAGGCTTAGTTGCTCTAAGGCACGTGGGATTACCCCGGACCAGGGATGGGACCGGTGTCTCCTGCATTGGCAGGCAGGTTCTTTACCACTGAGCCACCAGAAAAGCCCAGAATATCCATTTTTGATCAAGACCGAACTACTTTTGGCAAGTCATTCCATTTCTCTGCACCCGAGATGGCGATCTTCACCTTCTGTGGTGACTCTCGTGACCCCTGGACCTGCTGAAATGCCCCTATATCAACGGCGATTATTAACCTTCTCAGCATATTATCAACCACCTAAAATGTACTCTTTAACTTTTCTTCCAGGGAGAAGTCATCTGGACCAGTCATCAGAAACCCCATTCCTCCAGCCAACTTCCTAAGAACAGGGGGAGCAAACACAGCACATCTGGGGGCCCTCCCATCTGTCCCAGAACCGTCTGCCCTAAGCTGAACAGGCTCCAAATGTCATCTCTGCTGCAGTCTTATCTTCCTCTCTGTCCACTATATAGCATCACTCTTTTCTATTTCAGATAATTAATTATCAGAAATTGCCAGAAATAGCTTCAAATCTCACAGCAGTTACCCCTACCCATTAGTGAGCAAGTGGTTGCAGTCTCTCTCTCTCTCTCTGGGATTATTTGTGCTAAGAGGTCAAAGATGGCAAGAGAAATGAAAAGCCATTTGCTTTAGCACCATTAGTACACTTTGTAGATAATTATATAATTTTTCAAGTATTCCTGGGTATTCACTTCAGCTGCCCACTCTTCTGAGTGAACTTTGACAAGAGAAAATTGCAGGTAATTTCTGTTTGTTTGGGTACTGTTTCTATAGTAATAAGGATAATTATTAATAAAGGAAGAAAGTTGTATTAGATTTCAGTCAACAAATAATCTGAATTTTTCCCTTTTAAAAAAATTCTCACAATGCAGAGCTAAAGCAGGGAGAAACAAGGATATCTCCTAGTTTTGCTCACTCCCTCTTTTTATTTTATTTTTTATTTTTTTTTTCGCTTATCTTGCAGGTGAGATATCATTCTCAATTTAATTAAAGTCAGAGGAATAATGGCTACAGGGCTATGTTTCTAGCAGGGATCCCAAATGCCAAGGAGCTTGTGAATTTCTCTAACAAGAGAAGGGTCAAGATCACCCATGTATTTTAAAGACAAGTGTACACCTCTCCTCCCCACCTGCCCCCACCAGTTTGTAAGTTCCATGAAAAGCTTAGAACATCATCCTCAGTCATAAAGGAAGAGAAAGTATTAAATAACAGTGCCTTCAGCAATAACGGTCTGTTCTTCCTTCTATAGGCGAACAGTTGGGCACAAGTAGGCCCCAAACCAGGGGGCTCCACAGGCCAGCCAGCATCCTGCGATTCTCTGGTTGGCTGAAGAGCAAAACAGGCACTATGCTTCCTTCACTGGCACTGACTGAAGCTGAGCCACATGCCCAGGAAGGATGCTTGGGACCAGGGACACAGCAGCCAGCCTGGCAGGAGCTCGCCCCTGGTGAGCTCAGAGCAGTGACCACAGCAGATTGATGAGGGACCCTGCTTTCATTTAGGCTCCTCCAGAGGCAGAGCCTGAGCAAGGATTCGAGGGTCAGATGTTTATTTCGGAGGGAGACCCAGGAAGAAGGGAGTCAATCAGGTGTGCCATTAAGGCAGCTGCCACTGTGGGGACCTGGGATAGTCTCACTGGAGACCTGCACCTAGGAGTCATCTGTCCTGAGGGCAGAGGGAGCTGGAGGATTTCCTGAGTCTCCCAAGATAGATTACTGGAGAGCCGCTTCTGGGCGGCCCTAGTTATCTGACACTTGGCCTGCCAGGCACAGAAGTGGGGACTGTGCAGGACCAGGAGGGCCCCAGACAGAGAAGCACAGGCTGGCAGAGATGGGTCAGGAAACAGACAAGGAGGAGGTGGGGGTGTGGCGCCAACACGGTCCATGTCGGTCACCAAGGTGGATGAGGGGTTGGCGAGCCATGGAGACAGATCAACAGCTCCTTCACTGGCCACTGGGCTAGGGGAATGCTTCCTGGTAAAGAGAAGAGATGTCGGAAGTGAGCCTAAAAGATGGGCGGGAGCTCCCCTGGGGAGTGATGGCGGGATGCAGCACTGAACAGAACAGGAGGCATATGAAGACGGTGATGTCAGGACCCGCGCCCGGGGCCAAGGTTGAGAGAGGAGAGAAAGAAGGTGATGCCAGGGAGAGGGGGGCTACCTAGGCCAGGCAATGAGAGATGCCTGTGACCACCAGGGGAGGAGGAAAGGAAAGGGAGGAGTTCAGAAAAGGGAGTGACAGTACCCAAGTTCATGCTTTGAAGGAACCATCTGCCCATGGTGTGAAGGGCAGTGTGGCATCAAGGAGGCCTGAGGAGGAGCTTGACAGCAGCTTGGGGGTGAACAGGTAGGAGTTTGGGGCTACAGAGAGGTAGTAGGCAGGAGGGAACTGATCAACTCCAGCTGCAGTGCTGTTGACAGGGTTGGGGACACATGGGCTTAGCCATTTCAAAGACAAGAGCCCAGCGCGGTTTGGGAAATGAGGGATAAGACCAGCCCATGCAGGTAATACGTTGGACTGTAACATGATGAAAACCAAATGCACCTGTCTTCTCAGGCCCTACCCTGTTCCCTGAGAGGAGGACACCGCAGATGTCAGGAGAAGAAGCAGGGAGGCGTCCCTAAAAACAGCCATTGGATGCTGAGGCTCAGCTGCTAACCCATCTTCCCTGCATGTTCTCGACTCCCAAAGCCACCTGCTCAGTCTCAGCCAAACGCACCTCCCAGACACCAGTTTTATGTTTAAAGAGATGGTTGGAGTCACTGGAAATCCAGCCAGCAACTCTGCTCTGAACATCACATCACCTCCTTTCTCCATGCTCTGCTGCAGAAGTTCAAACTACCCTTCATCCTGTGACACAGCCTAACAAGACTCTTCACTACCCCTCCCTATGCTCTGTTAAAGAACTATCCTGATGCGTTCCCTTGAAATGCTTTGACCAGACACTCTGTATACTAGTTGTTTGCAAGCTGCATGAAATGGTCCTTTAACTGGCTTATGGGGAAAAAAAGACATCCCCATTCCCACAGGTTTCACCATCTCTCAGGCAATGCCTGTGAAATGCCAGCAGCCCACTTGTCACAGCAGTCACACTGCGGTGTTCTTTTCCTGCTGCCGATCGCTGTGGTGTGAATACCCCTGCTATCAACATGACAAGGTGCATGGCATCCTCTGTGCTCCCCGGTGGGTGTGTGGGAGCCAGACAGCACGCCTTTGGCCTCACTGTTCTGTTAGCCCGCGTCAGAAGTTGCTCTGGTGGACTTGGTGGGTTCCTCTCACCTTCTATTAGAACTACCTGTCGCCTCTGGAGACACACCTGAGCCGAGGAACCAGCTCCTTCATGAACCAGGTGTCATGACTGTAAAAACCCAACAGAGAGAAAGCTACCTCCGTATGGGGTTCTGAGCCACACAGTTCAGTCGGGGCAGACTCCAGGCCCAGAGAGCACTGACGACTCCCTCTGCCCCATTGCTTCGGGGACCTCATCAGCTGCCCTTTCTGGGCTGCACTCTAATTCTCTTATTCTCTGCAGACTTGGAAAGAGAGAACATTAAGAAGTCTTTTTCCCATCCATACTTTACATGCATCCAGCTCTGCTCAGCTGCAGCTTCTCTGTCTTTGGGCATCTTGTTTCCCATCTCACATGTTCCCAGGAGTCAAGAATATGCAGGGAAGAGAGGTTAGCAGCTCAGCCATGTTGGATGCCAGCATCATTATGGCTGCACCCAGGTCACTGGACATCCATCTCCGGGTGTCATGACTCCCAGAATTTCTAGGGGGAGTGGAGCATGGTCATCACCCTGCAGCTCATTCCAAATAAGAACTAGGAGCAGGTAATGGACCCGTTGATTTTCATTTTTTTAAGGAATAATAATACCTGATAGGATATGAATTACACTGTTCTTTTTTCCTTCTACAATCTGCATTTGCAGCATTTTTCATCAATTCGAAGCATTCAAATAAAGATCATCTAGCATGCCTGGGATAATTATGTCTATCAAAGAACACTCACGGGTGCACAAAGCTTGGGAAATGCTACGCCAATGATTTGTTTGAAGTGCAACCCAAGGAGAGGTGTATCTATAGTAACCACAGGCAGGTATTCAAATACCACTGTATTTCCTGATAATGGGTCCATTAATGAAATAGCAGTTTGATTTTCAATCGCACTTAATGATACCTTTTGTGTAACCAACATCCCTATGTGCTGACATGTTCTAACGGGCTGGTGCAAGTGAAGGGACAAAGTCAGGGAGGGGGAGAGGGGCTGGGGAACAATATTTTAGGCTCAGTCAGAAGAGGAGCAGCGCCATCTCAGTTGGAGCTGTAAGGAACTGGCCGCCGACCCCCAGATCAGTCCTGGTGGTCTGATGGTTTGGAAACCCTAGGACTGCCTGCGTCTGCACCTTCCACTCTTGCTGTAGACATTTTAGAAGAGTGGACATGGATACTAGTGGTCAGTTGAGGTCAGCACATCTCAGGTTCCTTGGATACTCCTGGCATCATGCCATCCAGACCTTGGAGGCATAAAGGTCCAAAGAGATTAGAGGAGCTGGAGGAGTCAGCCCTACAGTTCTGGCCATAGAGATAGAAGCACAGATGGTCACCTGGCCCAGACAGAGCCCGTCAGTGGTCCCTCTGTGGGACACATCATTGAGGCAGAAAGAGCTCTGTCCAGGCCTACCAGCAGCTCAGTGCAATGCAGGTAGAGAAGAGAATGCTAAGGATGCCACGTTCAGCCCCACACACTCGGAGAAGCAGAAGAAAGCAGCAGGGAACAGGAAGGAGAGGCAGAGACCCCAGGTTCCCTCAGGACCTTCTCCTGGTTACGGTCTCCCATGGGACTCTGGCATCTTCAGATTCTTAGAGTCCCTAACATCTCCTTCAGTCCTGATCCTAAGCTCACCTTTATTCTGAGCCACTTGCAATGGACCCCAAACAGAGGGATGGGTCTTCATGACACCAGCCACTTCTCATCAGCCCATCTGGTCCTGAAGAAGCATCATTTAAACAACCTTCCAGAAGAGACACGAGTTCTACCAAGATCCTCGCCCAAGAGCTTTGGGGTCACGTTCTGCCAAGTATTTCCCTCATCTGACCCTAAGTGGTTCCTCCAGCAGGTGGAGCTACTGGCCTGGAGCTGGGCTTACACGGGGACCACCTTGAGAGGCTCCATCTTCCCAGTGGACTTTGAGTGATTCTGCTGTGATTGTCCTGAAACTCCCCCGAGTCTAATCAGCTGGACACAGCACGAAACTGGAGAAGAAAACACTGATATTTGGAATGATGAGGGTTTTACTTTGGATCAATTTTTTTCCTTTCAGTTAGAAATTGACGTGCCATTCCTAACCTGTTCTCTCTCTCTCTTTTCACATCTCTGAAAAGGCTCCTATTCATCTGGAAGTCAGCACCACATCCATCCTGTTGTGATTGTCTGGAACCAAAGGCGGCGTAAGCCATTTACAAACCCCTTCTTTCTAACCAGCCTCATTTGTGGGCTCAGCATGGGCTCAACCCCCAGCTGGCAGGGAGCCCCCACTTAAAGGGAGGGTCAGGATCTGTCTAAGCCAGGCATAATCACGTTTCCCAGTGTCCAGTCTCTGAGACCGGAGTGACAGTCAGTATCACTCCATTAGAAACATCATTGATTTACTGAAAGGACCTAGCCAGAGCCTTAGGTACAAGGATGGGCATTGCAACAAAATTAATGAAAAATTCCATACAGCTGAAATGCCCTACAAGAAGAGACCAGTTGTTAAAAAAAAAAAAAAAGATGCAACAGCCACATGATGAAATATGACACAATTCACCAATTCATCCTCAGAATGAAGGATGAATTGAGAATATGGAAAATGCTCATGCTTTTATATGAACAGAAGGGAAAAAGCAAGAGACAGATTTGTGAATAAAAGATCAGTTAAGTTTTGTGTTGCACACACACACATACACACACACACACCTATAACCCAAACATTGGCAGGAGATATTGAAAGGAAGCAAACAGGAATGCTAGGCTGACTGGAGACTTCAATTTTCTTCTTAATAATTTCCTATATTTTCCCAAATATACATACAAACGTGAATTTCTTTTTTAATTAGAAAATGTCATATTTATATAAGTACATAAAACACTGCAAATGCAGTACCACGGACTACGCAATCCAGAGATTAGCAACAAGCTGAAGAGCGGCCGTGAAGAGCTCAGAGCAGATACCTTCTTTGGCCCCAGGGCACCAAATCATATCTTGGAAATCCATATGCATAAAGAACAGATTTTAAACTCAAATAAAACCTTCATTCACTAATCATTCCCCAGACGCGCTTCTCACTTTCCCACTTATGTGGTTTCCAGTCTCAGGGGCCATCTTCCCTGTCCCCCACCCTGGGGACAGGGCCGTCCATCCATCCATCCATCCACCCAAGGGTGGGCTCCAAGTCCCTTTACTGCCCCTGGAGGAGGAACCGGGGTGGCCAGTGTCTCTCCACCCGCCCCCAGGTGGAGTCAGAGTCTAGAGAACACACTAAAATGACCCACAGAGTAAAGAGACTCAGCACATCCTCTGGCCAGAGCCCTCAGTCCCACCCTAGGGAATGGGCATCTCCACCCAGTGGATGGGAGGAAAGAGCAGAGGGTCAGAGATGCTCTGAGCTTCCGACAACACATTAACGCAGCTTCTGCCATTTTCCTCCTGCCTGCGGTATTTCCTCATTATGACAAACTGACATATAAAGGAAATCAAGAAGGGAGTGAATGTGGAGAAACATTTAGGAACATGTAAACATGGCACAATTTAAAATGTTTCTCTGACTCCAACTTAAGAGATACATTTATGTTTTTTTTTTTTTTTCTTATGCATTCAGGTAACTTTCTAATGGAGCCACCATCTCACACAAAATTGGGTTCTCCTTGGATTAATATCTCTGAAAATTAAGTTGATTTATAACCAATTTTCTCCTCATTTAAACAGCGACCTGCAAGGGCTCCTCTGGGGAGCCCGTGGGATCCGAGAAATGATGGGTTGCCAGGAAAGCTCAGTGAAGCAGAATCTCTGGAAACATGGGCATCTGGAGGTGGGTGCTCAAGGGAGCAAAACAATGCGTGTCCATATTTTACATCCCTAAGTCACCTCTGGAGTCAGACGCGCACTTTCTGGGGACAAGGAAGCACTAGCTGGGTAATTATAAAGCAACCTCATCTGAATTACGATGCTCAAAACACAGTGGTCAAAAAGCACCATTGCGTTTGCCTCCACTGGGTCCTCAGCCCACACCAGCTGGTTTGCCCATGGCTCAGCATCTTCAGAACACTGGGAGATGCCCCCCAACACAGGGACCCTGAGACAGGTCAGCCCCTCCTGAAGCTTTGGAATGACACAAGGGGGCCCGTCTCCTGTAGCCAAGATGGAAAGGCCAGATGTATTTAGAAAGGTCCGCCAGTTGTTCTGCTGCTAAATCACGTCCAACTCTGTGACTCCATGGACTGCAGCACGCCACACTCCTCTGTCATTCACTATCTCCCAGAGTTTGGGAGACAGTGAAGGACCCACCAGATGCACCCACAGGTGCAAAATAAGCAGACTTGGTTCTCAGAGGGTGCGCCCATCTCTGCTGCTGAGAAAACACCATGCTTTGTTATATTTATGATCATTCTAAGTAAAATGCATCACCTATGCGCGTGCACATGTGTCTTTGTGGCAGGGACAGAAAGTGAGTGAGATGACTGTCCCTGCAAGGGGGTAATAACCAGCTATGAGTGTAAGCACCCACTGTGTGCTGGGCGTGTGTCATCCCCACCACCCTTCACTGGACTCCACGAGGCTGTCACTCCATCAGCCCTTTATCCATGAATAAGGAAACAAGGTGACCTCTGTAAGGATGTCCCAGTGGAGGGCATAGTGTAGCCACTTGGCATTCCCTTCCATGGAAGCACAGCTTCTCATGCAGCATCCAACACGCTCTGTATTTCACCATTCACTCTGCTCACTGTCCATAAGTCCTGCTAAGGCAAGTGAATTGCCTCACTGTTCTCTGTGTTGAAGGCCCTGGAGAGAGCAATGCTCAGTAAATATTTGCTTGATGGAAAGAGGCATGCATGCTCTTAGCCATCTTCTTCTACCTGATCTAGTTGGCTCTGGCTCCTGGAACTCTTCCCAAACCAACAAAGGACTTTCCAGAAGTATTTCAATCCAGGCTGCCGATATTCCACTGTTTTCAGAGGTTTGTTATGCTGCCCTTTCAGAGGCTCCCCTGTGCCCACCCACATTCACGGAGCCTGAGAGAGGAGCAGGTAGGTCAGGAGTTCCTGCTTCTCTTCTGTCTGTGTCTTCTGTTAATGTTCCTGACGACATGGATGTGTATCGCTTTTTAATAAGGGGAAAAAAGAAATCAAGAAAGTGACTGCCTTTTTTTTGTTTGTTTTAAAATTCTGGTCACAGTGCATGACATGGGGAATCTTAGTTCCCTGACCAGGAATGGAACCCACACTCCGTGCATTAGAAGGTGAATTCTTAACCTCTGGACCACCAGGGAAGTCCCACAACTGTCTTCTGATAACTCAAAAATGATGCCTCTGCACTTACAGCCCTGGAGTTCCTTTGTCTCAGGTGAGGAGGACAGAGAAGACCCGCCACCCCAGCCCTGCCCCAAGCCTGGGATTTTCCTTTCTTGCCAGATAGCAGAAACCTGTAAAGACTAACAAAATCCTAGGCATGGGATACTGTAAAAAGTAGACAAATGACTCATGATGCTCAGAGCTCTGGTCCCACTGTGCCCCTTCCTGTTATTCCCAAGCGGAATGGGCTGATTAAAGGCTAATTGTGTTGTTGTTGCTGCTGCTGCTGCTGCTAAGTCTCTTCAGTCGTGTCCGACTCTGTGCGACCCCACAGACGGCAGCCCACCAGGCTCCCCCGTCCCTGGGATTCTCCAGGCAAGAACACTGGAGTGGGATGCCATTTCCTTCTCCAATGCATGTTGTTATGGAGGCAAAATTGGGAAGGTTATTCTGCACTCAGAAGACACTGACTGGAGCCATGGGTTACCCCCTAGTTGAAAGCTTCTATGGACCTGGAACTCACTACCTAACAGGGTTAGACTGTCTCATCTGGCAATCTCTTCTTTGTGTTAAGTTTTTGTTGTTGTTCAGCCACTAAGTTGTGTCTGACTCCTTGCGATCCTATGGACTGCAACATGCCAGCTTCCTTGTCCTCCAATATCTCCCAGAGTTTTCTCAAATTCACATCCACTGAGTCTGAGATGCTATCCAACCGTCTCCTCCTCTGTGGCCCCCTTCTCCCCTGCCTTCAATCTTTCCCAAATTCAGGGTCTTTCCCAATGAGTAAGCTCTTCACATCAGGTGGCCAAAGTATTGGAGCTTCAGCTTCAGCACCAGTCTTTCCAGTGAGTATTCTGGGTTGATTTCCTTTAGGACCTGTAGTAGGCAGAGGCATAGGTAGGGTTGGGAATCTTGATTCTAGCAACAGCCTGTGGGGGCAAACTGCAGCCAGCCACTTACTAGCTGGACTCTGAAAAAGACACTTGACCTCTCCTCACTGTAGAGAAGAGAAGTTGATGCTGCAAATGCCACACCATTCAAGATACTTTATAAGGGATAGAATGAAAGCAAGGTCTTAGCTCAAAGCAGGTGAGTTTCAGGTCTGGTCTGATCTAGGACAGATATGATGCAATGTCATCACCCCCTGGGCAGGTCACTGTCCCTTGAAACACAGCACGGGCCCACCAGCTCAGCCTGTGTGATAGCCTGGGATGATTCCAAAAGGCTGAGTTCTCCCTGAGTGCCTGAAATGGTTTGAATTGTATGCAGGTCTGCAGCGATGCTGCAGGAGCTCAGGTGCTAACCATAGTAATTCACTCTGAGCAGCCTGGCACTTGCTGCCCAGGGTGATAATGCATACCCTAAAGAATGCTCTTAATGAAAATGTTTAGGATATCAGATTCAGCCAGGACTCCCACAGGAAGGCAATTCCCCCCAGATGAGCAAGTCCCGCTGTCCTGGGGCATGGGAGAAAAACACGGGGTGAGAAAGGGCAGGTGGGAGCCTGGCTGCCCGTGGTGGAGGCACACTGACACTGCTTAAATGCATTATTTTTATTTCTTTTTGATCTGGATGCAGGCAAATTGCTGGCCTGATACAGCCAAGAGTCTGGGTCTAGCAGGATGCCTTCACTTCACCAACAAATACCTACTGTATATCTGTATGTGTGCCTTGGTGGAGGTGTTGGGTGGGTAGTGGGCTGCACAAACAGACCGAGCATCTGCTCTCACTGACCTTCCACACCTCTGGGAAACACGCAGCCCAGCCCCAAACGCCTAGCTTTTCAACTGGATAAATGTGAGACTAAGAGAAGGAAGCCAGTGGGAATAAAGAAGAATGCTCTTGGCCGTGCGTGTCAGCGCCTCCTGCCCTCTGTCTCCTTGCCCTCAGCCCTTAGCTGGTCCCACTGTACTTTTGGAGGGAAGAGCGGAGAGGACTGGAGGGAAAGCTGTGGAGTACACACTGGACTCCAGCACCTATTTCCTGCGCTGCTGTAAGAAATCACAACCAACCTCGTTAGAGCAACACAGACACATCCGCTCCCAGTTCTGGAGGTCAGAAGCCCAAAAACAAGGTGTGAGCAGGAGGAACGGCATCCTGTTCCAGGCTCCAGGGGAGAATTCTTTTCTGTGCCTTTTCCAGCTTCCAGGGGCCATTCACACCCCTGGACTCATGGACTCATCATCTTCAAAGCCAGCACGCAGCATCTCCCCATCTCTCCCTCTGACTCTGACCCTCCTGCTTCCCTCTTATAAAGATCCTATGATTACATCAAGGCTAGCGGATAACCTAGGATCCACTCCCATATCCAGGTCCTTAACATGAGCACATCTACAAAGCCCCTTCGCCAAGTCAGGTGACACAACCGCAGATTCCGTGAAATTGGACATGGACACCTTTGGGGACCATTATTCAGTGGACCAGCATGACCAGAGGCAATCCTCTGGTCCTCTCACTGCTTAGCTGAGATTCCACCTCTGAAAACATTGCTGTCCCCGACATCCTGTGGTAGGGAGAAACACATCATTCAGGGAATTTACCGTTTTCCTTGATAAAAAGTTTGTGGTTTGTTTTCTTTTTTTTTTAATGTGATGATTTAGGGTTGCTTTGTCTTAACAGCAAAGAGAATGAATATACTGAAGTGGTTGCACTGGGTTTTATTTTATCAGAGGTTGGAGAATCTTGTGCTTTAGAATGTCCTCGAGTCTTCTCTCCAGCTAGGTTTCTGGAACAGAAATTCCTGTTACTAAGATGCTTAGGATGACCAACGGGCTGGGAAAGGATGGGTGAGAGATTACTTTGTGAGTCTTGCTGCCTCACTGCTTTGTCCCGGAGCCTCACCACCCACCAGATGTCACTGATTGGAGTGACCACTGGGAAAGTCACTTTGTTTACACCATCTCCATGAGAACGACTTGCATGATGGCGGTTTTGAATCTCGGGAATATGAAACATTTTCATAAAGCATAACTAACCTGCTCACAATTTGATGTGCTGCCATGAGAGGAGAAATGGGAAACTGGCGGCTGTGAGTTGAAGGGATGGGAGGAGGGAGGCAAGGAGATTCGGGGTAGGGGGGGCCACCATTTCCTCTGGATGCTGCTGCGAAGGGCCTCCAGGGCACGTCACTCTAAGTATCCCAGGTGATAAGCTTTGAAAGTCAGAGGAGGCCACAAGGGCCAGAGTGGTGCCCCCTCGGTCCAGTGCCCTTGTCAGAGTGGCCGTCCTTCTCTCTCCAGTGGGTGCAGGGCTGAGCTTGAGCAGGACTCTGGCTTCAAAGACCTCAGGGAACCTGCAGTGGCTGCGGCGACAGCGCTCACCTCCAGGCTGCAGAGACACTCGGCTGACCCCCCTGGCCCGGGGGACAGGGATGGCTGGCAGGACCGTGGAAAAGCTGAACTCCCTGTCTCTTGCTTGTCAGCCAGGAGACTCGAGCTGAGATGCAGGCAACCCAATAGGCTGCACCCGCTGCTCTGATCTCTAGTTGGAAGAGTGCATGGCCCAGGGCATCATAAAGCAGTACCCAGGCCTCCCCAGCCCTCCTTACTCCCTCTGGCTTCCCCTCCTCCCTAGCCTTCTTGACCTGGGTCCTCAAAATCCCCTCTGAGCTGGAGGCAGGCAGGCTCTTCCTGTTACTTTAGGAAGGAAGATGCCCTGAACTTTGGGAAGGAAGACTGGACAGATAACATCACCAGCTAAAATAAAAATACATCCCAAGACTCAATAATCAGCCTGGCACAGAGTCCAGAGGATGGGTTGAGTGAGGGCTTGGCTGCGGGTCTGTGTTTCTCTGGTCACCAGGCACTCAGGGAGACGGCTTCTCTCACCCTCCTGTTACCTCTAGTCCCACAGCCTCCAGAGGTGACCCATGTCCGCCTCCTGGGGTCTCTCTTCTCATTCTTTCAGCCTCTGACCCAGACTCTCCTCTGTGGGTCACATGGAAGGGATTCAGTCTTCAGTGGGCGCAGTGCAGGGAGCGGGGTACCTGGGGACCTTCCAGAAACTCGCTAAGTCATGGCTCCATGTGGCTCAGGGCTTGGCTTCTCCACTGGAGCATCCTGAGACTTGCTGGATTCCTCAGAGCTTCCCCAGGAAGGAAGGAGAGACTCCCCATGGGGCTTCAGGTGAGGGGGGCCCTTCAGGATCAGAGGGAAGAGGGTAATGCTGGAAGACACCGAAGCTGGAATGTGCAGTGACTTGAGGCGCGTACAGGACTGCTTCTTCTGAGGGCCGTGAGAGAACATGTGCGCAAGGCCTCTCCCCACTTCCCGCTGCTTTGCTGGCATCTTCACTGTTCCTGACTTGTGCCTGTGTCCCCTGGGTCTCCCCTCCACGTTCGCAGAGCATTCTCCCTGTGTGCCTACTTGTGTGCTCAGTCGCTCAGTCGTGTCGACTCTTTGTGACCCCATGGACTGTAGCCCGCCAGCTTCCTCTGTCCATGGGATTTTCCAGGCAAGAATACTGGAGTGGGTTGCTATTTCCTCCTCCAGGGGATCTTCCTGACCCAGGGATCCAACCTACATCTCTCGTGTCTCTTGCATTGGCAGGCAGATTCTTTACCACTACCTGGGAAGGCCTCCTGGGCACCTACCTCTGCCTAAACTCTCTCTCTTTTGATAAGGACACATTGTTTTAGAATCTACCCTCGTGACTTCACTTTAACTCAGTTACCTCTATAAGGGCCCCCTCTCCAAATACAGGCACATTCTCTGGTCCTGGAGACCAGGACCCCAACATTTGGCTGGGGTGGGAATGACTCAGTTCAGCTGACAGTAGTAGACCAGTAGACCACCTCCTTTTGTCCTCAAGACCAGAGAGTATTATCTTCCTCCACACACAGATGCACAACGTGAGGCTTAGAAAAGTGAGATAACGGGCCCAGCGCCATAAGCCTTGTGAATAATGGAGCCAGGATGCAGACCTCAACAAGTTCCAAGCCTAACTACTCTCCCGCAGTTGACTCCCCTTCGCACAGGACACTCTGAGTTATCAGCAACCTGCATTTC
Source organism: Bos mutus (assembly GCF_027580195.1). Taxonomy (NCBI): domain Eukaryota; kingdom Metazoa; phylum Chordata; class Mammalia; order Artiodactyla; family Bovidae; genus Bos; species Bos mutus. The sequence continues at coordinate 40,247,038 of NC_091629.1, read as the reverse complement.
TGATGACGGCCGGCGTCCCTTCTGCAGAGAGACAGTGATTCATGTCACCTGGGGCTCCAGAGATGAGGCCAAGGCAGGTGTGCCAGGAAAGGAGAAATAGAAGGAGATTAACTAGGATTTCAGAGAACCCTGAGGGGCTGCGGCATCGAGTCCAGGATTTAAGACTCGGGATGCTTGAAAACCAGAGACTCACGTCCGTGTCTCCAGGGAGAACACTGATGATGACAGCGTGTTTCTGAGCATGCTCCAATAGCAGGTGGAGATTAATTAGGAGTTTTTGGTTACAAGAAATAGAAAACCTCTTGAACTTGCCTAAGCCAGGAGAGGTGGAACTCAGGACAAAGATCCCCATGTCTCACGGGACCCAGGGATGCAGGGTGCAGGCTGGGCAGAAGCAGCCCCTCCACCTGCCTCTCTGGGCTTCTGCACACCTAGATTCACGCCCACTCTCCACCTGATTCCCAGCCAGTGGCCGTGCAGACAGTCACCTCTGACACCCAGTCCTGTCTGTTTGTGTTGGAGAGACATCCATCTGACAGTCTCTTGGACCCAGGTCCAAATTCACAGGGTACAGAATCTGATTGTCCCAACTCAGGTCAAGGGTCCACACCATGGCCTGCAAGTCTAGTCTGGGATGCGAGGGGAGGATGGAGTGGACCACGGTGCCCACTGAGCAAAGACCCTCCCATCCCCCTGCCCTTCCTTCCTCCGACATGAGCAGGTCTGGGCTTGGCCTTTGTTCTTTCAGGACTGAGTGTAGAAATGAGGGGACCATGAAAAGGAGTCAGAGGAAACTTCTTTGTTTAAAAAATGCCCTGGTAGTTGGAGGGATAGAGCTGTGTTTCTACAAACCTAGCGATTCAAACCCCATGGTGAGTGGCATTTCCATGGTCTCCTCTGAACAGGCCTGCTGCTTCTGCATTGTCTCTTAGCAACTAAATACCTGACTAATATTCAATTTTTTTTCCAAGGCTTTAAGAGCTGCAAGATATTAATTCCAAACAAGACATCCAAATTGTTACTCTGGAAACTTGCGTACATTCCCCTCCGTAGGTTAGATGATAAAATGCCACATTAAAAATAGCCCTGATTATTTCACCCTAGCTTCCCAGGAGCGGGATCAGAAGCCCTGTTCTCAGGCCTGTTTTGCTGGCTGCTGGCAGCTGGGAGCACCCCCACACACACGCTGCAGTGGCCCCTCCAGGAAAGCAAGCAGCTGGGCTCGTGTAGCGCCTGGCGTGGACGACAGATGACCGCTTGCTGTCCAGGTAACTTTGAGGGGCCTGTGACCTCTCTGAAGCTCAGTTTGCTCCCCTGGAAGTTGGGAACCTTAGTGCACTCAGAAGGTGAGCCCCATGGATGACTAAGGATGTTTAATGTGATACAAAGAGCAGAGGAAGCCTGAAGGTTGCGGGGAAGGGTCAGAGAGTAGGAACAGTCACTCTCAATGAACAGTAACAGACAGAGGGAACTCGGTCCGCCAGCTGGGCCACTGGATCTGTTCCAGTGATGCTCAGAGTCAAAGGTACGGATTTACAGGCATTTATCAGGGAAAAATATTTACTAACAAAGAACTGGCCAGATTCCAGTTCTACATGGAAGGAGCTTGGGAGTCACCACTTCATACTAACAAGTGAAAAGTGAACTCACTGAAAAATCAGCAATTCTTCTCGGCTCTTAAAATGGGAGACACAGGCAAATGCTGCCACCAAAGTTGAAGAGACGCACAAATGCAGGAAGTCCCAGCATCTCCAGGGCAGCAGCCAGTGCAGGGGCAAGAGATCCTGAACTGAAATTCATGAATCGTGGGGTGGTTGGCCCAGTGTGAATGACACTGAGAGTGGAAACCCCAAGGGACCCGGTTATAGGTCCCCCACCATATTGTGAGATACACTTCCAAGAACTTGACTATTCTCTTGTAAAAAATATCAGAGAAAAATCCCCTCATGCTTCCAGCAAGGTGAGGGGAAAAGGAACCATTTTTGACTGCTCCAGAGAACTCTGTTCTTCTTAACAGTATTCTACCTCAAAGGAAACTAGTTAACCAGAACCTAACCTGCAGAGTTCCCAAGTGGTGCTAGTGGTAAGAGCCCGCCTGCCAATGCAGGAGACATTAGAGACTTGGGTTCTATCCCTGGGTCAGGAAGATCTCCTAGAGGAGACCATGGCAACCCACTCCAGTATTCTTGCCTGGAGAATCCCATGGACAGAGAAGCCTGGAGGGATACAGTCCTTGGGCTCACAAAGAGTTGGACATGACTGAGCACTTAAACATACACATGACTAGGGAAAGGAAGCAACCAACTTCAATCTCTTCCTGCCACCCCACCCCTTTGTCTCTAACAAAGGAGAGAAAACAATGAGAACCCTGGAGGAGTTCACAGTCTAGAGACAGAAGCTCACGGAAGACAGAGACCTAATCACAGGCTACAGGACCCTACCCCTCTCCCACTCCTCATCACCATGTGAAGAAAAGAAAGTGCAAGTTGCTCAGTCATGGCTGAGTCTTTGTAACCCCATGGATTGTAGCCCACCAGGCTCCTCTTTCCATGAGATTCTCCAGGCAAGAATAATACAGTGGGTAGCCATGCCCTCATCCAAGGGATATTCCCATCCCTGGGATAGAACCCGCATCTTCTGTGTCTCCTGCATTGCAGGCAGATTCTTCACTGCTGAGCCACCTCGAAAGCCCCCATCAAGTTAGTATCAGACAGCAAATCTCAGACCCAGGAAGCTTAGAGAACACCAAGCATTATAAACACTGGGAAAAACTACATATGGAACCTCACCATCAAACTACAGGAAATCAAAAATGAAGAAAAGACCCTGAAGGAGCCAGAGGGGAGAACACCTCACCCATGGAGGATTAAAGATAAGAATTACATCCGACTTCTCCACAGAAACAATTCAATCAAGGAAAGAGTGGAATGAAATATTTAAAGTGTAGGGAGAAAAAATCCCCACCAGACTAAAATTCAACCTGTGAAATTATTCTTCAAAAGTGAAGGAGAAAGAATGATTTTCTCAGTCAAACAAAAATTGAGGGCATTTGGGCTGGTAGACCTGCCTTGTAAGAAATATTAAAGCCATTCTTCAGAGATAAGGAAAATAATATAGGTCAGAAACTCAAATCTACATAAAGAAAGAAGAATGTTGAAAAGAGGATAAGTGAAGGTAAAAGAAAACTTATTTTTCCAATTCTTCTTTGATCTAAGAGATAACAGTTGCCCAAAATAATAATGGCAAAATGTATTTGATTTATGTTTGCTTACATATATATATTTGTAACTGCTAAGTCACTTCAGTCGTGTCTGACTCTCTGCAACACTATGGATCGTAACCCACCAGTCTCCTCTGTTCATGGGCTTTTTCAGGCAAGAATCCTGGAGTGGGGTGCCATTTCCTCCTCCAGGGGATCTTGCTGACTCAGGGACTGAACTCACATCTTTTTTCTCTCCTGCATTGGCAGGCAGGTTCTTTACCACTAGCACCACCTGGAAAGCCTATATATATATATGTATATATGCTTATGTGTGTGTATGTGTGTGTGTGTGTGTGTATATATATATATATATATATAAGTGATGAATAGGAGCATAATATTAAGGATAAGAGAAAGGAGTTAGAAATATTTTGTTATTATAAGGTACTCACACCGTTCATGAAGAGGTGCTGTATTCTTTGAAAGTGTACTTTGGTTAGTGGTAAGTGTATATTGAAAACTCTAGGGCAACAGCAAAAAAGTTGTTTACATATACACAATGGAGTATTACTCAGCCATTAAAAAGAATACATTTGAATCAGTTCTAATGAGGTGGATGAAACTGGAGCCTATTATACAGAGTGAAGTAAGCCAGAAAGAAAAACACCAATACAGGATATTAACACATATATATGGAATTTAGAAAGATGGTAACAATAACCCTGTGTACGAGACAGCAAAAGAGACACTGATGTATAGAACAGTCTTATGGACTCTGTGGGAGAGGGAGAGGGTGGGAAGATTTGGGAGATGGCATTGAAACATGTAAAATATCATGTATGAAACGAGTTGCCAGTCCAGGTCCGATGCACGATACTGGATGCTTGGGGCTAGTGCACTGGGACGACCCAGAGGGATGGTATGGGGAGGGAGGAGGGAGGAGGGTTCAGGATGGGGAACACGTGTATACCTGTGGCGGATTCATTTTGATATTTGGCAAAACTAATACAATTATGTAAAGTTTAAAAATAAAATAAAATGTAAAAAAATAATAATAAAATTTTAAAAAAAAGGTGTATAACCAATATGCTAAGAAATGAGAGAAAATGGAATGATATTAAATGCTCGATTAACACCGCGAAAGGCATAAAAAGTGTAGAAGCAAAAATAGACTAACAACCGGTGCAACAAACAGGAAACAGTAGTGAATGGGGTGCACGTGCGCGTGCTAATTCGCTTCAGTCATGTCCGACTCTGCGACACCACAGGCTCTAGCTTGCCACTCTCCTCTGTCCATGGGATTCTCCAGACACGAATACTGAAGTGGTAGCCATTCCCTTCTCCAGGGAATCTTCCCAACCCAGGGATTGAACTCACGTCTCTTGTGTCCCCTGCATTGGTGGGTGAGTTCTTTACCACTAGCACCACCTGAGATTGAACCCAGGTTTCCTGCGTTGCTGGCAAATTCTTCACCATCTGAACCACCAGGAAAGCCCTGATGAATACAGTAGCTAAATATTAATCCAGTTATGTCAATAATCACTTCGAATGTTAATGACCTAAATGCACCAATTAAAGACAGAGATTGTCAGAGTGCATCAATAAACAAGATCCAACTACATGCTGTTTGCAAGAAACCCACTTTATATGGAAAGACACATACATATTAAAAGCAAATGGATGGAGAAAAATCTACCAACTCTAACACAGAAAAGCAGGAGTCACTCCATAATTGCAGACAAAGCAGACTCCAGAGCAAGGAGAGTCATCAGGGATAAAGAAGGGCTTTACACGATGATAAAGGAGTCAGTTTCCTGAGAAACGTAACAGTTTTTAACAAGTATGGGCCTAACAGCAGAGAATCAAACTAACTGATAGAACTGTAAGGAGAAATAGACAAACCCACTATCATAATTGACAACTTCAACACCCCTCTCTTGGAAATGGACAGATCCAAAAGGCAGAAAATCAGAAAGGACACAGCTGAACTCAACTGGATGTAATTGCCATATAGAGACAACTTCATCCAACAATAAAAGGATGCACATTTTTCTCCAACTCGCATGAACATGCACCAAAATAGACCACACTCTGGGCTATGACACACTCCTTAACAAATCTAAAAGAATAGAAATGATACTATGTCTGCTTCCAGACCACAGTGCACTAAACTCAAAATCCATTAACAGAAAGATAACCAGGAAATCTCAGAGGGTGTGGAAATTAAACAATGCACTTTTAAACAGCACGTGAGCCAAAGAAGAAAACTTAAGAGAGATTTAAAAATACTCTTAACTAAAGGAAGATGTAAACACAACTAACCAGAATTCGTGGAAGGCAGTGAAAGCAGCACTTACGCCATTGATTGCACGGAAGAGAAAAGAAGAAAGACCTAAAATCAAGAATCAAGGTTTCCACTCCAGGAAATTAGAAGTGAAGAAAAAATTAAATCCAAAGTAAGCAGCAGCAGAAGAAATGAGAATAATTAGTGCAGAAACCAATGAAGTTGAAAACAAGAAATCAATAGAGGAAAATCAATGAAAACAAAAGCTGATACTTTGAAAAGATCAAAAAAATCAATAAGCCTCTAGCCAGACTAAGAAAAAGAGAGAGGACACAGATTACTAATATCAGAAAAGAGAGAACATCCCTGAAGATACCATGGACATTGTAAGGCTAAGCAAGGAATATTATCAACAACTCTGTGCCCACAAATTGGAGAAAGTAGACGAAATGAACCAATACCTTGAAAGGTGCAACTGGTCAAAACTCACATTAGAAGAAATAGATTATATGAAAAGGCATATATATACATATACATATATATATATATACATGCTCAATTGCTCAGCCATGTCTGACTCTAAGCGACCCCATGGACTGTAGCCTTCCAGGCTTCCTGTGTCCATGGGCTTTCCCACACAAGAATACTGGAGTGGGTTGCCATTTCCTTCTCCGGTCAGGATCTTCCTGACCCAGGAACTGAACCAGCATCTCTTGTATCTCCTGCATTGGCAGGTGGATTCTTTACTGTTGTGCCACCTGGGAATGCCAATATCTAAAGAAATAAGTAATGACCTTTCAAAAAACAGAAAGGACCCAGATGAGATGGGCTCACTGATGAATTCTGGTGAAAACCCAAAAGATGTCACAGAATTAATGACTGGAAAAGAAAGGAAATCATAAACTAGAAAAGCACAAGTTAGAGTTCATCAAAACAATCATGACCTTTTCGGGGGGGCGGGGGCGTCCATGGTCCAGACCTCCCTACCCCTCCCTCCATCTATCCATCTTGGATGCTGCTCGAACTCCTAAACCCCCAGCAAATGCAGCTGTTCAGGGACCCCGGACCCTTCCTTACCACCACAGATGTTTTTCTCAGCCTGTGCCCGCTCAGAACAACAACTTCCTTTTAGTCTCAGTACCTGGCGGGTGTGGGGAAAGGCTCTACCCTGGAAGAAATCACGAAAAGAAATAATAAATGAGAAACACAAAGGATAGAATTGCTCTACAAAATCACAAGATGTTTGCCTTTAAAAAGCCAAAAAAAAAACAAGCCTTGGGACTTTCCTGGTGGTCCAGTGGTTAAGACACTGTGCTTCCACTGCAGGGAGTCAAGGGTTTGATCCCTGGCTTGTCAGGGAATTAAGATCCCTCATGCCAAGAGATGAGGCCAAAAAAAAAAGAGAAAGATACAAGCCTTGGAAACCAGAAGCAGGATATATTGAAATGAAAGGACTCTATTTACAACTCAGGGCCTTGGCCATTAGAACTCCAGGTGAGTTCATTAGTTTACAATTCAGTACCTAGGCCATTAGAACTCCAGACCAGCCAGGGTGCTCTCTCAGCCCTTGGTCCTTGCTGGGGATTGGCCTGAGGGGCATCCCAGGGGTGTGGAGCTGAGAGGTCAGTCACATAGGAGGGTCCAGGACCCAAGAGCAGGAAACTAGCAGTTGGAGGCTCAAGTGCTGCAGACATTGGTCCACACTGGCCTCACTCACTCAGCGTTGACTTAACACAGGAAAGGTTTGAGTCCCAGCAGGCTTGGAGGGCGGGACCCCCAGGAGCCAACTTGCTTCCTGCTGGAGAAACCTCACAGAGAGCCAAGGACATGGAGCCTCCCTCCCCAAGCCCACCAGAGCATTGGGAAGTGCCTGACTTTCACCTGCTGGGTCTTAAAGCAAGTCATCCCCACAAGGCCCTTCCTGAAGCCTCAGTCTTCTCATCTGTAAAGTGGAGTGGTATCTATAAAATGGAAACAATAATAAAATCACTCTTATATGATTATAATATATATTATTGTGGGGTAAAATAATAAGCCATCAGAATGGCTCACTGTGTATGCTATGCAAACATTAGCAAAGGTTACTACAGGATCTTTTCTTCCTTGGAGTATAACTGCTTAATAGTATTGTGTTAGTTTCTGCTATACAGCATCATGAATCAGCTGTATTTTTATACATATTCTCTCTCTCTGGAGCCTGCCTCCCACCTCACCGCCATCCCACCCCTCTAGGTCATTACAGGGCACGAGGCCATCTATTTTGCAAGTTGCTATGTGTACGTCAATACTATTCTCCAGCTCATCCCACCCTCCCCTCCCCCTACAGTGTCCGCAAGTCCGTTCTCTCTGTCTGTGCTTCTGTTCCTGCCTTGCAAATAGGTTCATCTATACCGTTTTTCTAGACTCCGTATATATGTGTTAACATATGCTATTTGATAATATGCGATATTTGGTTTTCTTTTTCTGACTTGCTCCACTCTGTGTGCACTCTCACGGCAACCTTTGTTCGGTGGAGCTGTCATCATTACACTTACTCACAGGTGAAGAAGCTGAGTCATAGGGAAGGCAGGGGTTTGCACCAGCAAACTCTGTGGCCAGCCCTCAGCGGACTTGTCTAAAGTTCTTGCAGAAAACAGCACACAGCGTAACGGGCCTTTCCAAGTGGCCCCGCACCATGTATGATAAAGCCGCTCAATCTGGCATTCTATCAGCTGGAAATCCTTGTTAACTGGCGATTCTACCATACAGTGTTAATTGATATTCATAAGGAACTTAATTGAAATTAAGTTTAAAATAGCTTTAGTGTTAAGTGCATTTTAGTCTAATTCCTTGAAAATTGGTCATCTGTGTACAGTAGACAGGGCGTCTTCAGTGGCTCAGCGGTAAAGAATCCACCTGCAATGCAGGAGACACAGGTTCAATCCCTGGGTGGGGAAGATCCCCTGGAGAAGGAAATGGCAACCCACTCCAGTATTCTTGCCTGGAGAATTCCATGGACAGAGAAGCCTGGTGGGCTACAGTCATGGAGTCGCAAAGTGTCGGACACGACTAAGTGACTGAGCGTGCATACACACAAGTCCAGTAGATAAGGTAACAAGAAAACATGCCTAAAAAAAAGCACTCAACCTGGAGCTCCCCAGATGCTGAAGCCCCTGTGAGAGAAGAGGGGTTAGTAGGGGAGGGTCAGCTCCTATACCCCACAGCCACTGTACATGCTCAGGAAGCTGAACCACTCACTTCCCAGACTTTTCTCTACAGCCCCTAGGACAAGAGAATGCTGACCCCTCGAGGGTACCACATCACCCCGCAACCTCCAGCCCCACCCAGTTTAGGAGCCTAGTGTGGTGGTGGTGGTGATTTAGCCACTAAGTTGTGTCCGACTCTTTGTGACCCCATGGACTCTAACCACCAGACACCTCTGTCCATGGGTTTCTCTAGGCAAAAATACTGGAGTGGGTTGCCATGCCCTCCTCCAGGGGATCTGCCTCACCCAGGAATCAAACCCGTGGACCCAGGTCTCCTTCATTGCCAGGCAGATTCTTTACCACTGAGCCACCAGGGAAACCCTTAGGAGCCTATGGTGAATCCCCAAATTACACCTAAGTCCTAATACCCAAAACCTGCAAATGCGACCCTCTCTGGAAATAGGGGTTTTGCACATGCAGTCAGGTCAAGCATCTTAAGATGCAGTTGCCCTGGATTTAGGGTCGCCCTAAACCCAGTGACACATGAGGAATAGGAAGCCAGGTAGATCACAGAGAGATACTCAGAAGGGGGAAGGCCTGTGAGGACAGAGGCTCCAGGGAAGGGTGCTTCCTGCCTAAAACTCAAAATACCCAGGATGTATTTTTATCCTCCCAGACTGTTTGCAAATATCCTCAAAGGCTGTTGAAACCAGTAGCAACTGGAATTGCTACACATTTTATTAGCAGTTCATCCAGACGCATTTAGCACCTAGGTAATGCACCTAATTGATAAATTTGCAAACTGAATTCAGTGAAGTGAACTGTGTTAGATTTCAGGGAGTTGGTCCTGCAGCAGAGTGTTCATTTGGGGAACGGACTGACCACGAGTTAGTCCTGCCAACCAGTGCTTCAGGCACAAAGCTTTCTCTCCCTCAGTCACAGACCCTCTCAACCCTGTTGACCTTCTCCAAGAAGCTTGTCCTCTGCCATCTGCAGACACGTTTAGGCTCCACTGAGAACCCCATTTCTTTGGTTCAACTTTTCCAACCTGTGGGCTGAGCATGTAAATAACTCTGCTAATCATTGTTTCCAGCACCTCGGGGTTAGAGAGATGAGGTCAAGGAGCTGGTTCCTCCTACTGAAATGTGAAATGAGTGCTTCTTCCCTAAACCACAGCGAGGTCCACCATCAGACACCACTGTGCGCGCCGCACTGTATAAACTCGGATCTGCATTTGGCTGCCGACAGACGCTTTCTGCCAGAGTTCACAGCCCATCCACCCGCCGTCCGCATACAAATGTGACTTAGGCATCGAGAATCAATCACCACGTTTGGAATATCAGCTAGCAGATGTCCTCTTTAGAGATTCTAATGCAGACTGTGAGCCCACAGATTTCAGTGCCTTTTTTTAAAGAAGTGCCATTTGTCTTTAAAGATGCCAAATGGCCTGAACGTTATTTGGACACTGGGCTTATGGACAGATCTTCCCTGGACTAAATAAATGCATCTCGTGAGCAAACATGGGTAGGAGTGGGTGTGCCCTGGCAGAGTGCAATGCTGCAGACTGCAGCTCGAACCAGGGAAGTCATCCGGCGGCAAACATACTGCCGAGCATCTGAAATTAATCACTGCTGCTGGCACTTTAATAAACAGCTGCATCTGAAAGCGTTTTGGAATGAACACAATCCTGACCACCAAATCTTGTTGAAAGAAGTCCAGCAAGGGTTATATAAAGGTTTATAAAAACTGCTTGTTTGGGCAAGTAAAGAGAGAACAAACTTGAAAGTCACTCTTAACCAGATTCCTTCAGGAATGAGTACCTGACACGTGACCCTAAGCAACCTGTCATGAGATCAGACCCTGCAAAGTGTGTAATCATCTAACCCAGGCCTGCACTGATTCATCCTGCGGTCTGAGGGGTATCTCACCTCCTCTTCAATAAAGTGGAGATGTGACAGCTCCCCGTCTTGGCCTTTGCAAACATCTGATGAGATGATGGGCATGGCCATTCCTTGAGCAGATAAAGAAGCCCCCAGAGCAAGTTAGCACAAGCCGTCACCACTCACATCCTCCAAAATAAAGAGAATTCTAGTAAAAGCCAAACCCATATTTCTCTGCCTGTTTTCCTAGGACAGCAGTCCGCAGCATTTGGGGTGCCGGGGAGATGGTTTGAGGAGGATTCAAGCACATCACATTTATTGTTTACATTTTTTCTGTTATTATTGCATCAGCTCCACCTCAGATCATCAGGCACTAGATCCCGGAGGCTGGAAACCTCTGTCCCAGGATAAGGCTCTCGGCTGTCTTCGCCAAACTCTCGCAGCGATAAAATCGAAGGCTGGAAATGATTCAAAATAACAGAAAGGTCAAATGGTTCGCCTCCCGCGGACGTCCTCTGGTTGGGAAGGTCCAAGAATGGACAGATAGGAGCCAAAGCCTGTAGAGCAGGAACCTAACCCACCGCCCTCCAACCACTGTGCCTCCCCACTCTAGAAATCTGTTTCTATTCCTCAAAGCTGACATGCCCCCAGAGACAGGAAATAAAAAACATTTGCCATCACTGTCAAATCTGGGCTGTAGATATTGGGAGATCTTTGTATCATTCTCTCTACTTTTGTATATGTTAGAAATGTTCAGTAATTAATGGCTCTTTAAAAAAAAAATCTATAGAAATACCACACTCTTAGATTTTGATGTTTCTAAAAGTTAAGTGTTAAAAACCAGTTTAGAACCAACCTTGATTATCACTGATTCTAACCACGTGGTTGACCCAGTGCTGAAGGGAGGCAGCTGGCTTTCCAAACTCACTGCCAGGACAAGGGTCCAAGAAAGACTGCATCAGGCTCCCAGGAGCCCCTGGAATATTGTGGTCTCTTACCCTCCCCCCACAACCCTGAAAGAGGCCTAGTATCCCACAGCCTTGCCACTTGAGTGGAGCAGGCCTTCTCTCAAGTTTTAAGAATGGACACAGTCAGCCTGAATGCCTCAGACTCAGGGCATGTGTGGTCACAGTGGGTGCAGGGCTGGGGCACACACCCTGGGGACGGAGGCTGGAGGGACCCAACCACCAATGTACGCAGGACAATCTCCTCATTCCAGGCAGACTGAGCCATCTGGGGACCTCACCTGTGATCCGAGCGGCCCCAAGCAGGAAGGATCTCAGGACCTTGATACAAGCCCTTCTGGGTGTGAATAGGAGAGTAGCCAGTGCCATGGTATCCACCTGGCTTCCACGGGGACCAGACAAAGCAGGAGCCCAGAGGACCACTCACACCTTAACTGAATCCCACCCACTCCATGTATCTTCTAGATATGCCGACCGACATGCTCTTTCTTTCCAAGCATCTGTGGCTGTGTCTCAGCTCCCTACCCCTGATATGGCCCGAGGTTGGCTGCCCAAACAGAGGCATCGGAGGTCTGCCCCAGTGCTTTATCTGCTGAGCAATGCGGGTCAGCTTTCTCTCTGGCTGGTCTGTCCTGTGAGTACCACTTCTTTCCTTAAGGGCCCAGGCTCTGAGGTCAGCTGCTGCCCTTCGGCGCAGTCTCTTTGTCCTCAAGGCTTCCCAACACTGGTGAATCATTCTACTTGCCAGCCAGCTCAATGTAGAGCCCTGGATGCAGCCCTCAGGCCCCTGCGATGAGGTCCAGTGCCTCTCGATGTCAGGACCCAGAGCCTACTCTAAGGATTTTGTTTCCAAAGACACATAATTATAATCAGCGGACTTTGATAAGGTCTGTGTATGAATGCTAAGTCACTTCAGTTGTGTCTGACTCTCTGTGACCCTATGGAGCCAACCCAGGGATCAAACCCACGTCTTTTGTGTCTTCTGAACTGGCAGGTGGGTTCTTTACCACTAGTGCCACCTGGGAAGCCCTCTGATAACACATTTCTGATTTAAAACATACAGAATCTCATCAATCTGTGAATGAGAAAGGCTCTCTCCTCCTGGTCATGATGCTCTGGGCTACGTCCTGCAGAATGTGGCGCTGGCAGCATGGCCATGGGGACCTATGTGTGCTTGAGGGTCTCGACACAGGACATGCGAGGCTGGCCACCCGCCATTACCACCCACATGGCTTCTCCTCTTCTGGCTGCTTGATGTCAATTCTGGGATCTTCCTCCCTCCCTCCCTCACTTCCTTTCTCTAACTTCACCTGGGTCCGGATGCTTTAAACCTGGTGACTCTCAAACAGGGCGTCTTTGAGTCTACAGCTACAGTGAGACCAAGGCATGTGCCTGTCGAGGAGCCAAAGTGGCTAGTTCCATGGCACCCACGGACACTTGCAGCCTTCAGGGTCTCCAGGGCCATAGTTGTACTTAGAGGGATCATGGCTATTTATTTCACTTCTCTCCTCCTCCAAACTGTCCCCACAAAGGGTGTTAAAAGTGAGGCCATGCTTACCACCTAACTGGTATTACATAGCACTCCAGGGATGGACGGCTGAGCTGGGGAGCAGGGTTATTCACCCCAAGACAGCCTCTGAGTTTCCAGAGCATTGAGCCCCATGCACACCTGCTTCTCTCCGAGATGCTCCTCTTGTCCGGGCACCTCTGCAGCTTCGCTGTCCCCTTTTCAAAAGCACCAAGAGCCACTTTGTTATGCTGGGACATTCATACTCAACAACAGAGCCAGCTGCACAGTGAACAGCGTGGGTGCCCACATGGGCCCGGTTATTAACACAGCTAAGCAGGGCCCTCAAAGGTGTGATTAAGGCCGCCTTGGATGAAAAGAAATTTCAAAGGCAGCTTTCTCTCCCTGACTCTTTTGAATCTGCCTGAAAAAAAGAAAAAAAAAATCAGAACTTGATTCCAAGCTTGTTCTGGGGGATGGCAAATTAATGAACTGTCCTCCTGTCACTGAAGACTTAGCTCAGAACTTGGGTTGCCTGGTGGATCAGTCTTTATTAGTCACCTTGCTCTGGGCTCTGTGCGGTTCCAGCTTTTATTGTGGCTGTGGAAGGCGTTGTATGAGGCTGATGAGTGTTTGCCGTGAGGAGCTGAAGGAGAAGCAGAGATTAAGTGGCGTCTTCTCCCCACCCTACTCTCCTTTTTCCTGAGTCAAAAGAAACAGGAAGGCAGAATTCAAGTGAAAACTAATCGGTGTGTAATTCTCGAATGCAATCGTTAAATGCCCATAATAAGTAACAGCAGCTATTAGACCGGTGCTTTTTCACAAAGGTTCAGTTGCTTGTCTTGCTTTTGAAAGGATCAGGTCCTTGAAATCTAACTTCGGGGGGATTCAACCCACATGAATATCTCCAAGCTACTTTCCCCGTGAGATAGCTGTCGGCTCTTTGGAGCCAATCAAGCCATTTACAATGTGTTTATGCGGGGTCCACGTGGAGACAGCTTGAATGCCTTCATTGTGCCCCCTTCAAAGTGGAGTGATGAGGAATCAGAAGACATTTTATGAAAAGAGAAGAAGGCAATTTGGCTTCCTGTGACACCATTCACGCTCAAAGGATCCCAACAGCGAAAAACTGACAAGGGAGAGAGCGCTTCTGCTTTGTAAGTGAGATGGAGCCATTGCAGCAACAGGGCTGGAAACAAAAAAAAAAAAAAAAAAGACCAAACCGGGCATAAGTTAACCCAGACTCTAGGTAGGTCTCTGGGTACTTGGGAGCCCAGCACAAGGAGGGTAGAATCATGCAAACACTTTAAGTGGCCACAAGCAAGCCCTTCCAGAACTAATGCGTGCAGAGATAACTCTGCCGTCAAGTGCTTATTCGGGGCACCAGGACCAGACCTGTCACCCATTCTATTTGTTCATGGGGTCACCATTTCTCTCCTTCACTTATTTTTTAATTAATTTTTATTGGAATACAGTTGCTTTACAAAGTTTTCTTCGTTTCTGCTGTACAATACAGTGAAACAGCTGTTCATATACGTATATCCCCTCCTTTTTGGATTTCCTTTCCATTTAGGTTACCCTGGAGCACTGAGTACAGTTCCCTGTGCTCTACAGCAGGTTCTCATTAGTTTTCTACCTTATGCGTGCATGCTCAGTTACGCAGTCGTGTTGGATTCTTCACAATCCCACACACTGTAACCCACCAAGCTTCTCCGTCCATGAGACTTCCCAGGAATACTGGAGTGGGTTGCCATTTCCTTCTCTGGTCAGGTTCTTCCCGACCCAGGGTCAAACCCATGTTTCCTGCGTCTCCTGCATTGGGAGGTGGGTTCTTTACCACTGGAGCTGCCTGGGAATCTCTATTTATTTTATACATAGTATCAATGGTGTATATACATCAATTCCAATTTCCCAATTTGTCCCCCTCTTGGTATCCATAAGTTTGTTTTTTATATCTATCTCTATTTATGCTTTGCAAATAGGTTTATCTGTACCATTTTCTAGGTTCCACATATAAATGATATTACACAATATTTGTTTTTCTCTTTCTGACTAACTTCATTTTATCTGGCAGTATCTAGGTCCATCCACATCTCTGCAAATGACATTATTTCATTCCTTTTTATGGCTTAGCAATATCCCCTTTCATATCGTACCATAACTTCTTTATCCATTTCTCTGTTGATGGACATTTGAGTTGTTTCTGCATCCTGGTTATTATAGATACTTTTATTTATTAAAGTGAATAATTTAAACAAAATTAAGAAAACATTCATCTGTTCTTTTCACTTTTGCTCACTGACATAATGTTGCTGCTTCCATCCTTTCTGGAATCCCTCTTGTTCCTGATGTGTAAGGATGAACCATTACACACAGTCACATTCCTGGGTCAAACTTTGCATTGTCACACCCACTGCCACTGTAATCTGGGGAGCATGGCAGTCTCTGGGGGGAGGTGTATTTTGCTCAGGTCCTCTTGCCCCTGCAGGAAGAACCCACATCAGGGGCTGGTTCCTAACTGTCATTAGTCCTACAACTTCTTCCTTGGAATAGGTTCCTGGGAGCTAAATGTCTGGTGTCTAAGCCTGCTGATATTGTTATGTTTATTTTTATCTATCATCAAGCTATTTTCCCAAGGAACTAGGCCAATTTATGGTGCCGTCAGAAATCCATGATTGTAGCACACGATGTCCCCAGTAGTATTGAAGATGACAGGTTTTTAAATATGTTCATTTGATAGGTTTTTCTTCAGTTCTTCATTACTGTTTTGTGCTACATCAGGGAGGTTGAACGCTGCTCCCTCGTTGCCAACACTAAGGCAGCACATGGACCGTCCAGCTGGGGATCCCACCCAGCCTTCCCCTGGGCCTCCCTTATTGAATGTCTGTCAACTGCATTAATGGTGCAAGGACCCTGTTGTTTCTTTAATAATCTCACCTGCAATGTGTGTACTGTCTCTGCTTTTCTCTCCAGAGCACACCTGGGAGGGAAAGTTAAGTGTATTTTCCAACATGGCATGTCTGAGAAGGTCAGTCTGATCTTACAGCCCCCCTGGCTTGTGCTGGAAAGTTGCCAGGGAAGCAGTTCTCCCAGGAACTGGAGGCTTTGGGGCCAGGCTCGCTTCCCTGCATCAAGGGCACATCAGGTCCCTGTGCTCTCAGCAAGTCAAGGTCCATCACAGCCCCTGTCCCATCCTGCCTTAGCCATATGGAGCCTGGTTTCCTGCCCAGTCTCCAAGGACCCACAGGGCCAGAAGTGCCCAGGGGTGGAAGGGAGAGGCCAAGGGCAGTAAGCCCAAGAATAGGGAGGCTGTGCCCTGTCTTGTCCTCACTCCACCCAGTATGCCAGCTGGAAACCTGTGACTCACCCGTCTTTTCCAGAAGAGTGTTGTCTGCACGGGGGCCAAGTGCTCCTTCTCACATCACAGGTACAACTTCAGTTTGCCCTTGGTTCTGTGACACAAAATCAGCATGATATGATGATTCTCAGTTCAGTTCAGTCACTCAGTTGTGTCTGACTCTTTTTGACCCCAAGGACTACAGCACACCAGCCTTCCCTGTACATCACCACCTCCCGGAGATTGCTCAATCTCATGTCCACATCGGTGATGCCATCCAAGCATTTCTTCCTCTGGCGTCCCTTCTCCTCCTGTCTTCAATCTTTCCCAGCATCAGGGTCTTTTCTAAGGAGTCAGTTCTTTGCATTAGGTGGCCAAAGTATTGGAATTTCAGCTTTAACATCATTCCTTCCAATGAATATTCAGGACTGATTTCCTTTAGGATTTACTGGTTTGATCTCCTTGCTGTCAAAGGGACTCTCAAGAGTCTTCTGCAACACCACAATTCACCATCAGTTCTTTGGTGCTCAGCTTTCTTTATGGTCCAACTCTCACATCCATACATGGCTACTAGAAAAACCATAGCTTCTAGGAGACCAGATAAAAATATTTGTAAAGATCTATCTCCTTTGCTTGGGTGTCAGATGTTAAACAGACTGAGATTCTGGCTCTTCCTTGTTGAATAAGTTTGTGCGTGTATGTCAGTCTTAGCCTACATTTTAAGGAGTCACCTTCTAATGATAGAATAATGTGTTATTATCCTGAACGAGGCCAACCTTCCCAGGATACTTTTTCAGATGGCTCTGGAAATCCTGGGCCAGGGAGTCAGCTCCTAGAGGAGAGTGGACCTAAGGGAGCCAAGAACCCCTGGATTCTACCAGTGGGATCACGTCTCCCAGCTCCATAACTGGGCCCTCTGTGATCCCAAGGTTCAAGTCTGGACACCACTGGACTTGTGCTCAGTACCTCTTTAGAGAGGAAAAATCACCCTTCAGAAGAGAGGAGAGCCACAGGCTCCAGGACTGCTTAAGAACCCAGGAGGTTCTTAGAGCTTGACTTCCCCTGTCCGCTGGGAGCATCTCAGAGCATAGCCACCTCCAGGGATGTTGACACAGTCCTGCCATGTGCCAGAACCGGGCTTGGCAGGGCAGATGCAGGGATGGTGGGCACACTACAGCCAAGGGGCCTGGACATTCCACTAAGCACCTGGCAATCTTGCTGCATCTCTGGAACCTGGGGAGCAGTGGAAATTTTCAAGGGTTCGATTTGGTCCTGTGTGTCTTTGAATAGGCTACTGTATGAGCAGATGGGGAGTGGGGTGTGGGCACAGAGCCTGATGCAATCATCCGAATGAGAAATGGTGGAAGAGGTAATGCTAGATGTGCATGAACTCTGCACATCAGGAGTCAGGGTGCAGGGCACGAACAGAGGAGCAAACCAAGATGGAGACACATCTGTCCACACATCATATGGTCTAGTCACCTGGCCCCATGTTCCCCTGGACTCTACCCAAAAAGTGATGGGAATCCATGATCGGATCTTAAAGAAGACAGCTGACATGATCAGAGTTAAGGCTTAGAACTTCACCCTCTGGGCCAGAAGGAGTGGAGGAACTGGGAAGGGAAGGTTTCTCGTGACTTCTGTAAAAACGGATGTGTCAAATCAGTTTCTTCATCCTTAAAATGATGTTAAAAATAACTCATCTGGGGCTTTGGGAGCATATGAAATATCCATCAACAGATCCATCATTCAGAGTTTACTTAGGCATCAGGCCAAAGACTTCACCTACAAAATTTCAAAACAATCTGCAGGATAGATGCAATGGCCTGGCTTTCATGAATGAGAGTACTAGCTGTTCAAGAGTTTGCACATTTGCCTAACATGGTCCAGCTCTTAGGGCAGAGGGAGGCTTTGAAATCACAACAGTGGAATTGCAGACATTAGCATCTTAAACATCTAAAGTCCCATGCTGCGTGCGGACAACATCTCTGGAGTGTGAGCAGGATCTGTTCGTATTTCACGGGTGAGGACAGAGGCTGGGGGAAACTCGACAATCTTGCCAGCCCCAGAAGAGCTAGTTTCAGCACCATACTTGAGTAAACCAGAAAGTAAGACACAGACAACACATGCAGCTTCATCACTTACTCAGATCCTGGCCTCATCATCTGCTCATATCCCAGGTCCAACGAGTGTCTTCAGATTCACGCTTTCACGTAAGCAAGACCTGGTGCAATTTGGAAGAGGGTGAAACATTTTTATTGTAGAACAAGAAGACGACTCTGGTCACAGAATTCCATCAGAGAAGTCGAGTGCCAAGTCAGAGTGAGAGACTGGGCAGATGTGGGAGAGGTGGGAACAGTGGGCCAGGAAGGACAGTGAGCAAGGTGGGGTGACCAGCTCCTGGAAAGTGACCGGATCACCACATCCCAGGACGGCCCTGTGTGACTCCTTGGTGCTGGTGAAGGCTTTCTGTCTTCAGTGATGAAGACTGCGTGACCCTAGAGAAGGCCACTCCTCCTGGCACAAGGACCAGACCGAAAGGGGACCCAGGGCTCTTAAAAGTGAGTCTTCCCAGTTTCCCTTCTGTAAGCCTCCTTGTTCTTGGGATGAAGCTATTTTATACAATTGCTGCTAACATCCATATTTCTAGAAAAGCCAAAGCAATTTATTTGGGAGATGAACTCAAGCCCTTGAACACACTGCACAGAAAATTGTGACCAAGACTGAAATTCAAGAAATGAAATGGCCAGTGGCATTTTCTAAGTCTGAGACTCTTTAAGATTCCAGTCGGCCAGGTGAGTGGGCCCCAGCAATTGGAATCAGACCCCCTGCATCCTGATCCCATCACCCTCTCCCCATCTTTTACAGAGTAGGGTCCTGGTCCTGCCAAAAAAATGAGATCCGGGTTACTTAACCCTCATTTCATTTAAGGAATGACTCTAGTCATTGCGAATGACAGCCCTACTGGTCAGAAGTCATTATAAAAATGCTTTTCAACTATTTTGTTAAAGCATTCAGGTGAAAACAAACAAACAAATTGTTCCATTCTCCCTCCACTCTTTGACACCGTGAATTGGCAACCACACACTGTAAATTCAAAACAACTTTCTGGGAGGGAGAGGGCACCATACCGACTGCACTCTTTTATTTTTATGACACAGCCTAATTTCTGTAAAATACAATAAATAAAAATATCGATTTTTGAATCGAACCATAAAGAATTTGCCTAAAAGTGCATTGCTTCCACGTTTTCTGTTAACATCTTGGTGAAATCTTTAAAGAACCTCAAAGATTTTCCTTGAATTTTACCTTAATTTAACTTCCAAAAAATGTTTAGATGGTTTTGGAGACAATGTGAGTGTGCCACCTCTGTTCTGCTCCATGGCTGGGAGCAGGTGAGCATCTCTCTGAAAGTTACCCACAGCCAGAGCAGAACTGGAATCCAAGGATCCAGGACCCGCGTGGGCTGCCCTTCTCTCTACTCACTCCCTATTTGTGGTTTCCTTGCATGACTCTTGAGAGTCCCTTGGACTGCAAGAAGATCCAACCAGTCCATCCTAAAGGAGATCAGTCCTGGGTGTTCATTGGAGGGAATGATGCTGAAGCTGAAACTCCAATACTTTGGCCACCTCATGCAAAGAGTTGACTCATTGGAAAAGACACTGATGCTGGGAGGGATTGGAGGCAGGAGGAGAAGGGGACGACAGAGGATGAGATGGCCAGATGGCATCACCGACTCAATGGACATGAGTTTGGGTAAACTCTGGGAGTTGGTGATGGACAGGGAGGCCTGGTGTGCTGCGATTCATGGGGTCGCAAAGAATTGGACACGACTGAGTGACTGAACTGAACTAAACTGAATTGCATGACCACCACGCCCTAAAAGATAAGGAAACCCATGCCAAAGCAATAACCTCAGGTACAGGCTCAGAAAATATGAGCTATAGGCATATGGCTTTCTTGTGGCTGTTATAACAAATGAACACAAAATAAAAGGCATAAAACAATACAGATTTGGGAGCTGCCCAGTAAAAGGGAACCAACACCCAACATCCCAGCAGAGGCCAACATCACCCCTACTGTCTTCTGACGCAAGACATCCACCCTTCCCACAGGGGCCCCGAATAACCTCGGAGGGACCCCAAGCCTTTGTCTCTCTACCAGGCCTCCACATTCTGGGCAGAAGCATCTCACTGGTTTTCTTCCAGCTCTGGTCATGGGCTCATTCAGCCAGGAGTGGGAGGAGACCTCCCCTCCCTCTGGCTAACCTCCTGAAGGGGTGAAACTCCTGCCTCCCATCTGTGTGGAATTACAAAAGTCCGAAGACAGTAAGAGCATCTGTGTTCTTTGAAGCCAAAATGGCAGCTAGATTCCAGTTGACACTTCCTCATGGCATGAAATATTTTTCTAAAATGTAATTTTTTATAAATTCTTAGGTACAGATTAAACATTTAGATGATTTCTCTTTTTTTGTTATGTTAAACAACACTGCAATGAACATCTGTCCAGTTAATCTTTGGGGGTATCCAGATTATTTCTTTAGGATGAAATTCTCAGAATTAAATTTGTATATCAATGGTGCTATGTAACAAAAGAGATTTTGTCGTAGTTTGCAAACCCTGTATTGTTGAACTGGAGACAGACACCAACTTTCTTATTACCAACATACATTCATTCATATGAGAAATGTGCATTTGCAATTGTGCTATAGCAGCAAAAGTTTAAAAAAATTACTTATTAAACATCATGTTTTGCATGACTTCATCTGAGGTTCTGTGTTCCTTTTTCACTTTGGAGACATCGGTGCAGGAAATTAAAACAATTTCACACTGTGGCACTGCTATCAAGAAAGGTTATTATTTCAGTGATACATACTAAATGTTAACACATTTCTTTTGTGTAGCAAATGTATTTGACTGCCCTTTAACAGGGCTTAGAGTCAGTATTGAAAACATGTGGTCCAGGGATGATTTGTCACATTTCTTGTTAGCTTTCCAGTGTGGATAGTACAGTCTCAACGCTCTCCTTCACACACACACGCGCACACACACACACACACACGTATGTATGTATGAACAGATTCAAACCGAGCTATTTCAAATCCTAGAAGGTGATGCTGTTAAAATGCTGCACTCAAAATGCCAGGCAAATTTGGCAAACTCAGCAGTGACCACAGGACTGGAAAAGGTCAGCTTTCATTCCAATCCCAAAGAAAGGCAATACCAAAGAATGCTCAAACTACCATACAATTCAAGTTCCAGCTGTCCCCATTCTCAGTTAAAAGATTTCAGATCGAGAATGAGATGTGAGCTAGATGGAAGTCCTAGGCCCACCTATAGATGTTGGAAGTGGGCAAGTGTCCACACAATCCCTTTACTGTAAAAACATTCTTTTTCTTTGGTCCTTACATATATAGTACCGTTGTTTATAGACAACCCTTCTATGCTTTTTGCCTGACTTTTCGACTCTTACCCAGTGGTTTTCTAGTTAATAGAGGGTGAGGGCAATACAGCCAATATGCAGGAACCTCAGAGGGGAGGTTTTGTAATCGATGAAAAAACTCAAACTGAATTAGTATTAGAGTTTTCCTTATGTTTAATTAAGTCTAATTAAACAATGCCGACATCTTCCTGGCACCTGTGGTGCGATTATGTTAAATATTTAATGCTTGTGAAGGATTAGGCTGCGCTTCTAATCTATAGCTAACAATCTGTTCCCTCTCTGGAGTATTTTTTATTTAGTTCTGCTTCTGTATAATGAGTTACATTTCAAAGGAAGTGGTGAAGCACTAGAGAGAGACGCATCTCACCCACGTGACTTAGGAGCATGGCCTCTGGCCTTGCTGGACCATAGCAGGGTGTCCAGAGAAGAGAGAAAGGAGAAAGCAAGAAGCATCAAGGAGGCCTCTGGGGGTTTTCCCAGATCCTTCCGGATCCTACCTGGCTCATCAGGTAAAGAATCTACCTGCCAATGCAGGAGACATAGGAGACCCAGGTTCAATCCCTGGGTCAGGAAGATCCCCTGGAGGAGAACATGGCAACCTACTCCAGTATTCTTGCCTGGAGAATCCCATGGACAGAGGAACCTGGTGGGCAACAGTCCATGAGGTCACAAGAGTCAGATATGACTTAGTGACTAAGCACGCAGCTCACATTGCTGCCACTGATTAAGGGCTTGGAGTGTCAGGACACCAAGTTCACATTGCAAACACCCTGGATGTTCTCGTCTGTTTCACAACTGCACAGTCTCCATCCCCCATTTCTCCAAGGGTGTCAGCTGTCTAGTGAGAAATTACACGTGTGTGTTTTTACCCCTCCACACTCCCCAGGACCCACACATCCTCCATCCACTTGGAAATAAAGCTGCCCTACAAACCTGAGCTCCTCTTTCAAAGAACTCACTTCAAAGAAAAGGCCATGGTTATTTCTGGAAGCAAAACTACAAATGCTGAGTAAGGGTGTTTGCAGAATGCCATGCTTCTCCTCCAAAGGAGAACTGGGCCTCATTATTCATCTTGGCCTGAAATGCTTCTCAGAAAAGAAGTTCAGTGTTTTTCCTGCATATGTAACACTCAGCACAGAGACTCGGAACTTGCAGCTTTGTTTCATTCCCCTAATGATTCCTAACATTTTTAACATATTTGGGAAAGAAAGACAGATTTCTGTAATGAGGTTTCAATTGAGGAATCTATATAATCAGTTTCTCAGAGTTTTTAAAGGTTTTCCTCCTTAGCAGAGCATCGTGGCGAGTAGGTTCTCCTTACTGACAAGTCGGAGAGAACTGCAGGAGCCCCACTTGTTAAAGCAAATGAACTTTTAATAATTGAACAAGCAAAGCTGATGTGTGTTCTGGTGGTGGATGAACTACCTTCAATGTTTGGGGCAGAGATGAAGATCAGCTTGGATCCTCCCTATTAAACTCCAAGACTCCTGAAAGAGACCCAAAGTTCCACAGATCCACACCCTGAAACTTGCAGCTCCTACCACTGTTCCCACCCCCAAGAATCCCTCCTGAGGCTGAGTGAGAGGGAGGGATGGAGCAGGAAGCCAGGAGCATGCTCAGAGAGCAAGCTTTATCCTGAGATGCTCAGAGAGTGGCAGAACCACGGGAGCCTTTGCAAGCTACAGCTCAGCCTCCGCCATGTACTTCTGGGATGCTGAGATGACATTCTGCTCCAGAGCGGGCAGGCATGGGTGAGATTGAAAAGTGGAGCTAGTGGTAAAGAACCCACCTGCCAGTGCAAGAGACATGAGAGACGTGGCTTTGATCCCTGGGTTGAGAAGATCCCTTGGAGAAGGAAATGGCAGTGCACTCCAGTATTCTTGCCAGGGAAATGCCATGGATAGAGGAGCCTGGTGGGCTACAGTCCACAGAATCAGAGTTGGACACAACTGAAGCAACTTAGCACGCATGCAATACTCCTTGGGAAGTGCCCCCCTTCTTGTAAGAATGCACTCCAAGTGAAAACAGGGTGGTGCCCTGTCCACAGGGAAAAAAATGAAGGAACAGCTGCTTGCCAACTGTTGAGAAGGCCAAGTCATGTGTATTCAGAAGTGTCACTGGATTTTCAAAAGTCACTTTGCACTTATGTAAAATTAATAGGGTGTTCATTATAAAACCCATGCAGCATCTTATTAAACACTTGCTGTCATTGGAAGCAGAGGTAGAGGCTCCTGAAGCTGGAGTTGTGTTGCCCTCTAGTGAAAGAGGTCAGCATTATGCATGCAAAATTATTTTGATCACTGCATAATTAATACTTATGGAGGAAGGGAGAAAAGATTCAAGCCCCAGTCTGTCCAGGAGGGCTAAGTGTTTACATACACATATATACATGTATGTGCATGTGTCCCCATCCCCCTAGACAACCCCCCACCCCTCCCCTTAATTTGACTTAGCATATGGAAGCCATTTCTTCTTTCCTGTCACTTTTATGTCTAGGCGTGCAAGTTTCATTTTATATGGCTATCAACAGGCTAAGATCCAAGCATAAAGCATAAATCAGCAGTGCTGATCAGAGACACAGAGCTTTAATGCATAAGTATATATTTAATGTGTCTGCTGAAAGAATGTCTAATTACCCTGTCATTGAACAAAGCACATGTTCAACTGTGATAAATTATGCCATCCTTTACTTCTGCAAAACATATCGAGATTTAGGAAAGCTGAGAAAACCACAAAACCATCTACCCAGTGGAACAAGCCAGTGCCCAGACCATCTCAAGAGGAGGGACAAGAGCAGGGTGACATCCCAAGGGCTTCACTGCAAACCCAGGCTGCCATGTGTAGTGAGAAGCAAGTCTTCCTTGAGTGGCATGTCCCTGAACCCATACTGACCCTTTCGTAGACTTTTATTGGGGCTATGTTCTGCCCTTTTATTGGGACTTATTATTGAGTCTGTAGCCTGCCATTATGAATTCCACATTGCCACAGGCTGGATTCCAGTACCCCAACCAGTGTACATTTCAGAAAAAGGGAAGGGGAGGACCACACTCTTATTTGTAGTTATGACTCTTTCCGAGGGAGCAAGATCCAGACTCGGGGTGCTGAGTCCCCACGAACATAGCCCCCCAAGGGTAATGGATATAAGACAGCAGCATGCTTCACTGAACCATGCTGGGTAGATTAATTTGAGGAGAGGATCAAATGGGGTGAGTGTGGGTTATAAGAAACCAAGTACAGCTCACTGATGTACCTAGACCATCGTGGCTGGTCTGGTAACATTGAGGAATGCTCTAGAAACTGGGGATCCAGGGGCTGTTCCAAAGTGGAAGCCAAGCAGGTGCCTCCTGTTAATATCTGTCCAACACGGATTCATTTCACCAAGCTCCCTTCCCTATGCACGCCTGCCTCTGTCACCCCCACCCTCCTCCTTGGCTGAGTCTCGGTTCTGACCTTTCCTCCCCCAGACACAGGTCATCACAAGTCCCCAGACTCTTTGAAAGCCCTAGAGGGTGCATTGTCTGAGAGTCCCAGAACTCAGCAACTTTATTCTGCAGCGTCAGAGCAGGAACCATGCTGTGCTCTGTGATTTGTGCGATGCTCAGTCCCATGGACACAGAAGCACTAGGTTTCTATTTATGTCAGCAAGAGACATAGCAAACCATGGAGAGAAAATACAAATTCATCCTGCCTTGGTATCTATGCCTTTCCTGAGAACCTGCCCAGAGCAGCAGTCTGTTTCCTCAATGGCGATTATATTTCTTATTTCTTTGATTACCTCTTGTAATAGTATTCTTTTATTTACCGACATATAAGAGAAGGCTTTACCGTGATGTCTTTATTGTGTGTAAAATACAGACCCCAGAACATCAGTCCTTTTATTTGCTTTACTGAATTGTGATCTATAGACTGAAGGGCACATGAAAAATAGAGATAAAAAATCTATTTCTGATACCATATTGGCTCTGAAATGTCAAAGTCTTCTTTATTGCTTTAGGAGATTTGTATCCTTATTTATCTTTCTCAGTTTATTTTCAAAGCCTGCTGTCTCCACGCTGTTTGACGGGCTACTGTCTCCCTGTATCATCAGGGCCCTCGCTGCTTCTCAGGATCTCATCACTGAAGTTGCCACTGAAGCCCACTGAGAAAGAAAAGCCAGGGGACTCAGGCCAGCTGGAAACAACAGGTCAACAGCACAGACATACATAGGCAGCCTTGGGTCACGTGCACGCAGGTTAAGCTCTTTTTAGTAATTTATTGAGGACCCAAGAGGCACTCCTATTCTTTGAATATTGACAAATTGATAGACACACTCACCACTGTACCTTTTCTTTAAATTAATTAATTTATTTTAATTGTAGGCTAATTACTTTACAATATTGTGGTGGTTTTTGCCATACATCGACATGAATCAGCCACAGGTGTACATGTGTCCCCCATCCCGAACCCTCCTCCCACCTGCCTCCCCATCCCATCCCTCTGGGTTGTCCCAGTGCACTGGCTTTGAGTGCCCTATTTCATGCATTGCACTTGGACTAGTCATCGATTTCACATAAGGTAATATACACGTTTCAATGCTATTCTCTCAAATCATCCCACCCTCGCCTCCTCCCACAGAGTCAAAAGTCTGTTCTTTATATCTGTGTCTCTTTCACTATCAAATATAGGCTCATTGTTACCATCTTTCTAAATTCCATACATATGCATCACTATACTGGTGTTTTTCTTTCTGACTTACTTCACTCTGTATAATAGGCTCCAATTTCATCCACCTCATTAGAATTGACTCAAATGCATTCTTTTTTATAGTTGAGTAATATTCCATTGTGTGTATGTACCACAACTTTCTTATCCATTCATCTGCCAATGGATATCTAGGTTGCTTCCATGTCCTAGCTATTGTAAACAGTGCTGTGATGAACATCTCTTTCAAGTCTGGTTTCCTCAGTGTGTATGCCCAGCAGTGGGATTGTTGGGTCATATGGCAGTTCTATTTTCAGTTTTTAAAGGAAGCTTTACACTGTTCTTCATAGTGGCTGTACTAGTTTGCACTCCCATGAACAGTGTAAGAGAGTCCCCTTTTCTCCACACCATCTCTAGCATTTACTGTTTGTAGACTTTTTCATGCAGCCATTCTGACTGGTGTGAGATGGTACCTCACTGTGGCTTTGATTTGCATTTTTCTGATAATGAGTGATGTTGAGCATCTTTTCATATGTTTGTATATCTTTTTTGGAGAAATGTCTGTTTAGTTCTTTGGCCCATTGTTTGATTGGGTCGTTTATTTTTCTGGAATTGAGCTGCAGGAGCTGCTTGTATATTTTTGAGATTAATTCTTTGTCAGTTGCTTTGTTTGCCATTATTTTCTCCCATTCTGAAGTCTATCTTTTCACCTTGCTTATAGTTTCCTTCATTGTGTAAAAGCTTTTAAGTTTAATTAGGCCCCATTTGTTTATTTTTGCTTTTATGTCCATTACTCTGGAAGGTGGGTCATAGAGGATCTTGCTGTGATTTATGTCAGAGAGTGTTCTGCCTATGTTTTCCTCTAAGAGTTTTATACTTTCTGGTCTTACATTTAGATCTTTGATCCATTTTGAGTTTATGTTTGTGTATGGTGTTAGAAAGTGTTCTAGTTTCATTCTTTTACAGGTGGTTGACCAGTTTTCCCAGCACCACTTGTTAAAGAGATTGTCTTTTCTACATGTATATTTTTTGCCTCCTTTGTCAAAGATAAGGTGTTTTTAGGTGTGTGGATTTATCTCTGGGCTTTCTATTTTGTTCCATTGCTCTATATTTCTGTTTTTGTGCCAGTACCATACTGTCTTGATGACTGTTGCTTTGTAGTATAGTCTGAAGTCAGGCAGGTTGATTCCTCCAGTTCCATTCTTCTTTCTCAGGATTGTTTTGGTTATTTGAGCTTTTTTGTGCTTCCATACAAATTGTGAAATTATTTGTTCTAGTTCTGTGAAAATTACCATTGGTAGCTTGATAGGGATTGCATTGAATCTATACATTGCTTTGGGTAGTATACTCATTTTTACTATATTGATTCTTCTAATCCATGAACATGGTATATTTCTCCATCTATTTGTGTCATCCTTGATTTCTTTCATCAGTGTTTTATATTTTTCTATATATAGGTCTTTTGTTCTCTAGGTAAATTTATGCCTAAGTTTTATATTCTTCTCGTCACAATGATAAATGTGACTGTTTCCTTAACATCTCTTTCTGTTTTCTCATTGTTAGTGTATAAGAATGCAGGGGATTTCTGTGTGTTAATTTTATATCCTGCAACTTTACTATATTCATTGATTAGCTCTAGTAATTTTCTGGTTCACCACTGTACTTTTAAAGAAACGTTTAGAGTCTAGATGGCTTCCCAGGTGGCACAGTTGGCAAAGAACCTGCCTGCCAATGCAGGAGCTATGGGTTCAATCCCTGGGTTGGGAAGATCCCCTGGAGAAGGGAATGGCAACCCACTCCATTATTATTGCCTGGAAAATTCCATGGACAGAGGAGCCTGATGAGCTGCAGTCCATGGGGTCACAAAAGAGTCAAACATGACTGAACACACACTTGAGTCTAAAGTGATTCATCCAGAATAGAACGGAAATGCTTTGAGTTAGACAAAATTCCTCTGCTTGGAAGACAAATGCACCTCCAGGATGAGGCTCTGCTCCAGGATAAGGGGTTAAATGGAGCATGTGATTAAGCAGTACTTGAAACAAAGCAGGGCATTTGGACCACTCTCACTCCTAACCTCTAGAGTCTGAAACCCACAAGCAGTCTCAGCCTCACTAAGGAAGGAAAGGGAAGACCTCCCACCCTGAAGCCTGCAGGAGAACCAGAGCCCCTACCTGTCAGATGTGAAACTGTGCTCCCCTCTGGGGAACTCAGAAGTCAAACCGGGGTCTCCTGGATTGCAGGCAGATTCTTTACCAACTGAGCTATCAGGGAAGCCCCTGAGGAACTCACTTCTTTTTTTAATTTCAATTTTGTACAATGCTTAAAGGGTGTTGCTGTTGATGTTTAGTTGCTAAGTCAAGTCTAATTCTTTGTGACCCCATGGACTGTAGCCCACCAGACTCTTCTATCCATGGAATTTCCCCGGCAAGAATACTGGAGTGCATTGCTGTTTCCTTCTCCAGGAGATCTTTGTAACCCAGGGATCAAACCTATGTCTCCTACATTGGCAGGCGATTCTTTACTGCTGAGCCACCTGGGAAGCCCCTCATTTAATCTTCACTCTTGTGCAAAATGCACCAATTCTGATCAGCTTATCTAGACAATTTCATGATAATTCTCTGACAGAGTGGTTACTGCTGTTGCTTCCCAGTTTTCACATCAGACACAGGGGCCACCAGCCCAGGGAGGGAGAGTGACCCATGTATCCAGCAATATTAGCCTAAGGAAATGCAGGTAAACCACCATTATCACTGAACTTGGGTGGGTGCTCAACATTTTGTTATACTCTGCACTACCTTAGCTATTGCCGTCTGGCAAAACCTTTCAGCTGGGAAATCACAGCCCTCCTGTTGGCAGTCACATACAGCCCATTCTGCTCCTCTCATCTCTGCCAGGAGACAGGATAAAATGTCCAGTGTTCTTCAAGAGAAGGATGCCACCTAAATTTCCTAGCAACCAGACTATTGATAGAAAAACTGGACAGAGTTTTTAGCCTAGAATAATCACAGTAAACTACCCTTGGCATTTTTCACTCATTGAGTAATATTCATAGAATTGCATTTACATTTTCTGGGTAATAAATCAAAGGCGAGATACTATTGTTTCTAATTTATCTTGTAGACTGCGCTAGTGATATCTTGCCGCTGTGAATATTTCTAATATTTCTTTAAAATCCTGAGATAAATGGATCCTGAATGTTGAATGTGGCGGATATCTTCATCCCCTAAAACTTTATTTCAGGAAAGCTGCTTTCTTTTCCTTTCAGTTTCTAAAGGGAGTATTATACAAATTATGTCAAGCAAGCATTAGCTATCAACATTAAAATATTGACGTTGCTCAAACCCTGTCTTACAAAGAGAAAACATTAACAATTGAGACCATCAGAAGACTGAGTGTACCAACCGTATGAATTATAAATCAAAAGAAAAAATGTGTTTTTTTCTCTTTTCTGCAACAGACATGGAACAGGATATTATAAGCCTAAGGCAAAATAAGTGTTTGTGCTCTTGACATATTTTACCTGTTTATTCAGCAAAATGAACGCACCTCCATTTGTTCTTTCTCCAAATATGTAGCACACAGAACCCAGCCATCCAGGAGTAACTGATTGGGTCCCTGATAACAACTCTAAATGAAGGAAATTGTCACTAATGTGGACTCTGCTACTTCAGAATTTGTGATGCAGGCAAGCTTTGGCTTAAAACATTTCTTTATAATCTTCAGGAGGAAAATTAGATTTAATGGACAAACCTCGGTACAAATATAATTACCAGAGACAGGCATTACCTGCTTAAGGGCACACACTGATTCCAAGCGGATAGGGAACATGCGTTTCCCTATAAATTCTTACTATGTACTAATTACAAACCACATTTGTAAGAAAATAGTTCCAAACCACAGAAATAAAACATGAAATTCCCTTTGACCATACTTCTCTGCTGGGAGAAGATGGCTTACTGCTCTCCCCACCTGTTTTTAATAAGTGAATACCTGTGGGCACTTTCCTGTGGGCTGAATTCAAGGTGAGGTCAACTTGGGAGTAATTGTAATTCTTTTAAAAGAACAGTCACTGGCTTAGAACTTCCAGTGAAAGTAGAAGCCAGGCAGCCATCCAAACTGTGCTCTCTGTGCAAACTGTGTGATGTCATGGGCATCTCACACTCCTGGAAAGGATGAGATTTTGGGGACTCGGTGTTTTTGTCTTCTCTCTGAGAATGCATGTGTGCCCTTGTCCCAAGGGCAGGGCCTCATGGAGAGGCTGCCTGGAGAACACAGGATTGAGGAGAGCTTAGATCCACTGAGGAGTCCCAGAGGAGATGAGGAGGAGCTGGTGCCTTTGAACAGGATGGAGACATTTGAATACAGGCAAAGGTATTGGAGTGGGTTGCCATTCCTCCTCCAGGGGATCTTCCTAACCCATGGATTAAACCAGCATCCCCTGTGTCTCCTGCATTGGCAGGTGGATTCTTCACAGAGCCACCTGGGAATCCTAGGAACAGTTGGTGCCTTTGACCATGAGGAAGCAGAGCCAACCAGAAGATGAAGATGAAGATGGAGATGGCTTCAGGTCCCACCCTTACATGGGATGTGGCCCCAAGGATGCTCCTTAGGGATCTGAAGTCCAGGGAGGCTGAACTGAGCTTGCAGTGGAAGCTCTATAGAGCCCCCTTCAGGGGACTATGGTCCCTGGACAAGAAGGTATGTAAAATGACCAATAAGCCCAGGTCAGGAGGTGGATACCCAGGTCTGGGGCCCTATAACCCCCACTCCATATACACCTTATCATGGACCTGGCATGTGCATGGAGTCTCTGCAGTGCTGCCATCGGATGGCCCACCCTGGAGGCTTGTGTTTATCAGGGTTCCCCAAGAAACAGACCAACAGGATGTTTAGAGAGAGAGAGAGATTTACTGTAGAGAATCGGCTCCCATGAGTATGGAGGTTAGGAAATCCCCAGATCTGCCATCAACAAGCTGGAGAAGCTGAAGTTTCAGCTCAAGCCTGAAGGCAGGAGAGGATCAGTGTCCTAGCTCAGCAGCCAAACAAAGGTGTTCCTGTTACTCAGCCTTTCGTTTTACTCATGTCTTCAACTGATTGGATGTGGCCCACCTACACTGGGGAGGGCAATCTTCTGTCCTCAGTCCACTCAGTGCATCTCATCCAGAAACACCCTTGCAGATGCCTAGAATAATGTTTGACCAAATATCGAGGTGTCACCACTGCAAAGCCCACGAATGCATCCATGCATCTCAAATAATGGCACATGCTCTATGTGTCTTACCAGCCCTTGTTTGCAGAGCAGGATTAGCCTTTTCACAGCAGCAAACGGGTGTTACATTCCTCACATGTCATCGGCTATGGAAGTTGCGTCATCCTGTCCCATCATCCTCCTTGTCCTCCTATCTGTCCTTTGTGGAATCAGCTCACTGGGATCTGCTTTCCTGTCTCCAGTGGAAATTGTAGCAGAAACAGCCCTCTCTTTGCAAATCACCAAGCCAAGGATACTATGGGAGCATGTAGCCCACAGCTAGATGAAACACTAACAGTAAATCACACACTCTTTTTAAGAGTCATAAACATAAAACGAGTCAGAATGGCCTGCCCCAAGTTCTAGATCACTGCCTATTGATGACTGTAATTGGCCGGATGCCAAGCAGCCTATGACTGTCCACAGGCTCCTCTTTCAGTTTTGGATGCTCTCTGCTGGACACAGGACCAACCTAGGAAGGAGGAATGTGTGCCATCATGCACCGCTGCCCAGTAACTAAATCCCTCACTCGCTCAGTGACTGTTCACTCATAGACATGCTCCTGGACACTCCTGATGAGTTGAAGAGACGCAAAAACATCTTTGCCCCTGGTACCTAAATGATGGCCGACCCCAGAGTTCTCTCCTCCCATGTGCCCCACAATAGAGCAGGAGCTCCTCCAAGTCCAGATGGTGGAGTCCAGTCCTGCCTCCCTGCAACATCTACCAGGTCCCTCCCCAACTCATCTGAGAGGCCTTAGGGTCTGGCTTGTGTCCACAGGACTCGTGTGGAGTTGGAGGAACAAAGACCCTTCATGGTGTCCTCAGGGCTGACACTTCTCCCTGCAAAGAGGTGGAGTCCTGGTTCACAGTCAGAAATCCAGGCAACTGGAAGAAACATTTGGGGTTTGTGCTTGCTTCCAGCACCAAAGGGGACTGCCATGTCACCACTTGCATGACCCCTGAGCTGCCTGGGCTTCTCAGAGCTTTGCCTACTGCATCTAGCCATGGAAAGGTGGTGCTGCCCAGGCCTCCATAGCACAGATGATGTCCAAGGTGCACGCCTGCAGCCAGAATGGCCTGGTAATAGCAAGTCCTGACTGTCAGCCACCCCTGCCCCCTGGTCTACCCAACTCACTTCGAGGGAGTGACCGCTGGCCTTTCTGCCCCCTGAGGCTTCCATCAGAAGGGCCTCACTGTCCTGGCAGAAGACTGGCCCTGGGTCAGTGCGCATGACCCTTTCCAGTAACCGGGCACCTCGGAGATGACTCTGGGGTCACCATCCCAGCAGGCACACAGGACACTTGTTTCTCAAGAGAAAGGCTCCACCAAAGCTGAGGCTGTGGGCATCCTGCTAACCGCTGCCTCCACTCCCTCTGCCCTGGAAGCCCCAGAGCACGTGGCGGCCAGGCCTGCATCAAGCAGCGGGCTGATCACACCCCTCAGGTGCTGAGTGCCTGGGGATGCTTCAAGTGCATCCACTTATGCAAGAAACACCCACATTCAGGGCTCTTCTGCTGAAAGCCAGCTCAGCTTATCTGCAAAACTGTCAGGAATAAGGTTTTTGAGCAGGATTCAGTAAAAAGAGAAGCAAGCTACTCACTTTCCCCCTAAGGTATTTCATCCATGATACATGATCCCCAAGTTCTGCCCTGCCTGGTCACAGACACACTGGTGCTGGGGAGGAGGTGCATATGTTTTCCCAGCTGGCCAAGAGCACAGGTCAAAGACCAGAGCTCGAATGAGCCTGACCCTCAACCAGACACATGCAATCAGAGGTTACTCCCCCCAGCTGTTGAGTGAACCCCTGGCTTCCAGGAGGAGCCCTCATTTCTTCCTAGGATGCTCTTCCTCCCAGCTCAAAGCCCCACATCCACTGAGAGGGAGGGATGAAGTTATCTCCTTCGCAAACATTGTTTCCTCTGTCATTAAAATGAAGAAGCGTCCTGGCTGCTGTCAGAGCAGGTCTAATCACCGCGCCAAGGCAAGGCCCCTGAAGAGCCGATAAATCACCACACTGGTGATGATTACCCTGATTAACAAAGAGGGATCCTAATTAAAGCCTGCACCGTGGCTGGACCCACGTCCAAAGTGTCTTCAAATACCCTGCGTCTCAGTGACAGAGAGGTTCTCATTCAGCAGGCTGCAGGTGAGTGAGGCCCTGCTTCTGGGACCAAGGAAATCAGCTCTGGGGTCTCAAGTTCAAATCCTGGAGACAAGGTCCTCTGGGAGCAGGGCAGTCCTTCTGGGAGGGGAAGCCCCAGAGTTGTACCATGCAGGCCATGAGGTCATTCTCCTGACCCCATCTCTACGGGGCCGGGTCTGCAGGGTCATCTGCCTCCCTCCAGCATGGTGGTACCTGGTCTTCTTCTGGGAAACCACCCTCCCCCCTTTCAATCCACCTGGTTCAGCTGTGCCCACCCACCACCAGCTCCACCCTATATGCTCACACACAGATGCACACACTTACACATTCATGCACACACGTGTTCTCCCACACAAACCCACACACTCCACATACTTCATCACCTTGGGCTGAGCTTCACATTTGGTCTGACAGGGAAGCCTTCCTAGCCACTGCAGCAGACTGTGAGCCCTGAGTCCTTGGAGTGAGGGGATAGGGTGCTGGAGAGACTGGGAAAGCCAGGTCCCAGAGCTGCCCTCACAGGTGAGTCTGGGCATCGTGAGACCCTGACTGTGTCATCCCCACTCACCTGTGGACCTTCCTCTCTGCATGTACCTGCCTGAGCTGCGTTCTCATCAGTTCCTTCTCTGAACGCCTGAGGATTCGTGCAGACACCCGAGAGAGGAGGGCGGGGTCTCTTGGCAGCAGTTTCCAGCAGCTGACCCACAAGCAACTTCTCTGATATGCCAGGGCTCTGTCCATTCCCTTGGGACTCCAGCACTGCCCATCCCCATGCTCTGAGCCCCTGCAGAGTTTCCCAGCCCCCCGAGTGGGAGAGGAGCCAGAAACATCCGAGACCAGACCTAGCAGCTGCAGGCTCTGGAGGGAAGGCTGCCTTGCTTTAAAAACCGTTAATTCTGCAAAGTGCAGACAAACAGAGGGGAGGTGCCAGGAGTTACCTCTGGGCCCTCTTGAGTGTGTTCAGAAGTGACCCATGTGCGGCAAGGTCCACCCTCTTCCCTTCCCCAGTCAGTTGCTTGGCTGGAAAACAAAAGGAAGCCGAGGAGAGAGATTATGATGACAGTGATGCTTATTATTCCTTCTGCGGATACAACAAGCTCCGGCTGTTGATTCTCAAGTCTGCAGACCCTTATACACTAAAGAGGGAATTCCCTCCCCTATGGAGCCCGGTGGCCACTGCCCAGTGGAAGTGGCCACCTCCTTCTGTAAAGAGCGGAGAGCAGTCCTCCCCAGACAGCGTCATCAGACACATCTCACAATGTGTGCATAGTTGCTCAGTTGTGTCTGACTCTTTGCAACTCTTTCAACTGTAGTCCACCAGGCTCCTCTGCCCATGGGATTTTCCAGGCAAGAATACTGGAGTGGGTTGCCATTTTCCTCCTCCAGGATATCTTCTTGACCCAGGGATCAAAACTCCTTCTCCAGCATCTCCTGCATTGCAGGTGGATTCTTTACCCACTGAGCCATCAGAGAAGACCAAATCTCACAATGGAGCTGGTCTAATATTTCCTCTCAAATGCTTCACTTTATCCCACCCCAGAAGGACCACACATTTTTTTGTCCCTAGTGCTGTAGGTTTTTGGTTGTTTGTGTTTATTACAAAATAATTCAGGTCAGCTGTAGTAAATGCAGAGAACAGTCATATATAGTGAAAGCCCCACCCAAATGCACAGCTATCTATGGAGTGACAACAGAAGACTGATGCAGGCAGGAGTGGTTGTCCAGACACATTCTGTGAGGCATGAGTGCACACGTGAGCACACGCCTAAACTCGTGTACTCACATGCAAGCACAGAGAGACGCACATGCACGTATATCCACACATGTGCACACAGAGGCAGCGTACACTCAAACATGCACGCAATGCCCCTGTACACACATGTGCACACAAACGCACATGTGAACACATGTTCACACAAGTACAGACTTACATGTGGAAAAAGAAACAAACACTCTCACACACAGGAAACTTGGGTTTCCTACAATCTTTTTAACGAAACCAAGATTCAGCGATGCGCATCAACCTACAATTTGCTTTCACACAGCGACATACTAGGCCCCTTCCCACATCAGTACATGGGATCGTCCCACCGTCTCATGAGTCCCTTGTACTCCATTATGAACGCACCGCAATGCACTCACCTGTTCCTCCACTCCTGCACTGTGAGATGGTGACTCACAATCCCCCAACACAAACAAGGTCACGCTGAACACTGTTTGTAGCACATCCCCTTGCACACTCGTGCTGGTATTGCTGTGGAATAGAACTGACCCGTGAACTTAAGGAAAAGACTGCCCGGGTAAGGATGAGCTTCAGAAAATGAAGCCACAGGAGAAACAAAGCATTCTCTTTGCTCTAAATTAAATTCTTCCAAAGAAATGGGCACAGATGTCAGTGCAGCCATCTGCATGAGTCTTATTGGAATGCCAGCCCTCGGAACGTTCCCCGTACCTGAAGGATTCCTGTCGGCTGTCTGCGTTAATCAGCCTCCACCGATAATAGTCTGATGAGATACATGTTGTCATGATGTCTTCCGTACTTTGGGAGGAAGTGACATAATATTGTGACAATGTACTGTAACACTTATGAAATCTTAATAACCAATGCACGCCGAAGGTCATGAATTCCCATCCAAGCCCAGGCCCCATGCACTGCGGCATCTCTGCCGGAGACAGACCGCCTGTGGTCTGGAGGGGCTGCGGTTT
This sequence comes from Bos mutus, assembly GCF_027580195.1. Classification (NCBI taxonomy): domain Eukaryota; kingdom Metazoa; phylum Chordata; class Mammalia; order Artiodactyla; family Bovidae; genus Bos; species Bos mutus. The sequence goes on along the minus strand of NC_091629.1, from coordinate 40,210,454 downwards.
TGAAGTAGACACTGAGTCACGGCACTTCTCACTGCATCTGTGAACAGGATATGGCATGTCTCACTTTTGAGGTATCCAATTAGAAACAGAGAAAGAGGGGGTGCTTCTCTCTCTATTGGTGGCTCAGTGGTAAAGAATATGCCTGCCAAGGCAGGGGACAGAGGTTCAATCCGTGGTCCAGGAAGATCTCATATGCCACAGATCAACTAAGCACCCACACCACAACTACTGAGCCTGTGCTCTAGAGCGCAGGAGCCACAACTACTGAAGCCTTCTCACCCCAGAGCCCGTGCTCCCCAAGAGAAGCCACCGCAACGATAAAGCCCACGCATCACAACTAAAGAGCAGCCCCCACTCATGCAATTACGGAAAAGTCTCTACAGGAACAAAGACCCAGCACAGCCAAAAACAAACAAACAAAACTAGTCTTTAAAACAGGAAATATAGAAAGAAGGGGATTGAAGTGGGATCTCTCCAACTCTACATCCTTCTCCTCTCTTAGAAGAATAAAATATTCCAGTTAAAACTTGGTAACTAAATAGTATTGCCTAAGGAGCTACATGTAAAGTCAAAGTGTTCTCTTGCTCACCCTTGACAACAACAAAATGTACTTTTAAACTTAGTGATGAGAACTGTGGTGACTCTCTGACAAATACGGGGTTGCATGTTTTTTTCTTCCAGCCCACGAGACCCGGATGCATACATAGGAAACTTGATTTATTTTGCAAAGTGAGTGCCATCCAGAGCCTAAAGTGTTTAACAATCAGTCATTCCATCTAATTAGATCTCTCAACAGTTCTGGAAGTTAACTTCACACCCATCATGACACTAATGAGCTCTGTGATGCTGGGCGTGCTGTAGAGAACCCGCTGTGCAGGCACTGAGAGATCTGGGCATTTGGTGGTTTTGGGGGGCACAGACAGCTTTGTTTCAACCTCATTTTTGTGACTTAATTCAGGATCCAGGAGCCTCTTTTAACAAGACCATATGCATCCAAGGACTCTGGTTATTTAGTGTGCTCCATTTGGGGAAGAAAAGGGAAAAAATACAGCACCAACCATGACTTAACAGAACTGACATGCCATTTATTCCACTTTTTTCAAAACCCTGTGTTTGCAGCATCGACCTCATTAAAGAGCCTCTAAGCAGGATGAGGAGCTGGGTCCTGTATATATTAATAAAATCATTGATTTTCACTGAGCCAACTCTTCGCCGGCACCTGGAAACCTAACAACACGGTGTGGAAACATTGCTCATGTCAATTTCCACTGTATACTGTTAATATCCAATTTTGAGAGCACATCTTTTATTTGTAAAAGCAAATTGCTAGGAAAAGCAATTGCCACTGGCATTCTATGTTTGTAGCTCCAGTGTGTATCCTCATGGAAAATTTATAGGAAAGAGTTTCTAAGTTTCTCCATATCCCAAATAGGCCAGGTGTTTATCATACTTTTGGGTACATATGTGGCTTGGTAATTTTTTTAAATGATGACTCATATGGATTCAAAATGAGATTACTTTCAAACACATACATTAAATAGTTTTGCCTTGAAGGATTAAAAATAAGAGGCAGAAAGAGAAGATGCTATAGACCTAGTGAGAAACACAAGCTTGAAGGATCTTTAGCATTTTGTATGGGTCCTTTTCAGCCAACAGCTGAGACCCGCAAAGCTATAACCTCACTAGACTGGGGAGTTAATACGAATGACTCTGGGAATTAAAGCAAGGAAATTAAGGACATTTGTGGGAGAGTTCAGGGAAACCAATTGTTCTCTGGAATTATTGATTGAATGGTAAGTCAAGAAATGTTAGCATCAAGCCGAGAGTGTGGACCAGAGCAGTAAATAAAAGAACGATACATTTTAAATGCAATTGTTGCAAAGGGCACTAAGTGATCACTGTATTAAATGACTTGCTTGGTGCTGAATGCATTTGAAGCTCCCAATATGTCTTTGTGCATGTATGCTGCTGCTACTGCTGCTAAGTCGCCCCAGTCGTGTCTGACTCTGTGCAACCCCATAGACGGCAGCCCACCAGGATCCCCCGTCCCTGGGATTCTCCAGGCAAGAACACTAGAGTGGGTTGCCATTTCCTTCTCCAATGCATGAAAGTGAAAAGTGAAAGTGAAGTCGCTCAGTCATGTCCGACTCTTAGCAACCCCATGGACAGCAGCCCACCAGGCTCCTCCATCCATGGGATTTTCCAGGCAAGTGTACTGGAGTGGGGTGCCATTGCCTTCTCCTTGTGCATGTATAAAATACAGCAAAACAGGGGGGAAAATTGAGTAGAATAATAATGGGAGCATAACTGAGAAAACCTGTCAAATCCAGCTGCTGATAATAATAATTTGGGTGACAACAAGTCATGAGGCAGAGCTGTAAAGTGGGGAACTAGAAGTATTAATAAAAACAAGGTAAGAACGTGTGAGTATAAAAGCCACGATGTCCAGGACGGACACTCAGAATAATTAGCCTGTCGAGGATGAGATTCAGGGAGATGCTCAGTTCCAACCTGACCTCAGAATGGAGCAGGAACACAGGCTGCAGGGCGCTGGCATTCATGGCCTGCTGGTCTGCTCTGCTTGGCTTGTGCGATGCTTTTCCTTTTGCTTTTTTAATGACCTGTCAATAGCTAAGGTGATTTCACATAAAGTGTATGGATTCCTGGATTTTCCTGGGAAATTAAGATCTGACAGCATGGTGCCCCCTTCCCATGTGATCAGAAGATGCTAGAGCTACAGTGGGGGTTGGGGAGGAGTTCCTTTCTTTCTTTACATCAAGTGTGTTTTACTTATGTATATGCCCTGCCTGACCACATTTGATTTTGAGGACTCTTGATCAAGTGTACATGTGATATCAGTTGCATCTTCTTCCCTAAAGGCTTCCCTGGTGGCTCAGATGGTAAAGAATCTGCCTGCAATGCAGGAGACCTGAGTTCAATCCCTGGCTCCAGAAGATCCCCTGAAGAAGGGAATGGCTACCCACTCCAGTATTCTTGCCTGGAGAATACCATGGACAGAGAAGCCTGGCAGGCTACAGTCCATAGTGTTGCAAAGAGTTGGACACAACTAAGCGACTAACACTCAATTCTTCCCTAATGGGCCAAGGAGAAAAGTCAGTATCATTTGGTCCATGAGCTGGGAGAAACAGGCTGCCCTGGCCATCACAGGTTTATATACTGCGCAGCCTTTTTATGGACCTCTGTAAAGATTATATCAAGATTACAGGAGCTTGTGAGCTCCATGCTGTACAGAGAGAAGATAAATGTCTCATTTTTCTAAAAAGCTCACAATGCAACTGGAATTTCACTTGAACCAAGTAAACAAAATTGTCATCTAACTTAAATGGGGGAAAGAAGTGTTAGAAAAGTCTTTATCATTCTATTTTCAACTCTCCTATTATTAAGTTTGACTGATATTTCCAGGAACAGGATTGTAACAGGGCGATTTTAAAATGAACCCAGGAGAAACCACTCTTCAGGGTTTATAATAGAAACGTTTTAAAATTTAAATCACCAGTGAAAGATTGAAACCATGTGGTTTGGAAGCTGTGATTTTTTTTTTTTTTTGGTCCATTTATTTTCCATGCAAACTGCAGCCTGACACAGAGCCTGCTGCTCAGGCTGGGTCTAACTGAATGACTGGTGAAGACATCAAGAAATGAGCAAGTGACCTTGAACGTGACAGCATCATGGGAATAGACTGCCTGTCTCCTGGGTATAGAACTAAGGTACCACACTGAAGATGTTGCTGAGAGGGGGGAGAATCTCTTTACATTTGAAGGTAAAGATAGTGTGCCAAGGGGCTTGGAGCCTGTCTCTCTTATGAAAGCCCCTCAGAGGGTTTGTCTACTCGATGGGGAAAAGCGGACTTCAGAAACCATCCTCTCGGGAGTGATCTCTCCCGGACGCTGACATGACTTATTGATCAGCAACAATTCCTGAGCACCCAGGGAGCAGTGACTGCACACGTAACATGCTTAACACAGTGCCTGACACTCGGAACGTGCTGGGGAAGCTGCTGTTCAAGTTAACAATTCAAGTGCAAATCCTGTACCCCTATTCATTGTCTGGCAAAGTTATTTTATTTCTAGGCTTCACCTCTAACATTAGAGTAATAACTCCTGCTTTTAAGAATTCCACAAGGTAACGTGAAAATGCAGCTCAAGATAGGCAAATAGACATTACAATTATTATTACTACGTACAGTCTGTTTTTCCCAGGACTTTCAGGAATTGATTGCATGTGGCACAATAAACTGGATGGCTATTGGCTCTTGCATTGAAAACTCAGAACAATTTTTCTCAAACAATGATTTAGGAAAATAGAGGTTTGCGCAATAGTTCTCATGGCCTGTCCACTTCGGGAACTGATTCAAAATGTGCACGTGGATGTCCCTGCCAGAGGGTCAGGAAACCCAAGTCTTGTCCCAGCAGGCACCCGCCACCTGTTAGGAGACAAAGGGCTCACTGAACAGCCTGAGTCGCTGTGCTGTTTGCTCCCGGCATCTGAAGCATTTCATGATTCATGAACTATTGTAAACTTTTACTTTCTTTCGTGGACTTAGTTATGATCATGATTCCTACTCTTGAGGAAGGAAATATGAATTTAACTAAGTTAATAAGCCACATGGAGATACTGCCCCCACAACCCAGAGGGGCACCAGGACTCGATTAAGGAGGTATTTATTTTCTTGGTTTCCCATCCTGACCCTCTGTTGCCACAGCTTTGCCAAAGCTGTTACCTCACAAGGTTAATGTGGGCTTGCAGGACACTTGGCCCAGCCAGTGACCACACTGCTAGTAGAGCCGGTGGGATCTCCTTTGGAACAAACTACAGGGCATTCAAAGAAATAACAACCACACTAGATAATCAGAATGTACAGGGCATCACTTTGCTGACAAAGGTCTGCATAGTCAAAGCTATAGTTTTTCCAGTAGTCATGTACGGAGGTGAGAATTGGGCCTTAAAGAAGGCTGAATACTGGAGAATTGGTGCTTTCCAATTATAGTGCTGGAGAAGACTCTTGAGAGTCCCTTGGACTGCAAGGAGATCAAACCAGTCAATCCTAAAGGAAATCAGCCCTGAATATTCACTGGAAGGACTGAAGCTAAAGCTGAAGCTGAATCTCCAATAGTTTGGCCACCTGATGTGAAGAGCCAACTCATTGAAAAGACCCTGATGCTGGGAAAGATTGAAGGTAAAAGGAGAAACGGTCAGCAGAGAATGAGATGATTAGATAGCATCTCTTACTCAATGGACATGAATTTGAGCAAACTCCAGGAGATAGTAGAGATCAGAGGAGCCTGGCTGCTGCAGTCTGTGGAGTTACAAAGACTCAGACACAGCTTAGTGACTGAACAACAACAAGGGGATGCTCGGTGGGGCACCGATACCTGGAGGGGCAGCTCAGCCTTCCTTGAGCAAAAGCTTGGGGCTTGTGGTTGACCCTGGAGAAGAGGAGGGGTTGCGGGTTCCTGTCTGGGATTCACAGCCTTTGCCCTCCAGCAGGAAGCCGAGTGCATCTCTTATTAAACGGCACACACGTGTCTTTGAATGCCACACTCGCCACCCACATGTCCAGGAAAGAGCCACCTACTCAAGCTCAGCACCAACAGATGGCATCTCCTCCTCTTTGGTCTCTCACCTTCTTAGCCAGGATCAAGACTCCTCTGGTCATTTGAGATGATGAGATTTGATCCAGTTTTCCAGCTGGCGACCTCATTCTTCAAGAGGAAGCACCCACAGCTTGAGCTTCTCTGAACAATGCATGCAGTGAAAAGTGAGAACCTACATGTTCCAGCAACAAAAGTCCATGTCATGAGTTATCACTTCCTCAGTGTATTCCAGGGAAATAACCTTTCATCTGAACTCAGAATTTTCTCTGGATCAGCAAAGGGTTTCAGGCTTCTGGGTGGGTGGCGTTCTGCTAACAGGAGCCTCCGAGACCCACTCCCCTTTGCTCTCTTTGCCTGATCCTTATTTTTACAGACACACCATCTGCTTCCTGAGGCTCCAAAGGGATCGTACATGTCTTATGGGGTATTTATCATATGTTAGCCATTTCTGTAAGAGGCATTTTGAAAACTGCCAAGTCTACATGTATGAAAAATGCATTGAGGTTGCTGTTTGTCTAGGGACTGCAAGCATTTCTTACCATTTGTCTCAATTCATGCTTTGATTTCAACACCAAGCTCAGAAATCCACAGTGATGTTCTAAGCCCTGCACCCATCCCCTTTCCTCTCAAAACCAAACTGTCCACCATTTATTTTCTAAGCACAGAAAAGGATGTCACTGCATTTGATTCTCAGTCTATAGAAATAAATGGTAACTTGTGGGAGTGGAGCCTAATTTTTACCAACATATCTCACACTCTAGCTATAATCTCAAATGGATAAAATGCAGTCTGCCATTCAGGATTCTCTTCATGTCTTCAGAATCCACATTTGGACATGTAATTGTTATAACTCTAGAGCAAGTTTTACCCCTGAGTGTGAATGTTTGTCCCAGTAAAGGATCTGAATATTCACATTACACTGTGACTATGCAGCGGAGGGAGAAATTGAATAGTTGCTTGAAGTATTCATTGGGTGGGGCTTTTCCTGGTGGTGCAGCATTAAAGAATTCACCTGTGATACAGAAGATGCAGGAGACTTGGATTTCAATCCCTGGGTCGAGAAGATCCCCTGGAGGAGGGTATGGCAACCCACTCCAGCGTTCTTGCCTGGAGAATCCCATGGACTGAGGAGCCTGGTGGGCTACAGGCCTTAGGGTCACAAAGGGTCGGACATGACTGAAGAGACTGAGCCTAAAACAGCGCACAGGACACTCGCTGGATGTAGACAGCCAAACCCCAAATCCACGTGCTTTTCCTTTTTTCTCTTTAGTGGTCTGGGTTTTTTTACACCATGAATATTTTTCATTTTGTTTTCTAATTGGCTAGAAAATTCTGTCTTCGGGTCCATAATAATTGCCTGAAATCTACCCTTTTTTGGCAGACAGCGACCAAGAATTTAACTGCAACAAGGCAGGTATTGAAACAGCTTCTTCCCAAATAGCTCAAAGTCTCCTTGTCACCGAAATCTCAAACTCTATCACGGTAAAAAGTAAAGTAAAAAGGGAACTGGCGTATCCATTTCCATCTGTTTTATCCTTTCATTATACCTTGTTATTTAAAGGGAACATGATCAAGCCACATGACTTGTGCCTGACAGTAATACTGCATGAGTGAAGTCCCACCAGAGAAGTTGAACAAAGAAGATTATTCCTATTAACTTATCAAATTGCACCAATAAACCTGCATGGCTCTCAGGTGTCACTAACAGAATTAAATGAGAGTAACGGGTTAAGAGGGATCCAGTGGTCTCTGTCAGCCATTGAAAGGGAACCGGGGGCATAGGAGGGGCACTTCCCTCCCAGGTCAGGCCACCCCTGTCTGTCAGACAAATACAATAGGAATTACTTAATTTAACACCATTTCAGTTCTAATTGAATTCTATTTTCTAAATCCTGAATAAATACATTAAAACTACCGCTTTGGTCAAATGGAGAGAAAGAGCCATTTTTTAATGACTCCCCTGTGGATTTAATGCCTGTTCTATCTGTGAGAATGATGATTCCAACATCCCTGGAATTCATTGACGGGATGATGGTTATTTAAATGCACTAAGTCTTTATAGAACAGATAAGTATTTGAATTTGCATTTATGAAAATCACAAGGTGATCTGGGGAAACAGGTGTCAGGCTGTGACTTCCCAGGCCCTGGGAACCATGGAGTTTAGGACCAAGATGTGAAGAGTGGGAAGCTATTCTTTCCAGGACTTTCCACCAGCCTGTCTGTCCCCCTGCCAGTGGACTTTAACACAGCACCTCTGAAGGCCCACCTGCCTGATTTATGCCCTCAGTGCTCCCTGTCACTCGAAGACCTAGCCTGGGTGTCATGGCCAGCTCAGCCCCCGGGCCTCTCCACCCTCACAGCCTGGTCGCTCTGTCCCTTTCTGCCGGGAAAGGTTCACTTGCACCCCAGGACTTTTGCACGTGCTCCCTTCTGTCTGTAAAGCTCCACATGCTACAATTTGCAATCACCTAATTGTTGATGCCATTATTAGATTCTTTCTTATCTCTCCTGCCAGGCGTAAACTAGGGCCCTCATCTAATCTGTTCAATTGCAGCTCCAGCACATTTTGCCCAGCAAGCAGTGTGCTCTCCATAAGCTTCTGATTGAATCAATGAGTCATCAATCAATCAATGCTCTACTTTACAAATCGTGTTGAGCCTAAAAATAAATAAGCCATTTCATCAAGCTCTTTCTTGGTTATTCCCGTAATCCAATACTTCTCATATTCAGAACGACTACATGTTCATTAGCATCCAGGGTCTCCCCTCTAATCTCCCTTTATTCCACTCCTATTTTCAGAGGGGTTGTGTGTTAGTCACTTAGTCGTGTCCGACTCTTTGCAGTCCCATGCACTGTAACCCACCAGGATCCTCTGTCCATGGAATTTCCAGAGAATCCTGGAATGGGTTGCCATTCCTTTCTCCAGGGGATCCTCCCAACCCAGAAATTGAACCTGCATCACTTGAATCAGCAGGTAGAATCTTTACCACTAAGCTACCAGGGAAGCCCCTTCAGAACGGATAACCCACTACAATTTACCCACCAGACTTTGGACTTCTCTAAGCCCCTCCATGTTCTGCTCCCGTGTCTTCTTCCTAGGCTGCTTCCAGTGCATTGCAGCTGCTATGTGTCCCTCCCAAGGTCTACGTGTGGCACATCCCAGGGGAGGGGCTTCCTGAGACGCAACCCACATGGGGCTCCTTCCTCCCCCGAGGCCCCCTCCTGATAGGTCTGCGACCACCTAAGCTCTTTGCAAACGTGACCCTGGGTGTTACCCCCTGTCCAAGCTCCAAGGGATGCCCAGGGAGATGATCCAAACTGTAGAGACAGGCTGCTCCTTACCAACAATAATCAGCTGCATGGGTCGGGAGTGGGGGGGAGGGGCAGGCGGTGGCGAGGGAGTCGTCGGGGACAGGGGTGGCCAACCAGTGTCAACATCCAGCTTTCAGGGCACAGGGCAGGAAGCTCTGATTTGCAGGGTTCGCCGATTTCCACCGTGTAAACACTCCTTCTGTGGTCAGTGGTGACTCTGGGACAGGGCATCCCAAGCTTGGAGGGGGACGAGGTGAGCACAGTCAACTGTCGTGAGTCCCAGGACCTCTGGGACATCCGGGAGACAGCAGGGTTCATGGGGGAGGGTCAAGGAGCTGCCAGAGCTCTGTCCCTTCTGCCCAGCTTGGTCCTTACCCCACACCCACCCTGTCACATCCTTCAGGGCGCTGACCCCACCCTTGAAGTGATGTCCTGGCTCCCCGGCAGGCTGGTCAGCATCCCTGGAGTGTGGTGGACGCTCAGAGCCCTTGCTTGTCCTCCTCGGGGGAAGCCCTTCCCATCACCCAGTCTTGCTCGTCACGTCTGTCTCGATTTCCTCCTGGAACAGAAGATGCATTCCTATCTCCGGCTATCGGAACCTGCAAGAAGAAGCAAGACACAGTCTCATTTCTAAATGCTCCTGAGCTATTTTCTTCCCCGAGGTCTTTCTGAGTGTTTGCAAGTGCACCCCTAAGTACCTAATGAAATGGATTTTAAAAGCCTGCACACCTAATTCAGATATTTCACGGAAGACATCGCCACTGCTCTAGAAACTTCCCTTCAAAACATAAGCATTCTAGAATATCAGGATGAAAATGACTTCCTCAAAATAAGAATAATGGTAGAGTGGGCAAATGCAGAATAGGGGTCAAAACACACGAGAAACATGGAATCTCAACTTTCCTTTACCTTCCATCAGAACCCAGGAAACGCATCCCCTTAGCCTGTTGTCCAGTTGCTCAGTCGTGTCTGACTCTTTTTGACCCCATGGACTACAATGCTCTAGGCTTCCCTGTCCTTCACCATCTCCCAAAGTTTGCTCAAACTCATCTCCACTTTGTCAGTGACATCATTCAATCAGCTCATCCTCTGCCACCCACTTCGCTTCCTGCCTTCTATCTTTCCCAGCAGGGTCTTTTCCAATGAGTCGGCTCTTCGCATCATATTTCAAGTTCCAACATCTTCTACTGGTCCTGCCTCCTTCTGGCAGCTCAGGAGACATGTCTTTTCAAATAAAAACCCACTTACATCCTGTGAAACAGGCTTCGGAATCAGACTCCAGAGCCTGAGGCCTCAGCAAATCCTGACAGCCCCACCTGGAAACCGCAGAGCCAGATCCTCCATCTGCCTTGAAGAGCAGACAGAAAGGATTTGTGGACAGTGGAAGGAAAGAATCCTAGGCTTGCGAAGTCCACCAGGAAGTGACTTTGTTCTGTGTTGGTGGTGCGGAGAGGAGCGGGGTGCATGTCAGAAAGAGAGACAGAGAGAGAGGATCCTAGTGAGGGAAGGGGAAGAGCCGCCTCTTTGCTGATGAGCTGTACTGCAAACAGAGAGGCTGGAAGCCTAGCTGCTTATGCAAATGTGCATCTCAGAAATCTGAGCCATAGGTCAAGTACCGGCAGCAGAATCACGCTGGACAAAGATGGAAACAGCCCCCTGCCGAGAGCTGGCCTCTGGGCAGTGGGCAGTGGAGGAAGGGCTCTTTCTGCATGGACAGCTGAGGGCCTCCATCTGCCATCACCTCTGACACTGGGCACAGGAGCCCAGTCTGTGTGATGCTGCAGCTTGGTGGTGCCCCTGCCTGACCTCAAGAGCAATTGTCTGAAAATAGAGCTCGTCTTGACAGTGGTAATTCCTACTTGTCCATTTATGAATTGAGCTACTTTTTAAAGGCATGATATCGTCACCTCTCCTATTCATGGGTGCCCCTGGGACCTGCCTCCATGGCAGCGTGCCCCAGCTACGCCCCTGCCCTTTCCAGCCTGGGGTCAGCCACCCTATCATCCTTAAGGGGAAAAGCAGGGTTGTCAGCCATATTATTTGGATGCCGTGCTGCTTAGGGTTGTGGGAAAGAGTAAATCTGTGTGTAAGAGAGTAAATCCACAGAACATCTTTACACTGTGCTTTGTTTCGCTTGGTTTCTTTTCCTTTTTTTTAACTTAGCAGGGCAGTTAGACCATATCTCTTAGAAATTAAAACATGCATCTCCTTTGACCCAATTCCATTTCCAACTCAAGCTGTAGAAATAAATGCCTAAATAAACAAAGACACATACACATGAATAATCACAGAGGACTGGAAACAACCTAAACACTTACCAAAAGCAGTCCGTTCAATCTGAGGGACCACTCCAGGCGGCACTGGTGGTAAAGAACCTGCCTGCCAATGCAGAGAGGCCTGTCCGATCCTTGGGTCAGGAAGATCCCCTGGAGAAGGGAATGACAACCCGCTGCAATATTCTTGCCTGGAGAATCCCATGGACAGAGGAGCCTAGTGGGCTAAAGTCCATGGGGGTCACAAAGTTGGACTCGACTGAGCAACTGAGCACAGCACACTGTGCAGTCCATATGGGGTTGCAGATTGAAATATAATGAGGGAAAGAAGCCCACCAAGGGTGTGTTAAATCTGTCTTACTGAGGTATAATTGACCTTTAATAAGCTTCACACATTTAAAGTGTGTGATGTGTTACATTTTGACACAGGACACACTTGTGCAACCACCCCCGATCTATTTATATATGTTGGACCACATCCCCATCTGGGGCACCCTCCTGCCCATCTGCATGCCTTCCTCTCCACTCCCGCTTCTCTGCCCAGGCAACCACTGCCCTGCTCTCTGTCACTGTAGATTAATTTCCATTTTCCAGAGTTTCATGTAAGCGCGAGCACACAGGGCGTATTCAGTGCCGTCTGGCTTCTTTCACTCTCATAATTGCTTTCACCTCCATCCACATTGCTGCTGGGCCCACGGGCTCATCCCTTTTTATCACCAGAAGTTTCCATTATATGGATGCCTGGCAGTTTAACAGTTCTTCTGTTGATAGACATTTGGGTTATTTTCATTTGGGGGCTAATACCAATAAAATGGGGCCTTCCCAGGTGGCACTCGTGGGTGAAGAACCCACTTGCCAAAGCAGGAGACACAGGACACCTGGCTTCGATCTCTGGGTCAGGAAGATTCCCTGGAGGAGGGCATGGCAACCCACTCCAGGATTCTTGCCTGGAGAATCCCATGGACAGCGGAGTGTGGCAAGCTGCAGTCCACGGGGTCAAAAAGAGTCAGACATGCTTTAGTGACTGAAAAGCAACAACAAATAAAATACCTACGACCAGTCATCTATGTGTTTTTGTACAAACATATGCTTTTCTATAAATACCTAGGAATAGAAAGTCTAGATCATATGCTAGTTGTAGGTTTAACCTTTTTTAAATGAGGTATAACTGACATATAACATATCAGTTTCAAGTGTACAATATAATAGTTTTAGATTTGTATAAGGTTTAGCTTTTTAAGAAACTGCCAAACTGCTTCCCAAGGTAATTTCCATGTGTATATGCAGATATATATTTATACATTTATATCTATCTACCTATATTTGTTTACATGTGCATAAAACACCATGTAAATTTGTATATGAGTGTATGTAAGGGGTGTGTGTGTGTGTCTGCATCCTCATCATGTCTGAGAATTCACATCAAACACTCAACCACAGTTACTTCCACAAGGAAAGATGTTAGGTTGCACCTGTGTTTTGGACAACAGCCTGAGAGCACCATTTCTAAACAGTATCAGCTCCCTTCTCTTGTGTGTGCTAAGTCACTTCAGTCCTGTCTGACTCTTTGTGACCCCGTGGACTGTAGCTCACCAGGCTCCTCTGTCCATGGGACTTTCCAGACAAGAATACGAGAGTGGGCTGCCATGTCCTCCTCCAGGGGATCTTCTCAACCCCAGGGACTGAACCTACGTCTCTTACATCTCCTACAGGTGGATTCTTTTCCACTAGTGCCACCTGGGAAACCCTTTCCTTCTCTTGAATTAACCTCAAACTCTGCATTTTTGAAAGGCCAGATTTTAAACAAATGCCTTGGGGAAAGCTTAACAAACACCATGGACAAAGGTTCTGAGCTGCACCTCTGCTGAGTGCCACACCCCAGCTCCCAACACACCACGTGGCTTACTGATTGGGATGCGTGGAGGCGAGGTAACACTCAAGGGGAGCAAGAGGGGTCACAGCCTTTGTGCACAGGGCAACGCAGGCCAGGGCTCCTTCCAGCCTGAACAAATCCCAAGAGTCTGGATATCTGTGTTGGGATTCATCACTGCTGTCAGGAAAGAAATGCCCCTCTAAGAACCAGGACCCTGATGGGGGAGAGACCAGACACTGTTGTCTCAGAAGACATTGGTTATAGTCATGGTTCCGCACACTGGGCGGGAGCATTGAAGGGTTACCAGAATGATCTTTGGGCGTTTTCATGCATTTAGTTAAATATTAATGCTTCAGCATAGAATTGAGTAGTTAGTGTTTCATTAGTACTGTTTTTTAATTTTTAATAATTACTTGTCCCCATTTGTAATATAAACTCAAACAAGCAGTTTTATAGATTTCTATAAATAGATACACAACTTACTTTACAACTTTTGTAAATTAGCAGGCATCTCTAGGTCTCAATTTTCTAATCTATAAAACAAAAATAATAGCACCTGCCTTGCAGGTTTGGCATGTGTTAAATTACTTAATTAAAGCAGTACTGAGCACAGGATAAGGGCTACAGCAGCGTTGACTATAAGAGTTCCTATTATTTCTTTCTGAATTTGGATCCCTTCTTCTGCAACATAAGACTCCTGTTATTACTCATTCATTCATTGCTCATTCATTCATTCATTTACGTGACCAATATTTATTGAGTACCTCCTGTAAGTTGGTGGTGAGGTCTCAGCTAGTTGTGGTAAACAAAATAGAACTAAAAATCAGGGTGCAGGAGCCACAGAACACATTAAGGGAAATCAGCAGGGACAATGGTGGGAATCAGAGGGTGGAAATCAGCATGGGCTTGGCGTGGAGCCAGGAGTCCCTTTAAGAAAGAACCCTTGGCAGAGGAGCAGGGAACACTGCATAGAGGACCATTCGGGGGTTGTTGCAGTCCTGATGGGAGGATGACAGTGGTTTTGGAACCAAGGCTAGTAAATGCAGGAGAGTCAGGGAGATGAGGTTTGAAGATGGATTGAATCAGAGAGTGAAGCTTAAGGAATGGTTCCTAGATTCTGAACTTCAGTACCAGGGTAGATGAAGGGGATGTTGGCTGGAATGGAGCACATTGTCCAAGAAGCAGTTCTGTCCCATGGAGAGGGAGGCAGGGGATGAAGACACAGCTCTTCTGGAATCGAAAAGGATTGAATGCTTCACTGGCATTTACTAAGACTCTTTCCAAAAAAACTGGACTCGATGCTTCTATGGAGTTATTCAAATATGGATTACCTTATAGGAGTAACTCTACAAGACAAAACCAAATGGTGGCTGCCTCAGTTGTCATTTATGTGAAAGGAATAATGTATAATTACACATAATCTTCCCACCCAGGAAGATTTAGAGGGATTAAAAAAATTGACTTTGTCAAAAAATGACTAAAAATGACTTTGTCATTCAAGGAAAAATGGTGGAACAGGAATTTGAACCCAGATCTGGCTGATTCCAGGCTTTTTGCCATCCTAAGAGCACCTTGCAGAATTCGCGGGACTTCTTTTGTGAAAGTGAAAAGAATGAAATCTTGGAAGTAAGGGAAAGGTGAGAGAGCATCCTGCAGATTCTAGTGTGAGATACAGTTGGTAGGTACTCAGGAGCCTTGGCAGTTAGGCTGACAGTTTCTTAGAAGATGCACCAGTCAGATAGCCAGATAAGATCAAGTTTCTGTAATGGAATTTTTGTTCACTGAGAGAGAGTGAAATACAATTCAAGCAAAGTGGAGTCAAAGACTCCAGATTTTACTTCAGGGATGGAGAGACCTGGGGCAGATTATTGCTTCCATCTTTATAACAAATAAAGGACCAGGCAAACTGCAAGCCACTGACTTTTCTTGAACCCATCAAAGAACCTAGACTGCAGAGCAAACAAAAAAGTCAAAACCTGAAGAGAGATAGCATGCAGGGAAAAAGAAGTTCCACACATTTGCTTATGCAGAGCAGATGTCACCTCATATCTTGTATATATTGTAATAAAATTCATATATATTATAATAAGCATATATATTGTAATAAAATTCAGCTTTAAACTATGACCAACCTAGACAGTACATTAAAAAGCAGAGATATTACTTTGCCAACAAAGGTCTGTCTAATCAAAGCTATGGCTATTCCAGTAGTCATGTATGGATGTGAGAGTTGGACTATAAAGAAAGCTGAGTGCCAAAGAATTGATGCTTTTGAACTGTGGTGTTGGAGAAGACTCTTGAGAGTCCCTTAGACTGCAAGAAAATCCAACTAGTCCATCCTAAAGGAAATCAGTCCTGAATATTCACTGGAAGGACTGATGCTGAAGCTGAAACTCCAGTAATTTGGCCACCTGATGCGAAGAACTGACTCATTGGAGAAGATCCTGATGTTGGGAAAGATTGAGGGCAAGAGGAGAATGGGGCAATAGAGGATGAGATGGTTGGATGGCATCACCGACTCAATGGATATGAGTTGAGCAAGCTCCAGGAGTTGGTGATGGACAGGGAAGCCTGATGTGCTGCAGTCCATGGGGTTGCAAAGAGTCGGACACAACTGAGTGACTGAACTGAGCTGAACTTAAACTGTTAATTAATTGATAAAGGCCGAGCATGGGTGAGCATGAGCATGGAGAACTTGTGACTACAGACACGGGTGAGGGCTCGCATCGTCTTGCAAACACACCAAGCATCACGTTTGTATATAAATGTGAAACATATGACAAGGATGACACAAAGGATGGGAGGGAAAAATGAGGAACATATTTCTGTAAGTCTCTCACACTACATATGAAGTGGGCATCATATTTCTTGAAAGTGAACTTAGATTTTTTTTAAGTCAATCGTAAATATTAAGGCAAACATTGAAAAACTGAGATGTATAAATACATAGTAGAAAAAATAAAATGTAATCATAGAATCCTTGGTTAAATCTAGAGAGGGCAGAGAGAGGGAGGAATAGTTTTAAAAAGTGAAATAAACAGAAAACAGCAAACAAAATGGTACGTTTTCATCCAATTTTGTCAATGATCTTTTAAATACAAATGGTCTAAATGAAAGATAGTTAAAAGACAAAGACTGTCAGGTTGGATTTAAAAAAGGGGAAGACTTAAACGTATTCTGTCTAGAAGAAATTCATTTAAAATATAAAGACATTAATATTAAGTTTTTAGTACTTGTATTAAAATAAAAAAGGAGACATAAAAAGGAGTGAATCACAAACTATCAATATCAAAATTGGAAGAAGGATCATCTTTACTAATCCCCCAGATATTAAGAAAAGGAAGAAAATATTACAAATAAAGTTATGATAAATTCAACTACTGAAATGAGATATACCAATGTCTTGAAAGACACACAAACAACCAAAACTTGGAAAGAAATAGATAATCTAAATAGACCTATATACAATAAAGAAATTAAATTAGTAGTGAAAAATCTTTTAAAAATAGGTCCAGATAGCTTCACTGGCATATTCAATCAAATATTTAAGAAAGAAATATTACCAAATTAGGATACATTTTCCAAAAAAAAATTTTTTTTTAAAGAGAGCACTACTCAAGTTATTTTATGATGCCAGGTTTATCCTAATTCCAATACCAGACAAAGATATTACCAAGGAGGAGGAGGGGGAGAGAGAAACAAATGCAAATGCTTAGTTTTCAAATATCTGGAAGACATAAAATATTAAAATTCTAGAAGGAAACATCTTCTAGAGATTTTCTAGGGAGAAAAATCTACCTGAACTGAGTTTGACAATGAGTTTATGGCTATGACACACCTTAAAAGGAAACAAAAGAAAGGTAAATTGGACTTTTTAAAAACAAGAGATTTTACTTTGTGAAAGACACTGTTAAGAGAATGAAAAAAACATGCTACACACTTGGAAAAAATATTTTCAAATCACATATCTAATAAAAGACATGTTTTGTATATGTAAGATCTCTTAAATTCAACAACCCAATTAAAAGTGGGCAAAGATCTGAGCAGACACCTCACCAGATAATATATGAATGGCAAGCAAACACAGATTCCTAGATCTCATAGGAATCTCAGCATCATAGATACTCAACATCATTAGTCATTAGGGAGACACATGCTAAAACTGCCCTCCTCCTTGGCAGTCATGGATCTATTCTTTATATCTGCAAGTCTATTTATAAGTTTTATTCTTTTTTTGCATTGTTATTTTTTGTTTTTTAATTTATTTTTAATGTAAATTTATTTATTTTAATTGGAGGCTAGTTACTTTACAATATTGTATTTATTTTGCCATACATTGACATGAATCTGCCACGGGTGTACATGTGTTCCCCATCCTGAACCCCCCTCCCACCTCCCTCCCCATCCCATCCCTCTGGGTCACCCCAGTGCACCAGCCCCTAGCATCCTGTATCATGCATCGAACATGGACTGGTGATTCATTTTACATACGATATTATACATGTTTCAATGCCATTCTCCCAAATCATCCCCCTCCCTCTCCCACAGAGTCCGAAAGACTGTTCTATACATCTGTGTCTCTTTTGCTGATCTCACATACAGGGTTATCGTTACCATCTTTCTAAATTCCACATATACGTGTTAGTATACTGTATTGGTGTTTTCTTTCTGGCTTACTTCAATCTGTATAATAGGCTCCAGTTTCATCCGCCTCATTAACTGCCCCAAATTGGAAACAATTCACATACGCATTAACAGGTGAATGGATTATCAAACAGTGGTGTATCTGTGAAAAGGAATAATACTATATTGGGCTTCCCTGTTAACTCAAATGGTAAAGAATCCACCTGCAATGCAGGAGACCCTGGTTCGATTCCTAGGTCGGGAAGATCCACTTGAGAAGGGATAGGCTACCCACTCCAGTTTTCTTGGCCTTCCCCTGGCTCAGCTGATAAAGAATCTGCCTGCAATTCAGGAGACCTGGGTTCTATCCCTGGGTCAGGAAGATCCCCTGGAGAAGGGAAAGGCTACCCACTCCAGTAGTTTGGCCTGGAGAATTCCACGGACTGTATAGACCATGGAGTCGCAGAGTCAGACACAACTAAGTGACTTTCACTCACTCATATAAAGGAATGAGTGTTCAATTCACACAAGAGTATGAATGACTCACATACCTTTTGCTAAGTGGAAATAGCCAGAGTCAAGAGGCAATATACTGTGTGATTCTATTTATGCAACATTTTGTTTTTGTTTTTCTTGTTTTGTTTTTAATTTTTACTGGAGTATCAGATCAGATCAGTTGCTCAGTCATGTCCAACTCTTTGCGACCCCATGAATCGAAGCACGCCAGGCCTCCCTGTTCATCACCAACTCCCGGAGTTCACTGAGACTCACGTCCATCGAGTCAGTGATGCCATCCAGCCATCTCATCCTCTGTCATCCCCTTCTCCTCTTGCCCCCAATCCCTCCCAGCATCAGAGTCTTTTCCAATGAGTCAACTCTTCACATGAGGTGGCCAAAGTACTGGAGTTTCATTAGGAATGATCAGCATCATTCCTTCCAAAGAAATCCCAGAGCTGATCTCCTTCAGAATGGACAGGGTTCAGGATGGGGAACACATGTATACCTGTGGCAGATTCATTTTGATATTTGGCAAAACTAATACAATTATGTAAAGTTTAAAAAAAATAAAATAAAATTAAAAAAAGAATGGACTGGTTGGATCTCCTTGCAGTCCAAGGGACTCTCAAGAGTCTTCTCCAACACCACAGTTCAAAAGCATCAATTCTTTGGTGCTCAGCCTTCTTCACAGTCCAACTCTCACATCCATACATGACCACAGGAAAAACCATAGCCTTGACTAGACGGACCTTTGTTGGCAATGTCTCTGCTTTTGAATATGCTATCTAGGTTGGTCACAACTTTCCTTCCAAGGAGTAAGCGTCTCTTAATTTCATGGCTGCAGTCACCATCTGTAGTGATTTTGGAGCCCAGAAAAATAAAGTCTGACACTGTTTCCACTGTTTCCCCATCTATTTCCCATGAAGTGATGGGACCGGATGCCATGATCTTCGTTTTCTGAATGTTGAGCTTTAAGCCAATTTTTTCACTCTCCACTTTCACTTTCATCAAGAGGCTTTTGCATTCCTCTTCACTTTCTGCCTGGAGAAGGAAATGGCAACCCACTCTAGTATTCTTGCCTGGAAAATCCCATGGATGGAGGAGCCTGGTAGGCTTCAGTCCACGGGGTCACTAAGAGTCGGATATGACTGAGCTACTTCACTTTCACGCATTGGAGAAGGAAATGGCAACCCACTCCAGTGTTCTTGCCTGGAGAATCCCAGGGACGGGGGAGCCTGGTGGGCTGCCGTCTGTGGGGTCACACAGAGTCGGACACGACTGAAGTGACTTAGCAGTCACTTTCTGCCATAAGAGTGGTGTCATCTGCATATCTGAGGTTATTGATATTTCTCCTGGCAATCCTGATTCCAGCTTGTGTTTCTTCCAGTCCAGCGTTTCTCATGATGTACTCTGCATATAAGTTAAATAAACAGGATGACAATATACAGCCTTGACGAACTCCTTTTCCTATTTGGAACCAGTCTGTTGTTCCATGTCCAGTTCTAACCGTTGCTTCCTGACCTGCATACAAATTTCTCAAGAGGCAGATCAGGTGGTCTGGTATCCCCAACTCTTTCAGAATTTTCCACAGTTTATTGTGATCCACACAGTCAAAGGCTTTGGCATAGTCAATAAAGCAGAAATAGATGCTTTTCTGGAACTCTCTTGCTTTTTCCATGATCCAGTGGATGTTGGCAATTTGATCTCTGGTTCCTCTGCCATTTCTAAAACCAGCTTGAACATCAGGAAGTTCACGGTTCACATATTGCTGAAGCCTGGCTTGGAAAATTTTGAGCATTATAGTTTGATTTAAAATTTGATGTTAGTTGCTACTCTACAGCAAATTGAATTGGTTATACATATATCCCGGAGAAGACAATGGCACCCCATTCCAGTACTCTTGCCTGGAAAATCCCATGGATGGAGGAGCCTGAAAGGCTGCAGTCCATGGGGTCGCTGAGGGTTAGACACGACTGAGTGACTTCACTTTCACTTTTCACTCTCATGCATTGGAGAAGGAAATGGCAACCCACTCCAGTGGTCTTGCCTGGAGAATCCCAGGGACAAGGGAGCCTGGTGGGCTGCCGTCTATAGGGTCACACAGAGTTGGACACGACTGAAGTGGCTTAGCAGTAGCAGCATACATATATCCACTATTTAAAAAAAATTTTTTTTCCCATATAGGTCATTACAGAGTATTGAGAAGAGTTCCCTGTGCTATACAGTAAGTTCTTATTGGTTATAGGAGCATGCCATTTATGGGCTTCCCAACTGGCTTAGTGGTAAAGAATCTGCTTGCCAGTGCAGGAGACACAGGAGACTCGGGTTCAATCCCTGGGTCAGGAAGATCCCCTAGAGGAGGAAATGGCAACCCACTCCAGTATTCTTGCCTGGAGAATCCCATGGACAGAGGAGCCCGGTGGACTACAGTCCATGGGGTTTCAAAGAGTCAAACATGACCCAGAGGGATGGGATGGGGAGGGAGGTGGGAGGGGGGTTCAGGATGGGGAACACATGTACACCCGTGGTGGAATCATGTCAATGTATGACAAAACCAATACAATACTGTAAAGCAATTAGCCTCCAAAAAATAAATTAATTAATAATAAAAAAAAACAGAGTCGAACATGAATTAGCAACTGAGCATACACACACACACATACACACACACACACACGCAGTGTGTGCTATTTATACAACACTTTGGAAAAGTAAAAGCACAGAGTGGAAAAGAGACCAGTAATGGCTCAGATTTGGGGCTGGGGTAGGAATTAAGTCCAAGAGAATAGGTCATTAGCATAGCCTCAAGTACCTCTCCCCAAAGTGTTTATTAATTCCTGGAGTGGGTTGAACATATGTCCACACTTTCTTTAATATTCCTCCTTCCAGGAGATGGAGCTTAATTCTCTCCCTTGAGAATGGGCTGGTTTCAGCAATTCACATCTAATGAATAGAGCTTGGAAAGGGAAAAATGGTCACTTTTAC
The DNA here is from genome assembly GCF_027580195.1 of Bos mutus. Lineage (NCBI taxonomy): Eukaryota > Metazoa > Chordata > Mammalia > Artiodactyla > Bovidae > Bos > Bos mutus. Next base: position 40,189,274 of record NC_091629.1, on the reverse strand, counting down.
AGCAGAGAAATCTAGGAGACCAGACTTGTAAGATGTTACAAGTGATCAAGGTTCCCATCATTCATAACAAGTCATGCCAATAGCAGGTACCCCTGCATGGTGTGAGGCAACCCGCCTTTGGGGTTGCCTTCTCTCAAATCCATAGCCTGGATGCGAACATGAGAAAACATCAGACAAATGCAAATTGAGAAACATTCTAGGTGGCATCTGGCTGATACTGGTCAGGATTCTTGGCCTTCCCCTATCAATAGGCCAGGCAGGAAATTCAGGTAAGGTTTTATCGGGGCCCCTGCTGCAGTAGTAGGGAGTGAGAACAAGTAACAGGGCCCCATGCTTGCTCATTCCCCTAGGGTGGCGGGGGGTGAGTTGGTTCCTTACATGGGGTGAAGTTAGGGGTGTAAACCAGGGTCAGGCTGGAGGGGGGCTTAGTGGTTAACCCACCCTTTAGCTGGTATTGAGTGCAGAAGGCTTGCATAGTACCCAGTTTTTCTCCTGATTCTTCAAAAGTGGCAACTGGCAGGGGTGTGGAGAGGTCTTGATCTTTGCACCTTGTCCATAATGTGCCCCAACTGTGCACACACATGATTATTTTTATTCCCTTATAATTTCTTTGCATTTTATTGCTCAATGAGACACTTGTCCAGGTGCAAGCTCTGCAGCCAAGAGTCCCAGGTCCCAGCCTGTCTCATGACCACTGCTCTTCAAACATTTCTAGGTCAAGAGAGACAAAGAAAGATGGAGAGGTTGTCACAGATAGGAGGGGACATGGGGACCTGGGAGACTAAACACCATGCTTACATCCATCCTGGTTCTGACCAGGAACAGGGGGTACTGGGTGATGTCTGGAGTTGAGTTATCCATATGGCATTAATGGTTCTCATTTCTTTGTTTTGATAAATGCCTGTGGTTTTGTATTTTCCAGTAGTCATGTATGGATGTGAGAGTTGGACTGTAAAGAAAGCTGAGTGCCAAAGAATTGATGCTTTTGAACTGTGGTGTTGGAGAAGACTCTTGAGAGTCCCTTGGACTGCAAGGAGATAACCACTCCATCCTAAAGGAGATCAGACCTGGGTATTCACTGCAAGGACTGATGTTGAAGCTGAAACTCCAATACTTTGGCCACGTGATACAAAGAGTTGACTTATTTGAAAAGACCCTGATGCTGGGAAAGATTGAGGGCAGGAAGAGAAGGGGACAACAGAGGATGAGATGGTTGGAAGGCATCACTGACTCAATGGACAAGAGTTTGGGTAAACTCCAGGAGTTGGTGATGGACAGGAAGGCCTGGTGTGCTGCGGTTCATGGGGTCTCAAAGAGTCGGACATGACTGAGCAACTGAACTGTGGTTTTGTAAGAGATCTCTGTTAAGTGATGCTGGGTGACAGATGGGGTGGGGAGTGGGGTGCTCTCTGGACTCTCTTTGCAACTCTTCCACAAATCTAAATTATCCCAATATAAATCCTTCAAAAACTTACAAAAACTGGGCTCAGCACAGTAGAGCAGGCTGGGCGTTTCCCATTTACCACTTGGGGTATTGAGCGGGCCAGGGAAATGAAGGAGAGGAGATCAGGCAGAAGTTTCCAGTCCTCACAAAAGTCAGCATTTGAAGAAACTTGGGACTCCCTCCCAAGACCTTCAGACACCATCCTCTGTCAGCACCCAGGCAGCCCAGATGCAGAAAGGCCATCATCTTGGGCAGTGTGGCAAGCTAGAAACTTCTACATGAGGAGGTAGACACCTTGCTTCTCAGAGTGTGGTCCAGGGGCCAGCAGGCTGGGCATTACCTGAGAGCATGTTGGAAATGCAAGGCCCCAGGCCTTGCCCCAAGCCTACTGCACCAGAGTCTGAATTTCAACAAGACTGCCAGCTCCTCCTCTGCCCCTCCGTGGGGGTGTCCACTCCTCCCGTCCTCCATCAGGCCCTCCCCAGGGGTTGTCTCTTGTCCTGGATCAGTCTTCCAGCCACACTTAGTCTATTTTATTCCTTACAAGACCGAGCTTTTTCTGGCTAGGTCACTTGGACCAGAAATAGTGCTCAGACACACAGTTACAAACACACACAGACTTACAGTCATGCACACATGGATTCAGGCTACTCACACACAGACCACACACACACACATTCCCTCACTCACATCCTACATGCACCCTCAGCTTTATCTCTTGCTGGCTTCTTCGTATGTCTGCTGCTTGTGGCCGTCACTGTGGTCCCAGCTCTGGGAGGGACCTTTGGCTCCATGTCTCTCACCATCTGTTTGCCCGGCACCCAGCATAGAGTCTGGCATGATACAGAGACTCAACAAATGTTTGTGTCTGAAGAGGAAAGAGAGAGGACCCAGGTTCAAGGGAAAGGGCAGGACATAGAGATAAGAGAATGCAGAGGAGAAAAGGTCGGTCTTTGCTGACCACGCAATTCATCTCTGCATCCTGATACTCCTCTCTCACACATGGGTCCATAGGTCCCCTGCAGCCAGCCTTATTAGATGAAACTCCACAGCTCTGATTTAAGACACAGAATATGCACCTGCCTTCCTACAAGTTACGGACTCGGTAACCAGCCGACCCGGGTTCTGCTCACGAGTTAAGAATGTGTTTCCATGGTGACCCTCTGGTAATTAACTCCTTGGAAGGTATCCAAGGCAGACCAGCATTATCCAGAATTGGGCACCACTGGGGGTCCATCCCGCCCAGGGCTACTCGTGGTAGAAAATTAACCTGCATGTTCAGGTTGGGGGAGGGACATTTGTTCCCCGACGAATGTCATCAACACTTCCTCCTGTATTTTGCAGGAGAACAGCTGGTCCAATTTGTTCCTGGGAGCTTTATCAATGGACTCAGGTCTACTGTGAAACCTTGGAGACAGACCCAGAGAGAAGTGTGGGATGAGCCATTTCTAAATTTTCATCACTGTTGGAATGATTTGATGATGACCAGCAGTTTCTTCTGCTTCCCTGGTAGCTAAGTGGTAAAGAACCCACCTGCCAATGCAGGAGACATGCATTTAATTCCTGGGTCAGGAAGATCCCCTGGGGAAGGAAATGACAACCCACTCCAGTATTCTTGCCTGGAGAATTTCGTGGACAGAGGAGCCTGGCAGGCTATAGTCCATGGGATCACATAGAGTCAGACATGATTGAGCACCCAAGTGTGCACACACACACACACACACACACACAGCAGCTCCTTCTAACAGGCTGTTGAAAGAAATGGGAGAGCTGGGTGGAAGACTGAAGACCGACATTTTTGTATCATGTGTTGTTGGATGGATGTTTCTTGCCAACATTTTGAAATTCTTTGTTTAGCTTCTTTATGCTCAAGGCAAAACATGAGAGACAATGATAGCGCATCATTGAAACAATGGTGATAAATCCTAAATAGCTGTAATTACCCTGTGGCTTGAAAAGAGACTTGCACACAATTAATATTGAAATTTGGCAACTGCAAGATCTAAAGAAACATATAATTTATCAAGTAAGGAAATTTTAGGGGCGGCTATCACATAGCCCGGGCCATCACATAGTCTTCAGAAAGGAAGTAGAACTCCACTGCAAAGGAGATCCACAGAGCAAGGATTTTAAGCAGTGGTGCCCACAGCTCACATTGCCTTTTCCTACCTTTCTAACCCCAGTTCCAGTGCCACGCTGAAAAGAATTCTGAAGCATCGGCTGGGAATGTGTGTGCTCGAGGAAACAGACCTGCTTGCAGCACAGACTGTCAAGCTGTTGCTGTCACACGCACCACAAGACAAGGAGATTCAGTTCTCCCCAAGATCTGGTACAGACTGTTTTGATCTGGAGGGAAATTTTGGCTGCATTCCAGCACTTTGAGCAAGGTAATGGACACAGAGGAAGCAGCGGGCAGAATCCGGGCTCTGGCATCAGTGTAAGCCACACTCACCTGCTCTGCACCCTTCGGGGGGCACCTGGGAGTTAGGTATGCGGCTTCATCTCCTCCATCCTTCCATGCTTCCACTGATTTGCTTTGATTCTTAAGTTTTGTGAACTTTCTGAGCCCTGATCTCATCCCTGTAACACCCACCTCCTAGGGTTGAAGATAAAATGAGGTTAGCAAAACTCCCAGCACATAGTAGGCACTCAATAAAAACTGGCTCTGATATCTGCAGAGCCGCTGGGCACCTGGATCCCAGATCTCATCAGGCATTCAGGTCCTTCTGGGTGAAACATAAATAAAAGCAACAGTTCACCCTGAACCCACATGGTAAGCATTCAATGGGACTTGAGTTTCCATCACCAAATTGGAGAATGCCCTAGCCATTCAAACCACCTGGGATCCTGTTCCTGAGTTTAGTTCAGTTCAGTTCAGTCGCTCAGTCAAGTCTGACTCTTTGAGACCCCATGAATCACAGCATGCCAGGCCTCCCTGTCCATCACCAACTCCCGGAGTCCACCCAAACCCATGTCCATTGAGTCAGTGATGCCATCCAACCATCTCATCCTCTGTTGTCCCCTTCTCCTCCTACCCTCAATCTTTCCCAGCATCAGGGTCTTTTCAAATGAGTCAGCTCTTCGCATCAGGTGGCCAAAGTATTGGAGTTTCAGCTTCAACATCAGTCCTTCCAATGTACAACACCCAGAACTGATCTCCTTTAGGATGGAGTGGTTATCTCCTTGCAGTCCAAGGGACTCTCAAGAGTCTTCTCCAACACCACAGTTCAAAAGCATCAATTCTTTGGCACTCAGCTTTCTTTATAGTCCAACTCTCACATCCATACATGACTACTGGAAAAACCATAGCCTTGACTACACGGACTTTGTTGACAAAGTAATGTCTCTGCTTTTTACTATGCTGTCTAGGTTGGTCATAACTTTCCTTCCAAGGAGTAAGTGTCTTTTAATTTCATGGCTGCAATCACCATCGGCAGTGATTTTGGAGACCAAAAAAAAATAAAGTCAGCCATTGTTTCCACTGTTTCCCCATCTATTTGCCATAAAGTGATGGGACCAGATGCCATGATCTTCGTTTTCTGAATGTTGAGCTTTAAGCCAACTTTTTCACTCTCCTCTTTTACTTTCATCAAGAGGCTCTTTAGTTTTTCTTCACTTTCTGCCATAAGAGTGGTGTCATCTGCATATCTGAGGTTATTGGTATTTCTCCCAGCAATCTTGATTCCAGATTGTGCTTCCTCCAGCCCAGCGTTTCTCATGATGTACTCTGCATATAAGTTAAATAAGCAGGGTGACAATATACAGCCTTGACACACTCCTTTTGCTATTTGGAACCAGTCTGTTGTTCCATGTCCAGTTCTAACTGTTGCTTCCTGACCTGCATACAGGTTTCTCAGGAGGCAGGTCAGGTGGTCTGGCATTCCCATCTCTTTAAGAATTTTCCACAGTTTATTGTGATCCACATAGTCAAAGGCTTTGGCATAGTCAATAAGGCAGAAATAGATGTTTTTCTGGAACTCTCTTGCTTTTTCAATGATCCAGTGGATGTTGGCTGAGATTAGCATGCAAATAGAACGCAGGAGTACCCAGGTACACACACACTTGGACTTACCTACCTTTAGGAAAATTAATTTCCCTGAGTTTGTTATTTCATCAGAAGGATGGAGAGGGAAGTCCCAGCTGGGCGGTTCTGAGGCCTTCCCCCAGGTCAGGCTGTCCAGGATCCTCCCCCGGGGCAGACTGTCTGGGGCCCTCCCTGGGTCAGAGTGTCCAGGGTCCTCACTGAGTCTTCTGTGTCTGCAGCACCTGGTGACCCAGCGCATCCTGCTCCTCTCTGGTCCTCTATCTCCTCGACACAAATTATTCCAGTAGGAAACAACGCCCTCTCCCCCCCATCAAAAGCAGCTGTTTTATTTCTGATTGACTCTCTTTTGAGCAAATCCTCCGGAATCAAGTTGCTTGAAGGGTAATTGTTCCCAACAAATACATTTTTTCCTCTGTGCAGCTGTGGTTATTCAATCTGTTTCACCATTTATTGACGGGCATATTTATTGCTTGACTTTTTTCCCCTCCATTTATTGTGGTTCTGTGTTGTTCCCTTAGTTTTGGGGGATTATGTTCTATGGGTTTTAGATGGGCTTTATGTCTTGCTTCACTGTATTCCAACTACATGTGTACCTGCATGCTCAGTTCTGTCTGACTCTGTGACCCCATGAACTGCTGCCCGCCAGGCTCCTCTGTCCGTGGAATTCTCCAGGCAAAAATACTGGAGTGGGTTGCCATCAACCCACTCCAGGGAATCTTTTTGACTCAGGGATCTTTCTGACTCAAGATCTTTCTGACCCATGTTCCTGTGTCTCCTGTACTGCAGGCGGATCCTTTACCACTGAACCATCAGGGAAGCTGGCAGAGTATAAGAAATGTTCATTTTTTAATTAAACTACTTTAAAATCAAGTATCTCAATACAACATTCTAAAATTTTGACATGAGTTCATTAACCGGCAACATCTATTTTTCAAGGAATAAGAAGCTTATAGAAGCTGGGATGGGAGAGACTGACTGTGGGGAAAACTGGGTCTTGTTCTGATGGGCAGGGCCATGCTCAGTAATCTTTAATCCAATTTTCTGTTGATTGGGTGCGACAGTGTTCCCTGCCTGTTGTTTGACCTGAGACCAAACTATGGAGATCAAACCAGTCAATCCTAAAGGAAATCAGTCCTGAATATTCAATGGAAGGACTGGTGCTGAAGCTCCAATACTTTGGCCACCTGTTGCCAAGAACTGACTCATTGGGAAAGACCCTGATGCTAGGAAAGATTGAAGGCAGGAGAAGAAGGGGACAACAGAGGATGAGATGGTTGGATGACATTACTGACTCAATGGACATGAGTTTGAGCAAGCTCTAGGAGTTGGTGATGGAGAGGGAAGTCTTGTGTGCTGCAGTCCATGGGGTCCCAAAGAGTTAGACACAACTGAGCAACTGAACTGAATGTTTCAGGAGAAACTAACCAGTCTTGAATATTCAAAAATCACCTTTACAAATTCTGGAAACATGTCAGTCAGTTACATGAAATCCCCCATAAGGATTAGATTTCGTACACACATGCTTATTTTATCCATCACAAAAATGTCTAGGAAGTAGCCATTGGCCTCCTGAAACTGTTCAGGACAAAAGTCCCATAATCTCAGCTGACTGGTAACAGCTCCTGGGGTTTCCTCCAGACCCTCGACTTCTAGAGCATCCTTGTAGGGGAACAGCATCCTCTGAAGGGAAGAGTTCACCACAAGGAGCCAGGCCATGTGTCCTGGAATCAGGACTGGATTGAAGGGATAAAGTGGAAAGTGGGTACCAGGATACCCAGATGGGAAAGCATTGACAGTCTTCCTGAGCACCTAGACTGCTGACTCCCTGTCCCCAGCAGGGTTATTTTGGACATACCAAACCATCAGCTCCCTCGCCACAGTCCTGTCTTGGAGAATCTGCTGCCACTCAACCCCAAAGGGCCACCTACACAACACTGAACCCTCACTCCCATCACTGGTGACAGGACCAGGAAGGAGTCAGAAAGCAGTGCTTGTGTGGGTAAGGGGATGCTGAGTGGCCAAAGAGACAGAGGGTTGGGGGGCACAGAAACAAGCAAAGAGAAGAAGAGAAGGCAGAACAGAAAGGAAAGATGATGGACCCTTGAGAGACAGAGGAAGTGGCCACGTGTCCTGACCTCCCGGGTTCTGCCTCAAGCCTGGGCCCAGCTTCACATCACTTACTTGGTTCTTGTGGTTCACCACAAGCACTTGTGTGTGTGTGTAGCTCAGTCGGTAAAGAATCTGCCTGCAATGCAGGAGACCTGGGTTCGATTCCTGGGTCGGGAAGATCCCCTGGAGAAGGACATGGCAATCCACTCCAGGATCCTTGCCTGGAAAATCCCATGGACAGAGGAGCCTGGTGGGCTACAGTCCATAGGGTCGCAAGAGTCGGACACAGCTTAGCAACTAAACCACCACCACCACCTTCCTCTGAGTCAGCAAAGCTCAAGGTCCAATACCCATGTCTTGTGCCCAGGACACAGCTCCAGGCCTGGCACCAAGGGGCTCCCAGAATAAACAAATGATGAGCTTGGGGTCCAGAAAGAAGTGACAGGTCAACTAAGAACCCACAGCATAAGGGTCAATGCACAGGTAAGAATTACTGCTGCAATTTCAATGAAACATGTAGGTAAATATATCAGAGGCAAAAATTCCTTTCTTTAACCTTAGAATAAAAAGTGTTTGATAGTGGTGTGATTATTAAATTGTGAATTCATGTTTTAAACAATAAGTACCTTCCCCCTGGGATTTATGTGGGATGCTGTGATCTGCCCAGGTTTTGATCCAGATACTAGTCTTCTGTAAGAGGAATAGAGCTCTTCAAAGAGCCATTGATCTGATGTCCTGCAGGAGAATAAAGTCAAGATGGTCCTGGAACATCTTCTTGCCTGAGAGCAAGAATTCTTTCCAAAATGTTTGGGGAAAGTACTAAAAGGACAAAGGAAGCCAGTCCAACAATCCGTGTGTCCAGTGGACACGCTGTGACAACAGGACCATGCGAAAGAAAGGTAATGATGAAGAACTAAGTCAATTCAGTGAAAAGCGAGGGGTCCATTTGTTGTTGTTTAGTACTGGCTCTCTGCAATCCCACAGACTGTAGCCTTCCAGGCCCTTCTGTCCATGGGATTTCCCAGGCAAGAGTACTAGAGCGGGTTGCCATTTCCTTCTCCAGGGGATTTTACTGACCCAGGGATCGAATCGGCATCTCCTGCATTGGAAGGCAGATTCTTTACCACTGAGCCACCAAGGAAGCCCCGTAGGTCCACGCTGACACCCAAAATGGTGCAAGTTAGTATAAAGTTTGCAAAGCGTCCAGAAAAGGTTAATGGGGGTTGAAGATATGTCAGTGCCAGATTGTAACCCCACAGGTTCAGTTCAGTGCAGTTGCTCAGTCATATCTGACTCTTTGGGACCCCATGGACTGCAGCATGCCAGACTTCCCTGTCCATCACCAACTCCCGCAGCTTGCTCAAACTCATGTCCGTTGAGTCAGTGAAGCCATCCAAGCCTCTCATCCTCTGTCATCCCCTTCTCATCCTGCCTTCAATCTTTCCCCATCCTCTGTCATCCCCTTCTCATCCTGCCTTCAATCTTTTCCCACAGGTTACTTGCTGGTTAATAGAGGAAAATATAAATACACAATGGAGGGATCTGGAAGCCCCCTCTTTATGCCAACATGAAACTTACTGTCGTTCATGATAAAGCAGCCCAACATGCATGTGTCCCCAACAAGACCCCTCGTATGAACAAATCTGCAGTCAGTCAGTCCCCCACTCAGACTTCTCAATTACATGAGCCGATAATCTCCCCGAATGGTTTGCACCAGTTTGAGTTGGATTTTTAGTACAGATCAGATAAGAAGCAGCAAGTAACCTAGAGCCAAAGGCACAATTTTGGGAGTCCTTGGGAAAGCTCCTCCTCCCTTCCTCCTGGTTAAGGAAGAGAACTCAGAGATCCTAAGCGTCCTTGTATTGTGACTACAACCCGCCTGACGGAGTTAGAGCGTCCGTGCCTTTACGAATCACCGAGAAGCTTCCCTCTGCCACCTCCACCCCACTCAGCTTCACCCACAGAGTAGGAAGCCAGGTTGGAGTGCAGTGTTGTGGTCTGGCAGGATTGCACAGAAAGGCACGCTGTTCATCACTGAGTCTTCCTTCTATTCAGACTGAGCTTCCAGACAGATTTCTCATTCTCTGAAATCCTTCTGGGTACCTCGGGGATCTCAGGGTCTAAATTCTAAAGACATTTCTTTCTAACTCCCATTAACTCTGCTTCTCAGGGTGTCCCTTCACCTCCTAGATCTTAAAACTGCTGGCAGAAAGCGATGCCTCCTTTGGAATGGAATGGTTTTGCAGGGCCAGTAATATCTATAATTATCCTGACCACATCTGTGATGAATTTCACTGGCCTTCCATGGGAATTGTTAGTGGAAATCATGGTATCACATTTCTCAGCAATGAAAAGGTTTTCTCTCTATGAGGGGCTTAGGAGGCAGCAGTCTCCTCATTATTTCATTAACCTCCCGAAATATGTCCAGGCGTGTGATGCTGAACTTGGCGTGACAAGACAGGTGCGCTGGCACTGAGGCTTTGCTGCCTTGGTTTCTCCTCGCACCTTTTTTTTTTCTCCTGATGCTGAAGCTCCATTCTCAATGTTCCTCAAAAGCTGAGTTTTTAACAAAGACTTCTTTCCACAGTCTCCATGGTATTCAAAGAATCGAGACATACATGTCAAATATTTTAAGTCATTTACAAAAGTATTGAGATTTCCTAATGTTAAATGAGCAGAGTGAGGCCGTGGATGGCAAAATTACCAGTTGCCGGCGGTAATTCAGCGGCTGTCTGTCACCCACTCGAGACACAGTGGAGAGGAGGCTGGGCTGATTCAGCGACTCAGTGGATGCATCCGAAAACACCACTTAGAACTTAGTATTTATTTTCCATAGAAAAGAATAACGGCACTGTTTCCTGCTGGGAAATTTACTACGCCTCTCTTCTGTTTAATCAATAATACCTTATGGGTGCTGCAAAATTATATTCACTTAAAGATCAAACAGTCATTTTCATTTGTCCTGACAGAAAAGTGTAAATTGCAATTGGATCTACAGAGCCCAGGTTCAGTCAGGGTTTTGTTAGAATAACCACAGCCACCACCACACCCACTTTTGCTCAAACTCACCAGGTTCCTGCCTGGTGCTAACTCTCTGGTCAGGCCACGCCCCTCGCTGGGAAGCCGCTCCTGGCCAAACCCTCCTTTTCCCTGGAGGTCCAATTTTAGTTCTCTCTTTCCATGGATTTCCTTCCCGACTTGTCTACACTGACATGGACCCCCTTGGTAGGTGGATTAATCTCAAAAATCCATGCCCTTGCTTTGTAGCTTTCTAGCTTCTCAAACTGGAGATGCTTAAAAGATGCTTGCTCCTTGGAAGAAAAGATATGACAAATCTAGACAGTGAGAAAGTAGAGACATCACTTTGCTGACAAAGGTCCATATAGTCAAAGCTATGGTTTTTCCAGTATTCAAGTACGAATGCAAGAGTTGGACTATAAAGAAAGCTGAGCACTAAAGAATTGATGCTTTTGAACTGTGGTGTTGGATAAGACTCTTGAGAGTCCCTTGGACTGCAAGGAGATCAAACTAGTCAATCTTAAAAGAAATCAACCCTGACTGTTCATTGGAAGGACTGATGCTGAAGCTGAAACTCCAATACTTTGGCCACCTGATGCAAAGAGCTGACTCATTAGAAAAGACCTTGATTCTGGGAAAGATTGAGGGCAAGAGGAGAATGGGTCAAAAGAGGACGAAATGGTTGGATGGCATCATCCACTCCATGGACATGAGTTTGAGCAAACTCAGGGAGATGGTAAAGGACAGAGAAGCCTGGCATGTTTACCTCCACACAATCCCTTCACCCTGTGTCTGCAGCTAATTTACCCTGTGAGAAGACACTCAGAGAGGGGAAGGGCTCCTACGGTCCCTAATGTCTCCATCATCCCAAACTGCATGTTCCGAAGGATTCTCTTCTTGTCTAAGGTAGGAAAGTCTGTTTGTTGTTTGCTCCCAAATCTGCCAATTATTCCCCAAGTCCTTTTGTTTGCGTAGGGACCTAGACTTTTGAAATACAAAACCCAGGAACAGACTCTCTGTTTCTGTACATTCTGATGTCACTATCCTCCTTTCAGTCAAGAACCACAGACTACAGTAATAAGTGCTTGTTGATTTTGACGCAAGATAACATTTTGGAGCGGAATGAAAGAAGCAGTTTGTGTTTGTTTATTTGTTCACAGAGCTTATTATTTGGCTCAACAACAGTAACATAACAAATAAAAAAGCAGCTAATTAGTTTAATTAGACAAATTTCACTGACACTAATCTCCCAATCTCAAATGGAGACTTTTATTGAGTATTTTTTTTTTTTTTTGCCACGGTTTTAGTAGAAGTCTCTATAATACAATTGGTGTTTGGTTTGTTGCTCTGTTTCGCTTGTCCATCTCAAAGTCACTCAACAATGATAACAGAGCTCTTGACAGATAAATCTTCAGTTCATTGAAAGTTGAAAAAAGGAGAAAATGCAGTGATGCAGAGCAAGGAAAAGAGCAAACCATCTCTGCATGACCATTTTTGATCCATTCAGCCTGGGTTATGTTATCAGCCTTGGTTTCACTTCAGAATAAACCGAGGAAATTCACAAAAAGAGCATCTTGGAGGTTCCCAATTGGGAGTTCCCCTTGAATATTCAGCTGAATACTGTAATAACATACAGGTAAGGGACTTACCTGTGGCTAAGGAGAGAACTACCTGAAAGGATGGAGGGAACCTTGGCAGGTGTCCACCTGGGGCCAAGAATAATAGCTCTATCCCCCAGCCAAGTTGAAGAAACTCAGGATTCATTGGGTGTTTAACAAAGTGTTCAGAAACCTTTGCATCAATAGAAGTAAAAAAATTAGCCCTAGACCGAGAAGAGCTCTGAAGCCATCTTAGACATCATTAAAGATTCAAAAGGACTAAACAGTCTCCAAGTAACTCAATTGCACTATAAGAAAAGAATACTTAAAAATATTAATAAGAGGCTGTGGGGACATTCTCAGGCTAGATCTTGCTGGCCCCAGGTCATTCTTCTGGGTAGGAATCAGCCTCTTCTCTGGTCCAGACTTCCACAGGTGGGGTTTGAAGCAATTCCATCAGCTATGGCCGGGGTGGCCCATTCATCAGAAATGTTCCAACCCTCCCAGGAATCTCCTTGGCACAAGCACAAGGTTCTAGCTAATTTTAAATGTAATTAAAATATTTTCTTCCTTTAAAACTAAAATAGATTTTTTTAAAAGAATATAAAAATATGCAGCTCTCAAAAAGATAAAAACACACAAGTGTGACATGTAAACAAAGATTAACAGACTTGCAAAAAGGCAGCAAAACATTACCCATAATGAGAATAATTCATTAAAACCAGTCTAGAACTGATGTTAGAATTAGCAAAGAAAGATGGACATTAGTATGATTATTATAACTGTATTCCATAGGATCAAAACATTATAGAGAGATATGTAAAATATAAAGGACCCTAGAAGCTTTTGAAAATACTACCCCCACACAATTAAATCAAAATATCCATGAATACATGTATGAGAGTATTTTTTTAAAGCCACTCCGGTGAGTTGAGTTGAGAAGCACCACACTGATAAAAATATAACAGGACCAAAAGGCTCCTAGCTTTGAAGAACCTCTTATTTGCCTTCAAGAAGCCACAGAACACTTCCCAGTTACTGATCACTGAGGAAGATTCCTCTAAAAGAGATCGGAAGACTCATGGCCCGTGTGTATCCTCCCCACAAAGCCCCCGACACATCATAAGAGGAATACTTCCTATCATGACATTTTCCTATCACAGCAAAATTAAACATAAAACCAAAGAACAAATCACAGGTTCTGGGAAAGCGTGTGCAATGGCTGTGACCTGTTTCTGTAATGCCCGTACGTTTAGCAATTTCTGTAACACCTGACATAAATCTTCAGGTTTCAAAACATCCATAGGTTCAGTCTCTCTTCATTTCTTGCTCACTCCAGAGCACTTAGCAGACTCAGAGCTGTGTTTCTACCAGACATTAAAGAAACACTTGCTGGGGACTTCCTGGGAGTCCAGTGGTTAAGCATCCACCTTTCAAAGCAAGGGACGGTGTTCAATCTCTGGTTAGGGAACTAAGATCCCATATGCCACGGGGCACCTAAGCCTGAGCTACAGCTACTGAGCCCAGGCCCTCATACCACAACTAGAGAAGCCTGTACACCACAACAAAAAGTCCATGGG